>NC_139492.1:8536355-9139855 GCF_008360975.1 Lichenostomus cassidix | reverse complement strand
GTGTGAAGATGTTAGTTTGCTCTTATAATATTCAAAGTCCTGAATGTGGAAAAAGATTTAATGCACATCTTCAGTGTGCTGCTTTCCCTTAGAGGTAGTATAGTTTGTGACTGATGATTTGTAACACCTTTTGGTCATTTTGGAAAGCCTTTAAAGCTTCTATTGTTTAATTTTTTTCTTAATAAGATCTTCCAGTGGCAAATCCTACCTGTCATCTGAAGCCAATGCCACGGAAGCCATTGTGTATATGAATACTGTAGTGTTTTCTTTCTTAGATTCATAGGAAGCAAAGCCAAATGTAGATCTGCACTTGTTTATAAACTGAAAATGTTACTTGATAGGCTGCAAAAAGACCATTCCATCATGAAAGTGTTGGGATAGAAATGACATTCCAAAATTTAACTTTTATAACTTCGTGGATAATCTTCCTGATCTTTATTAGCACAGGCTCCTTCTTGAAATTGTTTTTTTCTTAGAAAGTTACATTTGTAATCAAATTTGAGCAGTAGGATTTTAGATTAAAGAACAGCAACATCAAAGCCATGTTAGATACAGGAGAAAATTTAATATTTGCTGAGGATCTGAATATTCCCATTATCCCTGCAGAATATGGTTTTGAAATCACCAATTCAGTGGCATTCAAGTTTTCAATGCAATAAATCATTTGATCACATCTGTATCTTTTATATGCTGTACACCTGACCATGCCACTTAGAAGTCCTAAGGAAATGACAGTTACAGTTCCTTCAATTCAGGCTGTTTTTAAATGTCAGTTTGCTGAAAAGTAATTTACTGTGAATTAGTGGTTAGGCAGTTTAATGTGCCCATGTTTAATTGTAAAGGTGTGAGCAAGAGCTACCAAAGAACTAACAAGATTCATTGCAGCAGCAGTGAACTGTGCTGTGCCCTGAGGATGCATCTCCCTTATCCACATAACCTGATGAATTTGAAACAATCTGTTTACATGGTTACATAAAAATCTCTGGCCTTTACAATTAGACACCGTGGAGAGGATCCCACACTGCCTGTGGATGCCACACATTTCCCTCCCCCAGGAATCCCTGGTTTACAGAGCTTCCCTCCATGGAACAGACAGGGTACAACAGTCATGGCAAAGGAGGGTCAGCAGTACCTGGAACCTCAAAAAATCCAAGATGTTCATTTTAGTTGCTCATTTGGGTGAGGCGTGACAGTCTAATGAAAATTAAGAGTGAATTGACTCAAAGAATTAGAAAATTGGAAAATATATTTGCATTGGCTCCAGTTCAGACAAGTGCTCCCCATTTTAGCAGTTTAGCACATGGGGAGCACATGCCTTGTTGTGTAGACTTCAAATGGATGAAGTGGTCTGACAGTTGTAACACCTGGGAGAGTAAACACAGCTTCTGCTGATGTTGCATTTTGGCCAACAGTCATGGGGAAAACTTTCCATTGAGCCTTTTGCAGGCAAAACCTTACACCTGAAATCAGTGCTCAAGCAATACTAATTCAGTAGCTGTAATCTCATCTCTGTAACAGCTGAATCATGAACCTTAAAGACCATATATTAAGTGGGTAAAATTGTAATTTTATCATGTACTTCCTTTTAAGAGTGCAGCCTGAGGCTACTAACTTGATGTTTCATAGTTATTTCAGACAACTTAATGCAAGGCCACTGTGTACCTGCTGGGAATCTTAAGCATCCTTTTTTGTGAATGTACTGTTCAGCGGTGCAAATCTTGACATTTGCAGGAAATAATTGGCAGGGCTGGAATCTGAAAAGTGTGATATTGTAATTGTCCCTCAGCAATGGTGCTTTACTCTGTCCTCTACTCATTTATGTTAAAGATCCTAGAAAGGACTCACATGCTCAGAAATGCATCTACTTATGTTTTTAACACCTTCAAAACAAAACAAACCACACAATGCTGTAAACTATGTAATTGTCTTCAGAGTGTGTGCTGGTGGCAAGGCATGTTCCAGTTTTCATTCATGTATTGGGTCTTTTGCATTAACCATTGTTTGTAGGAGAATTCTGACTTAAAAGCTTTTCATACTGTATGGGATTTTTGCTCCTTTATCCTGCTGGTACAGACTCTCCTTGCAAGTTCTCCAAGTAGCTGGAATTCACACTGTACCTAAAATATAGGAGCCCAAACAATCCGGAGTTGCTATGCACTAAATTTTCTGATGCCTTTAAATACCTTGATGCCTGTAGACATAGAAACGCTTTCCTATTTAAAAATGAAATTTAAAAAATATAGCTTTGGATACTAAAGCAGTTTTGTATTTGCCTTGTAAAAGCTTCAATACAAGGGTCTTAATTTTATTTTAGCTTGTGTGATAACGTAGATAAAGACTGTTAATCTTGTATAATTTTAGTGGTATAAAAAGCACACTATCTCTATTGGACTATGCAAATTTAATTAAACAACAGAACCCGGCAACTGTTAATATTTTGTTGGCATCCACTTCCTTGCCCTTAAGTCCTGTCTTCTCCCTGAGTACTTTTCCAAAAATTTTTAATAACTTAGATTATCCTGAAGGAAAGCCTTAATGATGTGGTAGCTTTTCTATAAGGAGGGTCAAAGATCAATGTTTAGGAAAAGAAGATAAAGGGGTAGCATATTAATCCAGGGGGACAGGGGTGAGTTCTGAAATTACCACAAACTAGCAATCTGAATTTCTGTAGTAAAATTTACCTGTTATCAGGGGAACTGCCACCCTTTTTAAACCAAAGAATGAAAATAACAGTTTTGTTCTGATACAAAGTTTTGAAACTCTATTTTTGATACTCATAATGGATGTCATTCCTTGAGGTTCGGAAATCGTTCAAATTGAAGTTTTATATTTAAAAATGTGGGACAATAAAGATTAAGTTCTAGATGTTTACAGAGCCTTGCATTGTAATTTCATGTACATTTTGTATTTTAAACATTTTTGTAAGTTATGATTGCAGTGCTACTTGCAGAAATAAAGGGAAAAACTTGCATTTAGGCTCTTAAATCATAGTGTTCAAATAAATAAAAATAATGCAAATGCATTGTCATTTATTTAAAATGCAGACCCAGATGTAATGGGAAGAAACTCCCTGTTTGCAATGCAGTGGTAACCAGCTGTGCCAGGTTGTAACACAGGAAGTGAGGGACACTGGATATTTCCCCTGGAAGAGTGGTGATTTTGAACAATCTGATAAAGAGTTTGGGGCTCAGATTAGAGCCAGCAACAGTGAACCTCCACCTACATAAGAAGCGATCAGCAGTGCTGGCAGAGTATCAGTCTGCACAATACTGCTGCTCCCTATTTGCAAATGTCATTGTTTCAATTAGAAAATCACAAGATTATTTTGACAAGTTATTCTAGAAATTATTATTCAAGCGACTTCACCATAAACAGTAATTTCCATTCCTGAAAGGATACTGTCATAGGCAAGATGCAGTTAAACTGTTCCTGAAATAAATGTGAAATTCCTACAAAGTCAAAATTATTTGCCAAATCCTGGCTGATCAAGCAGTACTGAGGAATGTGCCATCGGGCAAAGTCAGGCCTTATAATTTGTATCTCATCTCAGTGATCTTGGTGCAGCTGAAAAGGTTTTTATTTCCCTTACAGTTTTGTTACCGGGCCCTTTACTTACCCGTGGAGCCCCACAGTGACATGTGTGAGCGTTCCAAACTGAACACGGAAGCAAAAGCTCTTGCTTTGGCTGCCGAAGCTCACCTGGCCGGGAGAGAAGAGGAGCAGGATGGCAGGGAGAGTAGGGCCAGGGCGGGATTAGCCTCTCCTTTGAGTGCGTGTCCCAGCCCATTACCTTCAGCGGTGCTTTCAGCTATAAATACACCAGAAAGGGGATGTTAAAGTGCCACCAACTGAATGCACAGTAAATATAGCCGAGGTTTAGTAAAAATAGCACCGGCAGTTTGAAAGCTGTTCACATGTTTTCTAGGGTGATTACCCAGGGTATAATTAGCACACACCGACACCAGCAATAAGCCATTGACTGCGTCTGCTTGACTGTCGGTTCAAGTCGCCTTTCAGATGCAAATAGGCTGGAGGCTGATTCGCTCGGACTGATGAGGTGCGAGAGGAGAGGATCTGCAGTCACGCCAGCGCCGGTAAAGCTGAGCACTGAACACATGCGGCTGTTAGTGCAGAGACGAGACTTTATTCTTGGCAGGGTGAAAACCTCGCTTCTACCTTGCAAAAGTCTGTTTTGGTATTTCAGGTAATCAGAGAGAAGGAATGTCCTGTTAAAGTCAATTCTTTAGAAGAATAACCAGAAGTTTGTTCACAAACCCAAAGGAAATGCTGACAGAAATCAAGGCTTTCTAATTCTCATACTGTAGCCAGTATTTCCTTACAATATTCCACAGCATTACTTGTGCTGTCTCCTTCTGCTGCTTGTTTCTGGACTTCTCTCTCTCCTTCCCTAGCCCAAAATACCACTGTGTGCTCTGCATTCACCATGTGCTCCACTGCACTGAGTAAGGTGAGGATTAAGCTGTTTTCTCCATACTTTTTTTCTTTGCCCTTTGGCTTCAATTAATTTACAATAATAGTATTCAGGAACTAGCCACTGCTGTATTGAATGAAGTATTAAGGCCATGGAAAAGAAAAAGTATTTCCAATGTATTGAAATTCATGCTTAGTTTTGCATACAGGCTCCTCTGCTAAAGAAAGTTAACTCTGAACTGTTATTCTGCCTGGTAAAAAGATAATGTTTATCAATCAATCATTCTTAACACCTAAAAAGCATTGTCATTTGCAGATATCGTCTAAGAAATTATTTTACAATAACCTACTGTCACCTTTGTTAACATCTGCTACATGCAAAAGAGAACAGAAGGAAAAAAATAATCAAACTAAGATACAGAAGTAATATAAACAGGATATTTACTTTGCAAAGACCTGGACGCTCCATGAATCTTGTTTTAGAAGAGATTGATCCACTAGAAAAGCCAGGCTATACAAGTTCTCAAGCTGTTTCTGCAAATTCAAAGGTTTTGTTGATTTTTTTAATTACTAGGAACTGAAAGAAAATACTTACCTTTTCCTTACTGTCATTGCTGTGACACCTGCTGGTAAGAGCTGGAAGAATGTTTGTAGTCGGTGCTTGTTCTTTTCTGTAATTTTTGACCAAAGAAAAGCAATGCATCTAAAGAGGACTCAGTATGAAAATCTTGCTTGGGAATGTAGTGCTGGATAATCAGGGGATCACATAAAATAAGTTGTAGGGGAAATGGAACAACTAGTCTTACCAGCTCTTGTGACAATGGAATGATAAATGACTGATGACTTAGAAAGGTCCTTCTTGTAATAAAAAACAGGAAAGTAAGACAAGGAAGCAACCTGCTGGAAATCCTGACAGTTGGGAAGGGCAAATATTTTCTAGAGAATAGGCAATTTTAAAAAACAATAACCACCCTATACATTAACAACTGCAGCATCTCTCAATAAACACCTCTACACATTAGCAACAACAGAGTCTGGTATCAAAGACACAAGTTCCTAAGCCCAACTTCTCCACATACCAGAGGTGCTGGCTGTAACCAGCATCAAGGATTTAGGCTGGCACAGGGTATTTTTTAGGACAAGGTGTGAAATGGCAGGGTTGCCGTCCTAAATTTACTAGAGCTTGGTACAAAAGGTGTGATGGAGTCTCCTCTGCTAAGGTGTGGCAACAAACACACAGAGTAGCTGAGTGTTGTCCTACGTGCATCATACATTTTTTTCTCACTGCAATAAAAGGATCTGTTTGTAAATGTCCCATGAACTCCCTGGTGTATCCACAAGCCAAGCCATTCTTGCAATGTGTTGGAAAAGGACAAGACAAGCTTTTAGCAGTCAGTTTGTCACTGTTTTGAAGTAGGAAATTCTCTAAGTATGATGCAAGAATAGATTTGTCCAGTCTTCTGTCATTTGAACAAGTGCCTCCAGAGCTGCTGCGCAGCCTGTCCAAAGCACTGGTTTTCTATGATTTAATGAATTAAGGTTTATTTTCAAGGTCTGCCATTGTAAGAATTGCATCATAGTAAAGGTGCAACAGCCATTTACAGGTCAGAAACAGCTGCAGTTGACAGCAGGTGTGCAGATTTCCAGTTTAACTGCTGTTGGTTCAACTTCACCCTGTGTGTTTTCTAGGCAGGGTCTCCATGTGGAAAGGTTGCTCATAGGACATTAATCCTCACAGCTGCCTGTCACAGCAGTTCATGCTCAGCTCTGTGCTGTGTGATCAGGTCCTGCTGGAATTGTTTCTGTCTCTAGCTGCACATGCTGTTTTGCCAATACATGCATTTCTGCATTTCCATATTCCCACCATTTCTTCCCTTACCAGGAATAAAAATTTGCTAATAAAATCTTCAACAGAAAGCAAATATGAGAGGTCAAGGAAAACTTTATTCAAGTAACAGCAAATACCACCCTGTGACATTTGCCTGGCTGTAGTCACAGTAGCTGGAGGAGGAGTACAAGCCATCAAGCCAATAGGACAAATAAGGCAATACTGAAACTGAATTAAGTGCTACTATGGGATTATTTTTTTCTAAGGATATGAAAAAAGAAGCTATGCCAAGAATGTCATCATTGCCATCTGACCTCACCACTGACAAAGTTATAATGGAAAAGTTGCACAAACAATGAAGGATAACAAGCAATCCAACACTGGCCAAATCCTGGGCTGAATGACATCGTGGCTTGGAGAGGCACAGCCATACATTTTGTGCCTGTCAGCAGAGTTTGCCGAGAGACTCAAATGCTGCTTGCCTGAGCCTAAAACCCTTTGGAACTAATCCAGCTGCTAAAATGACACTGGAGACCAATAAGGTTTCCTTAGCTAGAAAAAGGAATACGAAACATACAAAGGACAGAGAAAAGGGGGAAAAGAAAACAGATAAACTATTTTGGTTACCGAGCAGGTCTGTCTCCAATTACAGCTTCCACTGCCACAAAAGGGTGACCTCAACTACTTCATAGCAGAAAGCAGGAAAATCTCTCACAAAGTCGTTTTAGATATACTTTTTAGATAGCAGCAAAGCTGCAAAAAAAATCTTTTAGATAAGCAACAGTTAAAAATATCACTGGCTAAGCAGGGCATGTCCTAATGTTAATCGTTCAGGTTTTTTGTGCCCTCCCTCCCAGACCCTCCCCCACCACAGGGACTGTGCCTTCTTGACTTTGTATCATTTTCACATATATAACACTAAGCTCAATATTTTTTCCAACAGCACATGAACTCTTAGCAGGTCAAACACCATCTGGACCAGATGAGTAAAATGGAATTCTATCACTTATAAGAAAAAAAAATCCTGTTTGGTTGTAAGGACACAGCCTACACAGTACAATTCTGAGTGACATTAAACATTGTATTTAAACAGTGACTCAGTCTTTCATATTCAAATTAGAAAAAATTTAGAAAGTAACTAAATGCTGTCTTTACATTCAGCTTGTAAGATTGTTTTCAAGCTACCTGGTGTTTCTTTCATCCAAAATACACTCAAGTAGCTTATGCATCACTGAAGGCCACTTTGCAGACAGTAGAGTGCTGCAGATGGCCCCAGCAAGTAGAATCAGAACTGGCTCCATGCAACATAAAATATCCTCAGGGGTGAAGTTAGAAAAAAATTACATTATTGAGATCCAAGGATCTCACGTGTTCAGCTGTTCTGCAACTGTCCCCAAAGCTCTCAAATTTGTTTTAACAAGCAAGCAACTCCAAACCTTCATCCAGTGTTACTGGCACTGAGCTGCATAGACACCATCGGGATCCTGCTCTCAAGAGCAAAAAGACAGTTTTTAGGATTACTTTTTTTTTTCAGAAGGCAAATTGCAACTTGGGGGTGGAGCCAGCATTGTTACAGTATTTAATTCATGCAGAGATCCTGCAGTTCTAATTCCCCCCAAGAAAAGTCAGGGGTAAGAAGAAAGCTGACAAAGGACAGTTCTCTGGAGTCTCTTTTTCTGGCAAATGAAGTGCGAATGTCACAAAACACACACCTGAATCCAGGTTAGGCTTTATGAGCTCCCCAAAGGCACAGACATTGGGCTGAAAGCAAGAAGTTAATGGCAAACCAGCTTTAGCTTTCTATTTGCAACTGAGAAGGAAGTTTAAGATCACATGCAGTTTGAATTATTTCTCTCCATTTGTGTATTTTGAGTCACTTTATTCTCAGTAGGACTCCCACAAAACAAACATAAGCAAGCAGGAATAGAAGATGAAATCTTACATGCAGAAAGGTCACTGAGGGAAACAGCTTTGGTCAGCCTGCACTAAACCAAACAGGGCTCGTCAGGAGGTTCACAGCCTCTACAGCATCCCTCTGTGCCAAACTCCAGTGAAGTCCCTGCTGCTTCTACTTGTAATTAATGACGGGACTACCCAGAAGAGGGGAATGGCCGGCAGCTAACCAAACTGGACATTCAGTTCTTGAAAATATACCAAGGCTCACACAGGGCAGAACATCACAGCACTAAACAAGCTTTGGTAAAATACACAAAGATGTCTTAGGATGTACTAATAATTCAGTCTCACTGTATCATAGACAGTTTGTGCTGTTATTTTGTTTTAACCCACTATCTATCATGATGTACTTCAAATAAATGCAAAAAAAAATCATGTTGGTTACCAAGAAGAAGACAGCCTCCACTCATCTGGAATGCAGCAAGCATGTAATATTTATAGTAAAAAAAGTCCAGTTTTAAGAAATATCACTGCCAGCTGAAATAAAGGTGAGTTTCAAGTAGGTATTATGTAATTATCCTGGGGTTGTGCAGGCCACTAAGGTAAATGTTTTCTTAAGCAATCATCATTTGAATTCCGAGTTATTTTCTACTATGTCCCACAGAGATAACATAAAATCTCTGTTAAGTACTGTGATCTCCAGTTCCCAGAACTCAATATATGCTTTGGTGGACATTTCAGGTCACATTTAGAAAGCATTTTTAGAGTTACTGGTTACAAAGTGCACCTTTTAGTCCCCGTCTTTGCAAACATATTGATCGTGAGCTGTTCCATCACCGATCTTTCCCATAACTCAAACTTTCAATAATTCACAGTTTTAGCAGCGATTTCCCTCCCTACCCCCAGAAAAGACTATCTAAAGGCAGCCCCAAACCAAAGGAAATTTAAGGTGCATTGCTTCTTGCCCCCTCCACGCTACTTAGTGAGTCCACATCAGATTCCACTTGGGAGGAGAAGGACCAATTTCCATTTAGGATCAGGTGGGTTTGGGTGCTGCACTCACACCCAGCCCTCCCTGTACACCCAGAGGGAGAAAACATGTGGGGAGGGGGCAGGACAGAGCTATTCAAGGGCTTTTCTTATCTGCACCTCACATCTGCAATGGCAGCAATGCCCCCTGCCAGCTCTTGGTTATCTCACTCCATTCTGCTGCTATTATTTCATATTTATGGTCCTCCTTTCCAGCTCCAGAATTCTGCTGTTATGAAAAGATACTCAGGTTCACCTAATGCCTTATTTATGCCCCAACATCACATTCACTTAACTAACAGATGGTGGTTGATGAGCCCTAGAAATTTTTAGCCCATGCTTCTAGTTTTATTAATTTAAAAGTAATGAATAATTTATATATAAACAATTAATCTGATGTCCCTCTCTTGTTCCAACAGCAGTAGAGAAGCATCCAAACCACATAAAACAATTGCTTCCAACACCAGCTGTGCACAACTCCCCAGAATGTCTTCCATCTGCCCCTGCCACAAAAGGTACTACCTGACAGACAGTATTGCCCACCTGGTGGTTTCCACAAAACAGATGCAAAACTAAAGAAAAGGACACATGAAGGTGTATTTAAGAAAGGCAGCATTAATTCACACAGAACAGATTCCTGCTATCCCACACCAGATGTCTCAATTAAGTGAGAAGAAAAAAAATAGAACAACCCTCTATCGACTTACTTTCTAAAAAGGAGTGCAGAATTTTGCACAGAAAAATGTCCTTTGTAAGAAAGGAGATCCCTGGCAAAAGAGGCTGGATTCACAGGCATGGCCAGGTAGGACTGCTGATCCAGTGAAGGCTTTCAGGCAGAGGAGCCATTTTGGAAGTAAAGAAATGTGTCCTTCAGCAAATAGGTGTTCCTGCTATAGTAGGGTTAAGAGGAAATCTTTGTTGTTTGCTCAGTGTTGGGAACATTTAAATTATTTTCTCTTTTTTGTCTGCATAATTAAGGCTGGCCTTGGTTGGCCTTCCAGCAACTACTGCAGCCACTGCAGTGGCTTCACACAGCTGGAGCAATGTTTACAAGGGTTGCAGAGCCGAGCTGTTCTCAGAACAGGCTGGGTGGGCTGGGAACAGGAGGCACAGAGTGTGCTCACCCTGCACAGCAGAGCTGTCTGCTCACCAGCATCGACACTGAGCTCTGCTCCCTGCTCCCCTTAAAAGCCAAACCATCCACCTCACTTTGTCAGCCACCCCTTGATACTTCCTATAAATACCTTCCCATCAGCCTGTCCTCCCAGAAATGTCCATTAAATTACTTTTACAGCAGTGCAGAAAGGATTATTTATAAAGCTCCACCTTAGCAATCTTTTAGGGAATGCTGCAATATGATAAATGCAAAGGCATTTCTGAAAGAGAGGAATGCTTTCCCATCATGAAGTATTATCAAGAGAACATTATCTTCAATACTTTAATAGAGTTGAGACAAAAGGCTGTATGTGTGGTTTGATTATTGGTCTGAAGTGAACTGCATTTACTGTGTTCACAAAAAATTACTTAAAAGATCCCAACTTTCTTTTTGCTTCAGAGTGAAAGTCTGAACAATGTATGTGAGGGGGAGGGGGTGAGTTAAAAAGAAATCACAAGTTGCTGATCTTATTCACTGTTGAGATACTATGTGGAAAACAAAGATAATTTTAGACTAAATATTAACATGATTCAAATGTACTCACATGTGGCCAAAACCAGATGAGCTCATTCCACAAACAAAATCTATACTTGGGGCATATCAGAGCAAACCGGGGCCATTGCTCTGGGCAGATTGCTGGCCCAGCCTGTGTGTGCAATCCATGCAGGGAGAGGTTCAAGGGAACTCCAGAGCAGATAATGCCCCTGTGCAGAGCTTACAGAGCTTACAGAGTACAGACAAAATCCAGTGTGAGTCCTGCATGTGGAACACAGCCTGGGCCATGCCACAAAGGTGCTCTGGAAGCACAATCTGAGCAGCTGCTCATGAGCATCACAAGGCAGGACAAAAGCTTTCCTTTCACACATATTATTGTGACATCCTTACTATAAATTGCCACTTTGTTTTCATATTTAAAAACCCTGAAAGCCTGCCATGCTTTACTCCTTTTAGCACTACAGAGCTACCACAGTGACAGGTAGCAGTCTGGATTGTTTTCCATATTACTGATGTTTAGTTATTTGCAAACCTCACCATTGGTGGAGAAGTGAAGTTGAGTTTCAGATCTTAGGTTTTGTTTGCCATTCATGAAAAGCATTTTGTTGTAAATCTATCGAGTTCGGAGTGATTGATCAAGAAGGGCAGCAAACATGAGAGGTTTTTATGTAATTTCTAAAGCACAACAGCAGAACCCATTTAGGAGAGAAGAGAGAGTAACTGGTGTCCTCTCCACCATCTCCCAGTGAAGGGGATTGTCACAGCAGTTACCATTCTGCACAGCTGCTCTCTCACACACTATCTTAACAGAGATCTGCAAAGCACTGCATGTTCAAAAGGTACTTAAAACCAAAGGTACTGAAAAACTAATCCCTTGGGTTTTGGTGTTCCACTGTTGATTTAGGGAACTAACGATGGAGTGTTTGTAATACGAAAATTCAAAAAACACCCTATGGTTTATGTGGGTAAAAAATAAAAATGAATTATAAACCACAGAATCTTATTTTTCCTGGGTACACTGAACAATAGAGAAAACCATTCAAGTGGGGGTGGGGATGGCAGTGGTTTTGAGCATTCAGGAAAAAATGCAAGTTCTCTTACACAAAGAGTTTGCAGAGTTCAGTTTTGAGTGGCATAGTCTGCTGAAGTAGTATTTTTTCCCTGTATACTTCTCAAATTTTATATCTAAAGCAAATATGAAACTCAGTATTTCTGAAATCAATAGCAATACATAGGAATGAGAAGAATTTCTGAAGAGACATGCTGTGCTTGCTAAATAGAATTCAAAAGTTACTCTAATTCTATAAGAGCTCCTCTGAAGAATTTCTGACTCAAATGCCAGAGTTACAAATTCAAGAGTTCCAAGAGCCAGGGGTGTCTGCTTCTTTACCAGCTCCATAATTACTACTCAAGTTATGTGCTTTTTACAGTGACATCAACACAAATATTGCATGTCCCCCCTTGCCGAGCCTTGTTTAAAAGGATGAAAATTGAGGTGCTGGCATAGGAAAAATTGTTCCTTGGCTCTTCCTTCTGATTTCAAATCCAATTTCCTATTCTGCATCTAGAGGCTAAACCCTCATTTATGCTCAATGACAGACATGCAATGAACAAACTTCAATTGTATCCAGCAACACCCCCTTTCCCCCAGTTTGGTTTATCCTAATTGTCTCAAAAAATTCTAGAGTCTATAACTTATAATCAGTTGTGACTACAGTTCATGAGCCCAGCAACACGAGCAGAGCTGTGCTGGAAAATGCATTCCTGCTTGTGCAGCATCCTGATGGAGCTGCACTCGGTGCTGAGCCAGCAGTTCTGGAGCTGCCCAGCCCAAAGCTGGTTTAGTGCCATCTACAATGCTCTTTGACTGATTTTTCTGTTTCTGGCTTCCCAGAGTTACCCCAAGAGCAGTCTGCCAGCAGTGCTGTCCTTTGCCTCCAGCTCATCCCAGCCCAGCAGCAGTGTGGGCTGCTGCTGCCTCCTCAGCACATTTGCAACCTGCTTTTCCTGTTCAAAACAGGGCAGAAAATCATCCCATCTCCTAAACCCTTACAAGAGTCATTACAAACCCTCTGAAAACCACAGTATCCAACGCTGAACTTGCCCTGTGACTGGAAGATCTTTAGGCCACTTCAGCAGTCCCTACACTGCAGCAGCACTGTGCTGTTTTCTCTGAGTAGCTGTATCTGAAAAGGAACCACTGGTGGAACTTGGGGCAAGAGAACAGAATAAAAAAAACCCAACAATGTACAAACCCAAAATATTGCCTTTGCTGCATTCTCGATTTCCCCCGTTGCTAGCACACTCTCTGGGATGGATCATCAGTGTCTAGGCCCATGGCCTTACAATTTTCTTTCTTCCCCAAATCATCTCCAAAACAGTCCTCATAAGCTCAAAATTTGGAATCCTTTCTTTTCTTTACTTCTTACAAGGTAAGATCAGGTCACCTAAAAAAAAAACCACTGACATGCTGTTATCAGTCACCAATATCTTTTAGCTGAGAAAAAAGATTAGAGACAGCAGAAGTCACATTTAATTGAAAATACGGAAGCTGCCATTCTCAAAAGCCTTCTCCTCCTCACAAGCAAGACAAATGGCCCATTACTGTCATGAGCACTACCAGGTATAACTCCAATTCTAAATGCTCATGAATTGCAGTTCATTATCCAATCTGTGCTCTAGATCCCATCATGGATATGATGCACTGGACTTCTGATAAAACACTTCAGAACAATTTAAAATATTCTAAAATTTAAAAGGTAAACACCGCACACAAAATACATAGCATTGTAAGCAATCGGATAGTTTGTATTCCCAGGCATAGATTGCTTGTTAGTAAAAACTAAGAAAAATTGATTGTTTTGCTAAGTTTTTGCATTGCTTTTCAAAACAAACAAACAAAGCAAAACAAAAAAAACACCAAACCAAACAAAAAAATCCCACCCCAAAACCAAAAAAAGTCTTGACCTTTTCAAGGATATTTTAATTTAATGCTATTACTACAATAAATATTCAATGTAGCTTGTGTGCACTGTCACAGTAAAGTTCACAGTTGCACAAGGACTGCTTTGCATCAAACAAAAGAAAGACACACCTAATCCAATGGGAATGAGTCCCACATTTTCAGAGCATGTTTAACTAAGAATTCCTTGGGCTAAGTTGTAGTGACAAATGTTCCACTCCAGATAAGGCTCAGACGGTCCTTTCCTCACTTAACCTCTCATGCCCCGAGCAGAGATGAGGAAGCACCTGCTCCTTGCCAACTCCACTCCTGACCGTGCAGTTCCACCGCACCTTTGCATTTCTCCCACAGCTGCCTGCTATCCCTGCTGAAAGCAGTCCCAGAGAGATCCCCAACACTGAATTAGCTCAGAAAGCAGCAGGAAAAGATCTTGTTCTTCCTGGCAAATCCACAAGTTTTTATTCAATGCAGCAAAGAAAACTAAATTGTAATGCTATTCTGTTGCATACAACAGAGATTTTTCCAACAAACCACCTAGAATTTTTTGGAGCTTCTGGCAGAAAATTCCTGTCAGACTCCCCCTCCCCAAAATACTTCATTTTTCTCTCCTCTGTTGTTGTTTTGTTCTTTCCTTCCACCTTTCACCTGTTCTTGTGGATAGTGTTGAAGAGAAATATAACAATATTTCCTTCATTTTCTTCTTGCATATTTTAAAATATTATTATTTTAAATGTACCCAGAGTAAAGATTTGAATATTTTTGCACATGTATACAAATTTTAAAAGTTACGTTTGCATGAAACTCAAACATCTTAAGTTATTTTTAAAAGGAATATTCACACACAAGTAATCCATAGCAGTAGCATATTAACTTTTCCCCTAACTCCAGCAAGCGAAAAATCAAGTGCTGATAATGGGGAATGATTAAAACCAAATAATAACAACAAAAAAACCTTTCAAAAGTTACATGTTGTAACAGCCAAGCTGGAAGGTAGGGACCAGTACAGGAGATTGGTATAAACCAGAACAATTGCATGTTCATCAGGTCTATTGTAAAAGCTTCTTTTCCCAAATGAAAAGCAACACAACATATTCTTCTTATTTTCACTTATTGCTCAATGAGAGAAGAATGTCTTAGAAGGTCTAGGAGCAGTAGAAGACCCTGTTTAATATTCCCAGACTTCAAAGCAATAGAAATTTACAAAGACAATTCCTGTGTTAGAGGGTTAAGTGTTGTGGGTGAGAGTGTTTGTTCATTTTTTAAATAGTGGAACTATTGATAACACAACCCTCCACATGTCCTCAGTCACTGCTAATTTCACAGAATTTTCTCTTGAAAAAGTTAGGTAGTCTCAAAATATGGGGGTACTGGAGCAACTCAAGATCTAATACTAAACATTAAAAACCTCTCCCCATTTTTACACTTCTTTCTAACCCATCTAAACACTATAGTGTGAGTGATTAACATGCACAGGATCCTCTACAAGGAGAATTCCCAAAGACTCTCAGTTTATGGTGCCCAACACAACCAAAGAAAGGACCTGAGAGATGAGGATTAAAACCAACAAGAACAACAAACTTACTCTCTGCCAACAGTAGTTTACAACCCCCAGCAGTGAGGAGCTGAACAAACAGCCTGAGAAAGCCACCACCTCTTTGAGAGGAGCCCTGCCAATATCGAGGCCATTTTACCACACACGGAAACCAGGAGCCAACCACAAGGCCAAGAGCAACTAAATCAATCAGCAGAGCAAAACCACCACCCTGGGCTCTGCCAGCTGGGTGCAGAGAGCCATCACAACCAAAGGCTGGCCCAGCTGAGGCTGCAATCCTGTTTGCTGCTACCAGATTTAATCGAGTGTAAAGCCTTGACATAATGTTGCTGGATTATGGTTTTCTTTCTCAGAGCCAGAAGACTTTATAAAGAGACATTTTGTTTTCATATTTGGCCTAACACAGTATGTTGACATTGGGGTGACAATTAAAGCACTCCTTTTGTCCAGTCATTGCCACTGGACTTCTAGCAAACAATTTATGGATTACTTTTTGTAGGGCAGTTTGTAGAAGTTTATTTTTTCTGACTAAACACAGTCAGATACAACTGTGATTTTCACAGCTTGAAGTCAATTTGTACATTTCAAAGCATTTGTACATTTCAAGCGTATCAAATATCAATGAACACGTAGAAAACATTTAGAATGGAGACAAAGAGTGAAAGAAATCAGGAACAAAATTGAAAAAAAGAAAATAAGAAGAAAAAAAAGAGGAAAAAAACAACGAAAAATTAACACAAGAAACTTAAGTCAATAATTTTATGGGCAGCAGAATGACCTCCGATTTTAAGGCTAAGAGGCCCCAGAGAGCTCCCGGATTTTGAAGCTCTTGCTGCAGTTGGTCACAAGGAACTCCCGGCTCCAAACCACTTGTGTTTCACGCCCTTTCCTTGCCAACTCCGATGGAAAGGGGACATCTACTGGCAGCAAAAGACATTCCCTCAAAGACAAAGCTAACAAATCGACAAAAATAGAGCAGTACCTTGTAATGTTTACAGACAGGAAGGCGCTTTATTTAAACTCTACTTTTATCAGCAAACACACAGAAAGCGACGAACAACTGCTTTTTTTTTAAAATAGAAGTAATGCATTTAAAGTAAAATGAATATAATAACACCAGCACTAGAAGAAATGGCAATTAGCAACTCTAAATTAACATGCTGTCATCTTTATTTGAATATTTGCATTTCAACTGCATATCCAGCTAAACAATACAGTAGCTCTCACCTGATTTTATAAAAAGAAAAAAAAAAGGAAAAAAAATCAGGTTTCTGGTTTAGTTTGGATTTTCTTTTTAAAAAATTTTACAACAAGTAGATCTAGAAAAGCAAAATTTTTAATTGAGTACAGGCAAACCTTGGCACATCATTTTCTGCTTTAGACTATTTCAAGTTATCCTTAGATACAATTGGCTTTTAGAAGACACTCTTAGTGGTAGACTCAAAATATATTATGACAGACTTTGTCAAATGCAGTTCTATATAAGACAGAACCCAACAGGTTAAACTGCCAGCCTCGCAGTTCATTTTAACTGACTGAAATAAAATAAGCACTATTTCAAAAATGAAGGTGCTGGAAAGGTTTTTTTTCTTTAAAAAATGAGGAATTGAATTTCACTAGCAAAATATTTGTTGAAAATAATAAACAAACAACCAAAACTTATAAACCTGTCTTGGGCCAGTGTGCTCTGCAAATAATCAGGAACACCTGATCTGGATGCACAGCTGCAACTATTGAAACAGAGAACGGTAATTTCAAACTCTTCAGTCTTATTTCACCTTAAACAAAAGTAATAAGAATAAACTATCTTCACTCTAAGCTAGGCAGGAACATCCCATGTGATGGGCCAACACAGAAATAATTTCTAAGTAAAATAATCAGTATCAAGAGCACGGGAGCAGAAATGACTACATGAAGCAGCTCTAAAGCAGCACTATCAGAAGTGTGAAACCAGGAGAAATACAAACAATGGTAATTCTGTTCCTCAGTTATACAACATAGCAATGCAAAAGCAGGCAGGGGGTTTGCTGATTGTGAGCATAGAAGATTCTCATTTTGAGAATCAAGTTTTGGGGCTGAGTGTGAGGATCTTTTCTTTAACAACAGTAAAACTCAAATCACGGCTCTTGGCCAAACTTCACTTCTTCTTTGGTGAAACAGTTAAAGCTGGATGCTTTTTAAATTTTTCTGTTAAACTACATGCATGTAAAGACAGCAATTCTTCTGATAAGGCTTTGCAATACAGCATAGCCTAAAACTTCAATCACAAGGAGTAAATGCATTCATCAAAGAGTAAAAAGTACTCAGGCCTTACCGCGCGTTCCCAGCCTTCTCCAGCGATGGAAGCCATCATCCCAACTGTGCTGCAAGGGTTTATCTCCCGTTTGTGAAGGAGAGCTCTTGCACTTGGCCAGCCCAGCAGCTGTAAAGCGTTTGCAGCACAATCCCAGGTGAGCAGCGCCAAAGGGACACGTTGTGGCTCCTGCTGCTGCACAGGTGAGGCTGAGGGTCACTGTGAGCACCGCTGAGCTCCCGGCTGTTCCCTCCTCACCTGAGGCTCGGCACAGCCCCGGCCCGGGACAGCAAACTCCTGAGGCCGAGTGCGGCCCAGCCCAGCCCACCCCGCCCCTCTGCCCCTGGAGCGAGAACAGAGCCGCTCCGGCACAGCCGTGCCGCTTCTCCCGAGCTCAAGCGAACAAAGGGGCGGCTGGCCCGGCAGGACTGTCCCCTGACGGCACGGGTTACCCACAGCGCCCAGGCCGCGGCTGCCATCCCTCACGGGCACTCCACGGAACGCCAGGAGTTGATGATCAGTGTGTGTCCTTCCCTACTCGGAATATTCTGTGATCCTAACAGGCCTGCCCCATCCACCGCCCTGGGCCAGCAGCACTTTGTTTTTTACCGTTTTAGACAAGACCCCACAGTGTTCAGTAGGAGCAATAAAGTTCAAGTTCAGAGCAGATGCAGCCCCAGAGTCAGAGGACTCTGCTTTACCCAAAATGCTGTCACTGCCCTCGCAGCCATTTTACACAGACAACTGCTAACAATTATATGCTGCTCCCACGTCCCACAGATTAGGTCTCACACATTAAACACACAGCCTGAAACGTTCAAGTTCACTTTCTAGAGCTGGTTTCCACCATCTCATGCTAGACAGGGATTAAAAAGTAGTCAGGGACAGACAGGTAGGTACAGGATTGCAGTGTGTGGTGTGGGCATGGGACTGCACTCGAGCAGAACTGTGATTATTGTCAACCAAGCCATAAAGGTGTTAAATGAGCAGCTGCAGTGTTCACATCCAAATCATGGCTGATGAGACTGAGGTTCTCCATCCCAGCCCTGCCTCAGCTTGCCAAGGAAGCAGAAAACCACAAGTTCCATATGGGATTTTTAGGAGGAAAAATAAGAATGTTTCAACAGCCTGCAAAGCCGTGGCCAGGTGGACTGTGGCAGACTGCAAGTGCATAATAAATGGACTACATAGCTACCAAATTTTCCTCCAAGGCACAATGAGAATGGTAATTACCATTGTGCAATCCTTTCTACCGCTCAAATTACTTTGAAAGTAAGATTTTTTGGTAGACTTCATCAAGACAAATCTTGGAAACAGATTAATGCAAACACTCCCACTTCAAAATAATGAAAAATCTTTCCCTCCAGTCCCACCTGATATGCTGAAACTTAATTTGGGAGGTTTTGATGATGAAATGGCATCTGGCATGAGATGCTTCTTACTAGACAGAAACAAACCTTCTTATCTTAGCATGATTTTCTCCCCTTTTTTCATTTTCACTACATGAAAAGGCTGCCTGGCTCTATGCTGACTTAAATGTAGCATTTTGGGTCGCACGGAAAAGCAAGTGACCCATTAGGTCAATTAAACGCAAACACGAACACAATTTCAAGTTCAATACTTTGTTTCCTCTGGCAACAGAAAGAGAACACTAAGCATGTAAACAGTTACATCATGTTGCCTAAGAAGTGTTGCACTACAAGAGAAACATGCATTACACATATTTCTGGCTTACCAGAATATGCAAAAAGACCAAAAAAACCCCAGAAAAGTCACACCACTTGCACAATGTACAAATGCTCATCTAAATCTAGGAGAGGAGAAAAATGTGTAAGGCTATTTATCAAAGACTGATGCTCTGTAAAAATACATGAAACCAAAGCGTAAGTTACTTTCAAAAGGCAATGCACATTGTAAGCATCTCTTATTTATTGTAATATAAAGAAGCATACATCATTCAGTTCTTTAAAGTACAACTCAAATTGTACACTAACAAAAAAGATCAATTCAGACATCCGTGAACATGTCAACAACAGAATTCATTACATTTTGCTCCGCTGGTATTGCACTTGGAATGGTTTTGAAGTAAGGCACAGTAAAAACAAAGTCATTTAGTGCTTCTACAGCAGATGTCTTTTTTTAAACACATGCTACATGACGTAAAAGTACTTCTAGCTTATGTATATACACACAGGGAAAAAGAAAAAAAGCATGCACTAGAGAATTCAGATTTCAATGTATCTTGTTTCACAATATACAAATAAAGTAGTTTAAAGATGTAAACAAATTGCATGCACATAAACTAGAGCAAAATCTTTAATACAGTATCTGAAAGCTATTATGCTTAAATAAAAAAATATAACTTATTAGTACTCAGGTTTATGTGCCATTTTTGTCCTGTAGAGATTAAATGTTTGGGGCTGGGGGCAGGGAGTTACGGGTGGGCAGAGGATTTTTCTGGTTTTGCTGTTGGTTTTGATTTTTTGCTTTACATGTTGGCAGCAGTACACTGAAAAGAAGGTCAAATATGGCTTTTGCAAAATGATGTCTAATGAAAACATGAAAAAGCACTATTGTGTTTGGCATCCAGCATCCTGATATTTTCCAGTCAAGAACAAAACAAAAATCAGTATGATCTACGTGCTGAACTGGGTAAGCCGTGCATTCCAAAAGACCTTTCTAAAGACATTTAAACTCTACAAAAGTGAGACACTTTGTTAAGTGTAAACTCTTAAAAACTAAACACAGAAGAATCTGAATGACTCAAGCATCGCTTTCCACTTCAAATACTACTGAGGAAGTTTTGCCCATGGCTGCAGTAGCTGAAGTGCTATTGGGCTGTCTCCAGAATTAACTACACACTAGTAGTGGGTTGGCTTCTTTTTACACAGGTACAATAGAAATTAAGTAAATTAACTGCATAATTTTTGGTTTTGCTTTATCTTTGGCATAGGATACGCCATTTTGCAAATTAAATACAGGACTTGCACCACTCTGCATTCCAACATGTTATGCTGAAAAGGCACATTTGTTGCTGCCTGGGTGGCAAGGGAAGACTTCTTATTTTCCAAAAGGCATGGTGTTGAGTGCAACATCCTTTCCTCATCCTCCAGAGAGTGTTCAGTTAGACCAGGTGCAATTGTACACAGCGGCTTCCCAGGAGCTGTCCGTTTTTCTCAGCCACTGCTTTCTTAGCTAGATCCAGGCTTGGAAAAGTCACCAATGCCTCGCCACTGGGCTGGCCACTAAAGTTGTAAAGCATGAGGATGGAATCTGCTTGGAGCTGCAATGGTACAAGAAGACAAAAGAAAAAAGTTTTTAAGACCAGAGATCACACCTGGAAATGCTGGTTTTAATGCTGGTCCATTTTTTAGTGCATCTGGTTCACTCCACGCCAGTGTCTGTGGTGAAAATATTCTGGATGTTGAGAATGGGAAGGAGAATGAATCAAAGATTAAAGGAAATCCAGCTTTTAGCTTGGCAAACAGCAGCAGCTCTTATTCTGCTGCTGTGATGAATACAGAAATGTAGACACAATTCTGTGCAACAATTTTGCTAGAGAAGCAATTGAGATTAAAGGCTGGTAAGAAAAGAGAGTTAGATGTTAATTGGAGGTGAATGGAGCAAGAAATCCAGGCATTCAATGAATAATTCTTGTCCTATGTGGACTACTGGCCAAGTGACAAAGGCTATTAAAGCATGTCAATACCCCCATACAAAGCTAAAGAAACCCCAACACATGCAAAAAATAAAAAAGGTGTATGAGTTCTCTCTTGGGAGGATGAGCTGAACTCAATGCAGGTATACAGTGCAAGGAAGATTTTTCAGAGAACTTCAGCAAAATTTGGTGCAGTCCAACTGAATTAAATTAAGGCTAAGAAAAACCACGTTAGCAGATGAGATTATTTAGTCATTGGAGTTGATTTACTTCAGAGGGCATTTGCTCTCATAAAGTCTTAAAAGGCAGTTCCAAAATGCTGAGTTCAAGGCAGACATTACTGTCAGCCCTCTTATACCCCATTCATTTTCCATAACATGCAGGAAATCCTTCCAAGCCAAGTTTGGAACTCCTGTTTGTTGGATAGAAATGAATCTCAGTGAAGTTGCAAAACCAGAGACTGAAGGATCAAAAGCTCAGCATACAAGGTTCTCTTTTTGGAGAAAACATTGTCAGACAGCTATGCTGGAAAACCAACTAGTTTTATGAATATCAACCCAATTCAAGTGTAGCTCATATGACATATGTCCTCTTGAATTTATAAAAGGTTAAAATACTTAAGTGTTTCATTTCTGTAGAATTTAAGCGTGCCTGGTGTACTACAAGAAATAGCAGAGTTCTCAGTTATTACCAATGGCATTTCATTCATATATCATATCATCTATCAGCTTTACATTCAAACATACGAAAATAAAGCAAGTACATGCCAGAGCTTCACTCACCCAAACACTGAGCAGGCAGTGAAAATATTTTTAAGCTATAACCAACAATACACTTTAGAAACTAAAAGCATGCATAAGACTGTTAGTACAACTTTCTATCATTTCTTTTCAGAGAACTAAAGTTAGTAAAGAAACAGCATGCAGAAAGAAATCTTTTTAAAAAATTAAAAAATCATGTCTAAAACCCACTTCAAGTTTGGAAGTAATCTTGGTTGATTTTGGAGTAACACTCTCTCAAAGAGAAAAGCTGTACGCAATTTGGGTTGAGCTCCAAATCTGAGCTAAAAGTTCTGCTCTAAACAGCTCGTTGCTGTTAATCCTTATGGGATCAAGTCATTTACCATCAGTCCAGAGCAGAACTTTATTATTGCAGCTTGGAGTCACCTGAAAACACACATGGAGCACAGTTAGACCTCTGAGCACAAAGGATTGTTTTAAAATCATTTTTTGAATAGCAGTTGGTGTAATACCAATGTAAGCATCTGGAAATTCATGTTTTAAGAGTTGCATAGAAAGCTAGCAGAGAAGTCTACACATTCTGCGAGCAACATAGACTGTTTCCATGTTATACTCAGTAGAAACCTATTGCTGATCTAGTTTTCCAGTTAATCACCAGACCATGCAGCCTCCAGTCTGTCTGCTCCCTACAGATCCAACACAAGAAAACAATTAATTTGAAAACAACTGAGTTGATGGTGTTTAGTGAAAGAAATAATTATCTGAGAAGGTAATTCTCTCGAGGCCCATTATCTGATTGCCATATTTAAACTGAAAGATTGTTCTGTTTTTTTCTTAAGGAAAAAAAAAAGTACTAACTAACCAGTAGCCTTTTGAATCAAATACAGTAGTACTGGGGCATCATGTACTCCAAATAGGCCACAACAAAATTTCTCTAAGAATTAAGCGTTAGTGCCAAAAATGCAAATTTACTGTTAGCAAATCCAGCTGGTTGCGTTAGAAAGTCACTATACCCAAAAAATCTCTTCAGAAAAAAAAAAATATAATCATTCACATTACATTAGGGAGATCAAGAAAGAGAGATACTAATCTCTAGCCAATTATATGGTACAGGAAAGACAAAGCCAGAGGTCTGGGGAGTTTTGCACACACATTGCTTTGTTGCAATATCAGGGGGAAAAAAACATCTTCTACCACTCAACTAAAAGGAAAATATTGGACTAAAAGCTTTCACACAAGAAACAGGCACTAACAAAGCCTTCTGGAAATTTAACACACCATCTGAGCAGAACCAGGCACTGACACTACCACCACCACTGCTGCCCCACATCAGCTACAGATCACAGCTGGCCCATTTCCTTAGGTTAGTTGATTTTTGAAGCAGAAAAACTAACACCAGGATCCCAATGCAAGCTACTACGGGGGAAAAGCCATAAGCAAAGATGTCTGCATCACCAAGCCCTTCCTTCCCTTCCCATGCACTTCTGGAGACCCAGGCTCTGGCAGTCACATCTTACCTTCTTCAGAAGTTACAAAGAGTTACAAACAGACCCACTCTTTCGGTGCTTGTAACACACTCCTGGCTTGATCGCTCAGCTGAATTAGGCCATTGTAGTCATCAGGTGCATACTACAGTACAAGTGTGACATGGGACAATCAGCAAGAGAAGGAACAGTCTGGCACAGCAAGCCACACAGACCATCATTTGAAACCATAAATAAGAGCATCAGTCAGCTATAATAACTGGCAGGAGACACTGAATTGGACAGAAACTATTTTTATGTAAGACGAAAAATACATCAATTGTATTACTGGCTGTAGAAATAGATATACTGTAAATGCTTGTGGGAATATTCTAAACTGTGTATTTGAACTGCTCTTTATCAAAGAAAGGAAATATCTCAGACCATGAAGTGCTCCTTTTTTCCTTCAACTCATGAGATGGCAGCATCAGGTAACCGAAATCTTAAGTTTTCGTAAGCACAATCACACACCCAGCAATGGCTCTCACTGCGACAGATGAGCATCTTCCAGTCTGTGCACTGAAGTGGGGGATTAGAATAAGTGTATGGATCTCATTCAGATAATTTATGCACTCATGGAAATAAGGTGCAGCTTCTCTAGGGCAGACTGACAAACACTTGAGCTGCAGATAACACTTGTACTACACAGACTCCACCAATGTAACGAAAGAAAATCAGTGCCCTGGTACCAATGCATTCACAAGGTAAAATAGCATTTATACTTGCATAGTATATTTCTACATTGGAAAAAGAAATTAACTACACAGTGTAACTGCATCATGATAGATTTGTGGAAGTAGTATATTAAAATTAAAATAGTGACTATAAAGAAATGTCACACCAACAAATCAGAACAAAAACCGCATAGGTGAATCAGATCTAAGAAGTATTTGAGATCCTGAATCTGAACAGTAATCATTCATACTACTGGCCTGGTACAAATATGACATCTATAGTCCAAAAATACATCTTGGGGAATATGAAACATTGTTCTTAGCACATAATCTTTCCAAATCACATACCCTGGAAAGGGACTGAGCATTCTTACATATGCTGCAAAGACTACTTGAGTGGCTCCTGTGATGCAGAAGACAAGAGTGTTTAGCATAACCTGAGTTGTAGAACATGATTTCAGTGGCAAGAAGAGTTTCCTGCGTCCACAAAATGGACCAACACTAATGATTTTGCACTAAACATTTTAGATGATTGCCAAAAGCACACAATGTAGATGTACTGTGCTGACTTTCCTTCGATATTTCTATAATACAAAAAGTCTCCTGCCAGCTTAGGGATAAAAAGGTAAGATATTTGGGCATACAGGACATGTATCCATCCAAAGGGAAGTAGAAAAGAAAAATACCAACCATCACAGTACACACCTTCCACAGAAAACAATAACCAAGAGCACAGAGAACATAAAAGAAAAGAAACCCCCAGAATTTTTACTAGTGAATTCTAGCCACCTTCACATCTAAACCCATGCCATTAAGTAAAAGACAAATATAAGAAGTATTTTCTAGATAGTCTCTGCCAGGGCAACCAGACCGTGCAAATATTAGATTTATCAATTCCCAGACCTGCCCTTGAAACAAATCTACAAAATGTAAGTTTACTCTTTGGAAGGAATGTCTCAAGATAGTACATACTTTAGATTATCAGTAGATGTACAGTAGGCAAAGTTCTACAGTCTTACTCTTGTAAGGGACAGTATTTCAAAGGTTACACTTGAAATGCAAAAACCAGTGTGACAAACACGAAAGTTGGGAAAATACCCTGCGGAGAAATGTCAAAGTTGTCAGAACTTAGGCAAAGACCTAAAGAAAGTGAGAAAGAAAGAAGAAAAATAAATTCATCGAAAGACTTTGGAAATAGTACCTTCTAATCACAAGAAGGATAGGTAAGTGACTGCAGTTAATTGAAACAGAAGCTGTAGAACAGTAAAATCTTCAAATGAAATGAAAACTACTTTAACTTGCCTAAGTACATGATTGTGAATCCTTCTGATTCTGTCTGCGTTTTGGAACCCATAAGAACAAAACAAAAACATCCAACCACACAGAACCAAACCAAGGGCCAACTGGTCAATAAAGATATAGTACACTATACTTCCTTCTTGAATTTTCTTTTTCTTCAAACTATTTTATTTCTTTCTTCTGTGCTGAGAGAAATATGTGACTGCCTTCCCCTCACAGACTGTGCACAGGTTTAACCAGGTCACTAACCAGTAAGTCATTGATTTCCATTTCATTTTTGCAGTTCCTATAGTGAACACTCAAAGCTCAGTCTAAAAACAGCACATACAAAGCAATCTAGAGAAAATAACCCAGTGCTAAAAAAAAACCAACTCAACGTTAAAACTGGAAAGTATATTTAGACATACTCCAACTGGGAAAAAACAGGAGCAAATAAAAGCAAAGGAAAACATAGGCAAAATGTCCACTTCTGGATGGCAGCTACAATTCTAGCCCAAACTACCCATAAACTTTATCGCAGAACAGTTCCCAAAGTAAATTTTTAGACTTTGGAAAAAAGCCTAGCTAGGCTAAGCCTGGAATACAGAATTGGATTTGATGGTAGGTAACTCTAACCTTTAGAACAAGAGTTAGGAGAAATACCCTAAATTGGTTTTGCCCCTCAAAGTACATCCATTGCACCTTAAGACTGCCAATACAAACACCCACAAGCATCTGAATGCTCTGTGCAAGAGATACCACCTGAATGTTTTGTGTGTCTGTGACTGAAACAGGTAATGCCTGTTCCCAAAAATACAGAGGGTGCCACTTTAGTCTTCTGCTTCAAGCGTGGGAGGCAACAGACAGAAACTGTAACCACTAATTTACTAGTCCTAGTCTCACAGATGCTTTCTCCACACAGGCACCATTTCCAGGTGGGAGATAAATTTAGGACTAAAAGCAAAACAAACAGTATGTTCTATTCTGAGAGTGTGGGGGTGAGCATGTAACAGTGTCTGTATTGCCAGCTGACTTCAAATACCAGTAAGTGAGAATTCTTCATCTACCACATCCCCTTTCCCTTCCCTAGTCAGAGAATGCTGTGCCTAGGATTGGCACACAGATGATGGGGTACTCGCCTCTCAGACTACAGAGAATCATATTTCAAAAGGAACCCAAAAGGAAACAGAGACTATTTCTTTGTTCAAACTTGCCTCTCAGGGAAAAAAACCCTAATCCCTAAAAAGTCAGTAACAATGAAGTCTGCTGTCCTGACACAAGAGAGAAATGTCCTTAATGCCCTTGGAATTCAGCCATCCATCCACTTCCCTTCTCTTCCTTACTACTGTTTCAAGCACAGTCACCCTCCTTTCCTCCACCAGCAAGCCTTGAATTCTGCGTCTCTGAAGCCTTGGAGGATTAATATACTGCAAAAGCTCTTTATAGCTGCAGACAAAAGACACTTAAGCCTAGTACAGGTTTAAAGAACGTTATTTATTTTAAGCTTTTCTAATGTAGAGAAACATGTACACAAAAAAGTCTCTACATTTCCATCCTAGCCTTTTTCAGCAAATGCAGGGGGCTTTAAATAAAGTTCATATGGTGACCATGGCCCCTAAATCTTAGTCATCTCCTAGGCTGGTTTTTTTTTACTACTATTCTTACACACAACCTACCTAAATAGCAAGTTTGCCTTCTAAGAACTAATCCACAGGGTCTTTTTCAGGCAGGCATGAGCTCACATTCATGCCAACCTCCAAGAAACTGGGCAAGTACTACTAAATGCAAGCTGAATCCTAGCCAAGACAACAGCTGAGAACTAGTTTTTGGTCAGCTAAAACCGCAGGCACAGCTAAATTGCATCTGCTTTTACATTAACCTAACAGTTCTTGTCATGATTCCAACTCTGTCAGTATTTGCATGCTCATTAAAAAACAAAAAACCCAAACAAACAAGTAAAAAAAAAAAAACCAACCAACCAAAAAAGTAAGAAAGTATTTGGAGACTAAAATATTTCTCATTGATTCATTTAGTGGCTAAATAGTAACTCATAAAGTATTTAGCCACTAAATAAAGAAAAATAAAAATACTTTGGTGGAAAATTTTGTTCTGCTATGCACCATCTTCACATAAATCCATGACAACTACTACCCTTGTTTGTTCATTATTTACTGGAGTTCTCTTGCTGCTTCTTCAACTGCTCAGAGTGAACACTGTCACTAAAGTAACAACTGAGGAGTTTTCCTCTATGTTATTACTATATTTGCACCTCTTCCTCAAACTTTACCCCATAGGAGATCAAATAAGAGTTATTTTTCTGAATTTCTGAAGTCTCCTCACCGTCCCATCCATAGATCCCTTACTTCAACATAATGCCCAGAGACCAGGATCTGCTGAGCAGCTGGTGAACTGAATGGTGATGGTTTTGTTGCTGTTTTGGTTTTTTTGGGTTTTGTTGTTTTTCCAGTGTGGGTTTAGTTGTCTTGGGTTTCGTTGCTGTTTTTTTAGCTACCCTTTATCTATGTAGCCAGTATGTGATTGGACTTAAATCAATGGCCCTATTGCTTTACAATACAACTAAAAAGCAGTTTAACATGAATTACTGAATCAGACAGTATTAATATTAGCTCTTTTGAAGATTATAGTACACTACAGTATTATACAGAAAGGCGATGGTGAAAATCACCATCTCCCTGATTTACTATTAAAATTCTTCCTGAGTTTTTCAATTTCTAAATCCAAGTTATAATAAATACATGCAAGCTGGAAGGAATCTTCAACAATAAACACAAGAAAACAGAACTACAAGAAGAAATCAAGCTGCTGAAACACTAAACAAGTGGCTAATTCTAATAAAATTAAATGAGAATTAAAATGCTGGTCTGCAGACTTTTAAATTATTTGGTTTTAGAAGCATGTACTGATGTTGAGACCAGCTTGTTGAAGGCCATGATAGGCAAAGTCTATCTCTTAAGAGGCAGGTCTGGTATGAAGTGCTTTCACTTAAGCAGCAACATGTGCACACATGCAATGTACAGAGCCCATGAAGACTGAAGGAAAAAACCAGAAAAGAATAAAGCAAGAACAAAAACTTAAACCCTGCTCCTTTCAGACAAGGATGCACACAGACAAAAATCACCCTTCAATCTCAGCATCTCTGATCTGGTTCCCAGAATACCAACACTGAAGTCCATTGAATACCAACATCAATTAGTTCTACAGAGATTAACACCATGCCCAAACCACTGATGATTATTAAGGGCTCACTTTATGAACAAGCAGAAGCATCGTGCAATAAATCCTTGGGCAGCAGCAGAAAACGAAAACACAATGTGAGGAAAGGGAAGGAAAAAAGAAAAAAAAATTAGTTATTGCTCCAGATATGTAATATTGTCCCATTACAGTAAGTCACCATCTCCTTCTCCCCTGAAGGCATGAATGAGTATAAAACTAGCATTACCACATGTGGGATTCCAAGAACAATTCAAAAGAATTCCTTGGCTCCTTTATAGGATTTTGAACCCGATCTCATTTGGACAACATCTTCTAAAGAAATCAAAAAGGTGACCAATTTAATAACAGTAACGGATGATGACAGGAGGTTGCAGCAGCAGAATATAGTTTTCACCTTGTGGCAAAATTTCTGTTCCTCTAACCATTTAATTGTGCAATACAAACACCCAGAACTGCTCTCCAAATGCAGAAATGAGGAAAAGGGCAAACGGAGCACCAGACACAAAGTCCAGATTCACTAAACTGAAGATTTAGTAAAAGGTAGAGATGCTAGAGATTGTCACTGACCTGTTCCATGCACAAACAGGTTCACCTCACATTTTTCAAAGGTGCAGTTACACTTCAAGCTGAATTTCAATTTAGCAAATAAGCTTCCCCACCTAAAGTTTTAATACCTCCACCATCTATCCACCAAAACCCCCAGTCAGTAGAAAAAAACTAAAAGGCAAAATACTGATGCCTAAACAATCAGAAGGATGATTGTTACGGTTTGTCTGGGCATCCTGAAAGCCACAAATAACTGAACTTGGTTTGAACTCTGGAAATATCTGTGGAAGAAAAAGCCCTAAACTACAACAACATTCAGTTTCTTTTTACTGCTTGTCAAAATTCACCGTAGTTTTTATGTGATGATTTTTTTCCACAGAAAAACTGAGTATGCAAAACTGCTTTCAAAACATAAATGTAACCTTCAAAAAGAAGACACAAAAGGTAGAGCACCGCATCTTCCAAATACTGAAAACTTGGAACATGCACATTTAAGCATCTGTTCTTAGTCTACATTCATTTGCATACGAGACATCTGGCTCAACAAATTAAAGCTCATTGTCCTTTAAGACTCTTTAAAAAAAAAAAAAAAATTCGTATCATGCCTGAATGTTTCCTGTTAACTCCAGCAATACCACTATTATCAAACTTACAGAATTTTGAAGGACAAACATGCAAAAACTGTTGTCTTTTGACACAAGTCACTTGCAGTAGTTTGACACTTGCTCACTTGCAGTGGTTTAAGGGTCACAAAGAGGATTTTAGGTCAGGGCTTCCAAGCAGTACTCAAAAAGGCAGAGCTGGTAGCTGTGTAAGTGCTCTTACCCACAGGAGTTCAATACTTACCAGAGTATACCATACTAAATTATCTTTCCTTTTAGCAAACATGTCATGACAAAACATGCATGTAGATACAATATCCTCTGAGACAAAAGGCAGAAGACATGGAAAGAGCCATTCAATGAATTCAAATGAGTGCTACTGGGAAACAATGGTTGTAGACAGTGCCTTTTTTTTTAACTTAGCAAGAAGTTTCTATGGGTTTGCTCACTTGAGAGCATTCCATCAGTCCATACAGACTGAAGCTACGTATAGTATATTTGCTATCAATACAGACAGCTTGGATAATACAGATTTCCTTTAGTTTGCAATGTAATATAGCTTTAATAAAAGATGTTCCTGCCTGTAACCAAAATAATTAGGACTTGAAACAGTGTTTGATGGAGACATCTGTCTCTCTCATTTTGCAAGTCACCACACCCAGCCCACAGCTCTCTGTATTAGCAATTTGCACTCAGCAAACTTTAAGTCGTGAAGGTCAAACACTGACTCTACCAAAAGGCTCCCACCACCAAGTGGCCAGGACTGAAAACTTGTGGCAGTCCCCACTTTCCTGTGGCAGCCTCTTTGCAGCCCCACTCACTCTGGGGCTCTGAGCTTTCTTGCTCTTCAAACTCAAACCCCAAACCTAGACACCAAATCACTGCTTTCAAATTAGGATTTGCTTATTTAATAAGAAATAAGGCAAATCATGTGTTACACTTCAGCCTGCCAGTTAAATACATGGCATGCAGCTTGCACGCTTGTTTGGCAATTTCCTAAAGCACTCACTTGTTCAGTTTGAGCTCCACTGAGGTCCAAATATGATCTCAAGGAGAGGGATTGCACACTAACCTGGTACCCCTGGAAGAAACTGAGTATCTCCTTCATTCCTGTGTTATATGGCAAGCCCTGCATCCGGACCAAGGCTCCAGGCTGGGGCAGAAGCGGAGTGTGGGTGGCAGTGGCAGCAGCAGCCACTGCTCCTGGAGGAGCTGCAATGTACCCCACTGTGGTAGGAGATACTGGAGGGCTGAAAGAGAAAGAGGGAGCAAAATTGTTATGAAAACCAATAATTGATTCTACTACTCAGAGCAGGCAGAGATGAAACTGAAAATTTAGATTTGCAAAGAAACCCAAATGTCACAGGGAAACAAACTGCCCTGATGTGGATTGTTTTGTGGCCTTTCCTAATTTCTCTTTAGCATCTTAAGCTGTTTTTTGAGAAGTGAGGGAAAGGAAGATAGCTAACATTTGTTGTTAGAGACATAAAGAGTGGCATTTGCCATTCCACAGGGGAGTAGAAAAAAAGTAGCTGCAGATGACTTGTTTTAAGATCATTAATAAAAACACAAAGAAATAAAGGAGAGGGGCATGTCATAGAATGAAAAGGAGGAAAACCCCCAAATCTGACATTTCTGAGCCACAAAATAGTGAGTAATTAGCATCTCCATCTCTTGTCAGGGCCTATCTAGCAAATTACCAGCTACTCAAGTTAGCAAGTGTCACAAGCCTAGGAACTATCAGTGAACAAGCTATTCCTTACAACCCAAGGACCAGAGCTCAGTGACTCATGCCGATACCATCTGTGGGAAGGGAAAAGGTGGAGATCTACCTTGCTTTCACATGTAAAAATGTTCTTTGGTCTCATTGATATACAAGATCAAACCTAGTACACACCTATGATGAGTCGTTCAGTATGAAAACAGTATTATAAGTAAAACAACAAACTAAGAGGTGAGGGTAGAGGCATGTATTGACACAGCTTCTCTTTTGGCCATGAAATGGAACTGCCTTGATGACAGTGCCCCAGTGCCAAAAAACCCCTGTTAAATATTAGGCCAACATTATAATGAGATTCAGCAGAACCTGCAGAGATGAACCTCATTAAAAAGCCACAGAGAAACAGTTAAAATGGTTTCTGCCTCTGTTGCTGAACATCAAATTCCCAGGATTACCTACACCAGAAGTACAAATGTAAGAGCTGTTCACAGGTGAGCACACAGTCACCTGCTCCACTGGGATGAAAGGTCAAGAGAAGCAGTTAATTCGGGGTTACCTGGGATAGTAAGCTGTGTAATTCATGTAAAGCTGAGCAGCCTGGGCTGGGTAGTAGGTAACAGCTGGAGGAGCAGCTGCAGAGGCCTGGGGCGTCCTGGTGGTTGGCAAGAGGGCTTGTGGCTGGTAAAGAGCTGCTGCCTCTGCTGGGATCACAGCTGCTGTTTGGAAAGCAGCATAAGCTGGCGGAGAAAGACCTAAAACCAAACCAGAACACAGCAACAAAATGCAATCAGAACGGAGAACTCTAGGATGAGTAATGCCTCTCCTACAGCAATGTGATTAAAACTATCAGGGCCTGATTGATGAACACTTGAGCAAAGACTGCTCTCTAGCCTCTCCCCTGGAGACCTTTGCCACATCGCCAGGAATGACAACTGGGGCGTTCAGAATGAGTAATTCCTAACAGTTCACAACTCCTAGAGCTGAGCAGCCATGTCTATATGTAAATGGAAAGTAGGGAACTTCAGAGTTATTAAAAGAAAGCATAAAGCCATGTGCATAGAGAAAGCAGGCGTGCACAGCAACACACCCTCATGTTTTTCTAACAGAAGTTGTACTCTGTGGGACAAAAGTACCATAATTGTAGCTACACATGGGCATCCATAACTGCTGACCATGAGACTTCATGTATAAGCTTCCTGTGACTTCAAAAAGTATTTTTAGGATACAGCAAATGGAAGGGAGAATACCCCATTAGATCTCTAGTCTGATGCATTTTGATGAAAAAATACCAACACTAAACTTGGCTTGGTGTGCAGTCAAATTGGTTTTATATACTATATTCGGCAGCTTTTTACTATTTTGCAAATACACATCAGTATCTGCACTGTGATTTGGTAGTGAGACTAATGGAATTTTACTGTATTGTTCTAATCATAGTTCCTCAGTAAAGTTCACTGTAATCTTAAAATAAAAAAATTAAAATCCATCTAACTTCACCACTCTATGGTTGGTTAGTAGGTCATCCCAGTGGGTGTTTTCCTTCAAAAATAAGCCCAAAGAGTACCTTCTCAATGCTCTGAGGCAAGATAGCAAGAGCACTCATCGGCAGCTGGAATACAGAACTTCTCCCCATTTTAAAAATCCCTCTCATTCCAAGTAGCTTTCACTACAGGCAAGTCTACTGCAGAGCTCAGAAGAACAGTACACCCATAAAAAGCAAAGTGTGCAACAATTTGACTGGCAAGGCCTTGCTGCCCTCTACTCACCACCGAAAATACAATAAAAATGCCTCTGATCAGCCCCATTATCGCCCAAAGGGAACAATTCCAATCTTAGCATGTACACAGATGGATGATTATTGATCATGGCAAAACCCAAGTCAAAAGGTGAAAGGCCACAAAGCTTCAGCACCTACCACATATCAGCCTTTAGCAGCAGAGAGCAGAAGAATTGGAGACTTACATGGTAACTTACATGGCGGTGGGGATAAGCCACTACGATTTAAAGTGCCACCCATTAAAACAAAGTTCATCTCCTCTCCTGAACACTGGAATACTTCCACATAACGGTCCTTCATCATTTTTTTGTGACATTTTTGAGCCACCATAAAGGCTTTGTCAGCAGATTTCATTTGGATAAAAGCATCACCTGACGGTCGTCCCTAGGGGAGGCAGGGAAATAATTGTAGGTCAATCTGTTATTAAATCACCCAGATCACAAGAAATGCAGAAAGGACTAAGATCAAACATCTACTGAAAGCCTGTATCCTTACTTTTTCTCTGGCACTATTGACTAACAACTCAACAATTCTTTTTAGGAGCAGAAAATTCAAGACTCATGCAACAAGTGCCCAGTTAACACAATGCTACTTCAGTCCTCTGCAGAAAGAAACAGAGAATCATGTAGCATGGAAAAAAATTCGAAGGTCTCATGCAAAAGCTGTTCAAAGCAGGACTAACTTTCAAGTTACATCAGCCCACTCATGGCCTTCTCCACTTGAAACCTGAGCATCTCCAGGGGTGGAGATTCCATGTCATTCTGGGAACCTGTTCAGGTGCTTAGCTAATTTCTCTTTGTGACATTATTTTTCCCTTTTCACCCAACTGGATTTTTTTTTTTAATGCAGTTTATTCACACTATCTCTTATTCTTTTCCTATGAAGCTCTAGGAAGAGCCTGGCTTTGCCTTCCCTGTAACTACTTTTGAGGTAATAGTACGACAGCATAAAGTTCCAAATCCTTTAGTAATCAGAAAGTGGTTTCCAGGTCTGATTTTCTGCAGTCCGACAGATATACCTGTTTGTATAAAATATGAAAAAATTCCTTAACAAACAAAAAAAATTCTAAACAAATATAGATCTCTTTCATTTGTTTTCTTTAATACCTCAGTGTTTCTGTTGTTAAGAGTTTATTTTTAACACAAGACAACAAGGAAAATATGCCTCTATGATCATGTCATTAAAATATACCAAAACATATTTTTTAATTATCAACTTCCTTTAAAGCCTGAGCAACTGATAATCAAGTTAGAAATACCTAATTTTGACACAAAGACCACTCAAATAACACAGCAGGAACCCTGCAGCTGACAGAGCAACTATGCCATCTAACAAGAGGCATTTCTGTCATGTGTATCTCCAGCCTCTGACTGAAACATGAGGGCTTATTTAAACAGCCTCCAGGAAAAGTTATCATTCAAAGAAAAAGCTTCATCTTCCCCAGGCTGATGCATACATACATACACAGAGAGAAAAGCAAGGGTGTATGTAAAAAGGGAAGAGAAATGAGGCAAAGACAGACAAGAGAACATTGTATTTTCCCAAGGTTAGAGAAGACTAAAGCACAGCCAAGATCAGGTAAGCTGCCCTGACTTCCAACCTATTCCATCACTGCAAAGTTACTCCTCCCACGCCAAATGCTGTTACCTGCTGATTAAGGACCATGTGAACTCCATGGGGCTTGATATCCCCGGTGGCATCTCCCATAAATTCCAAGATGTCATCAATGCCAGCAGTGTAAGGAAGACCTCTGAGCCGGACACAGTCCCGGATGCTGCCTGTGGCAATGGTGTATGGTGGAGGTATCACTGGGATGATGGGAGTTGGAAGAGTTGGAATAAGAGGTGTTGACATGTATCGATTAAGTACCTGTTGGCAAAAAACCCACAGCAATGGAGATTAACAACCATCTGTCTGAGCATACAGCAGTTCTCAAAGTACTGTTTCCAACATCAGCGAGAAACCCCCTTTTTACACCAAATTATTGCAGTTAGTTTCCTGTTGGACATTTGAAAGTTTCAAACTCCAAAGGGGAGATGGGAAGGCTAACAAATTCAATTTGCTAGACCCTAATAACAATTTTCTAATGTCAGTATAAAAAAAGTTAAAAGCCAACTACAATTTATAGTATCTCAAAAAGGAACATCTGAAATCACATCTGTGCTAATAAACTGGTATTGCCACATCCAGTTCTTTGTTAAATCAGGGTAAATTAAAAACAGTCATTTTAAAAGAACTGAGACCTGGAATAACTAGTAAGTAAAAGCACTAGTTCTAATTTAGTCAAAAACCTGACTGGTTAAGTGAGGGTCCTTATTTGTTTAACCCAGTGCTCATCTCGAAGTACAGAGTTTCTGAGGAAAAATTAAAGATAAGAATATAGGAGACTTTGATCTCAACATTGTCTCTTGACTCATTTCCAAATGACAAAGGGAACATATGACACATGTTGGGCCTTACTGCTGAAAAATATTTTTAGTGATGATTATCACAAATGAACACATTCTACTGACAGAGGTACTAAAACACAGGTTTAAAAGCTTTAGTTTTGTCAAAACCAATTCGTCTTAGGGAGTTTGTTTCAAGAATCTCCTTGTAATGCATTTCAGGTCAGAAATCTCCCTCAGCTGTGTGGAGAATATTGCAATTACTTTTTACTAACACTAAGTAGATGAGAGCTGGCTTTATTTCTTGTAATTACTCAAACAAGTAGTCTGTAATTCCCTAAGAAATCATCTCTTGTCCAAGCAGCAGAAAAATTAGGGTGTCAGCCTAGACAGCTGTCATAGAGGAAGAAGTAATGACATAATGACATAGTGGTAGAATGTAAGTTTTATCCAGGTCTCCCTAAAAAAAAAAAAAAAAAAAAAAAAAAAAAAAAAAAACAGAGCCTTGGTCACTGTGACACAGTGATTTTTGTTCCTTAGAGGATTTTGCCTCATTCTCTGTCAGGAGGGACATTGTGGGGGAAGAGGAAATGCCATTTCCCAATCTTCACAACATGTATGTGTGCAAGAGTTAGAAGAAATGTTCTAACAGTTAAGTTTTGATTCTCACAACCAAGAGCTACAACCTGTTGGACTTCTGCTGCTGTGCTCCTGAAGAGTTCAATGTAACGTTTTCCAAGTATTTCTTTGTGCTTTTTAAGTGCATTCTGTGCATATTCTTCACAGGAAAATAACACAAATGCATCTCCTGTGGGTCTGCCGTCTGGGTACTTGACAAACAGAAGTCCCTCCTTCCCTCCTGTCACTGGGCACTCCGGGCCCAGGAAGCCCAGGACATCTTCCTGAGTAGCAGTGAATGGAAGGCCTCTCATCCGGATGATAACTTGATTCTCCTTGGATAAGAACTGGGCCACTTCATTGGAGGTGCCTGGTAGAGAGATAACAGCACAAGGTCAGCCAAGAGCATCTGGTCAAAGCTGGGCAGGCAACTCCAGAGGATGCAGCAGAGGCAAAGCACTAAGGAAGAATACGGAGGTGAGTAGCCAGCAGCAAGCCAGAGAAGACTGAGACACTACTAACTCTCAGCAATCTATTTGGAAGGGAAAATCTCTGACTCTGCAAGTGTTTCATAGCATACTGAAACTGGAACAAAGATGAGATTGATGTGAATTTATACAGAAACATGGATGCTTCCACTGCAAAGGCTGGTCTCCTCCCAAGACCTGTCTGTGAACACCACAGCTCAAATGTTCACAGCCCAGTTTCAATCACGTGAAAACAGAACTTGACAGGGTCAAATATTCTTGGAAGGCAAAACAGGAAAAGCTACTTCATTATCCATTTGCATCCTCAGTCAAGGAAAAAAAAAAACCTAGAACAACATTCCTATGAACTTAAGTAATCACACTGAACTCCAGCATCACTTACCTCCTGCAATTTTTAAGAATTCTTCCCCAGTTGCTTTGTAAACCTTAAAAAGAAAGAACAAAAAAACCCACATGAAAATCACAATGTTCAGCTCTAAACCACACACACTTTCACAAGCGAGAGAATTTTATTTTGGTACTTTGAGCAAAACAGAAGTGCAGTTTGGTTTTAAATGACAACACAGCCTGAAACATTCACGTTTCTCTCCAAAGATTTGTTTAAAGTCACAACTTTTTACCTCGATGTATCTGCTGCCCATGTGATGCTTGTGCCTTTCCAGGGCCAGGTCTCTCTGTTCAGAATTGACAAACCGAACCAAAGCCTCCCCGTTTCTTCTTCCTTGAGAATTCAGACAAAGAGCCACACCACCTCTGCAAGGTAACGCCAACAAACATAAGCTTAGTCTGAATCTTTAATACATTTAATAAATAATTCGGTAAGAATGGTATAGGAATCAGGCTTTAACATGAAGGTTATAGATTGAAAAAGAAATTGCTACTAGCCACAATTTAATTTCATTTTTGTCGTAACGAAATTATATTTAAAATCCACTTAATTGAGATTGTGGATTTCATGGTGTTCACCACTTTCTCAATTCCTGTGAAGATACAATTTTGTCCTTAGATTTGAATTTCCTCGTAACTCTAAACAAAAAATTGTATTTTCTCAATGTTGAGGATCTGGAATATATATATATTAAGTGACAGGTATTCTGAATTAAACTCACTCTCTTTTCTTATATATGTGTAGACATACATTTATACAGAGGTATACAAAAAAGTCATATGAAAATTTCTTCCAGTCAGCACTTGGAAGTTTCTGAATGTTGCCTGTTTAGGAGGTATAGAAGAACAGTAAAGAGTTGGCACAAAATTAAAGCTTTTTTAATATCTTGGCCTCTGCTTTGATTAATGCAATAGGAGTTATTCCCTTTAGATACTACCAATAAATGAATGTCTATTGGTTTTCAATTGGTAAGTCTCTTCTTCACACATTTCAAACCTCTTTCTTGCACACCTAAGGCTGGTAAACCTGTTCAGTTGTCATGACCACAGTGTGGGAAGGGGTCAAGTGGGGCAAGGACTCTAGTGGGGAGTGTGGGGGATGTGTGTTAAACAAATATTAAAGGAACTTGCTATTAAAGGCAGAGTGATAAAGCAAGGCAAATTCTCCTTATCTTACTTGGCAATGTTGAGTCCTTTGAAAAAGCGAGCGATATCCTGGTCTGAAGACTGCCATGGCAAACCTCTGGCACGTATTACTGTCTCACTGTCCACAGTTTCAGATTTACTACTGCACAGAAGGAAAAAAAAAAGCAAGTCAAAATGAGCTTTAATCCTTTAATCTAAGTTTTTCAATATTTTACCAAATTTCAGATTGCAACTAATTGAACTGTAAATTGGGAGTATATTTTCTGTTTAGATTCTTCTATCTCCATTATTCCTTTCAATAAAGAAAGGGAAGATAACTTGGACAATTGCTGTGTATCTGCTACGCTGAAGATGCATTATATTGTCACCACACTGCAGTTCTTTAAATGAAAAAATAGGAAAACTCTCTCAGTGTAAAGTAACCAGAAACTGGATAAATTTTATTTGAAAGATCCAACAGTCCAAGCAATACAAATTACTTATGCCTCATATATTTCATTGTCTTGTCACTGAAATGCATTTATAAAAAATGAGCCATCCTGTTCCTTCCTCCCTAAACCCAACACCCTGTTCAGCACATAAACCCACTTTGGGAAGCACCACACAGCTCAGCTCATATAGGGTGCACTGGCCATCAGCCCTGTTGACTTAGGGAAAGTTCACAAATATTTCTTCACCCTGGGTAAGATAAGCCAGCCTCGCTGCCATGCAAAACAGAAGCAAGAGAACAAAGAGCATTTAAGTTGCAGTGACTTTAAAGAGATGGACTAAAGTACAGCATTCAACGTGCCAGCCCCAGTCTGTCTGCACTGAGTGACTGCTGAGCACATTGTTACTGTTCTCAGGAGCCAACCTGCTTTCACATGACCATGGGGAAATATTCACAAGCTTTCCTTGCTGTACACAAGACTCATCTTTGCTTGTAAACAACCGTGACAAGGGCACTTACCAAGGACCTGTTTCATACTTGTATTTCACAGTTTCAGGCTCAGAAAATACGTGATCTGTGACAAAACAGGAAGTTTAAATATAACCAGAGTCAGAGATTACTTAAGAATGACAGTACCACTGCCAATTCTTTCAGAAAAGAAAGATTTCAGCATTTGGTATAAATAGTTAACTTACTACAACCTTCAGAGAGCATGCTGAAAATGATAGCCACCATGGTCTTCACTTGCCACACACCAAAGTCCTCCTCTGCTTCATCTGTCCCTAAGCCTAGATCTAAACAGGTGATTATAGAAAATAACAGACCTGCACAATCATTTGTAAACAAGTCATAAGGCTTTTCTGATATTAACACAGAACTGTAATCAAATGTACTGGTCTTAGTGGGGACATGTGACTATTAGACGTTACTCTGCTCATAAAGTGGTTAATATTCACTTTAACAGTCAACCGTTTGAAAACTATGGAGAGCTTACATAATTTCAGTGTTAACAGTTCAAAAAAGAAACAGCTGAAGAAGTTTCTATCACTTTAAACATAACTGAACTTCAGTCCTATTCAGATGGGCCACAACAATCCTCCCAATGTGCATTTAGATAAAGAGTATTGTTTGGGTTTTGTTTTTGCTTTGTTTTAAACTAAGTTCAGTCAGGATCATGCAAGATAACTACTATTATCTGCAAACAGTAGAAACTTGCAGGCCAGCTGGTGCTAAAAAGGCCCACTGACAACTCAGCTTTTCCTTTAAGAACAAATATCAATGCAAGTGATGTTTTTCTTTGTCAGATTTACTAAATATGGTTTAGAAAACAACTGGACTCAACTTCAGGAAAAAAAATTATAAGCAGAGCCACTCCCCCAACACACACTTAAGTAGATATTCCTTTCATTTTGAGTTTTTAAAACCCACATCTTGTTTTATTCTTCTAAACTCTGTAACTATCACAGAGATAAAATTTAAGGAAGTTTAATTGTTGTGTAAAAGCTGCAGCAAAAGGATACATTCTGCCATGGTCTTGATAGTCTGATCCTTCACGGCGGCTGAACTAGGGTAGCAAGTGTGAAATTCCTTGCGCAGATCAAAAAAGGAATAGAAGCAGTCTGACAGCAAGAAGTTCTATAAGGAAGGCAAAAATGTTTGTTTTGTACACACCATCCCTTTAAATTTCAATTAATACTTTTGAACTGAAAGAGGCACTCTCAAAAATCACATAGCTGCACATCACCAGCTTGTCTGTGATGGAGCAGTTTGGTTCCTTTGTAACACAGTTCAAATTCCATAACTGTACAGAATTGGATCTCTACATGAACGAAGTCAAATAGCCTCTGGGAGGCAGACCCATACAAAACAGCTGGAGAGGATGGCTGGGAAAAAATATTTAAATATATCTAGGTTTTGCTGCTTAATTCCCATTTTGGACATTCTATTTTCTCCTTTGTGGCTACACTGAAAAGCAGAATTATACCAAACCATGGTGACAAATTTTAAATAACTATTGTTACAGAATACAAAATATTTTTCAGCACCTTAAGGATATTTAGTCATTACTACTGTGTATTGGAAAAGAGCTTTGATTGTATAATATTATTAAACAAACAGTTAAGCAACCCTTTACTCAGATATAAGCCTATTTTTTCAAGGAATAAAACAAATAACTTGGTCTAATTCACTACTGTCTCTCCCACACTCTCCAACTGCTTTACTATACAAAAGTTTAACTTCAATCTAGTCAAACAGCACCCACCTTTGTAAATAAAGAATTACAAGAAGTCACAAGGTAATGCTTCCTAGAATGGTGGGAATAGCAAGAGCTAAGGTCTGAAGCTTAGTAACCATTCATGTGCACAGAGAAATAAACTTTCACAAATGAAAAAGTATTGAAGGAAAAAAAAAAAGAACAGAAAAAAATGCAGTATTAAGAGACTGAGCATTTGCTACCAGATTGACACCTTTTGCTCATACCAGATCCATTCCTTGACCTGGTACGGACAATTATTTCTTCCACAACATCAGTTTGTTTTGGTTTAGTCCATTTGTTTCAAGAGGAAAGTATAAAGAATTACCCCCACAAAAAAAAAAATAGTAGTGTGCTTGAATGATAAATATAATTCCTTCCTCCTTATTTATCTCATCCCTACAGAAACATGCACTTTTCACAAAGAGTCACAGTGTTACGTTTTAATAAAACACGAACAGCAAATGAATATTTGTAGAAATTCAGCTCTTGTTCTTGTGGGGCTCCTGCAGACCCTGCTAAGCCAGCAAACTCAAGAGCCACTGCCTTGCACAAAGGCAAGGCTCTCCTCCCTGTGCATGACAGGCTGCTCTGAACCCCCCAGGAACTTGGAGTAGAAACTGCTGCTTCATGTGGGAGTAGCAAATAAGCTGCAGCTCTGCTTCCCACTGAATGAATGCAGATGGGGAACCACTGTCAGGCCACATCACTGCCTGTGTGCTTACCCTCCACAGGACACTGTTTTAACAGCAAAGCAACAGCTCTCCATCACTTCTGCGGAGGTTCAACCTGTACTTCTGTTTCCACTCCAGACACAGAATTCAAAGTACTTGTATTGTTCTTGCCTCTACCCTGTTTTTCCTAATTTTCCTCTTCCTTATGCTCACCTGGGAGTCCAAGTAGTGCGGCTGACTTTCAAAAGCAAGTGCCTAAAATAACTATTCTACTACTCAGGGCTCAGGCAGGGAGGGGATCATCTTCAATAGTCATGGAACACTCCAGTTTCCAAGGTGTCACTCCCCTCCCCAGTGCTGCCCCTCAGCACCAGTTCTGATCTCATACCTTCTTAGATGTTTCTGGGTGGAGAACTTGTCGAATGAGCAATTGGCCATCACTGCAGAGTGTGTAAGAGCTCCTTCCAAGTACTTTCAAGTCACTGGATACCAGCTGACTAAACTGGAAAATAAAGTGATAAATTTCTTTGTACTGACCAATAATTTCATGAAACAAGCACTTAACGTTATTCCAGCACTTTTTTTAAGGAGATAAAGTAACTCAGTATTTTGTGAAAGTTTTTGAAAGAAACACAATGGAGAGCAGACACAGGTTCCTGATAAAAGTAAGCAAATAAACTGTATGCATTTGTGGAATAGAAAACAAGAACACACAGAATATAGTAAAATGACTAATTAGGAAAATATGGCAGAATTAGGAGTTCATATGAAAGGTCACCATATTACACTGGTAATGTACAAAACCTGGACTAATTATAATTTAATTTATTAAATATTTGAAAGAACTTTGAAGATCACTCATAATACTGAATTTGCAATACCCTTTCTTCAACTATGGCACCTTTGACTTTGGTTATTTCCTTAAAATTTTTTTTAAACTTCAAAAAGAAAAAAGCTACCCATCAGGATTTACTAATGTTTCAAAAGCAACATATTAAGAAGAACCAAACAAATACTGATCTAATACCTTCAAAAGTGAACTTATAATCAAGTCACCTCCAAGGTAATTAAATTCTTGGTAGAGATACAGTGTTACAAATACTAAATTAAAAAAATTTATACCCAGCTCTAGGATGGATAACCCCCAAAGGATGATTCTCAAGAGGAAAGAGCTCCAGCTGTTTTGTTCAGTGTTATTTTCCATCCTTAGATAACAGTTTCCAGCCTTTTATCACTCCATACCAGTGTTAAATTCCTAGCTCATAACAGTCAACTAATATATTATAGGACCCACATGTATCATATCAGCAAGCAGCAGTTTGTTAACTAACTTCCAAGGGGAGAAATATAATTATTCTAAGCGTCCCTCTTGATGCTACTCCCTCTCAGGAAAGCATCACCTCACAAACAAAGCAATAATTACAATCACCATGCAGTAGCCACCCACTGCTCTCAGCAACATCTTGTAACTGCAAAACAACCACCCCCAAAGGCAAATTACAAGTTGACTTGAAATTCAGACAATATCTTTGTGCTGCCTTTTAATCTGTGTATGGGGAGAAAAGAGTTGGTTTGTTTTACCGTAACACGTGTGACACTTTACTTCATTGCAGTCTCTGCTCTGGAAAGGTGATGTCCTAATGACCTGATCCCACAGCTACACAGAACTCACAGTGTGAACAAGTGTTGCAGCACCTGCAGCCCAAAGGTAAGGCTCCACAAGGGAGAAATCATGTGTTGAACATAATTTAGAAGGAGAAAGAACATGATTACCCAAGCTTTATTTCAAAATTACTGCTCAAACCAATCCAGGCTCTTTCCTAAGCTTGGGCAGCTGACCAGAGTTCCACTACCATTTTGAGCTCAGAATCCTGTAGTAGTGAGAACTACATATAACAGGGAACTGAGGGGCAGAGCTGGCTAAGGAGAGGCACCTATCTCAGCACCTTGTGTTTTCATTTGCAGATATATTTACAGATATAGATAGGAATTATCTATAAAGTGAAGTTATTTAATAGCTGAGAACATATTCAAAACTATAAGAAGGGTAAATATCCCCTCAAAACAAAAACCTTCATAGTGCAATTCTCCGCACACTACCAAAACACACAAAAAGAGCAAACACACCACGCACAGACATATAAAAATCAACCAACCCAAACTCCTGCAGATTGACAAAGCCCATTTCCTCCAAATTGCTAGTACAGGCTGTGATCCTACCACAAATTGAAGACTTGAAGAATCTGAGGCTTTAAAGCAAGTTATTGTTCAAGGATGATTTAAAGTCAGAAAATTGAGATCTGAGAATGCTCAAAATACCTCAGTTGACGTGTAAACATCAGAAAAAGAGGAAAATTCCAGTGGACTCCAGAGGAACCACTTCAGAAAAGTAGTTCTGTGGACTGCCACAGTCACACATCAACAACAAATATTCTCACCACAATAACACACATGAGGAGAATTGCCTTCTTACTAAATGCAGCAACTTATTTGTTTCTTTTTTAACTACTGGGCACAGTAAAGAGCAAATATTTGTAAAAAGGGATTGGAAATGGTGATAGGAATCAGCCTCCAGAGGGTGCACAGGGATCCTTGCCAAAAGGAAGCAGAGTCTTACTGATGAACAGTAATAAAACACTCCGCAAACTTTCAACTTTGTACCCTGTGCTTCTGAAGATGCTCAAAAGCCAATATAGAGAGTGCAATTAAGGAGCTATTTTGATCAGATACAAGAAGAAATACAACCCACACAATTTGAAGGAAGCAGCAAATATAAGCAGCCTCCTGCTGTACACATAAAACATAAGAGCTGTTGTTCAAAAAGACTTCATCAAGTTAGAAAAGGAGAAAAATGTTTGTACAAGGAAGGAAATACTCATGTCAAATGGTGTAATCAAGTTAGTGAAAATCAAGACTGTTGCACTGAAATATTCACTTTTTTTCCCAGGTGGTGTTTCCCACACAACCTACAGCTGAAAAGACAACACAGATATTTTCAGAAGCCTGTACTGAGAAGCCAGAGGAGTAAAATACTGCATAAGGACACTGATAAGCCCAGTATTCCAAGTGTACTAAGATTTAAAGAACTCCCAAGAATCAGCATATGTTCTTATTTTTTACCAAGCCTAAATATTTGCAGCGCATATTTATTAAAAGTCAGTGATAACACTGAACATTGCAAACTCCTTTCTGATGGAACAATCAACAAGGCAAAACAATTCTCTACTTTTCTTACCAGATGCCAGCAGCTTAAAGTGCCTTAGATAAACTACCACAAGGTTGGCAGCCCTTGCTGAGGAGCTTATTTAGAACCTTCTATTTTAAAAACAGCCTTTTCCAAACTTTGGGGTGTACTGCTCTGGAAGAGGGCAAAAAGACTGTGGGAAGAATAGTCAGGAGACATAAGCAATCCTTCCTTATCCAAAACAGTTTAACTATGGCATGGGTTAACAGAGGAGAGGAGGGGGATAGCAGAGTGTGAATGGGAAGATTCACCCAGGAGCAGAGCATGGCGCAAAACAGACCCAGAGGAATGACAGATACTTGAGATTAGCCTGAAGTAGCTTCTTTCATCCATATGAGATGTCTTCAAATTTTGCAAAGGTTGAGCATGAAAGGCATAGCTGTGGACCAGCTCTTGTTGCTACAGATTACACTGGACCCTCAAGACTTTCCAGCAATAGATACACATAACACATGTGCCAAACATGTGAAAAGAGTCGGGGCAGATGTGTTTGTAAAGCCACACTGTTCAGCATAAGAAGCCACATCAGTTAAGCAATTCCGCATTCCCAAGAAAAAGCCATCTTCAGCCTCCTTTCTTGCACCACAGATTTCAGGCAGCATTTCAAAAGACAGCCTTGAACCAGCACCCACCCAAATGTAGCAAGCTAAGGACAAGTTAAGACCAGCATCAGATTTACATTACGTTTTTCTGCCTCACATGTTGAACAACCTGTCCACAACTCTGTCATTTCGTAAATTCCATCCCCATCTCCCTCACTCCGCCAATAAAAACCATCTCAGCAATTTCCCTCCTGTCACTCACCTCCATGCTGCCCTCCAAGCACGCCCCCACTCCAGCAGGCAAAGCGGCCCCACCTTAATGCTTCCCCCACCAAGCTCACACACCCTGTCTGCCCTGTTCATCTGCTCCTTCCACAGCAGTTACACACTGGTAATTACCTGCTTGCACCTTGCAGACAGCCCTCATTTCGACTGCAAGAACCGGTCTATTAGCATCACCCTCCACCTTTATTGCTTGTTCCACCAGATCAGTCTCTCCCGTAAAGCTCTGATGAGTCATTCCATATTTAAAGGAATATGTTCAATAATTCCACACAGAGATTAAAAACTCAACAGAGAGAAGAGGAAGAATCAAACAAGCCGCTCTGTATATTTGCCTCCACGAAACCTAAAACAGTTCTTGGAGAAAAGGTTGTGAGAGGGAAGGACAGACTTTGAACACGAGTTTGAAAAACTGGCTGAACAGGATTTTAGTCATGTAGCTGAGAGTACAAAGAGACTGAAGAGACATGTTTTGCCAGCAGCAAAGCTGGATGAAAGCCAGCACAAGCTGCTGTGTTTTTTACAAATGAATCCCAAGGGACTAAAATAACAGCCCCCTTCGTGTTGCCTTAAATATAGCTGAACAAAGATGTGGATGTTAGAGAAACAAGAAGATTCTTCATTAAGCTTTTTCTACTGTTATGATGCACGAAACACTAAAATAAACATCTGTCTATTTAGATATTCTCATTTCCCTTACTAAAAATAGCTCTCATCCTTGAGAAAGGCCACTGCATCTGTGCTGTATCTGTGCCTGGCATGGTAATGAAATACTCAGATAATTCAGTCACAGAATACACCCATGCTGTCAAGCAGAACCTGTCAAACAAACTTGGTGTTTCCTAAAACACCAAGGTACTCTGGGGAATTCTCTCTTTAAATCTCCTCTGAGAAATAACAGAAAATTCAGCTACCTCTGACTCATCAGATTTCTAGCAGCTCCCAGTGAATCTGTCAAACAGGACCCTTTCCTTTAGTCATGCACAAAATTTGTTTTGCTTCCTTTGCTTCTTTTGGCCCTACTGACCCATTACAGCTAAGACAAGACAAAATCATTCACAGATATTCAGAATTAAAGGCATACTTGCAGTTTGACCAGGTCTGGGATGTTATGCTAAAGTATAACATAAAAAAAAACCAAAACAAAACAACAGTTTAGCTTGTAGTCCACACTTAAGCTAGATGTGAATCTATTTTCAAGTAGAAAGGTGAATTATTATATTTATCAATGTTTTTTGCACAAAGAATAGTCCTCACAGTGTAGGGATCTGGTTTCAAATCAGTAGTATAAACAGGATGTTACTAAACTGCCCAGAGTTTACAACTTGGTGATTGAAGATCAATACATGGTCTACTTTCTGCCAAATCATCATATCAAAAAGCACTTATTTTTACTTCCATGCCATCTTTATAGTTGAGTGGGGGAATAGATCACATCTGGTCAAGTCAAAACTAGAGACATGAGACAGAGAGCTGATATTTGATTTGGCTTAAAGCCTGTCAAAAGACTTTGAACAGAAACCAGTTCTAGCATTCTACATCAGTGTTTTGCAAAAAGGACCGAAGCAAACAAAACAAAACAAAAGCCACTGAAACAAACCAACCCCACATACTAAAACTTTTTCAGGAGTGATATCTTTTGGTCATTATTAAAAGGAAAACTCTCAGGAAGAAAATTAGAAGAAATGTTGTTTTGTCTCACTTAGGCCCATACCTTTGGATACATTCCCTTGAGCTTAAAAACCTCTCACATTACTAAAATGGAACTGTCATAGAGAAAGTGAAAATAAGACTCCACAGATCTGTAAAGTACCCTGAGATGAAAAAAGTTTTATCTGAGTGCACATAAACGTGCACTGCTTACATCTCCTTTGCGCAAACCTATGACTAATGCCATACTGCTTATAACCATGGATGTTTTCCAGTCTTACTTCTATTAAAAAGAAAAAAATCATCATCACTTATTAGACATTACTGCAATTCACAACATTAGAGCTTTAGACTCTCTTTTAGGCCTTTGGTGTGAGTCATTCTTTGCTTGTAGCACAGACCATGTAACAATGATGAGTGCCCTTTCAGCTAAGAGCAGCATGGAAAACAAAGGATAATCTTCAAAAAGATTTCTCTGAAGGTTTTCTACTCCCAGTTCTGTTTCAACAGGCAAAGGTACTGCAGTTGTTGCCTCAAAACCTGACTTCATGCTAAGTCCTCTACAACTGATTGCCAGAGAACACCCAAACCCAATTATACAGGTGCAGGTGCGGCTCCTGAAAGAAGATTTCCAGGAGTTGAACAATGAAAGAGGCTGCTGAGAGAAGATGTAGATTCTTCATCATTGAAGATACTCAAGACCCAAGGGGACATGGTCCTTGGCAGCCTGCTCAAGTGTCCCTACTTTCAGGGCTCGGGCTAGATAACATCTACAGGTGCCTTCCAGCCTCAGCTGCTGTGTGACTCTCACCTCTCTGGATTCTGTTTTGCCTGCTCTGCTGCTCCACTAAAGGTCAGGACACCAATGCCAGCATGGTGTGTACATGAGGGGCAGGGGGGATGTTTGGGAAAGGACATGTTTCTGGGATGGGAGGAAGTGAAAGAGATCAAGAGATGAGATGCAGCCAAATCTCATTAATAGAACCTGTGTGCCACCAAAACAGAAGCAAGAATGGAGCACCACCGAGAAACAACATCCAACAAACCCTGAAGTCTGTCTGAAGACCTAAAGGATCTAATTCAGCATGAGAAAACTCAAAAGTAACAAGCCATGGCTTTGTATACAAAGCTTGCACACACACAAAACATACCATGACATGTCAGCCTAGGGAAGTATTTTCACTTGGACTTTGTGCCTCAGCTCCTACACCCATGAGGGTTTCACGTTTATTTACAATACTCTCCATGGGCAGTTTTCTGCTCCTTCACTCTTCAAACCCTGGTGATAATGTCAGCCTTATCCATGCAATGGAGGAATTTAAAGCATGTCAATACTACTGGGAGGTGTACAGACTGCATTTCAGCACTATTTACAAGTATGATAACCTTTTATTGTGCTGGGTAACTTTTTAAACAGAGAATCCTATAGTAAGCCCTTGCCTTTGTTCATCTGTTAACTGATATTCCACATGGCTGATAATGGATACATGGTGACCTTGTACTGAAATTGCTGTATGGAAAAAAAAAGTAAAAAGTATAAGTCTCAGTGTAGACACAAGCTACAAATAATTTTTTTCCCCTTCTAGCTAAATAGGGAAAAAAATTACTGTATTTAGACACCATTCACACATAAACATGAAAAAAACATTACCCCTGGGTTTTATTTTTTTGCAGGGCAAACATGCAGGAAATGACAGAGGCAGCCCAGATCCATTCACTAGAAATGTTCAAAAATAATATTGCCAGTTGATTTCTCCAATTAGGAGGAAGGCAATTATTTGCTCTACTGAACACTAATGTCTGAGATTATTTAGTGACTGCAGACTAGGCTGGACAAAAGCATGGGTTTCATTTCCATCTTGCCAGAGAATCTAATTTTGCTGAATATGACCAGTCAAGTTACAGATCACCTTATGCCTCTTAATGGCCTATAACCTGCATTAAATAACAGAATGAGTAATCAGTCACAAAGGCCACCATAAATGTACTCAAGAGACACATCTACATAGTAGCCAAAACCAGTTAAGAGTTTCCATCCATCTTTGGAATTTGCAAGTGTAAGAGCAAGTTTGCCCTACTAAGTCTCAAGGAGGGCAGGATGTGGCACTGAGCTTCAGGCACTGTAGACTGCCTTGTCACCAAGTAAATTACGCTGCTTTTTACTACCTCTTAATCTGCTGTCTCTGCATTCTTTCCTGAACAGAGGTCCAGACCAGGTACTGCACATCCTGCTGCTTCTCTAGATGTTCCAAAGCAGTTTCCTCCACACCAGCTGCTCATATAGACAAATTCCTGTTATTGCCTCTCTCTTAAAGAACAGAACTAATCCTTTTCCACCCATGGCATGAGCCAAAGGTGACAACAGAGTCTCAACTATCCTATGCCTGGAGTTCTGCCATGAAATTCCAATCAGAAATCTTAAAAAGAAGCAGCAGTTGAAAAACACAGAACTGTATTTTTAAATGTATTTCTGATATTCACTTTTATTTTTTACTTTGTTGGGAAGCTGAAGTTACAGGAAATAATACCACCTTGTCCTCCTCTATGCTGTCATCTCCCAGGTTACCACAAGTCTCTCAAGACAGAAAGGCACACAGCCTACAGACACTTCTTATAATTACCTTCTTATACTGCAAGACTTCAAGGGAGAAAAATGGAAGGTATTCTTCAAGTTTATTGCATCCTTCCAATCAACAAAATAAAGTCCTTTAAAATTCATTATACTCCTTCAGAATTAATAGAGGGACTGGAAACTTTAAACTTACATGGTGAGAGTAGCCTACAGCTAATTTCCTGCATAAAAATAGGTTTGTTAAGCGCTGTTCAGCAACAGGTAGAACATGAAATACAGAAACAGAGCAACAATTGCCATGGTTTGTCTGTCCAGTGACCGTCTGTGGGAGCACAGAAAACAGACCATCATGACTCAGGGCTGTGATAAACTGTCTTAAAGATGAAACTTCCACATTATTTCTTTCTGTGGTTCATTTTCTTTGGGACTGGGTCTTTGTGGGACAAAGTAAACAATAGCTAACTAACTGTTTTAATTCTTCCTAGGAAAGAATGCAAACATCTAACCTTCTGCCATGACAAAGATCTGTCCCAGCCATGCCACTTGAGCATTTTATGACCATTTTTGATTAATTATTTCTTAGATGGAAGTTTGCAACATCAGATTATTTGCATGCTTTCCAGCTATGGTATCTACAGCATCTAATTCAGGTAATGCATTAAGCATAGAAGGCAAGACCATGGCTCAGGCCATCTGAATGTCACAGCAATCAGATCACAGGCTTTTATCTTCAAAAGCACAACCTGATTTAATAAGAGAGTGTTGAAATATGCAGAGTACTCCACAAATAAGCTACTTGAAGTAAGCCTTGTGTAAGATAAAGCGCCCCAGTCCAGCAACATAAGAATTTCAGAGTTTGTAGACTTACTTTACTACTACATTTTGTGTCAGGAATCTGCTAAATAAAGAAACACTTACTGAGATAAACTAAGTTTTCACTTTAAATTAATTTGTGTGAAAGAGGCCATAGCTATCAAAACCAATAAAATAATGCAAAAATATGCATATCTTGCAAAACATTTTATCATTTGTTAGCAGAGACTACTCATGAGTCTGAATTTAAACAAAAAGAAAATTGTGAATACTACTAATACAAAAAAAAAATCCCTACTCTGTCAACCTTTTACCTACATTTCAAGCAGGATTACAATGGTGCCTCACACTCCTCACAGACTGCTTGCTATCAGCTCAACTCACAGAGCAAGTCATTACAGCCTGAAAGACAAGGTTGAACATACTTTCCAAACTCTAGGTTTTAATTAATGCCATGACTGCAATATTTCCCAAAGTCTTGATATAAGCACAAGCTCTCTCTCAGTGCTCTATACCTCCCCCACTCCCACTTACCTCTGTTTCAAGGACAAACTTTCATTAGCAATGTGATCTTTAGCACTGGCTCTATTGACTGTAATGCTTGGTACTGTTCTATTTACTCAACACTACCTCATTGTTTGTAGTGCAAGCTTAACCAGTTGTAGGAGAATAGCCAATGCCTGCAAAATTAAAGCTTTTTTTTTCCCAGTAGGTTGTTTCTCAAGTTGTTTTTGTAGTAATATGCAGGGAAAGTAAAAAGATGAGGCAACATCAAAAGAATGAAGAGACACCCATCATCCACAATCCAGTTTCCTGCATGATTTTCTCATACTCCTACCTCTCCATTAAACTTACACTGTAAGAATATCATAGGCATAGACTTTCCTGAATAACAGCCTTGAGATCTATGAAGTATCTTTGCTTATATAAGAATCCAAGTGATTCTTGATCAAATCCTTACAAATATCAGCAAAAGAAAGTCAAACTTTCTTAAATTCACTTTGCTTTGCTCCCTAAATGGGGGAGTGTTCCCTTTCTTGTCACAAATACATAAGGGACAAGTGGAATTAGATCCCTAAATCAGTGTTCCTTCAATCTCTTAAACTTCCAAGTCACAGATTAGGGCAAGCATCAAGAATTGGTTATGACTGATCTAAGGAAAAACGAGAATAAGAAATTAATAGAGAAATTATGATTTTAGCAGTTCACAACTGAGTAAGATCAAAACTTACACTTGGCTTTCCAAGGGATTCAGACCTCCCCAACACAGAACAAGGACATTAATGGCAACACTATTTACATGTTGTTTCCTCTTACAGACCTATGTCCTCCCTTTCAAGTAACTTATTGTTTCCAAAGCAAGTTCATTGTGACAGAAAAGACTTGACATGAGTTTGTCTGAATGTGAAGCAAATTGCAGCTTTGTGTGATCAAACCTTAGCATGAGACTTGTAGAGAAAGGGTGTTGATTTATATTTTCTTTTGTTTCTTTAAGCACACCAGAACAGCACTTTTCTTTTGCACTTCATATTTACAGGATGCCATTTCACATGCCTTACAATAAGCTAGTCCATCCTGTGTAAGTTTAACTCTATTGTAAGAAATACATTAAGACACTCAAGTCATCAATTAAGCAAAGAGCAAAACTCTGTCACAGTCATATTCTTGTGACAACTCTGTCTTTCCAGTTCTAAATCTCAAGATCCCCTTCCTATCCAAGGGTATTTCATTCAAAAGGTTTGGTGTGTTATTTAGTGTCTTGTGTATTTCCTAAGATGCAAAGGAAACTTAAATTAACTTTCAGCTACAATAAGACCTAGCTACACAGCAAAACTTCCACAGGCTTTTTTTTTTTCACTTTTATTTTTCAAATTGCATTGCTATAGTTCTACTTCCCTTTTAGTGCAATTCACTGCAACAGACTTACTTATCAGGAAAACAAACACCTTTACAGAAATTACAGCAGAATTAATTTCACACACTGCCAATGTCTACACAGCTCATTATAATGTTAAAGCAATTCTTATATTTCTCCAGAATAAGAGCCAGAGAATGGAAACCCAGTAGTTAAGTCCTTTCATTTTAAGCTAGCAGGTGTCCAAAATCACCAGAGGAGCCAAGTTTTTGCAAAAAGGAATACAACTGTCCCTTAATCTTAAGTTTCTTACCAATATTTTAGTGCTAACAAAATATCCCTTTCTCAATACCTTTTGCCACACTCTGCCCACTGCACCTCTACAAAGAAAGGTAGCAGGAGGAAAGAGAAACTAAAATATTTTGAAATGGAAGTTTGGGGGAAGTGGGAGAGTTGGTTTTACTTGTTTTGTCACTCATCACAAGGGGTGAGCATTTGAATTTCAATTCCCAATACCTTTTGCATAATATTTATCCCATAATTCACAGCTACCTCCACAGCATGTGGATTTGATGAATGAGGGACAAATTAGTAAAGCAGCTGTTAATAAATGAAGCAAGAACAAAGGCTATTGTATAGAATTACTCTGGAGTAAGTTGTCAACAGTGTAAAGAACATCACCACAGATTTACCAGAGCAAAGCACTGAAATGTGGATTGTAGAACAAACATGACTTCTGACTCAGTACTCTCTTAGGACACTTCAAGTTGTCTTTCAGAGTATCCAATTTTCCCCCCTACTATTGGAATAAGGTTGCAGCTAACAGAAATGGATCAGGCAGGAAAACAACGTGGTATCTCTGGAGGTTTTTTGCAAAGCAGCAACTATTATGAAGAAAAAAGCTTTTCCAGAGCAGACAGGAGATGGAAAGACATGAATGTGAGGGAGAATTACTGTTTATGTTTCTAATTAAGAGACACAACATTTCCAATTTTAACCATAGAAATGATAAAACAAGATAGGGCTGACATGATGCTCCTAAAAAACTAATATTCAATCAGCACTTTTAGTTTTGGCCACAACACTGCTTTACTAGCAGTATCAATTCTAGAATCTGTGCATCACTGTGGAACCCAACTGCTCAGCAAAGTGCTGCAACACTTTGACAGAGACCTTGCCCTCATTTGGCAGCACTCAGCTACCCAAGAACTTCTGCATATAACTTAAGAGCATTGGTTTATGAAAAAGGGGGGAAAAAAATCAAGTAAACCAACATATAGATTGAGGAAGTGTGCAACCCTTTCAAAATGCTACCAGAGGAAGCAAAAAACAGCACAGGTTTGCAGACAATGCAGAGTATCCACAGAGTTTTCTAAGCTGCTTCCATGTTAACAGCAAGAACAGAAACAAGAACTGCAGATATAATTACTGTCAAAATAGTAGAATACAAATCATAAACTCATTTAGGTTGGAGAAGATCTTCAAGATCATTGAGTCCTACCATTAACAGTGCCAAGCTGAACACTAAACCATGTCCCTAAGTGCCACATCTACACATTAAAATCCTTTATGCTTCATTTATTCCTCAGCCATTTTGGAAAACCCTGACAATAACTCATTAACATGTTTCTAGTGATTTTTTTCAGTAGCTACTTAGAGCAAGTTAGAGGAAAGAAGTTCAAAGTCTCTAACGATCATGCAATCCACCAATCTTTGTAATAAAATGCTTCTATCCTCTGTTTTGCTGTCTTTCAAAGACTTAAAAAAAAAAGAAGCTGCAAGAACAATTTCAAGACAAATTAAAGTATTCAGATATAATATTATAGCTGTGGAAATATCCAAATGTGTTAGTGACACAGTGTTCAAACACAGCACAACATCAATCCCTGTGAAGACAGGTACCTCAAGCTATTCTCTAAGGTCATAGTAAAGTTTATTTGTCCATATATGCTAATTCACCCAGACTTGGTAATTTAATGTTACTGTTCAACTTCACCAGGAAAAGTAGCAACACCTGCTATATTAAAAAGCCTACTCATCCTCAAACCACTGGGCCAAATTATTCACTCCTCATGAATATTGGCACTTCTAGTTTTAAGAGAAGACAGCCCAGGTAGCCAATACTACCACATTTTTATACCTATAAGGAAAAAAATATGCAGCTTTAGACCAACTTCTTTATGTAATTCTCAGTTCATTCTCAAGTGAAATGTACCTAAATACTGGAACAAAGCAAAGGAACCTTCCTATTTCCTAAAGAGAATACTTGAGGAATTCAGATAAAAAGTTTTGCAGCCTTTGGAGAAGGTAAGGTTGCTGCTTTTCCACACAACCCAACAGAACATAAAGGTTGCCAGTAACAAATAGATTTACATGATCCACATATGTATATTTCTGTATACATATATACATATATAATATACATAACAGAGGCACTGTTTGTGCTATCAAGTCTTTTCTGGGTTTTTTAGAGGGAACAGATTTGAGTGTTTGAATAATAATGCAGTGGGACACAGAGCTGGGTAGCACTGAGGATTTGCAAAGGGAAAAATAGTTTACCTATACCATCAACAACAGAATTACAACTATGGTTCTGGAACAAGAGTTAGCTATAGCGAAAAAAACCCCAAAAATCTACACTGTAACATCCTACAGCTACAGGAAGCATTAGCACATCCTTAATTCCCCACAGTAAATACTGATGATATTCCAATATTAAGTGTGCCACATAATTTAACCAATGCTCATCTAATTTTGTCAATGAAAATAGGGAGTTATTCCATGTTAATAGATGTAAAAACTCCACATAAGGCAACATGTATACAGGACACTCAGCTGTCCTTTAAGAGCAGGAATTTATCACTTACCTGCCCTGACAACCTGAAGGCCCTTGTGTGTATCAGGAAATCCCCATCACTCACTGCTGATGCCAAACCAAGGCCACAGTTTTACATAAACTGCTCAGTGCCCTAACTGTCTTAAAATGCTACCCTCCTTTCACCCACACCTTAGTGCTACAGCTGCCCTCAGGAAAACTTCCTAATCTGCCACATGTGCATGTGCATGCAGACAGTACCACTCCAAACCAGAGCTGGCTTCAGCTCAGAACAGTGTCCTGCTCCAGTTCAATTTGCAGCCCCAAAAACTTTTGTACTGGCAGAGTGCAGGTGAGGGAGGTCCATGTAGCAGCACCTGCCTAAGTGAAAGGTGCCACTGGAGTTTTCATACAACAGCAGCTTGAGCACAGAAATAGCTTCAGCTGGTATCACCATCAAACATGTTGGATCATGAAAACACAACCAAAGGGTGTAGTTTCACAGGACGTGAGCTTGGACAGCAAAGCAGTTTAGAAGATCCCACCCCACCTGCTCGTTTCAGTGATCCTGTTTACAGCACAGCTTCACAAAGGGTTTTACTGACACAACAAAAGATGGCAAAGTCTGGCGTAGGGGCAGGAGGGAAGCTGGCTTCACTGCTGAAGCCAAATCTTGTGAAATGACACCCCAGGTATTTGTTGTGGAAAGAACAGCCTGTCTAGTAACATTTGCCAAAGGTTTACCAAACACCTGCTCCAAAATGTCAGAACTCATACCCAGCAAATACTCCGAACTACAAACTCTGTTAGGAGTTTTACTGAGGGGATGCAGTCACCAAATAATCTGAAGTTGGAAGACCAACCATAAGACTCAAAAAAAAAACCCAAAATCACCCTGCATGTTCAGGTTTTTTTCTGCATTTTGAAGCCTGAGAAATATATTAAAATTAAATTCAAAAAATCACTCATGCAAAATGAAGGTGTGACAGCTGGCAAGAGAGCCAAGAAGACTTTCTGCTAGCACTTTGTGAAGAAGAAGCTGCAGAACAAGTTTCTCTTAAAAAAAGGCTTGTAACCGGTTTATCAGGTTAGAAGAATTCACGGGTTCTTCCGCCTCTCCCCCCATCCCATTTGTTTCCAAATGCTTATTTAGCCAGCTTGTTTCTTGCTGAATTTGCTGGAAATAAATTGCACCTGCAGCTCAGCTGGATAATCAATAGGCATCCAAACATGCTTGAGGCAACTGGCAATTTGCTATCACCTGATAAAGTGGCAGCCACTCAGTATTTTCAATTTGAACATTATTTATGGGAGTGGGGTGGGGGGAAAGGCCCAGCTTTGTCTTTCTCTATTTAAGAATATGAATCAAAATATTTACTGATATATTTGATCCAATATATTCAATCAGCAAGATTATGACAGTCTTGTAAAGAAATTTTTAATACTTAAATGTGAATCCATAGATTAAATTTGAATGTTTTCAATAGGTCCAAAAGCAAAGCCAGGTCTCACATGACAACCTCTCCCTTTTTATGTATATCATTCAAAGAAAGATGGTAATTACAGCTAAATACTGCAAACAGTTCTCCAAAATTATTAGCTCTTCCTAGACTTATCCTTTGTCAAGAAGACATGCAAATATTGCCTTGCAAAAGGAAAGTAACATGTCTTAAGGCAAGTCATGCTGATTCAGCCAGGTTTTCTGTATGAGAAGAATTAAGAAATCCACAACACTTTCAACTTCATATGGGAGCTTTAGCTTAGAACCCCCATGGCTACAATCATAGAAGCACATGAGGATGTCAGCTTTTTGATGACAGAGTAATGGGGCTGAGAAAAAGGCAAAGTTCATTTTGGTTTTGCTCTTTAAAAGTAAGGTTCCATTACTGCAAGGTTTCAGAGAGCAACCTGAAAATAATTACTCTCCCTTAAATGTTTGGAAACTGGGAAACTACAAAGCTACAGAAGTTAACTAGAAAAATATAAATAACATGCTAAATAAGCCAGTCCTGTGATTTGAGGATCTGAACAATGAAACCTGGCAAAAATGTTCCAGTAATGCAGGAAGAAAACTATTTCCCTTGGTAAGTGGTGTAGCTGATGCATGTTTAGAGGCTTAGATCACAGACTCAAGACAGTTCCAAACACTGGAACAAGAGATCTCCCACTTACTTTGTTAAATAAAAATCCTCACATTTTTGTACTCAGTAGCATTCTACAACATCTCAGTCAGCAGCTGTGAGTTTTCCATTACTGGCCCCACATCAGAGATAAGATTTTAATGCCATTTTGAACTAAATACATCAAGCAGGCTGCTCCCAAAAGATACACGTTTTACGACTTCAGGTAACTATTTCCCTGACATTTGTACGTATTTCCCCCCTGCAAAAGGAAATCACAACATTGCACATCACCTGTCAGAAAATACAGATGGATCCCATTACTGCAGTATTACCTATGGAATCAAATACTTGTAATCCTGGACAAGCACAGTATTTAAACACTTGCAACAAAACATATAGAACATACACTGCAGCAAACAGCTCGGTTACTGGGGGGCACTGTGCTTCAGAACCTTACCTTGTCAAATTACAACAACCAAAACTTATTGATAAGGAACCCTATTTTAGGATCTTTCTTAACACAAACTCAAGTAGTAAGCTGCGCAATATGCAACACTTGAAGAATATGAATTAAAATTGAAATGATGCTTAATTTGTTGAAGTGCCTGGTTAAAAGCAGAGTAAAGACTTGACCACAGATTACAGGCCTTTGGTAGACCCCATCATTGCTGGAAAAGTGAACTACACAGCAAAAGGAGACTCTCTGTGGTCAGGGAAATAACTCCAAACCCACAGTAGCTGATCTACTGTTTACCAGCCACAAATCACTGATTCAGAACCACAAAATGTTTGAAGTTGAAAGAGGCCTCTGAAGCATGGATAAAAGTTACAATGGATTTGTGCTCAGTGATTCTCACTTCCCTCTACGTGTAGAGACTAAGAACCCAAGTCAAAAGCCAGAAGCAGGCACCGAGACTTTCATTTACATGATTGAGATACGTGCTAAAGTGAGCGATTTTCAGCTGCATCATCAATTTTCCACCACAATCCAGGCAGGGTGTGGAAAGCTAATTTCACATGCTCTGTAACATTATCTCAAATCAAGGTACAAGTCTACTTCCTTTTCCTCCTCCTTTTCAAATAACCACTTCACCTACCTGTGCTTTTGCTAATCAAAATGCTTAACTGAAAAGAAAAAGAAAAGCCCTGTATGCGTTGTCACATACCTGACTCATCTTTAAAATACATGACGCAATTAAAATATTCAGTGGACTTGCCTTCAAAAATGCAGAAAAGGATCTACTATTAAAGAATATGGAATTTTTTTTGCAACCATTGCAAGTGGGAAGTTGAATTAATTCTCTTCTAATTCCCACAGGAATCAAGACACAGAGGGGAAGGGAGAAGAGTTTAGGTAAGGTGCGTTCCAAAAGACTTATGATGGAACTGGCCACATCACAACTGGCATCCAACAATTAACAGCAAAATCATTATTTAGTTGCAAAGATATGCAAACAAAAAGGAAAAAAATTGTTGTTTTTCAAGAGTCTCTACCCACCTACACACAAAGGTAGTATTTCTTTTTATTTGCTAAAGCAGACCCACCTACAGTGCAATTTACGGCAATAAGATACAATCTCTCATAAAGTACTGAGTATAATTAAAGTGTGTCTGTTATAAAGGTAAACAGTGTGTACTAGGCTAAGCTGTTCCAGATGTCTTTAGTGCAAGATCTGGGACAAGATCAAACCTGCAGCTGCACATTTTCTCAGGGGTTATTATGGAGCTTTAAAAAAAAAAAAAAAAAAAAAGGAAAAGCAAAGAAAAGAAAGAAAATCACCTCTCGGTCCTGGACTCCAGCAAAACAAATGCAAGTACAACAAATGCCGCTGCACCCAATGGTGACAGATCTTAAACCACACAGAAGTTACATGTTCAAAGATATTCACTCCAGAGTGTAGTGTTAAACATGTAGTATCAAAGAGGGTTAGGACCAAGTCTGCCAAGTTATCTGTGTCACCAGAAGTTACAGCAACATGAACCTGTTCTACTGCCTAAGCAAGTTTCTTGCTGAAACACACCTACGAATGATTCAGACAAGGTGTGGAAAGCCAGGTTTATATGTTACACAAAAATGCACTATTGTATTTTTCCATTCAAGCACATTTTGTGCATAGAAAGGACAATCAAAGCAAGCAAACTTTCGGGAACTGCATTACGTGTACACTATTTGCACTAAATTTTTTTGAAGTAACTTAAATCCTCTTGAGCTGTAAGTATCATACAAACTTATAGATTTACTGTCTCAGTGTCATATTAAATGAGCCAAAGAGCAAAATTACAGAAATCAGAAAAAATTCAAACCAAACCACTTAATAATCCACTAATTAGGCTCATCTGGAAAAGACTGATACACAACAAGCATATCTGATGTTACATGAAAGACTTTGAAGACTTCAGCTGACTTTAAGAATAACAAATGAGAAAAAGCAGTGAACCTGTAGATTAAAACATACCACGTGAAGCTTGAAAATTTGATTAGCTCTGCTTTATTAAGGAGTATTCTTACAGGCCTACACTTTCAAGGTTTAAGTCAAGCTTGGAATAAAAGCAGACCCATCAAAACAACCAGAGGTCAGATCTTCCAAGGATTTACAGCATCAGCTCAAATACTCTGGTATTGTACACAGGCGTTTCAGAATTATGGGAGTCCCATTTCAAATGGTTCAGGTCTCTTTTGGGTTAGCTTAAAAACAAGCTTGAAAACTTACTAGTGACTGTAAAGTGAAAGACAAAATTAAAATCTATTTCCTTTTTCAAATCCATTAAATCTCGTTCACAGGCTTCACCCTGAAGAGCCCCTGCTGCCAAAAGCAGCACCTCACCTGTTGAAGAACCCGGTCCAGTGGTTCAGCTTTGCCCAGTCCCTCTGGTGTTAAGCCACTGACTTCGCGACACTGGTCACTTAAATCCAAGTTGTCTGCTTTCACCAGGGATTTGTGTAGTGTCCCTACCTAAAAACATTTAAGAAATTATGGACAAAAGTGAGGAACAATCGAATTAGCTCTTTACAACAATGTGTTGAGACTGCAGAAAAATCAGAAAGGCGCAGTATCACCTCCCGATAAACGCCAGGAGAAAAGGCATTTGTCTATTTCACAAATCGAAACCTTTGGCCGCGGTTTCTCTCCCTCCCACCCAGGAGAGCCACGCTCTCTGCTTCGGACTATCCGAGTTCATTTTCATGGGAGGCCTTTTGCAGTTAGCACCAACTTTTGTGGGAGTTGTTAACTGCAAAGGGAAGATCACTCAACATTAAGGCAGTTTCATGAATCCACTAATGAAATTCATAGCCCTGGTTGTTTTATCAAAGCCCTTCATCTCTAGGGGGTTATTTATGATAGGGCTTTTGGGGAGAAAAAAAAATTAGAGATGACTTTTAGGTTGGCCCGAAAATTAAAAGAAGTCAATATTCTCTTAAAGGTTATCCAAACATTGGTTAAACAAACAAAAAGCAGGCCCAAAGGGTCCAACGGTGACCATGAGCCGCTCCCAGGGAAGCGAGCACGCTCGGAGCCACCCGGGGCAGCTTTTTCTTTTAAAGCTTCAAAAGTCCGTAGACATCCTCGAAGCTACACATGATTTAAGGCGGACGGGGCAGCGGGGTGTGGAAGCGGCCAAACTTTGTTTAAAAGCGCCTTCTTCCCTCCAGCCGGAACAAAAAGGAGCTTCCCGAGCGAGCGGCCGGGGCAGGCAGTGACCCCCGAGCCCCGCGCCTCCCTCCCTCGGTGCATTTGTGAAATGAACAAACGGCCGCGGGCAGGCGGCGAGTGGCCCGGAGAGCCTGCTCGCCCCGCGCCGGGAACGCGCCCTCGCCCCGGATATCGAAGCCATACCTTCTTGCTGTGTAGATCCACAACTTGCCACACCAAGAGAATTAGTTCCCTCTCATCCGAACCCAGTTTAGCCCCATATGCACCAGCTGTTGCCCCAAACAACACCACCAAAGAGTCACTGTGCGAAGCCGTCATGACCACAGGGGGAAACAACTACAATCAAAAGCAGAGGTCAAAAAAAAAAAAAGGAGAGAAAAAGAAAGACACACTAACAAACGAAAAAAAGAACAAAAAAAATCCCACGAGGCTCACCCCCTACCTCTAAGTAATCAAAGGGGAAAGGAGCGAACGAGGAGTCACAATATAAAGAGGAGAGAAAGAGCTATTTAGGAGGTTGGGTGTTTCAGAAAAAGAAACATGGAGAAAGCTAGCTCCCATCTCTACCTGTTCCCGGTGATTTCCTTCCCGGGGCCGATTGGGAGGTGAAATTAGCAAGCTGTGGGTTTCTTTCCCTCTGACATCATGGCAGAAGCTCAGCCTGGGCTTGGGCTTTTTTTTTTTTTTTTTCCCTCTCTCGTTTTTTTTCCCTTCCCTCTTCCCCTTCCCCTCTCCTGAGTTACCTGCCCTTGGTGCAGCTCATGTGACTCTAGTCAATCTCCCAAAGGGACAAGGCCATTGGGCCTCTGGAAAAGGTGTAGGAGGGACGGAGGGAGAATCAACGCCTGGCTGATCTGGCCTGATTGGTTTTTGAAGGAGATCAGAGGCAAACTCCCTTTCTCTCTTTAATTCTGCCTGCAGGAAGTGCCTGTACCTGCTTTCATTTCTGCGGGATCCGCCCGGCGCTGGGTGCGGGCACTGCGCGCTCCAGCCCGGCGTGCGGGGGCACAGGGCTCTGTGCGAGAGACCCGCTCCCATTGCGGGGGAAACCTGAAGAATATACGTGTACAGTTGCTAAAACAATGTTTGTGACGTAGCATTGAATTCCACGGAAGAAAAGCCTTTACCTGCTTCTCATTAATTGCCTTTTGTGCAAGTTGCCGTGGTGTATCCAGCTACCGATGCCAAGGTTAATGTGTAATGGAAGTGTAGTATTCCTCAGGGATTTTTAAGAGATATTACAGGCAGAGAGTACTTGGCATTTTAGGCCCTGTTCTTCATGTAGTTTGTAAAGGTGGGTCCCAGTAAAACTTTTTTTGTTGTTGTTTTGAGAAAGGAAGCATCAAAGAAGTTATGCAAAATAGCAATATAAAGCCATGCATTTTCTACTCTATAGCTGCTCAGTAAGGAACTGTCTCCTGGGTATTAACTGCAGTCCAAGAGGGACAGCTTTTCTTCACTCTTCTGTTTCACTGAGGAGACTACAATGGGAAATCACCACTTAGTTTAGCTGCTATGAAAACACTCCTCCTGCTCAACAGCAGCAGCACTAATACTTGTAACATTGTGGACTGAGACAATTTGCAGAGATACTGTCGAACTCAAATTGATTTTAAAGCAGAAAAGAAGATCAAAAGGCCTTTAAACTCTGGAAAATTATTATTTTTCCTGTTGCCACCACTGATGAGTTGCTAATGATTTTAAAGGCCAAATGCTGCACATTAGACTAGTCATAATTTTTCTTTTGTTTAATTAAGTCTTCAGTTTATACTTCAATATTAGTGTTGTATTGAAATAGCATTTTCACTGAATGAAAATTGGTGTTGCTATTTAGCTACTAATGTCTATCCTGGGAAAATGCAGAGCTGGGCACTTAGCTGTGAATATCTGATTGCTTAAATTATTAAATCACATTTTCTCATCTTCTTTTAACATTCTAATTTTATAATTGATTAATTATAGCAGTTATTGTGGACCTCCTTCTGGCAAACACTTGGTTCCCATGCTAACATCACCAGCAAGACTAATTCAATTTATTTCAGTGAAAATAAACTACATTTCAAGGATGCTGTCCCATGTGAAGTATCTTAGAATTAATGTGTTACAAGTATTTACCTGACAGAGGCCATACAGGAAATTTTGCACAGCTGCATCTCACTGAATATCACCAGATGGTTGCTAAACCCCTCTCAGCTGTTGTCTCTGCAGCTCAGGCAGCTGCCTGAGAAGCAATCCTGAAAATACATTGTTACAGAAAGGACAAATTCCTGAACATTAGAGATGAAAACTTTAATCTGTAACATGTATATATTAATATATTGAAACATTTTCAGCGTTATATTTTCTAGCATTGGTGAATTTATGCCACAGCTATATTTTCCTCTGCCAATGCATTTCTAGAAGTCCTTGGTAGAATAAAAACCAATTTCTATTCCTTTTGGTTACTTCTATCCTTTGGATATAGTGGTAATGAAACAGTGCAACAGACTGTTACTGAGTATGGGATTATTCTTATCCCTGAAGTCTGTAGTAAGAACCTTAAAAATGCATTTACTGCAACTGTGAGAACTGTTCCTCTTATCCCAACCCATTCCTTCCCTCCCAAACACACACATATATACGGGAGTGTTTGGAGGGAGGCAGTGTTTGCACATATAAGTGTAAACATAGATTTTTACTGTAGCTATGTTCACAGAAGAAAGTACCAGGCTGTTGCAATTCAGCTGCCCTCACGAGGATGCCATTTTGTAGCCCTAACATGTGAGTACTTCACACATAATGGGATTTTAATTAGCAGATTTCTATAGAAGATCATACACATGGTAAATTCTTGGCCAGGCTGACACATATGTTCACAGGTTCCAGTGACTTGGCACAGAGAATGCCAATACATATGTACTTGTCTTTAGGATCTATCTAAAGTGAAAGAAAAAGGATTGTAATTCTCTTAGAACAACATGTCAGATTAAAGTCCTCCTCAAATCAATGCCAAAGACCCTTAAAACTTACTTGAAATCTACACATGTTATCAAAGGTTGGTGAGCCCAAAAGCTTCTACACTTTTTACAATTACATTAGTTCATCTCATAAATTGTAGCCTCTCTGCCTAGAAAGCCCATCTGGTTTCTACTTGTAGACTATCTTGACTTATATAATTCTACTGTAACTAATTTAGCTGAACTGTTACACTAAATGAACTTAAAACATATTCTAAAATTTTTAAAAAAAATCCATAAATGCATGCTGGTCTTCCTGCGATATCACACATTTCAAAGTATCAGATTATGCAACTGGTTCCTCACTCACCTTCCATGCATAACCCTCCCATTCTCTGCCCTGAATTACACCAGCATTGTTATAAATTTAAAAAACATAAAGGAATGACATAATATGTCTCAACAGAACAGCAACAGGATACAGTTCCTGAAAAACACGTGGGACAAGCCCCTATACACTGAGCATAGCAAAGTTAATTTGTAACCAAGATCTTGCTGAAATAAAGAATCATTGCTCACCTTTAGCTTTAATCCTGGCAGGCATATTTATAGAGGTACTTATTTGTAGGCTCCATATGATGATAATGTCTCATAAATGTAACTGGGTGGAGAATAAAAGTTTTAAGATGGACATTCATTGTTATGCAAGCTCAGTACTGTGATTATTTTGTTTGTTTCTCATTAATCAAGCAATTAAAATTGCAAAATAAATCTGTTTTACAGTTAGATCACATGAGAACACTGAAGAGACTCAAAAGCATTTTGCTTTCAATGGATAAATCTGTAATGACATTTTCATTCTTACTATACAGGGAAGGGAAGGGAAGGGAAGGGAAGGGAAGGGAAGGGAAGGGAAGGGAAGGGAAGGGAAGGGAAGGGAAGGGAAGGGAAGGGAAGGGAAGGGAAGGGAAGGGAAGGGAAGGGAAGGGAAGGGAAGGGAAGGGAAGGGAAGGGAAGGGAAGGGAAAAGACAAGACCACCTCTTTTACTACATTATTATTAAAAATTCCTTATCACTGAAGTCCTTTTGTTAAAGCCTTATAAAAGGAGTATGAAACTTTGAGACATGAGATCTGGAGTAAAATCCTGACTGCATTTTAATCACAGAAATACCTCAATTACCTTTCAGGGAACCTAGAAGTCAATCTTCTGTTCTGAACAGATAATATTGAGAAGTTATTTGTCCTCATGAATATTTTACTCATCAGTTAAAAGGAGGGATATTATGATGATATTTAACCCTGCAAAATGGTTTGAAATATCCTGAGAAAAGTGAATTAACTTTGAAGTTGGTTCTAATTTCAAAATTTACCATGGTGGCAGGACAAGGACTTTGGACCAAAAGAGCTCTAGAGGTCTCTTCTAGACAAATTTTTTCTGTGATTCTGAAAAACAGAGATATTAAATTGAATAAGTATGGAGCCTTGGTGTTTATTTCCACAGTAGGGATAGTAGTAAGGTCTCTGCATGCCTCAGCATCTCCAAACTGAACTGGCACTAGAAGTTAAAGATCTGTAAGTGATCTGTAAGCAAATGTGAGAAGACATTTAGATTTCATACCCATTCAGACGTTTGCTCATGCATTGGATTACAAGGTGCTGCAGCAATATTTGCTGAAGGAGGAGTTTAGTGTAACCCCTGAAACATAAACCCATATGTAAAGAATTTTCTGGCATCCTTTCTTTAACAGCAAATGAGTGGGAAAAGGCATGGGAACAAGAGCTTAGCAGTGTTCTTTGATTGCTGTCCAGATGTTTGGAGAGATCTGATTTTTTGGTCTGCCAGGTAGGTCTGCCATGATTAAAATGTGCTGCAGAAGCCTTGAAATAATTTCCATTGAGATATCCACAAAAGCTCAGAAATATGCAGAAGAGCTTCAGAACTGTGGTTCTGATGGATTGTTACCCTGCAGATACCAGCACTATCCAGCCACACCGGCAGCATTCACCTAGAATCCTGTATCAGTTGGAATTTATTTCTGTTGACTTAAAGGTAAGTTAAAGCACAAAATCGGTGACTAGGCAAGATAAATTACTTCCCCTATTATTTTACATAGGTTCTCTTCTTTATGGGATGACAATCAGACCAGTGGTTAATCCTCAAAGGTTTTATACATGCTCAGCTCCTATTGGAGTATAGGTGTGAGCTGTTTAGCCAGTTTTGTCCAGATTACGCTTATTGGGCTTTGGAAAATTTAACCATTACTTTTATATCAAATATGTGAACAGATCAAGCATGCATGCATTGTAGTGTCTTTCATAAATATTATAGATTTACATCAAAGTTAACAGTTTATGAGCGATAAATTGGATTTCATTTTTCTTCCATTGGAAATAATGCTGTCTATCAAATAATTTACTAAAGAATTTTCTGGATTTAGAATCACTGAAATGATTGCTGACAGGGACTTCTGCAGATCCTTTTGTCCAACACCAGATTATTGCCAGCACTACACTGAAACTACCAGCGTTTTGTCCAGCTGTGTCTTGGAAACGTCCATGGATGACCTGTTCCAGTGCTGCACTGCATTGCTGATGAGAAACTTTCTCTCATTGCCAATCTGATCTCACTGCTAAATTTTTAAATAATTCACTGCAACTAGTTGAGACAGGATCTTTAAGCTGTGGTAAGTTAGACAAGCCATGTGATACCATTTATGTTACCTAATGAGATGAATATGCAAGTACTTCCTGACCCTTCCAATCTACCTTACCTGTGATTGAAAATTCACTTTGTGTGAAGCTTTGTTTCCCCTACAACCTGCCCAACTAAATTTTCATTGCAACTTGTTACTTTTTTTACTAGTCTCAGGTATAGTATAATGTAAGAAAGGAAGTTCAATGGAAAATAATCGTTTTGTGGCAGGTTTTTAAGCAAGACTGATGTTCAGTCTTAGCTCAAAACACTTCTATATACTAACCCATCCTCTCTTTGTACATTGAAAGGATACAGCAGTTTACAAGTCTGTCAGTGTGGCAGAATATCCAACAGTAAAAAATCTGCCTTTTAATGATAAAGTTAATTTAGTGAGTTACACAAGCTATAAAGGAAAAAAATTCTATTACTACCATCCTTGCTACCATCACTATCACCCCAGTGAATAGAGTAAAAATAGAAATTGATAACATAATCCACTGCAATAGCTAAAAGCCAAACTGCTCTCTATTATTCACTGGTATTTACATGCAATTAAATAGAATCATCTTCTTCATTAATAAAAAATAAAACTTATAATTACATATTTAAGGTTCAACAGGAAGAAGTTATATCCTCTTGTGAAAAGATCAATAGTTCAAGTCCTTATAATGGTAAATGAGAATGACCCAATGTCTACATAAAGCATTTAATTTGGGCCATTTTATACTTTATATTTAACAGAGCAACTCAGACACTTCCAGTCATAGGAGCAGCAAGCAGGAAATTCAGTGGTCCTTTACCCTTTTAGAAAACTTTTGTAACACTCCTTCAATGAATCTATGATATTCAACCTGCCATATTCCCACACAGGACTGCATTCACACTGTACAGCTAGAAAGTTCTCAGAAGTTCACCAGACCACAAAATCACTGATGTTTCAGAGTGAGAAGTGGCAACAGCCATCTGGAACATGGGATACCCAACTCCAGTCACCTGTGCATGTAAACATAAAAAACAAATAGACAACACAAGAAATGCAAAGGCCATTATCTACATCAAAAGATCTGCATTCTCTACACTGCTCTCACTTACTGAGAGTTGATAATCAGTGCTGCAATACAGCAGTGATGAAAGAACTGATCATCAAATACAAAGGACTGTATATTGGAAGTCCAAGTTATTCAAAGAAAAACAACTGTAAAATGTACACAATTAATGACGAATTTATGCAAGTGATATCTTCTCAAGCTTTCCTGAAAACTGATTGATACTGGCCTCATGAGATCATCTTGGCAGAAATGACTAATCTCTGTCTGTTTATTCAGATTGTACCACAAGCTCTCAGCTGACATAAAAACCTTGATAAAAAAGGAGGGTGTGTTCCTATAATATTTCATTCCCATTTGATTTAACTGTTCTGATATTTAACTTGTTTCTCCATTAGAATTTAATTAAACTTCTTTCACATACAGATATGCTAATATACTTCTTTTTCTCACCACAGTATAAACAGAAGTAAAATACAAATGCAAAATGTAAGCAAAACTTAACCACCTGTTGAAGTACTTAGGCTTTAAAAACATTTCATTGAAGCATTTTGTAAAATCAATTGATGAATGCAATTATGTGCATTCAAAACAGGCATGATAGGACCTATCATTCAATGATTTCCTGACCTTTCATCTTGATTATAATAATTTTGCTCCACTTCACTTCCACCACCAATTGTTACATACCTAGGACCTGACAGGGGGATTTCGAATGCACCCTATTGTCTTATTCTGTCCAACACAATGGTGGGATACTTTCCCCAAAGAAGCAGCAGACCTCTGATACAACTATTTTTTTTATTTTTCTTTTCACTGTTTTGTTTTAAAAGTACAAGTTCTTTAAAAAGTCTTGTCTGACTCATTGTTACCAGCCTCTAGCAGAATTTATATGCTGATTTCTAGGAAGATTAGATGACCTTATTTTCTACTCTACCATTTGTAGCTTGAAAAGACAACTAAAGATTTTGCAAAAATAATCTGATTTTTTCTACAGCACCTTTAGATGCAATTGCTTGCATGGAAGACTCTGGTTTGCACTGCACTGTATTATATAGTTACAGTCATGTCAGTAAAGTCATCAGATCCTTGCTCAAATTTCCCTGTTCTATTCAACAAATGCTCTTTTCACTTTAACCTCTGAGCATGATTAAACAAATACTTTTCTTCCTTTGTCTTGATACTGTATCTTACATGCTGTGGAAAATACAGTGGAAATAAGACAGAAGTAGCATCCTTACAAATGCATCTGGCTGCTACAGGAGAGTGATATGGTTCCCTGAGAATAAACATTCTCAAAGAAGCATATTGCACAGTCAGTAAATGTATTCAGACAGAAAAAGGACAGGTATACCTAGATTATTACTTCTGGCATACTGTAGAAATTTTAAATTTAAGATGCCACATGATGCACTTCAGTGCATTTTACCACTTAACTGCTAGAAAATTGCTTTGTAAACACAGGTAATAACTCAGCACATGGCAAGCAGGTGCAATTCCCTTCTCAGTAAGTTGGAGTTGTGATAATATACCCTGATAGAGCTGCTTCTTAAGTGCCAGTAGTACCTCACCTCCTTTCCACAACCCTCTGCTAATGTGACACACCCTTGTTTGACAGGAAATGTCACCTTATGTTCAGTCATTCCCTGTTTTCCTCAAGTAATTATTTCAATCATGGTGTGACACAGTTAACATACATTAACATACATTAAGATTTTGCCATTTCTACACTGAAATACATGGTGGTGAGGAAAAGAAAAAGAGCCCTGTGGCACACGAGAAAAAGTTGCTTGGCACATTCTGGGAGTGGCCCTGCAGTGACTTGGGTGAATTACCGGTAATGCTCTGGGTGAAGTAGATGTCTAGGACCTGACTTTAGCTTTTAACCATGCTCTAGTGCTCCGCTTTGTGCGAGCAGGGAGACTGAGGAGTCTGATCTGCTCCTCAGTATTCCTTAAAGTGGGGTCATTCCCTCATTTGGTTCAGTTATCCTGGCAAGACACAGTTATCCTGGCAAAACACAGTTATCCGGGCAAAAACGAGTGACTCGTGGGAATGGACCAACAAGAGGTACTTCTGCCTGATAGTGTCGTGAATCCATGGCTTTAGGGCACATCGAGTTCTTCTAGGGCCAGCGAGTTGCTCCCGCTGAACACCTGCAGCCTCAGTAAGGGCAGTCAGGCTGGCTGTCACTGTCACACATGAGTCACGATGGGCAGCATTTACACCTACTTTGTACAGACATAAGATGTAAGACTGTGAGATCAGGTCTTCCTGTCTCCTCAAAACTCCGGATTACATTCTATCTATGCAGGAATCCCTGTCAGAGGATGCATCTGTAATAGGGGGAAAAAAAAAAAGCATGCTTTTGCCATGTAGATTGCTGGCAAGGGGAACACTGTCTATAAATTAAATTGGTGCTAGTTAGATGAAAGTATCAGCAACCTGCTTTACCTTGTACAAGAGTTGAACTTGTCCTGGACTAATTCTGGTAAGAACACATACCTTCCCTTGGGGAAGAGAAGGTAAAAGGACTCAAAAACAAAGGGTGAGGGTTTTTTTCAGTATTATGGGTTCTGCTCTGCACTTCTCAGTGTAAGATAAGCCATTTTATGTAGGGTGATGAGACTTTAATGAGTGATACATCAAAACCATCAAGTTTTTGATAAATGAATGCATAAATGTCTCCTTTTCTCACAACACATCTTGCAAAAATGACTTAGAAAACATTTAATATTTTGCACTGTTTTCAAAAGCACTAGACTTATCTATCCAAACCTTGTGAATCTGTTTGGTTTAGGGGAACAAGGTGGAGCCCATCACTTTCCATCAAAGATTGGCTGCTTTAATCAAAGAGATGTGAACAGCTTGCATTCTCAACTTTTGATTTCCACAAAGCCTATTTGTTTGACTTAAGGCTAGCAGTCCCTGTTGCCAAGGAATTGCTAGGGAGTTAAGCCACACCTTTATGAACATACTTAGCACTTCCTGCTCTGTGCAGCCTTAAAAGCAGTCTCCTATACTCCAGAGAGATAATTGGAGGTTAAAGAAACATAAACATCTACATCTTAAGATCTTGCCTGGCTGGCAAAGCCACCTGTCTTTGTGCTCTTGTTAGATAGTTCACACGAGGTCTTGGGGAAGTGTTTACCATGAGATGTATTTTTCAGAAGAATTCGATGTTTGGGGTGGTGATAATATGTTTCTTACCCTTTCATCTGTTTGAATCCAGAGCTTCCATTGGTGCCTGCTTTGTGACTAGAAGAAAACGAATTGGTGGGTTCCTCTGAAATCCCTCTGGGCTGGTACAGATGCTGCAGGCTGACTGGTAGCTCCAACACAGAGGGTAAGGGTTCATTATTTGTAATATATGTAAACAACCCTCTCAGTGCTCTGAGGCAGCATCATGGTATAATTGCTAGATCACTTGCATCCTCATTTTTCTGCTTCTTAATTATTATATAAAAGGATTTGTCAGTCCTGTTAATGCTCAGTATTTACATGAATCTCAGGAAGTTGTGTTTGCTGTTTGTTTGGGGTTTTTACCATAGTTTACTTAAAGAAACAAATTTTAAACACACACAGTCAGAACTATAAAACAAATTCAAGCACAGAACTCATTGCTGAAACTTAAGGTGTCTAAAAATGCCTAAAGCACACTGAACATTCACATCAGGAACCTTCTTACCGATGAATCAGTCCCATAATTTCATAGATTTGCCCCTTTATCCTGACTTCTGATGCAGAATATAAATTTATCTTTTGTTTTATTGCCACTGCATACTGCAATTAGGACTGCAGGTTAGCACTAGACATTTCTTACAGTTTTTGTGACATGTTACAAATGACAGGAGCTTCTAATGCTTGGGTGGATAGTAGGGATGATTAATAAGATATGGTTACTGGCACAGCAGTGAGGTGGAGTAGGTGTGAAGAATTGTATTCTGTGGGAACTTAATCAGAATCATCTGGTTCACAGCCATGAAAGTATTTTGTATTCTCAGCATTTATAAGAGAGGACAGAAAATCAACAGCATTTTAGTGCAAGTTTCCTTCAGGATTTCTATGCAGAAGAAAGTACAGGCAACTATAAAATATTCAAAATTTGGGATCATTTACTTCATTGTCACTTTTTTTTTTCTGAGAACGAAATCTGCAGCACACATTAGAATGATGTAGACTCAAATGTAATGGAAAAGGATTCACACTTAAAGACTTACAACTTGTTGCACAGGCCTAAAAAGTACAGGGGACATACAGTGCATTTGAGGATGCAGCTTCATTGCTTCATAGGAACACCAGTCTCCGTAATAGTCCCAATATATTACTGAGAGGCAGAGAAGGAGGTTGTGAGCATGCACATAATGAAACAAAACTCGTGGGTGTAAAATAACAGCCAGTTTCATTTATTTGCACAGTTTATCTATAGTAGCAACCAAAGCCCCAGTAGGCAAACAGCCTGGGCAACTAGGGTGGAGGAATGGATTCCACAACTCTGCAAAGATTTCATAAGAAGCAATACCTTCTTGCTGGGATTAGTTGCCTTACTCAAGACCAGGCTCAAAGGGATTTACAAAACCACTATACAGCCTCATTCAGAGTCATACAGTAACTTCTTCATTGTTGTGTGGACAATATACTGCATAAGAGAGACTTGTTTTCTTCTGTTATGTAGAAGAGAAAACACCCCTTCTTTAGAAAAATCATAGAGGGCAGGTAATATGGGGATTAAGCAGGCAGGATTACACAGTCTCAACTGAAAAGGAATAGTGTGTGACAACGAGAAAAAGTGTTAAGTTCCTTACAGGAAAAGGGATTATGAAGCCAAGAGTTCTGCAAGTCAGGCCTACAGTTCCTAGTTCTTGGACAACATATATTCATTGTTAAATGCTGCTCTTTAATATAAAATGTGCTCTCTTCAGTCTTCATTTGCCTTTCCACAGTACAATCAAGGCTAGATGACAAAAACCACTTGTCACATTTCGACAGGGAACTTGGTTTGGCATTGGGCATGCTGGTTTGCACAATGGCTTTGGAATACTGATAGAAAGGATGTGCATTGGAACTCTCTTAAACTCATAAAGCCACAGTTGCTACCTTCATTTTTAATATGAAACCAGAAAATTTATGTATCAAGATGTTGTAGTGTATCAAGAAAAATAAATATGGAGTGAAACACTGGGTTTATGTGATCTACTGTCCTTGAGTGAGACAAAATACAGGAATTTCAAGAGCTTTGTTAATACATGAAGGAAAAACAGAGCTCAGGGATCTATTTTTTTTCTTTAGCCCCTTACAGAATAAAGAAAGACTGCTTGAACTGTTTCAATGACTTCAACATCAAATTTCAAAGAATCAAAATACAAAAGTTCAGTTTCCTAACCAGTTTTGTAAATAAAAATACATCTTTTAAACAAGACAACATTAGCATTTGGATAGCAAGCTCATCAAGACACATGATTCCACATGACAGAAAAATCTGTATGTATGTCTACATGCACATAGACATAGCTCCTTTGTTACATATTCATTTTCATTCCTCACCTTTCTGTTCCCTCAGAGTTTTCATGTTTGGGCCAAAGGCATATACTTGATCTGTTCCCGTTCAGCATTTCTGACTTCTTTAATCTTCTTTTAGTTCATATTTTTCTATCCCTTCTCTCAAGTATCTGAAAATGCAGAACTTTAGCTGAGTATATAGCAATGCAGAATAATCAAATGTCTGTAGAGATCACAGGTTTCCCACAATAGTATTACAAGTATCAATTGAATGTATATTTCACACATCATTCACAACATAGTTATTAATGTCTCCCCCTGCTCCCCAGTGAAAGGAAGCAACATTTCAAAGAAAAACTGCCTAAGTAGTGTGAAATTCACATCTGCTATAAGGCCATTATGCGCTTAATTTCACATTTGATTTGAGTGTGACTCCATCACTTTCCTACCAGCAGTATATATGACCATTTTTAGAAATGACTGCACAGGAGAAATACACTCCTTTCACATAAGTGATTTTATATACCTTTCGTCCACCCCTCCCAGCAGTGCCTTCATGTTTAAGCAGCTTCATTCTGCAGTTACTACAGCTATGCAACTGTTGCTCATTGTGTAGCCCTTTATAATTGCTTTCCATTTGGATAATGCTGTTGTCACATACTCTGCATAAGTCTACACCTTAAACACCTAATAAAATGAAGTTAATGTCAGAACAGCAAGGATTACTTCTGAACTGCTTGACTCAACGCAATTTTATATATGACAAGTAGTGCATAGGTGGGATGTATAAGCTCTTCTCTATTCCTCTTCATTACTCCCTGCTCTATGTACACACATGCCAATATATGGCCACAGCTGCAGTCCATGTGCCTCAGTTTGATATCCTTGATATAACAAAAGGCATGACTGGCAGAATTCTCTCTGAGGATTCAGAAACTCAGGATGTCTGCTCCCATTTGAAAATAGAATGAAATTATATTTTAGCCATAATTCAGAAGACATCTTCTCAACAGGGTCTTTGGAAAGGGATGAGGATTATGCTACCATTGATTAAGAACATACAAACCAATTCAAGTGTACTCCAACATCAAGCTTAAGTCTGAAGCTGGATCATGACTGAACTTTTCCTAGGTCATGCAAAGATTCCAAATGTGATGTAAACTGCATTCCTGCAAAAGACCCTGTATTTCTTAGTAATTGCAGTTTCTCAAGAAGTTTCACTGGGACATGACAGGTATCAAATGTGAAGGCTGCATTCAGCATAGAGCTAACTTGTTTCACTCAAGTTCAGCTATTGCTTCCTGTTAACCAGACTTAATAGAAGTCAGCAAATAAAAGACTCCTGTGGGCCTCGTAAAAATTCAGACTAGTCCTGAGTAGAACATGGGTGAATTCCTGTAGTAAGTTAAAGCAAAATCGTTTTTTGTCATTACTTTTTATATCAATTAGCTATATCATACTTCCTGGTCTCTGGACCCATTCTGAATAAAGACTGCATTGCTAGTGTCACATTTAATGTAACCTACTTCTTTGCAATATTTAGATGTATTTTATTCCACCACAGAACGCTATGCAGTGATTTCAGGTTTTAAGGATATTTGCAATATTTCCCTTCATTTTCATTTTGAACATTCCAAAACTGTGTCTTTTACCCATTGCAAAAGGGGTAGAATTATATTAATGGAACATAACTGTCCTTTAATCTCTGGAAAGCCACACACTGGGTTAGGTATGCAGCCAAATATGCTCTAGAAAGCTGCTTTTCTGTTCAGCTGTGTAACTATGAGCCTCTCACATGAGATTCTGTAGAAGATGGGAGACACAATCTCCCACTGCAGTGCTCTGCAGTTACTGTCTCACCTCCAAATCAAATGGTGCTATCAACTGAACCAACACCTCATAATGAATTTGCTCCTATGTACTCAATTCAAAAAATAATCCTAATCTGTATGTTGTTCAAGAAATAGTAAAGTAACATTAAGCTGTACCTTGATTACTTTTATGGCTGGACCACTGTGCTAACACCATTTGGATTTGCAATCTTATTTGGCTGACTTCATGGGAAGAGACTTTAGCTTTTGTTTGGTTTACAAAGTGTTATAAAAGAAATCTCTGCTCACAGTTGCACAACATTTTTGCCTCCTCTTTCTCTTTGCTTCCTTCAACTTAATTCTCATAATTCTCCTTAATGTCTTGGGAAGATGACAGTCAAATATAACCCAATGATTAGAGTCTTCCCTCCAGATTTGTGTTCTCTGGGCTAATTTGAATTTTTTACCCTGGAGAGAAATATCAAAACAAGTATATGTATCTAAAACGTCCAGTAGGCATGTTCAAACAGTAAGAAGTCTCACACTTCTTTTGCACTACAAAGAAAACCACAGGAAAATAAACTCATCCAATTTTAAGTTTAAAATATGTATGTTTATGTACATATAATAATGACATGTGGGAATCTGATACAAGACTTTCATAATATAGAGGTGATAGACAAAAGCCTCAAAGAGCCCTTGGATATTCTTTCCCTTTCCCTTTTTAAACAGCCATTTTTCTTTATAGCCCACCCAGAACTAGGTCATCATTGAAAATATTCTTGGGCAATGACTGCGAGATAAGCCCAAGGCAAGAGGACAAACACACTCCTGCTGCTGTTGCACTGCTGTACAGTTTTTCTCAACGAGGCAGTTGGAACAAAACAATATTTCAATTTGTTGGAAAAGAAAAAAAAAGGAGGAAAATTTACAGTCCATAAGAACATTCAGCAGTAGCACTATCTGTTAATAAAAACACATCCTGTGTCTTAAATTGTAAATGTCCTTTTATTTGTTCAATTTAGCTTTCATCATCACTACATTAATTCTCACAGCTCAGTAATAGAGCATCCTCTGCTTGAACATTTTCTATTATATAGAGCATGTAGTCAAGCTATGATCCAGAAGGAAAATACAATTCAGCTCTCATGCAGCCTACAGCTAACAATTTTTCATATTTTGTGTGACTTGTAAGTGGCTAACACAGAAGTTTGTTTTAATAGTTGGCCTGGCAAAGACCTATTCAGCCTCAGAACAAGGAAAACATTTCCAAACCTTGTTTTTTATTGATCTACAGGTTATGTGTGACAGCAATATTCAATAGTCTCAGCAGCACTGCTAAGAGAATGCTGTACTAGAGTATATGAAACTGCTAAACTCATAGTAAACTGATGTACCCCTCTGCCACTTTTCCTTTTAGTGGGCATGATGACTGCAAAACTGGCTGGGGGTATTTAAGTCTCTTTGTGTTTTATTTCCTTGTACTGTAGAACCAAGGGAAATTTTAAAAACTTCGTTATTGAGATGAAACATAAATCTAAAACTTTAATGGTCTGAGTAGTTAACAGACAACAGGCTCACATGACCACCTGCAAATCTGAGTTGAATTCAGAACTTGACACATGCCTTTTCAGGTAGACCTTCTGAACACAACTTTTGAAGTTAAACACTACAGCTAAGCTGGTTTAACAGCTTGGCATTGCCAAAAGTGGGAAGCCCTTGTTGTTTCCCCACACTTCTTTTTCCCAGCTTCATGCATCCCATCTCTTTGTACCTGCTGTAGTTGTGGTCAGACTCTAGCTGAGCCAAAACCACTTGTTAATTCACCAGTAAAACCCCTTTTAATCACCAACTAGGCTGACTTAGTTCTATAGAGGCTGTTCCTGCAAGAGCCTATGTAAACACAGGGGCACCCAGTCAGGAGGGAGAAAAAAGTCTCCTTTTGGCAAACCATAGGACTGGCCAAAGCCTTGATACAGCCTCCATCTCGTTACTTACACAACATAAAAAGTTGATTTTATGTTTGTAACAAGGGGTTTAGAACTCGTTTTGGCAAGTAAATTTTTTTGATACTTTTCAGAAGCTTTGACACCCTAGCCATTCTTCAGATAAACGGAGTTGCAGTTTCACAACTTTTTCCTTATGACAGTTGTTTGGGGCCAGAAATTCCATTTGAACTATAAGCTGCTTTCACAAGTACTGCTGTGAAGAGGAATCATCATGATATCATGCCCTTACAGGGTCCTTCAAACAAGTACTTTAGAGTGACAGTAATGTAATCACAGACTTCCTCAAGGAAATTCCTCGACTAAAGTGCTATGGCATACACTCTAGTCAGTTTAGTACAGACCATATTGATCTAAAGACAGAACAGTAATTTACTTCAGATGCATGTACAGAAGGAGGCAAAGCAATAAAGTGACAATAAACCGTAAGCAGCCAAATTCTTCATTAGTTAATGGGTCATGAACTCATAGCTACTTAGTTTTATTTTGAAATACCTGCAGCAACTACTTCAGCCGCTGGGCCTCTCAAATTACTTTTGGAATTTTAACATTTTCAAATCTTTTGAGAGTGACAGCACAGAAGAAAAAAAAAAGCTGAGGAAAAAGAATAGTATAGCACTATCCTTAAACTTTTTATGCCATCAATGCCTGAGATAGGAACTGATCTTGAACAACGTCAGTGTTCGTTTCCCAGAGTATCACAAAAATCTGATGGTATGAAGGACACATCTTTTCAATGCACCAGATGCACAACCATTAGTGTTTTGAGTGCCCCTTTCAGATAGTTCTGAACATGCATCTATGGCAGTATGCACACACATACCCTTTTAAACAGGTCTTTTTTAAAGTATAACTTCAGTCTGCTACGAAGTGGTTCAGGTTTTCAAGAAAAGACTAGAATCTGATGGCTGGAACAGTAATTTGATAAACACACTGTCCCTGTTTGTTAACCAGCTTTGCTCATGAATAAATACCACGCAGCATTTTTCCTCCCCATCCCCACCTTTTAAGAACAAAAGCAGCCTCAGGCCATCGAGTCTTCCCCATCACCTCTTAATCTCTGAGAAACAGCTTCTTTCTCAATTGTTGTTGCTTAAGTAATGCAACATTTAACACCCCAGATGAATCAGCACTGAGCTACAAGTAACCTTCTGACTACTGATCCTCCAGCTCCACGATACTAAATTTACTGATGAAAGCATCTGACTCAGTGAGCTCCATTTTGGGAGCTCATGCTAGAGCCCACATTCGCCTATGATACTTTCTCACCTTTTGTTCCTTAGAGTCTCTAGATTCCAGTATACGTGATTAATTTCTGTGATGTGGTGCATTCTAATTATCAGAACTCGTGACATCTACATAGTTTTTGTTCTTATCTGGACAGATCCAAGATGATGTTTGAGGTTTAGGGGTTCAGGGTTTAGTACAATACTTTCAGAAATTCTTTATATGACCTCGCCAAAGATCAAAAGGAAGCATTGTGTTGGTTGAGCTATTGAAGAAACAGCAGATCCAGTCAGCAAAAAGTTTCTCATCCGAACTAAACAAGAAACTCAAGTGGATGATGGAAACCAGAGGACAGGTTTGTTATGAAATCTTTCCTCAACAACATGAATATGTATTTATATGTACACGCATATTTAAAATGTAAATTATGCACGTATATATTTATACACACCATTTTTTCCCCAGCAGTTATTTATTAGCGTGGGCAAGGACGAAATCCTTCGATATTTTTGCTGGAGTTCTAATTTTTTCCTGTGCATAAATGTTCTGTTTTTCTACCCCTCAGTTTCATTCGAGCAGAATGGCCTATGTGTAATAGAAACAGCATCAGTCAGCAAGATCTTGTCTTCAAGCATTAACCATTTTCACAAGCAAATAAAATGACCCAGAAATCAGAATTTTAAAAAAAAATATTTTCTTTTATCCCATCCAGGAAGGACATGTTGCCTTTTAGGCAAGTGCTCTGTGAATATTTTTCTTCAGTCGTACACATGATCTCATCCACCCTCCCCAAGAGGCGAAGGTGGGGCTGTGTTTATTGAGCAGCCTCTAGTGGTTCCTCAAGGAGCCACCCAAGGCTGTAACTGTGTGTGCTGCAGAGGCAGCAGGTACTGCTCACACCTTGCACAGAGAGTAGCTCAGAGGAATGCTCTGAAATTGTCATCTCGCCTAGAACACTGAGAAAACTGTTGGGCCTTTCTTTCCCCATCTCTAGTTTAACAGAGAAATTCTTCTAGCAATGAAAACTCTTTATTAGAAACCAATAATTGGAATAAAACTTCCTATTACTGAGAGATTCCTGCTTAGGCTAATAAAATCTTTTTCATTCACAAAAGAGGTGGTCTTTGGGCAGCAGCAGTGGAGCCTCCAGCTCCAGGGTTTGGTTCAGGGAGAGGTTGTGGTGGATGGGGAGAGGATGTGGACAGCAGGGGATGGAAGGGATGAAGCTACCACTTATGTTGGCAAAGTTCATCCTGGTCATCTTACACCGTTGTGGAACTGCCCCTGACCCAGCACAGCCCAGGCTACCTGAGAGAGCTGGACCTGACCCAGAGGAAATAGTCATCTGGGGAAGATGGGCATCTCAATCAGTGTCTTACCAAAAAATGAGTCATAGACTATATACAGCACAGTTACTATAATATAAAAGATATTCAGCATATGAAAGACTGCATATATGTTAGTAATACAAAATATAAGATTGATTACAAAGGATTTGAAATTGTTACCATTGTTTATAAGTATAAAATTGATTATAAAGGATTTCTAATTGTTGCCACTGTTTATGTTTAAATCCATAAACGGTGCTCTAATATTCTGTTAGCTTGAAAATGTAATGTAAAGAACCAAACTTACACAGAAATTTTGGGCTCTGAAATTTACATGCCCATATCTAACTACTTTGTGATGATAGACTGATATTGACTTTTTTCCAACATTTAGTACCAGTGTTTTTTCACTAAATATAAAGAAAATAAGATTGAGCACTATAAGTGTTAGTTCACATGTAAAAACTAGCAATTATCACAGTAAAACCCAGAAACTATATTTCAAGTACCCACTTAATAATTCCTCTGACAACCTAAAACTTTAAACTCCAAAAAGCTCCAACCATTCTTTTCAGACTGGTCAGGATTCTGAGATAAGATTTTTCAGCTGATTCTCTCTATTTGCATCCTAAGCTGACACAAAAGGAAGCCCTCATTGCTCCCCTGGCTAAAACTACTGTTGAAGCTCTTCCCGCCAGGAATTAATTACTCACTGCAACGGGCATGTTTTCACTCCCAGCCTGAGATTCACCAGCCCTGCCCCGAGGGGAGAACAGCTGCCCCACCTGTCAGCATGCAAATATGTTTGGTATGCCCAGTCACATTCACGGCAAAACTTTCGATCCCACTAACAGAAAGATTAAGGTTTCCTATTTGAGGCACATTGCCAGCAGATCAAAACAATGGATTGAAGGGATACTCTGAAACTGGGAAACCAAATTTGCGAGATTTCACACTTCTACCAAAGATACTCTGAACCTCTTAAAAAAAAAATCTTCTTTTTTAGTTTATGAAACCCAGTACAGCCTGGGTTTTGATTTCTTTTTTTTTTTTTTTCCTTCAAAATGCAGAATTGCTTTTGGGTGACAAAAGCTTCATGATTTTAGATCATTTAATAATGTTCTGAAATTATATCTCATAAATCCAGAATCATTAAATAATTTCAGAAGTCTTATTTTGCTAAGTTAAAGAATATTTCTGTAGTCATTGCTTTGTTCTTATTTCTTGATATGTCAGGCTGGTAGTCCGGGATATTCCCACAAGGTGGGAAGTGCTAGGAAAGTTTGTCATCCAAGATCTTAGAAACAAAATTATTAAATAGCTGGACTCTCAAGAAATTGTGGGATGCAAATGGGATTGTGGAACAAAAAACTCTTTAATAGTCTCTTCTCTACAAGGTGGTGTCAAGGTTTTGCATCCTTCTAATTTGGGCAACACCAGAGTTCACCCTCTAGAACTTTGCGGTTTGGAGCCAAAACCCAAATGAGCTTGATAAGCTTGATGTTAATTTATCAGTTAGATTTATGATTGAACACCCCTGAAATATCTGCTGCTCTCTAGTGGCTTCCACAGAAACAATAAAGCACATTTTTACACTCAAAAACTGTGAAAAACAAAAATCTGCATTTCAAATACTTGAAGGAAGGGATTGTCTTCCTATTTTGTGTTTTCTGTAGCAAAGTCTGTTTAAGGAGATCCCTCTCCCCATTCTGGGCTTTGATATAATGGTTCATACTACTGCTTGTGGGGGTGCATAATGAAACATGCCAAGTAACTGATCAGTGTTAAAAATCTTAAGATATTAAGGGTTATTAACCCCCAGAAAAAGGTTTCTTTTAAAATCAGATAATTTCCCTGATGTGCTGAAGAGATGCACCATCACCACTAAGGACCATGCAAGAGGATAGAGGTACAAAGTGAGCAAACTTTGTAAACTGTCCTTGTCACTGAGAAGAAAAACTGCACCCGTAGTGCAAATTCCTGATTTCTTAAACATTTCTGCAGAATGGCTGTGCACAATGAGGTCTTGCTTTGGCAGCAATGAGAACACTACCAAAATTAATCAGAATGGTACTAAACCAATTTATACACTAGTCATACACACATTTTAAACTAAACTAAATATTTCAAAAACGCTGTTAAAATCAGTCAGAGGTTCTGCTGACATCTTTCATTTTTGCCCCCACCCCATTCTTACATTTACAGGCCTCAATGAGGTTGGTACTCCACAGTAATTTTTCACCTGTCATCCAATGCTTCCAGCTAGATGCCAGTTTTTGCTGCCTGATTCTTTCAAATCCAACCTCAAGACATGTTTATACTTTGATGTTTACAGTAAACTGCCAGTTAAGGTGGAGAGGAAGGTTGTATGCAGGGAATTCTGATACCATAAACACTGTTTACTTCCAGCTTCAGGAAGTCTACTAAGTATGCAAAAAACCAGACTTGTTTCTCTGTATTATTTCTTATTTCTTTCACTAATAGCTGCTGCAGCTATTGCAATTTACTGACTGAAATAAATCTCCATGCATTGTTTGAAGGTAATGGGACAGAAAACTGACAATTGCTGTATCTCTTCTGTTTGATACCGTGGTTATATTAGGTAATTTCCATGTGTCAGGAGCAAAGCTTCCTAATCAACATTTATACTCAGAGTAGCACTGTGCTCAATTCACCTTTTTTTATTATTTTAGACTCAAACTGATTTTAACAGTATTTAGAAGCAAAGATGTGATTTCCTTAAAGCCTTTAGTAAGATACAGTAAGATTTACATCTATCTGCCTTACTTTGGCAAAGGACTTGAAGGACTAAGGCTTGCTCTCTTACTTCAATCCTCATTCCATATCCCAAGGGAAAAATTCAGTCATCTGTAAAACAGGAAAGGAAATTAAATAGACCAAACTGTATCAGATCAAATAAGCTTCACTGTAACAAACCAATCTGATTCTTTATTATACTGTGGAGAAAAGAAAATCACGAATCCCTGAATTTTGTAAGCAGAAAGTCAGTTTATTCATGATTTCTAATATATTTTCTGTGCATAGACATCCACACACACACACACACACACACACATTGGAAAAGGGCTGCTCCTAGCAGCATTGAATATATGACATTTTTGCATATTTTCTGGGGAATCTGTAGACTTGCAGAGTCTCACACATTGGCAAATGACAGCTCATCTGAGTGTTCATAGACCAAAACAATTCTCTTAGTGTTACTGTGTTAATGATTTACACTGGAAGTATTATCTGTGTACATTGGCCCAGAAGAGAAAGTAACTCTTTATGGCTTGTTATATCAATAATACTTTGATAAATAGTTTGTTGGGAGATGCTTTAGAATTCCTATCTTAGTATGCCAGGGATGTGCAGGGTCAATAGATGTGAAAGCTTCCATAACTTTTCCAAAAGCACTTACAGTCTACTCAGCAAGGGTTAAGAGATAATTTACAAACAACAAACTTCATTATTGCACTAGTAGCTCTCACAATGTTAAAGGGCAATTCACAGACAGTCACAAAATAAATTCATTATGTGTTTAGAAAAACTATTCAATTTGTGCATGATGTCATGCATTTATGAAGACAAGAGTCAAGAAAATAGACATACAAAATACTGAACAGAATCAGCTCTCTCATGGTGTAGCCTCTGTTGTCAAATACCATGTGAGGCTGTTTTCATTTACAAGTTTGAGTTAAGACAAGGAAAATTCCTGGGATAGTTTTACAAGACACAGGGTTAGCAAGACTTGTGTTAATGCCTCACTGATACAGTACCCATCTTTCTTCCAATATTTGGTATTGTGAGTTTCCTTCCTTTAGCACCAATATGACAAAGGTGCTGTAAAACCTCTCGCAGAGGGGACTTGAATGACTGAAAGATGTGGCTAAAGAAACAAGGGAAAAGGGAAACAAGAAGATGGATGTAGGAAGAAAAAGGTTTCAAACCCATTATGAATGTTATAATAGTCAGGAGAGAGATATAAAAAGAACAAGTACACCAAAAATGTCTGAGAAAGACAATCTAATGTGGAAAGAACTGCCTGTGTTTCCAAAAAATCATGCAGAGGTTACTTAATCTACTACATTCTCTGTCTGTAAAATCAGAGAGAATGCTTATCTGATAGGTAATTTGGGTATAGAAAAATCTGTAAGTAATCTTCAGACCTATCAAGTTTCATGCACTAAAAATGAGATTTACACAACTGCTTCCAAACACACATTCCCTACAGCCAGCCCTCCATACCTCTGCTGGGCAGTGCCACAGCTTCCCTTTCCTTCCCACCTCTCAGTCCCAGGCTCCCTCCAGCCTCCAGTCCCAGCACTTTTCCCACACATCTGTTCCAAGGCACCTGTGCTATGTGACCTGTGGGCAGGAAGGCACACAGTTTGTTTCAGGGGGTCTCCTGTTTGTGCAGCTACAGATCTAAGAACTGGAGAGAGTCCAATCCCTTGGGTGATAGAAGCACCTTCTGAAACAAATATTTGGCTAGCTCCATAACACCAGGAAAAAGTCAAACCTCTGACTCAGCCTATTTGACAGGGGTTAAACAAATGGGTGAATAAGTTTGATGTGATAAAAAGTGTTGTCTCTAACATTTCCTGAGGCTTTTTTCCTATTTGCTAGTGAAGTCTTGCTCCTTAAAATTTTGTTTTGTTTTGTTTTCTGGGGAAAAAAACTAAAATAGAAAAGAATACGTAATTGGAAAAATACCCCAAATTAAATGTTACATAGGAAGAAAGCAATTGTAAAGAGAACTATGTTGCCAAATAGCAAGCAGCATTCACAGAAGAAAATTCAAACAGATGTAACCAAAGCAACTACAGAAGAATGCAAACATGATTTTTTAGCTAGAAGAGGACTAATAATGAGAACAAAAGATATCTTGTTAATACAAATGATAGAATGAGAAGGACTATAAACAAAGTCATTCACTGAAAGAAAACATCAAATTAAGTATTGAGTGAATAAGTTAAATAAAAAATAAAACCGATTTTTTACAAAAAAGCCCCACACCTGGAAATGTAAACAAAAAGAGTACTGAGAGAGAGATGCCAAACAGAAAAGATTAACAATGGGGAAAAAAGTAATTGAAAGCCATAGAGTATTCTCTGGCTTGCTGTGAAGGTTGGGCTTAGAGTAAGGAAGATGAAGGCAGGGTATTCATATCACATAAAGTTAAACCTTTAGTTTAAGAAAATAAATTGGGTAAGTATTTTCCTTATTTTTAAGTACAGTTGATAAATAAATAAGACCTTCCCCTAAATTGCTTCAGGAACTACTTACTTCTTTCTACAGGTTAAACAGGGAGTCCAGAGAGTGACAAGTGGCTAAGCCAAATTAACAGTTCTTGGAGGGAACGCATTGAGTCCTGCTCCTCCTTTCCAGCTTCTCTTTCTTTTCTCCCACAGCTTTCTTGCATTGCCTCTGAAGTTTATCTGATTCATCTCAAGGTCAGGCAACAAAACTCACTAACTTGGCAAAAATGTACACTTTGGAAGGTGGGCAAAGGTAACTTGTGTTGTTTTATCAGGTTGAACAACCTGCAGCCAGATGAGCTCCAGAGGTGGTTCAGGGCAAGCAGAGGGATCACGTAGCCAAGAGCAGAGAGGGTTACAGAAGGGCAGAGGGAAAAGGTAAGTGCTTTTTGGACAATTAGCTTTTACCTGAAGTCACAGCCAGTTTTGTAACTTAAACACCTTAGTAAAATACATTCAGTTAGATGGAGGGAACTGTGTCATTTCCATCCTTTATGTGCACAGAGGAGGTGCTATTACTACTCTTGAACTTCTATCTTCACATTCTTACATCTCTCATTCATGGTGTCCAAAGCATCTGCCCAGAAGTTTAATTAAAGCTGAATTAGGAGTATCCTCCACTGCCAACCTCTCCTGTGCTATTTTGCTCCATAGCACTGCTTTTTGATTATAGTACTGGAAGTATGACACTCTTTCAAGAGGAAGCTAGTATTAGATTTACAACACTTGTAGGTTTTATTGCAAATCTCATTATGCTTGTTGGGTTTTATTTTTAGCCTCAAAACCTTACATTGTGGAAATGGATGACAATCTGCATTTTCAAATTTTCTTTTCTCAGTGGTGTTCACTGTTTTCTTGTTTATAAAACTTTGGTTATATATTAAAAAATCCCTGATTCATTAATATACCTTACATATACTTTGATATACCTTAGCCAGGAAGCCTTTACATGGTATTCAGACTAAATTTAGCTAATTTACTATTTTTTTCTATTTCTAATAGCCAGGCTGCTTGCCCCTATTAAATGAAGTTTAAGGAAAAGGTGAAACAAGGATTCTACTGCCTGTAGGCACAGATGTATAAAAAAGCTACTACAGGGCATGCTAGGGTGTGAACACACAGCACATCACATGCTCTGCAGCAGCTCTGCAACCTGTAAGGCGCTCTACGCCTGCAAGGCGCTCGGCTCAGGTAATTAACTAGGGCTAGGGTTAGGGTTACGGCTAGGGTTAGGGTTGAGAGATCTAAAGGGCCTCCAGCTGCAGGCACACTGCCGCTGGAAAGAGCCTCCCAAGGCCATTGCGAGAAGGCCCTAAGGTGGCTGCTCCGCCATCTTTTTCAACTTGCGAACACAGGCGCTCGGCTCAGGTAATTAGCTAGTTCGTTCTCTAGTTTGTTATGTGCTCTCACTGCACAAAACTGGATTTCATGATATCTTGATAGTCAGCAGGAATTTGTGTACAATATATACTTACTCAGGCTAGCTGACCATGCTGGGCCCTTTGTTCTTCATATACAAAATCCTTTTCTTCTAGGAGTTACAACTTTTCAATATCTTTAGATAGCAGATGCATCACATATTTCAATCATGTACATGGTGACCGAATACATGCATAAAGAAACTTTTGTAGACATCAGAAATCTCAACAGGATGGGTAAATACACCTTAGGAAACCTGTCCAAAAGATAAACAACCCTGAAACTAGCTCTCTTTTGGGGAAGATTTTTATACTCTGTTCCTTTGAAAATCTAAACATTCAGCACATACTTCATTTTAAGCTTGGGAGTGGTCATATTAAAGTCAATGAGGGGAAATAATGCGTGCAACAGTTATGCAGCAACAAACTCCTTGCACCATTAGAGATTTTCCTTGCTTTTATAACAAATTTATTTGATCGACTTTAGTAAAACAATCTATTTATACTCTGAAAATTTGACACCCTTAGTATACCAGTCTCTGTCTATATACCCCAGGGTTTGTCCATGCACACAGATGTTTGCACACAAACATAAACTGTTCCTGTGTGCTGACTGGCTCCCTGTGTTGCTTGAGCAAAAGGTTAAATGATGATTTGTTAGCTCATCAAACCTTTTCTGAATAGGTATCATTTTTCTCTGTGTTCTGTGGATATGTAAACATTGTAGATTCTAAAAGAAACAAATGCCAGAGGCACTGAGGTAGATGTGTTACATAAAAGTGAAGCTCAGTGAAAAGTCATGCGTCACATGCAGCACCCGCCCAGCCCAACATGCTGAGTAAGCTGAAGAAATGTTAATTTTTAAATTTTAATGTATTATTTTAATGTAACTTTCTCTTTTATTATTTCTGCCTTATTCCCAATCCAGGGAGCTACTTGGAAAACCCTACTAAGTAAAACTCATGACTAGTTTAAGAAGTCTACCTTCCTTAAGAAGTCTACCCACATACCTACATAAGTAGTGTAAATTCCTAAAGAATTTATATCAATTCGACTAAAAAAATTAGTCTTTTGGTAATAAAAGTTTTGAAGTGTTTTGCCCACCTGTGCTGTGATGGAATATGACTACACTTATCTAACTGTTACCCTGACATTTATTGTGTAGCCTTGGGTACCTTCCTTCACCTTCTGTTTTCCTGACTGTAAGCCAGGAATAATTACAGCACAGCCAGGAGTCACTCACAGCCTCTGTCAGCTGTGCAGAGGGGCTTTGCTGGCAGTCAGGTCATCACAGCAGCACCTCTAACCCATTCTCACCTTTGGCTTTCATTTTTAGCCAGGATGGAATTTCTACAGGAATTTTTTATATTAAATACAAAACTGAACTCCTTGTTCAGTATCACCAACCATCTGATTTTTCTACAATTGTGAGTTCTACTCAGAAAAAAACACAAACAAAATTCTTCTGAGATGCAGGTAATGTTGGGGCATTAAAAGGAGTGCCCTCGTGACCCCTGCTCATATCCTCAGGCAGTAGATTGGGTTACTTGGTGTCATTGCCTTGGCTGGGATAACTGCTCATAAAATTACAGAGTTTTAAAATTCCTGCAACACCACTTATTTCCAGGAACACCTGCAGCTCTGGTTTCTATAGGCCAGTTTTAAATTTAGTAGAAAAATATTTCTTAACTTTTACTGCTTTTGTTACAAAGGCAGCCCCCTAATTTATTGTGGGCTGAATGGAGTCCTACCAATTCTGTTAACCACTGCAAAGAAGCAATTTTCCATTTCCTGAACCTCTTTTTGTACAGATTAAAATACTTCTTCCCTGAATAATAATAAAAAAAAATAATGCTGTATTATTTATCGGCTGTCATGTAATAATTAATTACACATCCAGAGTTAAAGCAACAGATTTCAGAGAAAATTAACTGTTCAAAGCACGATGCTACAGAAAAAGAGGTAAGTCCTTACGTTTTTCTGTCATTGGATTTTTTAGGTATCACTATTCATTTAATACAGCTCTTTGAAAAATAGAATACACTACAATATTAATCAAAATAAAGGAAGTTGCTTAAGAGGCTTATCTCTATCTTCTGATAAGACAAATCAAATGTGGTTTCCTGTGGGATTTTTTTCTTGTTTGTTTGTTCACTTTACAGCAAAGAGCTGATCTAAGGCACCAGTGACCAGAGACACATCATACTTCTCCTTAAACAGGAACGATGGTGAGCTACTTCATGGATGGAAAGGGGAACAAGCAGAAAGAAAAGGAAGTGGTTTTGCCTCAAGCAGGCAAGGTGAAATGTGTGTTTACACTTAGCCTGAAAGTACAAAACCTCACTTCCCAAGCTTAGCAATGCCACATTCTGTGTGTTTATTTTTGCCTGTACACATAGGAAATGAGCAGGGATTTCCTTGGCACACAAAAAGCAGTGGCAAGGTGGGAATCTGGAGGTGTATCTATTCACTGTTGTCTCACTGTGCTGCTCTGACATGCCAAAACAGAGCTGGCAGTCAGCAGACCTGACACGGAACTGCTGTGCGGCTGGCAGGTCTGGCACAGGGAGAAGCCATGAGCACCCAGCTCCTTCGGAAATGGTGTTTCCAAGCTGCCACACACATTTAGGAACTAAGCAACTCTGAAAGGGGTGTTATCTGCCCTACTGTAAGGAAGAAAGTGTTTGTGAGGAAAGCATAGGGCAGACTGCAGTGCCATAGGTCAGCTGGGAAAAACCACAGCAAAATGCTCCTTCAGTTCTTAAACAGTTTCATTCCTTTTAATACATTTTAGTACTTGTGGGTAACACCAGTAATTTAAAAGATTAAATTACACCACCACCCCTCTGTGAAACTATCAGTGTGCCTAAAACTGTTTACCTGTGTTAAATTATATAGCAACAAGGAAACAAGTACTCTCTAGCCAATCCAATATTAATTTGGTGCTTGGGAAATGCATAATTATGTTTTTAAACACATACCAAGCATTTTTCCTTTTTTTGTTGTTGTGCTCAGGATGCTAAATATTTAACTTTATTCAGCCAATGGTATTATCTAAATTAAATGAAAGATCCTATCACATGGCCAATCCAACATTTACACTGGGGTATTTAATTGTCTGGTTAACTCAAGCCAAAGTTCAGTGACCCACAGCAGGTGAAATTCTCAGTGCAGAGTGTGATAATATCTTTGTGATCAGAACACCGTATGCTTTCCTAGCTCCTGTGCTCATAGAATTCCTATGTATTTCCAGTGGTGAAAAGTTAAAGACATAATTTTCCATGTCTTGGAGGGAGCAAAGTATCTTTCTGTGTATCTAAAACAGAAAAACTGTGATGAGACCTGAAGAATTAAGGGAAGAAAAAGGGTTTGATGTAGGAAAAATAGTCTGAAATTCTTATATTATAATCCTTCATTTGTAATATTAAAGTTAAGGGAATGTAAATATAAATGAAAAAGTCCTTAAAATGTTAAAGAGTAAAACAACATTTTTTTTCTAAGAGGCTTCCCCACTTTTTACAAAGTTGCCTAACTTTAGCCATTACACAAAATGGCAGTTGTGGCTTATAACCTGATCTGATTCTGACCTTGATATACAGATTGGTTCCTTGGCTTCATCCTTGGGCCACCCCATCTGCCCAAAACCAAAAAACAGGAGCTTGGGGTGAACCCAGAGACAGAGGATCTTCAATTTTCATTTTAGTTTAGTTGTCACAGAACAAAATAAGGTGTGTAATGTAAAATGGCTGGGTTTTAGTGTAATATACCATGCAAATCTTTGTATTGTAGAGTGAATATTTAGGGAAATGGTTATTGGGTAGAAACCTTTAATTCATGAGCTCTTCTTCTAGAAGTGCAATGAGAAGTTCTTCAGCAAAATCAGTTTCTTCTGATAATTTTAAAAGTAGGATTAATCAATTAGTGCAATACTATTCAACATGACAAATATAAGAGGATTAAGCCAAGCCTTGTTCATAGACACTAAAAGCATTACATACAGAAACTAAACATTGCAATAAAGGGAATTTGAACCCAAGTCCATTGATTCTGTTTTCTGCTTTACTCCTAATACTTCTCTTACTTTCTTAAAGGCAAAGCTTTTTTGATTTCTTGTCATGGACATCTATAGGACTGCATGAGTTTTCCTAATTTTAACTACAAGGAAGTCAAGACCTTTTGAAACTATTTGAGAACATCTCAAAACTACCAACAGCCTAGAAATCAATAATATCACTTGGCAGGAGATATGAGCTACTCAAATTCGAGTCAAGGTCCAGTTCAACGTGCTTATTGATAGTTTTGTTGGGGGTGGGGGGGAAGTTGTTTCCAGTATAGACTTTTTACAAACTGGCATGAGGCTATTATATTCTGTGAAACATTCTCAACTTGCCTAATTTATGCAATATTTGAAACAATGTGGGCTTGAGCTCTTGAAGAGTGAGAAAAAGACCTACTAGATCACTCTGAAATGAATAGAAGTTGAATGCTTAATATATTGTTGTGTTTTTTGTGGACATTTCTGTCTCAATGGCCTGAACCTTAAATATGGTTCACAACTGAAACACTGAACAAAGTACTTCACTACTTGTTTCAGGGACTTCCAGGGTATTAAAAATGAGGCCCAACTTTTTAAAATGGAAAAGCCACACGGTGGCAGGAGAGAACAAGGCATGTCAAAAACCTGCCCTGCTAAATGCTTTCCTCGGTTTTAATTATGTAATGTTCCCTTCTACAGCACAGCTGAAGGTCTGTGGCTGTATTTTTAATTCTAACAGGCACTAATATAATTTGTTAGTTGGAATGTTTAAAAAAGTGTCCAGAACTTCTAAGTTTCTGATACTACTCACCAAGTTCAGCAGGATTTATACAGTCAATGTTAATATTATAGTAACTTTTGAAATTACATAGTAGAGTTAAGATATGAAATCTGCAACTTGTTTTCAGATTGTTGACACTGCCATAGATTCCCATAGCATCAGTGATGCAATGACTAGAAGTGATCTTCACACAGCTATTTTCCTATTGTGGCTATTATGGTGATACTACCAAGTTAATGACAGGCCATAAATAGTGCTTTAAATTTACAATTCTCCAAAAAAGAAATATTTAGCCTTTAATTTTTCATGTAATGTGCTACACCATGAACAGGTCTGCTATGCAAAAATGAAAAGTCTGATTTTTCAGTTTAAGATGTAGTAAGAGCAGTCTAAACTTCTGATCCTCTGATTTAAAACCACCCAGACATACCCTTTAATTACAATACACTGTTTGTAGATTTCTCAGTGCAGTTCACACTGTTTTCTAATTAATAGGCAGGGGAAATAGTGATGCACTTAGCTGCACACACTGTTAGTACGTACACAGCTGCAGCCAAAACTGAAGACTAACCAGTCACTTTTGCAATCAAGATATAGTCCTGATAGCTGACTTCTATTAAAGAATAAGTTGATTTTGCAGTTGAGCTGATGTATAATCAAGATTCCTAATTTAGGAGCTATGACTCTTTAACCTGTATTTGAAGACTTCATGGCATCTTTTTCATTCATTGCATCATTTAAATCACTGACTTGACACATTCCATAAAAATAATTTTCTTCTAATTTTAAGATTTCTTCAACTTAAATCTATTTTAAAATGCTAAATCTTACTAAGACCCATCCACATGATTTTTAGCGTAATTGATTTAAGGGGAAAGAAAACACAAAGGAATCCAATAGTATATGATTCTCTTATCTCCATACCTATCAGTGCAAGAACTTTCTTAGGACTGTAAACAGTGTTGTAAAGTTTCTGAAATCCTGGTGTCCCTCATCATAGTCCTGGTCACACCCAGCTCTTATTGCTAACACAAGCAGCATAAGTTATTCACCCTCTCAGAGGACAGGGTGATGTCTCTCTAAACTCTGTTTTATTGGATTTTTTTGCTTTAACCTATTGACTACCAACAGAGATCACACTGAGAAGTTTTCTAATAAAGAGCTATTTTAGTGATTAACTGATCTGACAAGAAAGCATTTACAAAAATCTGAAACTGTCTTGCAGCTGAATAGTTTTCACTTCCCTGTCTGTTCTCTTTCTATACTCAGCTTTCATAGCTGAACTTCTCAGTTTCATTCTAAGTCCATATGAATCTTAATAACCTTGACTAACTTATTTCTTATGTTTTTCCACTCAAAAAAGCCAATAACTTTTCCTTTGTCTCCCCCTTCCCCAATATATGCAGAAAAGGGAGTCATAAAAGAAGTACAGACTAACCTATAGAGAAAACCTTCACCACTGTTAATATTTGCTAATTCTGCATCTTCTAAAATATTTCTTATTTATCAGACTCTTGCTTGAAAGTGAAAGAATTTGCATTCCTATGTTGTTTCTGTGCCATCTGTTAGCTTCCAGGTTCTTTTATTCCTTTCACCCAAGCACTGCAGGCAACTCTTTCTTTTAGTGCCGTTAATGGTAACTAAGAGTTCCATAACTGCAGCCTTAACTGTTGTTAAAACACCTATTAACTTTTGCTGTACATCTTCCTAGAAAATGTTATGGTGGTTTAAATTTTTTTCTTTAGTATAATGCAGTTGCTCTGTTTCTGCTTGCAAATAAGGATCTCTGGTTTTTCTTGTGCTACTCCTTAAATTATGAGTTGCCTGTAAATATTCACAAAGCTCCATTGTTTTAATCCAGATACCTGTTAAAACTCTTTTACCATGAAACATTTTGATGTCAACAGGCAACAAAAAGTGTAAGGCTGATACTTTCTCTTTATGTTCTTTTCTATCCTTCTTGTATATTGGCTGTATGAACTAAAAATTCATCCTTCAATCCTGTTAATACAGCATGAACTCACTTTGAGCAGTAAATGTGAAAAAATCCTGATGTAACCCATGGAAGGTTCACAGCAAGTTTCAGGCTGGGAAATACTGAAATGTTAAGAGATAAATGTTAGAAGATTATTAATTTTTACAAATGTGAGAAATTCAAACTATCTGGTCACCTCCTAGTACTCAGTGTTCTAAGCAGTGTTGCACTGACTCCACATCATGTTCCCTGTACTTCAGTGTAGTCTGAGGTGATTTGACTCAGGTGACTGAAGTCCCTCTCTCTTAGCTCGGCTTTCTGCCTTGCTGTGTCATGAGAAATAGCTGGATACTGAAACCACAGAGCAGACTTCATAAACAAGGGTAGAAAGGTTAGGAAGTAAAACAAAAAAATAGGAACTCAAACAACACAAAGCCTCAATTTTCTGCGGAGAATCTGAGTGTGTCAAGAGTTACAAGGAAGACTGATCTCACCTCCAAGTCCCTATTTTGAACTAGCTTGAACAGCAGATAGATGTGAGAGCACATTAGCACTGATGAAGTGGTAAAGCTGGCTATATTGCTAGGCCTGCTGTGTACCTGCTCAAGGAAGCAGCAGTCAGCCAAGTCATCAGCTTGTATTTTTTTGTTGACACTTATGGTCCCAGTTACATGACTGTTGTCTTGACAAAATATTAAATCAATGGGGGTTTCCACTCTGCATACCAATATTTGCAAGAATTAACTCTATTTACAAAAAAGTGATATTAGTTAAGGTTGCTGTTTTAGGACATCTTACTACTTCTCAAATAGCCTTCAAAAGAAACACAATTCTTAGAGATGACTGTCTACTGGATGCAGAACCAAGGCCATTAATGATAACTTCAGAGGGACAGCTCTAGCTCCTTGATGGACCCTATGTTTTACAAGGACTTCAGTACTGCAGTTGTGAGTAAAAAGCAGTGTCTCACATGTTTTTAATTTGTTTCACATTTTCTCAAATGTGAAAAATTAATATTGAGGCAGAAGATTCATGTGCAGACTGATATAATGGAAAATACTGGTCAGGCAGCTTGTTCTGAAGTTTGTCTGGGTGTTTTCTCACCCTGCAAGTTGTGAAATACTTGACTCCTTGTGGACTAGAAGTTCAGCTGCAGGGCTCATGTGCTCATGAGATAGTAAATCTCCTCATCTGTTCTGTGTTGTTGTTCAATAGTGAGTGATTCCTATCTCAAGAACATATTGGGAAATACAGCTTCACTTTTTATGAGTAGATAACTGAAGTTGCTGCTTTTTTGTGAGATAATGTCACATTGCTATACTGAATGTGACTATATAGCAATTAAAGGGCTGTTAGGGTAGACAAAGAGTGGTAACTGGGTGGGGTAAAATCTAAAGGGTTTCATCTGTTCCTTACTATGTGCTGCAAAACAAAATCTTGCTAAAGTTTTCTCTAATTTCAGTGAAGGAGTCCTATTGAAGGAAAAAACCCTCTGTGCTGTGGACTTTTCTCCTATTCAGGAGAAAAAAATACTTTTTGATAACAAGCAGTAATAACAAATACATATGCAAAGTTTAGAGAAACATTCTTCTTCCATTAACAGCTAAGGATTTTATTTCCCCATGTTTATTTCAGTTTACAAGCTAAATTAATACAACTCAAATATCCTTCACTGTGACACAATCAGACTTCAAAAATTAACTTCTAGTTAGTATTTGTAATTTCTTTGTAAGGATGTGTAATGTAGCTATTAAGCAGCTGTCCAGAACAAGGAATACAAATTACAATATGCTTCTTAATCAGTAGTTATCTTAATCTTATTACAAATTATTGACTTGAAAAGTAACAAAAGTAAGCATAAAAAATATTAGGCACAATTGAAATAAATTAAACTTCAAAAGCAAACACTTAATGCCATGCAGTTTTTCACAGTGATTTTGCATACACTCACAAACCTAAAGCCCTTGCAAATACTAATTGTATTGGTTTCTTATGGCAAAGTCCACTATTCTATATGAGAAGAAAAAGAAAAATTCTTTTATTTGCAAGGTGAAGTTCTTATGATATTAGACACTTTGCACTGCTACCATAATTTTCTTAGGCATAAAAAATAATATCAAGGATCTCTCCTTTCTTCTCACCTAAGCCTGATCCAATTCTTCCATAATTTAATAGACATCTTGGAAGCTTAACTTCTTTGAATCAAAATTTTTGAGGATATTGCGAATATATATATTTAATACATCAATAATTTAATTGCCACTGGAGTATGCAATGTGTTTGACATCAAATACAGCATGCAGTCTGCAATGGTGTTTGTCACACAACACAGTTCTCATACCTCCTGTTTCTTCTGGAAGGATGTCACACTTCACATTTGACTTGTTCAAACCTATTACCACAGGATAATGCAGCAAATGAGCTTGACTGTGTAAACAACCCTAATTACTTTCAAATCTAAATAAAGTAATGAATAAAAACAGCTTTAGACTTTCCATTGACCCAGAAGAGTTTTGTGTCATTAGTACACTTTAAAAGCATTCTTACCCATATGAAGTATTTAACTTCTTAAAACTTTATGTAATATAACGATTTTTGAACACGTAAATTTTTTTCTGAAGAAAAACTTAGTTTTAAGCTTTCAAAGTCTCTCTTTTCCACATGCAGTTCTTTTCTGTTTTCTGCACACAGACTTTCTAGAAATCAGAAGTAATTTAAATGGAAAATAAAAATGCTGTATTCCTTACAATTTGAGCTTTTAGCCACCTTGCTGAGGTTCTCAGCAACAGTGAAATAGTGCTCATTTCATGATGGGAATATTAACTTACAAATAAAACTAGGTTGTCAATGCCAATTCTTATGAAACACACAAGAAAAAAACTTAAAAAAACTTTTATCTCTCTCTAGCTTTCCCTGGACTGCTCAATAAATGAAACTGAGAGTATGAGGAGAAAAGACTGCTGAGGAATAACACAGATTATTCACTGAGTTCCTTGTTAGAGATTTTCTGTGCCTGCCAAAGGATCTTTGTGCTTAGCTACAACCAGATTTCTTTTCCTGTCTTCCTCTGTTACAGTCTGACTGATCTGTTCAAACAACTTTGACATCTTGGAAAACCTCAGGTGGTTCTGAAACCTTCGTGCAGCAAAAGCATAAAGCAGAGGGTTAATACAGCTGCTGATGAATACAAGTGCTCCAGAGATGTACACTCCTTTGTCTACAATTTCGTCCAGTGCCAAAGATATCTCCTCATTAGAGAGTTCTATCTCAATTGAAATAACATCCAGGATGTTAAAGAGATGGTGAGGGAACCAGCACAGGATGAATGCCACCACAACGCTGGCAATGAGACGTTCCGATCGCTGCTTGGATTGGTAAGTCATTCTGCTTATTCTTTTTGCAACACACACATAACAGGTGCAAATAATGAAGAAAGGAATTACAAAACCTGCAAGGGTCTCCAGCAGAAGATATGACACTTTCTGTCTGTTAGAAGAGTAGTTGCGACATGCGCATAGAAGTCGACCGTTCATTTCTTCTGTCTCTTGAAATGGAATGACAGAAATGCCGAAGGCAATAGACAGGAACCAAATGAGGAACATGATCAAAAAAATTTTTTCTTTACTTTTGTATCTTTGAATTGTGAAAGGGTAAAACACAGCCATTAGCCGCTCCAAGCTGAGTGCTGTAATTAGAAATATACTGGCATACATGCTGCAGTAAATAATGAAAACCAGCGTTTTGCAGAAGACGACTCCAAAAACCCACGAGTCAGCAAAGGAGTAAATCCAAATGGGTAAAGTGATCAGTACAAGGACATCAGCAATGGCCAGGTTCAAGATCAGCAGGACTGAAAGAGACACTTGCTTCATTTTGGTACAAACAATCCAGATGACGATGCAGTTTCCAGGGGTGCCAATAATAAATGACAAGCTCAGTATTATGCAGACTACTGACCTCACAATATTCCATGTTGAGTTGACACTGCTTTCCTCAGCTGGACTCATTCTGGAAATTTTTCAGTTCTTGGTTGCTCTGTGCTGTGCTTTTATTCTGAAGATGTTGGTGAACTACCCGAAAATTCTCCTCTAACTGATGTTCTGAAGGCTGATACAGACTGTGAGCTCACATCCTGATGCTCTACAGATGTCTGACCACATATGGCAGTTCCTGTTGTTTAGGAGGATGGGCATTTTTGCACACAAAGCAAAACCAAAAATACAGTGCTGCACATACTTTGCTTTCAGTTGCACATCCATTGTGCTTCAGCAGATTTTAAAGTATGTTGGTGGTCTTTCTAAAGTGTCCCTATTTAAAGAAATTTGCTACTGTGTTGCTGTTACTGATCTAATCAACAGCTGCCAGGAGAAAGAAACCCTTTTTATACGGTTCTGCTCTTGCTCCTGTGAATTACTCAGCACTTTATTTTATAAAATCTAAAAAAAGTGGGGTGGCAGGTAAACTACAAATGTGCATTAGATGTTTGACATGAATTTTAAAGCCCAAGAAATTGTGCTTACTGCCTTCATATAATCTTTTTTTAATTCAGCAGAAAATAGTCAATCATACTTTAGAAATATGCTGGCATAAAGAAAATCGAGATTTCTCCTATTTGTACTGTACTGGTACAATAAATTGGATGGGAGCTATATTTTTAATTCTCTGGTAAATTGCAGTTCTTTACCAAACAATAACCATCAGAATATTCAGTCTGTATACAGAGTTATAGGAGGAAATGCTCCATGTCAGAGAGAAAATATATGATTACATTATTGTCCTGCTGTGCCAGCAGTGGGCTATGACTTTTATGACTTTTCCTAGGAAACTTGGTAGTCAGTGCAGTATTCAAATCCTAAATGAATCGTAAGTTCTTCAGAGTCTGGCCAAAAAGTATGAAACTATTTTGTTATCCTAATCTCAAAAACATCTTTAAAAGTTCTTTAGTAAAATGTTAAAGGGGGAACTAGAACAGCAGAGCCAACAGAATGTTTAAGAAGTGAAACTGGAAGGGTATTTACCACAAAAAAAGATTCACAGAAACAAAGGACTTATTCATAGCTTTCTTAAATTTAAAAACGTGATACAGACAATTTCCCTAATTTTACAAATCTGGCAAATGTAGTGCATAGTAATAAGTCAAAAGTATTTTTCACCATGGAAAAAGGATTGTAACATCACCACCCCCAAAGCAGCTTAGCTGGTTTTGCTCTCATAAGAGTATAATGAGATCAAAAGCAAATCCAGAATAACCCCGCTGAAGTTAAGTATTATATCTTCAAAATACTATTTGTGTAATAAAGATTTTAATCAGGATTTAATCTGACACATGATTCCAGTTCCTTTCATTTTTAACTACATTTAAGGAAGATTGGGTAGGGGGAAATCCAAAACAAGTTGTTTGTATTCTGAAGGGAATTTCTGAAAACCACTTGTGAAAACTAACTAATGGGAGGAAGTGCTGGGCAGCGTCTCTTCTTCTAATGAAATCACCTCTATAAACATTATTTCTCCAGAAGTACCTTTGAAGACTATTTTTAATTTATTGCCAGTGGCACATCTAGATTGAACTAAGTTGCAGATTTTTATTGGGAAATAGTCAAGAAGAGATGACCAGTACCTCTTGTCACCCAGTGCTACAGGGAGTGCCAGCTTCTTTAGGTAAAGTCAATCTAGATTATTATTATTGTATCACATGCTGATTATCAAGACTTTGACCTGAATTACAGAGGGCCCAGGTGACAAAAAACCTACAGAACCAAAGACTCTAGATAGTATAGAAAGTTACACTGATTACTAGAAATTCTGCTTAACGGAAAGCTGGGCTTTCTAATTGCTAAAATCCTGTAGTAAATTATATATAGTAAATATATATATAGTAAATATATATATAGTAAATATATATATAGTAAATTATATGTAGTAAATTATATTATATATAAAATCCTTAGTAAATTATACTAACTGCTAGAAATTGTAGATAACAAGCTATGCTGATAAGTAAATTTTTATGTCACACTAAAGCTCTAACTGTAGTACAAGCTTGTGGCCAGTCCAGCAATAATCCCTAAAAGGACCTACATGTTCTGTACCATTGTGTGACATGTCTGCAAGATTTTCTTCTGTAAAGCTTTACTTTCGGTGAAAAAGAGCTGTTGTCTGAACAACCATCGCTATGAGTATAGTTCTAATCCAGTGGTGTATGGATCTGGATGAATTTCTGAAGCATCTGGCCATAATTTTTTCAGAAACACATCTCTCCACTTGAGTTGAAGTTTGCTTGCCAGATGGCCTCCGCCTCTGGCTGTCTCTTTCAATTAAACAAGAAAACAGATGAATCTCTGAGTTGTAGGCACAGCCTGGAATTTCAGTTTCAAAAAAGATCCCAGAGAAGTGTTGAAATGCTAAGATTTCCTTGAGTAAGACTCTGAAGCCACGTTACAAGACTAAATATCTCAGACATCAGAGTTAACATTAGCTCAGGAGTACGTTTGTGAGCAGCTCTTAGTGACTGCCGGATCACTATGAAAACTTCAGACTGTAAGCTGTCTTTAATATTCTCTAAAAGTGTCTGACTGTTATTAATCAAATTTATATTAGGAGTACACAAACTTTTTGGGAAGTTCAGCAAATATTTCCATTAACAGGGAGAGCAATGAAGTGTAGTCAACAATATGCCAAACACAACAGTGGCTAAACAATTCAGTATCTTTACTCACTCTAGTCACCACGTGTGGGTAGGACTTCAGTGTGTGACCATGCATTTGGACTTTAGACCAAAGAAGCTCTGGTCTCCCTCATGACAGCAGTGAAATTAGGCTGCACCTGTGTGTTTAAAGAAAAAAAAATTAAGTTTTTTGTGTGCATGCATATTATATGCAGTGCAACAACTCAGCCATCAATACAGGAAATTTTCTGCAAGTCTGTTACACTTAGATTGGCAAATAACTTCTGAAATCTTTCCAAGCTTAAAAAGTCTCTGCCACTGCTATGAAACACTTTGAATAGAATTTGCTTCAGCTTAAGTATCAGGTATGTGCTTCCCTCATCCTTAAAATTATTTACGCTGAATGAGTAAAGCATGAGCTTCCCTCTGGTGGATGCTCTGTAATTTGCACTACCACTGAGCATTTTCAAAGAACGGTGTCTGCACCCCTAAATGTAAATTATAATTGAAATTTCCACCTTTTGTGTATTTATGAGAATCAGAGTTTCACTTCAAAATACTGAGAGTCTGTCAGCTAAGAGCCTCTGCTCAAAGTGTATCCATCCCTCCATGCAGTGAGAGCATCCCTGTAAGGATTTACAGAGCAGCTGATGCATGGCAAATCCAGAATCTTGTAAAACTTGTATCTAGAACTCTACCAAGAAGACTTTCAAAATCCTCTCTAAATTTTGTCTTCAGAAGGATCGCCTGGATGTTTGTCTAGTAAGTGATTGTAGAATAATGATTATCAAGTATCATGTATCTGCTGAGATGCTGCAAATTGATGTTATAACCTCATTTGTCTGTTAATGTGCAAGGGAAGAACTTATTAGCCTGAACCCCTTAGTTCTTCAGCCATTGAATTGAGGTGTATTTGCAGGATTTGTACAAATGTCTTATAACAAACTCAGTTCCATGCTGCTACTGAGGACAGCATGAAAGTGCCTCCCCTTGCCTTGATCAGAGAACTATGGGCTAGTTCTCAGCTGATCTAAAAGTTGCTTTCTTGATTTCAGGAGGGTCTCCTATATAAGTGGGATTTCATAAGGGTATGCAGCAGCCAATAATCTCTCTGCTCTGCAATTACTGCAAAACGAAGTGCAGTGTAGGAAAAGACAGTCACCAGACATTTCTAAGGTCTTGCAAACACTGTTTGTGACAGCAGCCCATGGGGCAGCAAGTACAAATAAGAACACTCCCAGTGCTGCTTTATCAGAGAGAAAATAACTTAGGGAAGAACTTGGGATCAGTTCTAGAATGTAATAAGAGATGTGTACTTTGCATTATAATTCTAATGATATTTAAAAATTGTATTCCTTACCCAGCGCATTGGCAAATAACAATAGTTTTATATGACTGATTAGAGAAAAGATTTCCTGTTATGTTCAGGGGAAACTGCTTTAGGACTTGTGAGAGGGAAGTGCTTCCAAGGCACCTGTTGTGTGTGCATCAGACATGCTTACATATTGGTACCTTTCTTGCCCTAGCAGGCTGATCACTGACAATCAGAGTATGTTTCCATGGTGAAAACCACGGAGAAATATTTTCCTTGTACAGACATAGCAGGTGCATTAAATTAGAGGTGTTAATTAAGATAGTGGAGAACTGCATTCATAATTCTGACTATAAGCAGGAATATGAATAACAATTATGCAGAGATTATGGAAAAACTTACAGATAGCTTTTCTTGACATTATGAATGTATGCATTTTTAGTGTCCTGTTACAGTACAAGCTTTTGAACAGTGAATGTATAGATTGGTTACAATTTAAGGCAAGACTGGCCTGTTCTGTATCAGCTACCACTAAGTAGCTATTTGTCTACAAATTGTTGTTAGCCAAAATCCTTAACTATACAAGCATATCAGGCACCACAGTTGCTGCTGGGTAAATCAAATACACTGTTTGCATGCTCTTTCTTTTGAGTAATAAGTTACTGATGACAAATACTGCTTGGACGATTTGCTGCCAAACTTTTTTTTTTTTTAAATTTTTAATTATTTAGCTAAACCCACTGACATTTCTACCTTGTTTACTGCGATTGCATGTAAATATTATTTTGCTATATGATTAATATCTCTTTTTGTTATTCAGCAGTGGTGAAATAAAGTCTTTCGCAGTGCCTCTCTTAGTGAAGGAGCTGTGATTAAAAACCCACAACAGATACTTTGCAGTGGCTGAGCAGCAGCACCAGACGGCAGCTGTTCTGCCCACGGGGAAGGGGCTGTCCCTGCACTTCTGTGTTTGCAACGCAGGGCGGCACTGGGAAACTATCTCTGGGTTTTTGGCTGAGCCTGCAGGCCGGAGGTGCTGCCTTTCTCTGCACCGGGTACTCGGCGTTCAAAGCCATGGGTCTGCACAGAACTGATTCTTTTGCGTAAGAAGGTCTGGTGATTGTGACTAAAATTTCAATAAATTTATAGAGAAAAACGACAATGTCTTTTTTTTTGTCCTGTACATCACATTATTTTCTAAATACTCATATTTCTAGCTATCTCAGTTCTGTTTTGATACATATACATTTCCAATGCTACATTCTGTTTTAACTGATACAGTAAGGACAGCTCCCTCTGTGGAAAAGAAAAAAGAAAAGCTAATTTTAATCAAATAAATTTAATTTTCTACGCCTCTGAAGGAACAAAGTTTGGAAAGTTTGGTAATTATATAAACAATTGGTCCATCAGTGTAGTTTCCATTAGCGTGTTGTTTTTGAAAAGCAGATCAAACTGCGATTTCGCAGGGTTGTGAAACAACCCCGTTCAGCAGATTTGAGCATCTTTGAAGACTTCTTTAATTCCTTTATTACATAAGCATTAAGCTTAGGTCCTAGTGTGACATGAAGTCTTGATTTTGTGACCTTGTATCAGGGCACTGGTTAATTGTGCTGAAATTAGAAAGACTGTACTGATTTTATGGGGAATACAAAGATCTTTCTCCTGCCCTGTAGCAGCCACCTGTAGCAGTGTGTGTCAGGAATGTCTGTGTCCTCAGCCACTTAGTAATTAACATACCTGACATTCTGTTCTGCATAGCCAGAGAATTGAGCACATTGTGCCATGCTGCTTTTCAGAATGGTCTTGTCCAAACATTCTTAATCTGAAACAAAACATAGTCAGGATTGACTCTGAGATGCTATACAGAACAACACTAACAGATATTTAGTAAATACACACATAATACATTGCATAGAAAAAGTGTAAGATATGCAATCTTCAGGCAAAGATAATTTTTTATCATTCTGTAAGGTGACCCATTGTTTCTGTAGAACTTTTATATAATATTAGAAATTACTGTGAACAATGATAACTACTCCATTAAATGAAGCCAATGTTTTCACTGGCAGAAAGTGGTAGCACCATTTTCTTAGTTAAAAAATATAAATATTTATGGAATTTAATGTACTCTGAAGCTAATAGACTCTGAAATAATCTCATGTCATACTTTTCCTATATTTTACTCTTGAGTCTAATAAAATGATCTGGTTTTACGCAGACTTATTTCTTATGTCCTAGTGTTGAGTCAGATCAAAAAGTACTTTTAGCCCATATCTTGTCTGGTAGCAGCCACAAGCAGGTGCTTAGACAAGAATATAAGGACAAGCCATGTGTGTCTATACTTGCCCCACACATTCTCTGGCATTCATTCAATTACAGCTGAGGAGTTTCCTGAATCAGGGATGGTTTCTGTGTATTTAATAAAGCTTTGTGAACATTTATTCTGTAGACTTCCTAAGCCTATCCTTGAACTCACATGAACTTTTAGCACTGCAGCTTTGATCCATGCTGTGTGAAGAATCACCTCTTTTTGTCTGTTTGCTGGCCTCCTGTTGGCTTCAGCTGGCTCCCCACAGTTCACATGTTGGAAAAACAGCAAGCAGCACATCCACGTTCATCCTTTCCAGAGTCCTTCTTTGATTAACCCTACATCTGTCAGTCATTTTTAGTCATTTGCAGACTGAAGAATTCTTCCATACATGAATGCACCTATACCCTGTGTAGAAATTGTCCCATGCTTTTCATCATCCCTTCATTCTTCTCATTGTTTCTTCATTCAGGTCTTACATGTTTCTTTCAGACTGAGGAACAGACTAGCTCTGAAAGTCAATAGTTCAATTAAACCACAGTGTGCTGATGGGGGAAAATGAAAGAAATCAAAACACACAGAGGTCAAAATACCCTCATCTCCAGTCTGTTTGTCTCACTCTGCTGAAGTAACACGGTTGGCCATACTGCACCCAAACATGTTTGGTTTTTTTTTTTCTAATTGGGGATTAGTTTAGTTTACATTCAAACCACAAAAATAATAATTAGCTTTTGTCTTTCTCAATGTCAGCCTGTGCTCTAGGATTTAGAAGACTTTGTTCCAAAGGTCACTGTGTCATTCTTCCTTCCTTTACTCCAGATGCTCCACAATCATAGAAATCCTCATGTGATGCAATTACCTTGTAATCCTTAAACCATAGGTTATCCTCTTTGTAGCTCTGCTGAGTGTTCTATTCTGTGCTTAAACCACTAAAAGTCAAGTTTATTTTAAAATTGCCATTATTTGGCATTGTACGAAAGGCAGCTTTAATTGCATCTTTTACTTTTTTCTCGGTAGCTTTGTGTCTTGTTATGCCTGGCTGTGTGGGAAACATTTAATCCTTCATGGTATTGAACCGAATGTCTTTAGTATCTCTTTTCTGACACAGCAAATGTGTGACTCCTCTTTCTCTCATGATTGCTGTTTTCCTGTCTTTTGAGTTTGTGACTATTCACCAAGGCTTGTGGTATCTGACCACAGTGTCACTGAAACTCTCGCTAGAGCTCTGCTGCCCTGGGTCCACTCTGTGTTAGCTGCATGTACCTCATGTTGGCCCAGCAAAGTGTTTGCTATCTGCAATATACCCTGATACCCAGGGCTGGGATTTGGCACATTCTGCGATCTGTTAGTGAGTGAAAAACAGACTACAAAGTATGGAAAACATGGCTAAGGCTCCTGGTAGACACTACTGATGAGTATCCATTGATCACATTACTAGGGATGCCCCTTGGCATGACAAATCACAGATCAAGTAACAACCTTCATCCACATTCTAGTCCTCTGATTGAGGTTTTGAACAGTGCTAGGCTGAATTTATAATTAATGAGATCTGTTAGGTTGTTGTCGTCATGTAATGCTAACTTCCATAAAAGTTTATACAGATATCAAGAAGACAACTATAAAGGATATAAAACCAGATTTTAAACACACATTTATAAAGAATTCACATTTAAGACTATTAGTCTCCTGTATTATCTGAAAACAATCATCTTTTGTAAACACAAAAGAAAAAAACAGCACTGTCAAGTAGATTGCCAAAATGAGGAAATATCCAATAAAATAGAGGAAGAGACAAGCTTTGAGAGAACTGTTTTCTGCAGCCAATCAACGCATCTTTGCAGCACACAAACACAGCAGAACTGTTTTCACAAGTTATGTTAGGATGAAGTCCAAGTAGAAGAGTTGAAATTGCCTCATAATCATATAACCTTTTACAGGAAATCATGACCAATTTATCCACCACATGAAAACTCATGTATTTCTTGCTTTCAGCAGAAAACTTGCTTTTATGTCACATGATAGGAGTACACATTTTTTACTGCTTCTTTGGCTTGTAATCTGAGCAGCTTCACTTCCAGCTGCCAAGCACTGATAGTCAAATTAATTTCACCATACCATGAAGAAACTCCTATGTGTGTTAGTCTATTGTCAGCATAGCATGGCAACAATATTGACAACATCTCAAGCTGTCTTTAGCATACTAATTAAAGAAAAAAAAAATTTCCACTAAATCCATCCTTTCAAAGTGCTATGTCTAGATAGCTTGGCAGGCTTCCCCTTTCTAGTATGTCCACAGGTGTCTCTAAAATATCATTATGCAGGTTAAAATATCACAGGTCAGTTTACTGCTGCCTGTTTAAAAGATCTTTCATTCAGTGTTAATACCAGGAATGTGTAAAAGGAAATGGTGGATTTTTACAGAGTTTTCATTTTATATCCACTTACTTGTTCAATAGAAGTATCGGAATAACTGTCCTGATCCAAATTTGATCATAGCTATGATTTGAACACAAGGATTAAAATAATGACCTTCAAAAGTCCCTTCCAACCCTAATTTCCCTGTAACTGTATTTTTGCACTGACATGTTTCACAGAGCCTCACACGATGTTACTCATGCTGCTGATTAAGCCATTTCCTCATGATTAACTGTTCCCAGCTCCTTGTGTCTCTCAGTCTAGAAGGGAACTATGTCCTTACAGGAATCATCAAGCAATACTTCATAACTTCATATACACAAAGGATGGGACAGTAAGTGCCTGTGCATTTGTAGCATATTTGTCTCTTACTCTTTTTGATACCAGCCAAACAGCAGAGGAGGCATTCACTTTCACATTCAGTGACAGCTGAAACTCAGATATGAGCAACTACTTTTATTAATCTTGTTAATTTTGTTTGGTTTTAATGTTAATCAAAAAACTTGGTTAAAATGTTGGTCTGTCCCATTTGGTTCTTACGTGTAGTCAGTTTTCCTACTCATATCTAGTTTTTAATGTGATAATCTGGGTTTAAAGGATAGAAAAAAAAAAGAGTGGGCTATGTACAGATCTTCACATCTAAGGTGACATTTGCTTTACAGATGCATCTTTTAGTGGGATTGCATACCCATTTCGGAGCCAGAGACATAATTATAAAATAAAGGAAAAAATTCTACTTATCCTTTAAACTCAGGTAAACTCTCATTTTTTAATGTACCCACTAAAGAGGAACTTTCGGATTGTTTTTCATAGGTTGAAGGGAAGTCTCTCAACAAATGTGATCAGGATCAGATGTTTTTCCATCCTTCAGTGTTGGAACAATTTAGCACTAAAAATGAGTGAGTGAAACCTTAAGGAGACTAGACAAAGACCAACATCCCCTTCAATACATGACTGAATTACTGACACCAGTTTCAGTTCTTCTGGACACACTTGTGTTTCCAGAGATGGATTCACTTTTTGCAGTAATCCATTGGATTCAGTAGCAGCAGTGTTGTGTCTCTTCAGAAGCAGCTCTGAGCTAGCAGATTTCCTAAGCCCTATATTTCTCTGTGACTTCCCTGGCACCCTGTCCAGCTAGGACACCAAACAGGTGTGACATTGGATGCAACTGCTTATTAAACAGTGGACTCTTGCCTTTTCATTATATGTGGACAAGAATCCTGAAATGCTCTGCTTGACTCGTGTCACCATGTCCTCTCTAACCACCCTCAGTCTTGTAAGACATGCTAAGCCTTACAATGACAGCATGCCGAATTCTGCTTTTTCTCCAAATCTTCTCTTCCCAGAAAAAAGTACCTTGTCTGCAGATTACAACCACCTTGTCAGCTTTCTACCTCAGAGGGCCCAAGTTTCTCTGCACAGCAAAAGGGGTCAGGTTCTACCACTCTCGCAATGTGCTGGGAAGTTGCTGTAATTTGTGGGAACTTGTGCAAGACATAAACTGTCCCTGAGGGTTCAACCTACTCAGTTTTCATCACATCATGCATTACATTTTCAACACTTTTCCCCACATATTCATCCTACACAAAATTGTATCTCCCCATTTAATCTTCCCATGCCACCTTTTATTTTTTAATTGTTTTAAAATTCCATATATTGCCTAGCTTCAATTTCAAAATTTTTCAATGGTGCAACTCAGAATACCAACTCTGAGTAAATCTTGAGTAAAACTTCCACTATTTAAGTCTGAGGATTATTGCTAAAAATTGCTCAGTCCCAGATTCTAACAAAATTCTCTTTGAGCAGGAATTCTGAAATTCAGCTTGTTAGTAATTAAATCCTCACAATTTACTATGAACCTCTTTTACATGGATGGTTTAAACGGACAAATTGTTTTGCTTTAGCAAAACGTGACCCAAGGGAGTAATATGATCTCTATTATATGGACTAAAGGTTTGAAGACAGATGAGATGACAGTGACTGTTAATCTGTTAACTGTGGTTATCCTACCTTGGCTCTGAGTTTGTGGGTTGATGCTTAGTAAGCCTGCATTTCTGTACTCCCACTACCCAACTGCCCACTACCTGTTTTTCCAGTCCCTGTTTGACATTGTAACCAAATTTAGCCTGAAAGACAATGAGGAACACAAGTCTTGTTTACTGTCCTAATGCTACTGAGCAGCACCATGGGGTATGGAAGTGGATGTGAAGTGTGGAGGAAGCAGGGAGAAGTGAAAGAAGTGTCTTTGCGGCCCTGGTTCAAACACATGTCAGACTGTGTCCTGGGACTGTCCCACTGTGCTGAGGTGCAAGGACAGAGTAGATTTGTGACAACACTTTGGTTGTCTTCACATCTTTCTTTGAAAGTGGCTGTCTTCTACTCATGTGTGTAACTCAGCACAATCGTGTTTGAGGGTATTTGAGCCAATGCAAACACCACTTAAATGGCAAGGATCAGAAGCAAACAGAGAATTCTGTTAAATCAAATAAAAGACATTTAAGCAAACAGTAGATTTCTGGAAAGGATTGTTTCTTTAAATAACCAGTGTGCAAACTCATATCCAGTTCACAGTTTTTGTCAAGTTGCCAGTGCAAGTCCTCAAAGCATCTAAAACAAAGATAATGCTACTGACACTGTAGTTTCTGGTGTTTAATATAATGTATTTCTATGGTGTGGGTTTTTTGGAAGAAGTAAAGAATATTTTCTTAGAAGATGGATTATGCACATGAAAATTCTACAGTGGTAACAAACTGGTCTCTGAAGCATAGATAATGATTTTCTTTTCACTTCATACATAAGTGAAAAAGATGTGGTACTTCTTTTATCAGTAGTTCAACTGTAACAATCTAATTTTCCATTTCTAGCCAGTTTTGGATACAAAACATGTGAAGGAAGCACTATATAGCATGTATTTTATAAAATAATAAGCTGGCTGGCATTTTACTGGTAGTTCAGATGTGTAGTTTGTTCTGTTATTTTTTGAATCTGCTTTGGATGATGAGTGGTAGATTTCTGTGTGGCTACACATGGTCATGTTCCTGAACTGCTGTTACTCTACAAATGTCCTGATGTCAACTCATTCTCTGTGAAGAAAGAGCTGGATTGCTCTTGTAACAAAACAGCCCTTGGAAATAGTGACACTGACTCAATTAATAGTAGGGTATCATCAGCTGTAGAGCAATGCCGTGTGTCCAGGTTCCTGGATTTGTTGGTTTGAGTGACAACAGCACCAGGCACTCGGTGTGAAAACAGAAATTTGCTGTGCATATTTACACCTTACAAAGGCAAAGAGGATTATTCACGTTGTGTTTAAAAGCAAATGGTTCTGATCTCACAAAAGGAGACAATAAAAGAAACAACTAATATTCATGACTTGATTCACGAGCTGAAAGACCGTTATCTAAAGAGGCTGGGCTTGCAGGAATAGCAATTACGTGCTTAGAAGACTTTTCCTGGAAGAGAATTAGATGGAAAGTACTTTACTGAAGGGTGAAGACATTCTCAGCTGTCAAAACAGCACAGAGATTTCTAAAGGAAATATTAAGATTAGCTGGAAGACATCTTGAGTAGAATCAATGAGGAAATGGTTACAGAAGTGATACATATGTGATAATCAGTAGGAGTTATACTTGTAAATGCTGACAAATGCAATGTGTACATCGAGCCCAAAAGGCCTTTGCTCTGAGAGGCTTACAGCAAAGGCTGTAGAAAAATCTGTCCCAAAATGATGCTTTGATGCCACCCAAGGGAACCCACAAGATGTAGAGGACTTGACAGGTGTCATTCCTTGAACCTTGCGTCATAGCACAAGTGATCCCAGCCAGGCTATTTGGACATGTGCGTTTTGGGGCTTTTGAGTATGAGAGAAAACTGATTTCAGACAGTCATTCTTTTAAATACTGTTTTACTCTCCCATAAAGTATTTTGCTGCATTTTGTAGCTTTTAATTCGTACACCGGGTTCACTGTTGCAATCAGTTTTAGTCAGTCATACTTGCACACCCTGTAGTTTGTTTTAGTAGGAGGTCATTTCATGTCAACACTTGCACGGTGACTAAGCACCTGCCTTTGATTTTATTGGATGTAAACATGCAAGGTGTGGCTGCTGCCTAGAAAAAGGCAAGTCCAGATTTAGATTTAGCCTTACCTTCCTTGAATGATTTTTCTTCCTCTTTTTAAGGAGGAAGTTGTATCCTTCTCCTTCCATGTCAATGCCAAGACAACGTTTCTTCTAAACTCCTTATAGTAGGCTGCATATCTGATTTACCAGATTCTGCCTTCACACACAAATCTCTAACATGTCGCTCTTCATGAATTACAGAAGTTGTTAAATACTGAATTCAGTGAGGCAAGAAGTTTCAATTTCATACCTTAGTTGGTAGAGCTACCAAGTCACTGAGTAGTTTTCTACTTCTACTTGTCTTTCACTCACATCTTCACTTGCTCATGCTAGTGTATTAACCATTGAAGGTAGGAATATACCTGAAAATTGGTAGATCCACTGGGGGATGTAGGAATCTGTGAAGCAGACACTGTAATGCCCTTGTTGCAAAGTAACCTTATCAGAAATAGCTTCATCCTGAGCACGAATTGATAACATCTGTCTCACAAAGTGTATTTCCACAACAGGAGTAGATATATGAGTGAATCAAGGAACCCTTGTCCTGCCCATCAGCAAAATCATTACTGATCATGAGCTGAGATTAAACTGGTTGCAAGTACCTTTTATTTCTCTTTTTAGTTTCTGCTTGTGTGGCTATCCTTCCTCGTTCCTCTCCACAGACAGACACCCACCAAACGACCGGCACACCGAACACAGCACGTAGCCCCTACTAACTGGCATTGCTGAAGCACAAAGGCTTATAACCCTTCTGGTTCCAAATTACTCTAATTACAGGTCTGCCTGCTGTTGTTACATGTATAAAGGTCTAATGATTTTTTTTTCCTCTCAGTATTGCCAAACGCCTGATCTCAGGGATCCTCTGCACCAATCAGCCCTCACGTTAGTCAGGTGCTGCCCGAAGTGCAGGTATGCCCATGAGCTTCTCTATCAGATGCCCAGTGCTTTGACCGTGTAATATTACAATTCCCAGCTCTTCCAAACACCTTTGCTTTCCCTTGAACCATTCTGACCACGCCCCTTATGCGCTACTTATTTTTAGACATATTTGCAGCAAACGCCCATGACTTCGCTGTTAGGAATTATCACGGCCACACAACCGCAGACGTAGCAATGCGAGACAAACGCGCTCCTCCCTCAGCACGTCTCTCTGCTCAGAGCGTTCTGCCGGCCCGGGGCTCGGGCTGCCCTCCGTACCTGTCCGGGGCAGCGGCCGGGGCTGCCACAGGCACACGCACAGGGCTGTCCGCGGGTCTGCCACAGCCGGGGCTGAGGGCAGCCGCCCGGGCCCTCCGCGCTCGGCGGTGACGCGCTCGGGGGCGGGCCCGGCGGGGCGGGCGGCCCTTTTCTGGCCGTGCCGGGCGGCGGGGCCGCACTCCGGCCGGGCCGCGGCAGCCCCGGCGTAGCGGTGGCGGCTCCCGGCCCCGGGGTTATGCGCTGGGGCGATGTTCCTGCCGGCCGGCGCTAGGCTCCTCCCGTGCTCCGCACGGAGCTCCCTCCTCAGCCTCCTGCTGTTGCTGCTGCTGTGCCCCGGCGGCGGGAGCGCACCGCGCCGCCGGCCCGCCGGCCCGCCCGTGGTGCTGGGTAAGAGCCGGGGGACGGCGGGGCGGGCGCTGCGGGGCCGGGCTGAGCGGAGCCGAGCCCGCTGGCCCCGTTACCCACCCCTGGCGGGACGGCGCGGGGGCTCGGGGCGCTGCGGGCTCGGCACGGCCGCGGGGAGCGCACCCCGGCAGTGCCCAAGCTCCGCGGGGCTGCGGGCAGCGGGGTGCAGAGCTCCGCGGCTGTCCCGGCGCTGGCAGCTCGGCCCGGGCCGCGGCGCAAGGTCCAGGCCGGGGCAGCGCTCGGGACGCGGCGTGCCCGGAGCATTGGCTGCCTTGGCCTGGCAGCGGGCGGGGAGACAGCAGGCTCGCTTTAATATACTTCGAGCTCATTAACTAACGCCAGAGCATCGCTGCTTAAGTCTTTCCTCTGCATGAGCCCTTCGTGAAAGAGGTTGGAGTCAGATGTGGAAAGAGGTGTGATTGGGTGTTCCAGCTGTCGAGCTACAAAACTCAAAAAGAATAGGCTTATTTCATCATATAAGATGAAAAATGAGTATTTGTTACTGGCCCGTGGTTTCACCTGTTAACACAAAATAGTTTGTAGTGAATATGCAGACAATATTCATATAGTAGTTAATGAGTAATATTTTCTAGTTGTTTTTTGTATCCATTTATAAGAAGACATAAATAAATTTTAAGTATTTTAATAACTTGTCTACTGAAACTGTAATTCTTCAGCATCCCTAGACAGCAAGTGCATCTGGTGACAGTAATGTCAGTAGGCAGTCCTGTGAATACATTCAACATGCTGCATGTTCTTATTATTGATTAACCTTGATGGTCACAAGGGAAGAAAAACTAAGAAGATGGGAAAAATGGTGGGAAAAGGATAATCAGTGGCATGTTGTTCATTTCAAGCTCCATTGCTTGATAATAATTTAGACTCTGATAGTGACTTTGTTACTACTGTTACAAACTTCTGACTTAGAAGGGCAAACTCTAACACATCTTTAAAAGTGTTATCTCAGGAACAGTGTGTACAAATCTGCAGGTCTTAAAAGGTTACAGAACTGACTGACAGGCTGTGGATTTGGAAGTAGAACCTGCAAAGGGATGTCCTAAGAGGCAGGAGTTGAAACAGGAACAGAAGTTATTTGAATTCTATCTGGGGAGGCTAGGAACAATCTTTTATGCCATCTTTCCACTCTGTAGTGCTGTGATTTAACAATTGGCCTTGGCACTTGCTGCAGTGCAAGCTTCCTGTTGACAAAGATGTTTTAGTTGCTGGTCCAATATTGAACTCTATCTGGGAAGGAATCAAAGATTTAAAAGCAATTGGGAGAAAGGGTTACTGGTTGCGGAAGTGTGGATTTACTCCTGCTGGATCTACTGTAAGTATATATGTTCCCTAAGGATGGTTTTGAGAACTGTGGCTGACCTACATTTTCTTAAGAGATGTTCCAGTAAATACTGTGTGGCTGAGCACACATTCATCCAGAGTGGTTTACAACAGACTCTCTTGCTGTTACAGTAAATTTTCATCAAACACTACAGAACTTGCATCTCTTACTGTTCTAGTCAGTCTGCATTTTAAAATTTGCTGGACTTTTTGCTGTCCAGTCCTCACCCTTCTTGCGTACATGACATGTTAAGATAAGATTTTAGGAATTACTGTGATGAGGATGGTGGAAGGGCTTAGGAGAATCATTTAGGGAAGCATTCTAAGTGCTGGCTTAACACAGGTGTTTGGGGGAAGGGAGAAAAACCCACATCACCTGGATACCCAAATGCAAAGGAGGTGCAAGACTGCATTATACAGGCCTGTACAAGCCTGAGATGAATTTGGAGCTCATACCAGGGGGGAATGCAGAGCTGATTCTCCTGATTTATAAGACTAGCATCTAGACTTCTAATTCCTCATATAAGTTCAGCTTTGAAATACATTTTTATCTTAGCATAAACAGGGTCTCATGATCAAAGCACTCTTGATCTGTTTGGAAGTTAACACACTTCAGTAGAAAGGGGAATTAAGTTTGGTCTTACACTCTGTGTGGTGAGTTGGCCATCTGATCTAAAGGAATAAAGAAAGAAGAAATGCTGTTTAAAGGAATGTTGTCAACATAATGATCACTTCAGAAATGTTTTAGACCAGGGTCAGTCACAAGACCCAGTGTAGCTTACTCTCAAGCCTTTTGTGTAATGACCCCAGTTTGCAGTTGCACTCTGTGCTTACCCAAGTAACGGAGGGGGAAGTGGAGCAAAATCTTGCAAAATATGGAGTGTTGCTCATATATGGGTAACTTTGGTTCTGCTGCCTAGGTACTGACAAAACTACTGCTTCGAGGAATCTCACATCTGGAAACAGCTGAGCTGCATGACTACAACCTTGTAACTCTCGGCCGTAGTTGTGATGACAGCAGCTCTCAGATTTGGAGAGCCCACAACAGGCTCAGGTGAAAGGTGGTTCTGTGGAGCAGCTGTGCCACTCCCACAGCTCACTAGTGCTCACCCAGCTGTCCTTGTACCTGTTTGTTGCCCACTTCGTGGAGTCCTTTGTCTTGCTAAAGCATGAGAAAATAACCCGGTGAGGAAGTAGTGATTGATTTTGTAGCTGAATTACTTTAATGGAGGAGCTAGCACAAAGAATGTGGAGAGTGGCACCTCACCGTTTGGATTAGATTTTTTAACCAAGTCTTTGCATCCTCAAGGTGCCTTAGTAGCAGGAGCTGCTATGCCTGGAGCTCATTTTTGTTCATACCAAGGGAGCAAGACCCAGGACCAAATTGTCATGGGTAGTAAATGACAACAAAATACTGCAGTGCAATATTTCAGTTTTCTCTCAGATTTAAATAAAAAAGCATTGAAGTGTATTCATATAATAGTCAGACTGGAGAAGAAGAAACAGGTAAAAGTTAAAACCTTGCTTGCAAAGCTTGCTTGAAGGCCTGGTACCTGGCACAAAGCTCATTTAAATCTAAGGTGATTGTCTCAGATTACTTCCCCAAGTGTTTTGGGGGAAAACGATGATGCTGCCTTGCTTTTATGCCTTTTCTAAAATGTTTTCTATTTAGCCAGGACAATATAATCATACAGAAAAATCTCCCACTGAATGCTTCTGTTCTACTGACACTATCTACTAAAAATGTATGTTACATATATTCTGTGCAATTACTTCTGTACATCTGCTTCATATTTAGAAGCATTTTAATTTTTCACGCTTCTCTTATCAGTTTAGCAATGTTCAACAGGCTTGTCTTTAATGCTTGTGGCAAGTAGTTTATACTGTGGTTGTTCTTCCTGCTTTGTTTTCTCATATAGTCCATTGATAATCACTTCATACCATCTTATGTCTTAGAAATTTTTGGAGCTGATAACCCATCCTTATAAGATCAGTGTCAGATGCATTGAACTCTTTACCTTTTAGAGCTGACTCAACACAATTACTATATCAATGTTCTGATACCTTCTGCAAACAATTTGTTAGGTACTTGGCTAAAGTTTTCTAGAAAGACACCTAAATGAAGTTTGTTAATAATTGATTTACATGCAAAAGAGCTTTGCCTGTGAATTCCTGCTGACTGCTAATTGAGCTGTGTGTGTTTGTATGGTCAGCTGGCTAGATGTCAGGAGTGATTTAAATGTTTATGCCTCATGTGATCCAAGGTATCTGGAAGTATCATGTGAGACGTTGTTTGCTTTCTTGTTCCTAATTTTAAACACAGGCCTTTTCTGTGGCAGTCTATGGAGCCTATGAGCTACTTCAAGCATTCTTCTTAGAGAACCGTGGTCAGAGTTTAAAATTAATTTTCCAGGAAAGTGTTTCATTTTGAAGGAAGAGTAATTTATAGAACCAACAGGCAACAGTTATTTGAGGAAATAATACTGGTTAAAAAGTTACGATCGTTGATAAATGCCCAAGGGCATTTGAATTTCAGATAAAAGTAGCAAAAAAGTACCAACTGCTGGCCCTCTTTTTTTCCTGTTTTCCCACATAAAACATATCCTGGCTCTCCAGCCTGTTATTAAATAGGTACTTTTTTTTCTTTAGGATCCTCATATTTGGACGTTTGTTGAATGATCTTTTTTCTTTGTTATCTGAGCAGTCTTAAGGCAAGTCACTTCCAGGGTGCAATTTGCTTATTGTCTCTTAGTGGGAACTCTGAATCAGTCATTAAGACTTAAGGACAGTGATACGCAGGAGTATGAATGTATCCTAAAGCTAATTGCTGCAATTCACACTCTGTTACCTCTCTTAAACTCTAATGATATTTCTAAATGTGCATTTCTATAAAGTTTAATCATACAAAAACATCCCAGAGGGAGCTCTACTAGTTTTATCAGGCAGATGAAACAAAAAAATTAGCCAAGGATACTATAAATATTGGAAGTGAATTGGGCTCATCAATGTATTAGAGTGAGTTCTTTTGGGGTTAGAATCTTTATGAAAAATGAGGATGTGCTAGAACTGATAGAACATGAAGTCTTGTGGAAATACTTTTTTCTGCTGAATAAGAAATCTCAGCTTTCCAAATGTTGCAGTTCTGAAATCAGTAGAGGAATTATACAGCTGCAAATTCGGGAAGCAGGGTATTGCTGAAGATCTCTTCTTGGACATCCTGTCTTAACTAGTGCTGCAAAATACATGCAGAACTTCCTAAGCAAGTTATTTTGGGGTCAGTCTGCAGGCATTGAAAAGTAACAACTCTTTAATATTTCCAGCAAAAAGGCTTAGAAACTACAGATATTGGTAGATGAGAGGATGAGGAGAAAAATTGCATACTGTGCCCACAGGTGCTTTCTATGTATGGCCAGAAAGCAAAGGGAAAGATGTTTTACTACTGCTTTCAAATTCCACCGTAGAAAATTTGGAAAGGTGTGTCTTTAACCTACAGAATTTATCTTCAGTGTGATATTTTTTTAACCTGTTACTTATAAAAAAACACTAGGTAGTTCTCCAGCCAAAATGTAAATCATTAACATTGTTAAACTGGGTGGGTTGAGGACTGAAATCTTGCATGGTTTTTTCCATAATCTCAAAACCGAAATTTGTATTTTGTTCCCTATAGGCTCATCATGAGCCATCTTCAGTTTGCAGATTATACTTTAGAAAATGAAAAACCTCCAAGTTGTGAATGATACTGATTAGCAGTTTCACTCTTAATATGGAAATGTAAACATGACAAAACCATTTGTGTTAATCCCTGCTTTCCGAACAAACAGGCATCATACTTGTATATGAGAATTATTTTTTAACTACAGTGTGTGTCTTGGCACAGGTGGAACTTGTTCCTTATCTTTTGTTTAGAATTGAAAAAATTGCAATTTTTTATCTTGTTCCTTATCATCCCTTTAGTAAAAATCAGTCTGTCCTGTTTCTCATCTGAATTGGGCACAAGAGCACAGCTTGAAGATAAAATATCTTAACTAAATGAAACTTGCAGTTAATCTGAGATCATTCCATTAAATCCAAGTGAGACTTTAAACAGTTTCCCGCTTTCAGCACTTTTGTTGATAAATGTATCTTGATTATAATCTTAAACTTCTACAGTCATGAGTTTTCCTACTCTGAGCAGGAGTGCTTATGATTCAATGCAGTTTGGAAACTCAGCAAGTTCTCCAAACTCTAATACTCCAGATGTTTGTCTAAGTCTTTGAAAAGTATCTTTGCTGGAAGAACTTTATTTTTACCCAAGGAAGTGAGATTCCAAGGTAGAACAAAATGTCACTCTTCTTTGTTTTGCACTGAAACTGAAGACAAAATCAACCTGTTCTGTCCTTGGCGGGTCTGCTGGTGAAACTGGCTGGTCATTAAAGATTGATATAAATAGAATTACGTTCTGTTCCTTTTCCAATTAAAAGCACTGATATGGCAGAGGCAAGAGACTGGAACAAGTTGTTGCCTTAGATTTCTAAGCAATAACTAAGTAAGATTTTGTGAGGTTACAAGACTGAACTTCAGTAAACTCTTTCTAGGGTGTGATGCAACACTGTAATCTCCCTTACTATGCTTTCCAGTATATCAGAGTCCTTGAAATATGACCTAAAATAAACCATGGTCAGCTACTGGGCCTTTTAACGTTTCACTTAAGGCTACAAAAATAAAGCCACTAAAAACCTAATGAGAAAGTAAAGGTAGTTAATAAAGAAATCCTGAGGTATATCTTGTGGTAGGATATAACCTTCAGTGGTTGGAGGTTGTAAGAGTGTGGTTGGCTGAAGTTCTGGACTTTTTCAGTTCTGCAATAAGTGTTTCTGGTTTTTCACTTAAATTAGGCATTCCACTGAAAGATTTTCTCTCTTTCCTTATTGCTAAGTATCAGTGTATTATAGAACTTGAACTCTTTCAATTAAATAGTTTCTGGGGAAGGTGGAGAACAAATATATGGGTGGACCTGCATTAATAAACTTCAAAACTAAACATTAAGTAAATAGGATACAACACACCCTAAAAAGGGGGCTTTGTGGAGCTGAAAGGAATGGAGGGAACCCTTAGGAAGTGCCTAACTTCTAAATTTTTCTAATACTGAAAAGCTTTTCAGTTACTGAAATGTTTTTTGCCTTTCTGGTTCTTGAGGAAAAAATGACTAAGCATAACAGAATGTAGAAGCTTCTGTGAAAACTTGCTGCTGAAGATTATAAAAGTGTTTGGTTAAGCTTAATTCTAGTTTGGAAAAATATTCCTGGTTCCATCTAGGGTTTAAAAAATTCCTTAGTTAAAGGAATACTGGGATTTAGCATATACCTTAAGAAGGTGCAAATACCCAAGACCCTTTCCTCCAAGTATTACTATGTGTGTTGCTATACAGTCTGTTCTTTGAAGTTATAACATGTTGATCCAGAATAATTCTACATGATGTTTCTCAGATAATGGTTTTTGAAAATATATAAATATTTTCAATGGAAAATGTACGTGTAGTACCTTGTTATGTAGAATTTTTTAATCCAGTTACAAAACCTAGTGGTGTCTCTGGATGCAGTGATAATGCATATATTGGCTACAGTATTGAGATGAGTATACTACAATATAAAATGTTATATGCTTTAATTAACTCTCCTTTTTATATCTCTCTCTCTCCTTTTTATGTTTTTCAGTTCCAGGAGACTTAGGTAATCAGCTGGAAGCAAAGTTGGATAAGCCATCAGTGGTGCACTATCTCTGCTCTAAGAAGACAGACAGTTATTTTACACTATGGCTGAATCTAGAATTGCTTCTGCCTGTCATCATTGACTGCTGGATTGATAATATCAGGTAAGATCAGAAACATTGCTCTTTGCAGTTACATCCTTTGCTTAGGCTGACATGCAGAATGGCTGCCTTGAAATTCCTTTTCTGGTTCAAGACCAGTGTGAGAAATGACTTGGAATTCTGCTGGGTAGACTGACAGGATGGGTCTGAAGATGTGGCTCTGTTCCATCTGAGGTTGCTGTTATTGCTAATGAGCAGCAGAGACTCTTTTAATTTCTTCTACTTTCTCTTCTACCAGTTACTCAATGTAGGTTTGAGCACTTTTTAGACACCTCTATGGCCTTATCTGAAGAAGGATGTTTTCTGCTCCATATGGAGCCAGGCTTTTAGTGATGCCAAGCTATAGGACAAGAGGAAATGGGCAGAAACTGATGCACAGGAAGTTCCACCTGAAATATTTTGATTTTAAAAATTGCCTGATTTAAAGCTTTCACGCTATTTCATAATTCAATCTGCTTTATTAATGTTCCTGTAAAAATAATACAAATATCTCTATGAAAACAAGAAATAATTAGCTGGTGCATTTAAAACTATTGTATTGGCATGTTGCTCTTTTATGGATGTACTGAGCTGTTGTAAAGCTGTCTGCTTTGTCTTGCTCTATGCCTTATGGATTAGAGATTTTTATTGAGAGAAGATATGTGCATCAGTTTAGACTCTTAGACTCCATCTAGGGCTAAAAACATGCATTCATAAATGGCAATTGTACTGATATGATATTAAAAACAAACCAACCCTCAACTGTAATAATAGTGATGATTTAAAGAAATAAACATCCGAGTCAATGCTCCAGGTGCTTCACATCCTAAGTTGATTTGAAAAGTTTTTACAAAGCACTCAATACCTCAACATGTTTCCTTAGCTGCCAATCATTATTAATCAAGAAAAAGTATTCCCTTATGCTGGTATGGGTGTTTCTAGTTAAACAGAAATTAATTATTTTTAGATAACGTAGTATTTTTGATGTCTGATTTTATAGGTATTTTATATCCTACTGCAACATTCTTATGCTCTTTAAAAGTTTTCTCCATTATGTGGCTTGATGCAAAGTCAAATGGTACAGAACTATATGAAGTGGCTTTTGTTTTAAAGATGAAGTTCAGCCACAGTTCCATATACTCCGTTTTATAGAGATGAAAATCTTAGATTCTGCACATAAAGCATTGAAGTAATTGTTTGCATTGTATAACCTCTTAGCCATGAGAGTACTCTGATCGTGTCTGCTTGAGTTGGGGTTTTTCCTCCTTCTGAGTAACAGCACTTAAAAGTTCTTGTACTGCACTCAGAACATAAGACCCAATGTAGATGAGGGTTGTCATGTGGCAATATAACATGTTTCATGGTTTTTTTCTTTGTTTGTCTTCCCCTCCTCCCCAGGCTGGTATATAATAGAACAAGTAAGGTTACAGAACCACCAGATGGAGTGGATATCAGAGTCCCAGGATTTGGGCAGACATTTTCCTTGGAATTTCTTGACCCAAGTAAAAGGAGTGTTGGTATGTACAAGCTGTGTCTGAAGTGCTTTGTAACTTGGAGGGTTTTTCTAGTTTGTGTTTATGCAACAAGCTACTGAAATGTGATTTCAAATTATACTTCCATGAGTTCACTTTGCTTTTAAGAGTTTTCATTGCATTGTATTGTTTTGTTTGTTGCATGGCCTGATAGACTGAGACAAGAAGATTCCATGTTATTTAGTGTTGTACCAAATTTAAGCTTGCTGGATGAAATTTGAGTAGGCATATTGAGGACAGACACTTTCTGAAAATGAGGTGGGTTGAGTAGAAAATTCTGTGACTGAAGCTTCACAAGCAAAACTGAAATAAAAGCACTTCAGCTTGGTTCTGAATAGGATGTTCTTTGCCCTTAGGAATGGGTTAATGGGGTTGGGAGATACAGTACCACTATCTGTAGCTCCTTGTATTTTGCTGGTGTTTGCAGGGTTTGGGTTTTTTTTTTTTTTTTGGTGTTTTTCTAGAAGTCATGTTTCCAAAAACACTAAGTTTGATAAGCTTTTGCGAGTCGTTGTTAGCGGTGACTGCAGACTGGAGGAGTTGAATAGTCAGTAATGCACTGAGCTTCACAAGCTGCATAACATGGATCTGTTCTTTAAGGGCAGTGATGTGCTTAATGATCTGCACTAGATCACTCTTAAAATTAGAACAGGGCTGTGATTAAATTCTCCACTTGAGGGACTGTGATAAACATTCAAGACTGAGTGATGTTCTGCTTAAAACTTAAATAGGACTCTGATGTTCAGGAGACTGTTGTGACACTGTCACTGGATGCATTTAGTCGTGGTAATACTTAAATCCTATGTGTCAAACCTCGTAGTGTGTAACATCTTTCAATATACAGTCTGCAGCTGTGTTCTTTCTTTGCTGTTAAAGCTTTATGTTCAGTTAAGACTAAGACTTTAAGTCTTAGTCCACTATCCTATAGATGGAAAAATAGTTTTGAGGTAGTTTCCAGAGTGCTGCCCTGAGATACATGATAAACATTTGTTTCCAAGAATAAATGTTGGTGAGGTCCAGGCCAACCTTTATACCCTACCTGAAGTTAATTTGCAATCAGCAAAAGCTGTGACTCTAACGAAAACACCTCAGAAATTATTATGTTGCAGCAAGAGTAAACTTTCCTCTGCTGCATAAAATTTATCCACTTTGTGTATACTACACTTGGCTGCCAAAATGTTTGAGAAATCAGCCAACTAGTAAGAAGTTTTAATAGTGATATTCTCTCAATTTTGGGGGATAGTGAGCATAACTCATTTTATTTAGTATGCATGCAGCTTTCTAGATTGTTAAAGTAAAACTGCAGGTTTAATGTCTGTATATATGGTGTCAGAGATAATGCCTCTGGAAATTTGTTTTGCAGCAGTGTCTGACAGCTGTTTCTAACACTAATCTTGTTACTGTGCTGTTTCTCTCTTATCTGATGTTTACAGGAAGTTACTTTTATATGTTGGTGCAGAGCTTAGTGGATTGGGGCTACAAACGTGACGAAGATGTAAGAGGAGCACCTTATGACTGGAGAAAGGCACCAAGTAAGTAATATACTGTTACTTAAACAAAATTTTGACTCTCCTAGCCAGCAAATAACGTACTGAGTCTCTTCTCTCGTCCTGTACAATTATACCTAAAAGCTTACTTTTAACTAGGTCATGGGGCTTGGGTACTCCAGGATGCAGATGCAAGCTCAGTTTTGTGGTGTCTTTTTTTTTTTTTTTTTTCTTCTTTAAACAACTTGATACTTAAAACTTGCTTAAAAACAGAACAAAACAGAAAAACCCTATTTTATCAAAGCACGCACATACAAAACCCTCACCCCTCCCATTTAAATTGGAATTTCTAAGCTCTGAATTATTAATTCCCCAGGCAGTTCAACACAATTATTTGAAAGCTTATTTTTTTTAAAGCTTAGCATTCACAATTAATAATTATAACTGTGTATTATGTATGTTTTAGATGAGAATGAAGACTATTTTGTGGCACTTCGCAAGATGATAGAGTTACTGTATGAGCAATATGGAAGTCCTGTTGTCCTAATTGCCCACAGTATGGGTAATATGTACACCCTGTACTTCCTGAACCGACAGACCCAGGATTGGAAAGACAAGTACATCAAGGATTATGTGTCATTAGGTGCTCCCTGGGGAGGAGTGGCTAAAACTCTCCGTGTGCTGGCTTCAGGTAGGTAATTTGAGGGTTTGTGCTGTATTTTGGGTGTAGTGCACAATACCAAGGAGACTCTTGACTGTAAGAGACTGCAGGATGAAACTTTAAGGTACCATGAAGATAAAAATATTTTTTGTAAGTGATGACAACTTGATGTTTCAAGCCTTGCAACCCAACTGTTATTTTTCATCATTGTGGGGGTGGACTGAGTTTTTTCACATCCTGTAACCAGGAGCTTTCCCCTTCTTGACCTCTCCTGACCTCTTCTCAGCAGATTGTTGTGTCATCTACTGTTTGGCCTGATGCCTTCTATTTCTGTCCTTTCTGCCACCAGTCTGATTGCTCTCTGTTCAGTTTTGCAAAGCCACCAAGGACTGCAGAGCATTCAGCAGTTTCCTTTGATTAAAGATCACACAACTGCTTGAGGTTAGCTTTAAAGGAAGTTTGTAGACATGGTGGGGCACCAGTGTGCACAGTGTAAATGTCAGGTGAAAGTTACAACTCTGCAGGTTAGGAAAGCGAATCTTTGACATCTTGGGTGTAGCATACTGAATATGCTAGAGACTACAAACCAAAAAAAATTGAATAGAGCAGCATAAAGTACTTCACTAAGTAACTGAAAATGACTGATGGAAAATGTTCACTTACCCCATCACGTGATACCGTAATTACATCGTGTGCTTTGGCACTTAGTGCATGATGTTTCTGGCTTGGTTTTGTGGCTTGTTTTTCTGACTTGCTAGCTTTCGATATCTACTATCTTCTTCCTAATCAAAGCTGACATAAAAAATTGGACTTCATCAAAATGCAAAACACACAGCAAGAGCTAGCCATGCATGGACAGAGCAAAGAATACTTTGCTTAGCAAAGGCATTTGATTCTGAATAGTAGTGCACTACTCCATTACTAATTAGAAAACTTGACTCAATACAAACATTCAATCTACACAGTGTTAAAGCTGTTGAAATGGCACTGTAAAAATTGATTTCCCTTTTCTCACAGGCTTTGTCTGACATATTTGCATGCTACAGAAATGGCAAGAAGTGAACAATGTCAATATCACTTTCATAAAATTCCACTATCCTATATTTCTGTCAGATTAAACTTTTGTGCTTCATACCTTGTCTACCCTTTATAGTGCATCTCAAGCAAAGTGACTAGTTCTATGAATGCATAATGAATAATTAAATTTCTACTGATATGTAGTCAGTCATATTTTAATCTGTGTATCTGTTGTACTAAACTTCATGTTTTTGAGCAGAAATTTAAGAATAATGTAGGAAAGTTAAAAGAGCAAACATTATATCGGAGTATACAGTTTTAGGCTGTTTCTGTCTCAGGTAGCTGTAGTAAAGCACCTCCATCGGCACTTTGATTGCATTCGTTTATTTAAGAGTTTCTAAAATCATCAGGGTTAGTATACAGCAGAATTGTTGCTTTAAAGAAAAATACTGCATTTCTGCAGGAAAGACAAGGCAGTCTATTAATACATTCTTTCTGCTCCCATTCCTGTTTATAATATGTAATGCCTAGGAGCCTCATGTCAAATCCACGTTGTGTTTTCAAAGTGGGAAACAGTCCATGGGTGGAAGAGTTCTGTGATACTTTCAGCTACTTACACACATGCTTTGCTGGATCCTGCTACAGTGAGCAAAGACACAAAGCTCACAGTGGTGCTTTGTTTCTGTTTTTGAAATGTTGAAAGGTTGAAATGTTGTCAGTATCTTCCTAAGACCTAATGTTTTGTGAGTGAGTGTTGTGTGTACTGACTTAAATGTGCTGTTGGCCCTCCAGTACTTCTTCACTTAAGAAAAACGTAAAGGATTTGATAAGCACTTTGTATGAGTTTTGTAAGAGAAGGCTGGAATAGTCAGGTTCTGTGTTTGATTATTCTACTGGAAATAAATGTTGTACACATTCCTTTCATTGTTCTGGTCAGAACTTGGGCTTTCTTTGCTGAAAACTGCCTGGCAGTATTCAGTAGCTTAGTGGTGAGAGTGCATAGTGAAGTGCTTGCACCACACAGCATCATGAAACCCATTTTTCTGGATCTTTGTGATTCTTGCTGTGCTCTTTTGAGTTTTCTTTACCTGTTTCAGACTAGCAATGTCTCCATGTAGTCCTCCTAAAGCTGGCATTACTGTGCTATGTGTCTCCTTGCTGAAGCAATAGTGCCACCCCATGGAACTGAAATAGCACCAGAGCATCTTTTTCAGGAATAGTGGTTTTGGTTGTGACATTTCAGTTTTTATGGCATGGTTGACCTGGACCCACTACATGCTGTAACAACCTGGGTCTAATAATGGAAAATAAAATTCAAAGTTCAGCTGGCAAAAGAATTGAGGTGTGACAGCCACTGTGATAATGAAAACAAACAGGGGATATAAACTCATGTCTGTCTCAGGATTTTGTTGGTGTGGTTTTTTTTTTAAAGTAATCACTATATCAGCCATTTATTATGCAGCTTTTAATTTTGTGAAGATGCAAGAACAATTGTTAAAATATGGAGAAAGATGCATATAAATTATTTCTTAGTCATGTCAGTTTAGGCCATTTTTGTCAGTCATCCATCAACTCATATTTAAATTTTGGAAGTTATTAAAAGTCAGTTTACAGAAGTTAATTAACAAGACAATCATAAATGAGGGAAAACTTATCAGATTGTCACTGTAAGCCAGGGAGCAAACTTATTATTCATGTTATCACCACGAGCGCTAGTGATTGCTGCTGATCAAGACTGATGCTTTGCTTTATGTACAATGAAATTCCACTTTTTTCCTAAGGTGACAACAACAGAATCCCTGTCATCAGTTCACTCAAGATCAGAGACCAGCAGAGAACAGCAGTTTCCACGAACTGGATGCTGCCCTACAACTACACGTGGCCTCCAGACAAGGTGTTTGTGAGCACCCCTACCGCCAACTACACGCTGCGGGACTACCGGCGCTTCTACAGGGACATTAACTTTGAGGACGGCTGGCTGATGCGGCAGGACACCGAGCACCTGGTGTACCGCATGACGCCGCCGGGCGTGCGCATCCACTGTCTGTATGGCACCGGCGTGGAAACCCCCGACTCCTTCCATTATGAGAGCTTTCCTGACAAAGAACCCAAGATTTTCTACAGTGATGGCGATGGTACAGTGAACTTGCAGAGTGCCTTGCAATGTAAAAAGTGGATGGACGTGCAAAAGCAGGAAGTGGTGATGTTTGAGCTTTCAGGAAATGAGCATATTGAAATGCTGTCCAATGATACTACTATCTCCTATGTGAAAAAGCTGCTCTTTGATTTGTGATAACCTTGTGTTGATAGTTACTTTCCTCACCTGTGATGCCTTCCCTTAAATATGGGGAAATGCCTTTTAATCCCTTGATATTTAGATATTTGAATTATTTATTTTGCTTTTTTTAAAAGGTTGTGTTCAAGTTGCTTGGTGTCCTAAATGATCATTTGTCTCTGATTTGTGTTTATGATGCTTCATGGTATTTTCACATTCTGCAAATTTTGTCAAATATGCGTTTTGGTGCCTCTGGTGTTGTGTCCAATGGTCATACAGACTTTTATTTGGAGATTGTGCAGCCCCTTGCACACACTACATGGAGTCATAAATCCCCAAGTTCCTTTGTGTGGTCTTTGCAGGTTTGGAGTGGGAAGGCAAGGAAGGATGGCAATTTTGGATGCCCAAAGGGATGATATTAACAATTTGGGAAACACAGTAAGCTTTTTAAAGGGTCTTGCATATTCTGATCCACAGTACCCAGTGGATGAGTTTGTCAATGTGCATATCTACTAGGTAAGATAGGGAAGAGGTTTGGCCTGGAACTGTGTGACCATTGTTGTAATCCAGACTTTTTTTATTACAGCCTGGGGGGAAAAAAGATAGATGTGTGAGTTACTTGAAGCTTCTTTATTAGGTACCCTACTGGGTTATTTTAGAAGAGCTTGTTTGCTCATCAACTTCTCGAATCCCTGAGTGCATACAGTCTGGAGTCTGAGGAATTGTCACCCTGTGCTTTATCAATGAGGGAATGAAGCTAAACTGTGGCTGGTGCTAGTAATAACTGTAGCAGTGTGGAGTAGCACATGAATCAAAGCTAATTGAATACTGGCACACAATCTATACAGTGTGAAATTGCATTTCTGGGTGAAAAATAGCCTCCTGTAGTGGAAATTATAATGGATGGTGGGCAATATTTGAAAAAGAAAAGTGATCTTCTGGAATGGGGTGGGGAATGGAAACCAGCATAATGTTGCATGGAGTATAAACCTTGTTCTCAGTCAAATACTTTGACTATGGTCCAGTTACCAACTAAGCAGGGATTAGATCAACATTGCATTCCACTGAAAAGAAATTTTTTGTTTTAAGACTAAAAGTAATTTCCCATAGATTGCAAGTTTCATTTTTGCTGTTTCAAGAAGTTGGGATATGTGGTTCCTTAAATATTTCTATGAATTGCTGAACATGCAATTCTGTTAATTTCCTACAGTGTTGTTTTACTCAATGTTAAAATAGAATAATTTCAACTCTGACCTTCACAGCAGTGCTGGCCTAAAGGCCATCATATTTACCACCTTGATTACAGAAGTCCTGTTGGAGAAATAGTTTTACTCAAAAATCCTTTATTGCTTGCTTCAAAACCAGTCAGCCTGTTAGACTGCACTTAGTTTTCTGAAAACACAGTTTTGAATGCTTTCAAAATGCTAGGTTCTCCAAGAAAAATGTTTTAAGAGTTTGGAAAGTCATCAAACTATTAAGGATTCATTACTTAAGAAACAGAATTTGTCTAAACTGTAAAGTTTTAATTATTTTGGTAGCATGCCTAAAATGTTTGCTGCCATTGGACATATCAATAAGACGTGTTGAACTGATAGCTTGAATTCTTGCTGTTGTAGAATGGAACAGGAGGTAGTTTTAGGCTTTAATTCAGAAATCTCTTGTTAATCCAAAACAACTTGAACGAGGGTCCTCATCTCGAGCTAAACATCTCCCTAGGTTTTAACTTCCTTATGTAGCTTTATTTCCCCCTCTGCATTTTTTCCTGTTATGTTGAGGCAGTGTAGACATTTTCCTCATTTTCAAATGGAACACTAATCTTGTCCTAGCTTGCCCAGGACCCTACAGTTCAGCAGCAATATTGCCTAGAGTTTTCCAGAGTAACTACTGAGTTGCCCACAGCCTTTGTAATGTGTAGTTGTTAAAAAAAAACAACCAAAAAACCACAACCAACCTAAACAATCAGTTCCCCCAAGACAAAGAAACCTACAACAAGGGGGAAAAACCCTAAAAACACCACCAAAAATTGCCCTTTAGCCAAGTGATCTATTTTATTCAGGGCTTGTCAGCTGGATAAGCTTCAGGCTTGTGTTCCAAGACTGCTCAAAGATGATAAAGCTCTTCCTTGGTCTGACTCAATTTTTGAATAAATTGGTATTTGAATAAATTACAGAAAACAGCTAATCAAAATCTGTATTTCTTGCTGAAGGAGAATGCCTGTTAGTAAGCACTGGATTGAGTGGAGCTGGAGGCTGTATTGCAGGATATCAACACAGACATCAAGGGCTGAAAAAAGGAGAAAACAATGTAGGCAAACAATTAACCTGATCTGGAGAATGTTTCTAAGCTTCATTTGTATCCTTACCCATTAATCAGTAGCATTTTCAGTCTCATAGCAAGAATTTAGCTGCAGGGGTTTTTGTGATTTTGAAGTTCCTAAATACATGATTTAAAAAGTGCTTGTTCTTTTCCTCTTCTTTTCTTTTAGTACTTTTTATGACCCAAAAGAAGAAAAAAAGCACAACTTTTATTCTTTCTTAATTTTGGCAACCTACTACTGTGTTTCTGAGATTAGTTGACTGTATCTTTTAGCCTAAGATTTACAAATCAATAGTCGACAAGCCCTAGACTGTCTCCTTAAACTTGTGTTAGTTAATGTGGTAAAACAAAGCTGAAGGTTTTTCAAGGCTTTTGTTTGTTATGTTGTCACTATAAAGCCTTGTTCTGAAGACATGTGTGTACCTGAGTCCTGTGTGAGAGCAAGCACAGTGCTCCTGATTGTTCTTTGATTGGATGTGGTGGATCTGCAGGCCATAGTTTTATGTCCAAAAAGTGTGGGTTTGTGTTTGGTTTGTATTTTTTATTTTTTTCCCTACCAGATGATCATCAGCCCTTTCATTTGCAGTTTCTTGCATGTTAGGGTGCAGTTCTCATTGAAAAGTGAATGCATTATTCCAGTTGCTGAAATGGAACCCCTGCACTCTTTATGTGAGGAATGGCTGCTCACTGCAGCTTGATCCTCTGCAAGGACAGTACTGTGCATTAGTGTTACAGACCTGCTGGAGCCATGTGCATTGAGCTTTCTAGATTCTTGTGGGGAGAGAGGTCTGAAAAAGAAATCTTTAAGGAGAATGTGGCACTTCTATAAGAGGGCTAACTCAGGTGCTTTGCCATGCTGCACAGCTAAAATGTTTGAATTCACTGATGTATCTTCGTTATACCTAATGCATTAATTATGTGTCTCCATAATTTTTACTTAGTTTTTTGTTCCAGGATATTTTTAGAAACCAAAACTAGTCTTGAGGACCAAATGTGTTTCTTATTTTTGACAACATGTATAGAAAATGCTGAAGAAGCTTTCTGCTGTCGTTGTAGTACTTCTGAAGCGGTTCAGAGTCACTATGTGATTCTGTATAAAAACAGAAAGCTTCAATAACTAGCAATAATTGCAAAGGATTTGCAGACCAAAGGAAGGAATGTTTGGTATTAAGGTAGTTCTTGGAGCACAGTGTGTTCAAGGCCCTCTTAAATTCAGGGAATGTTTGGCAATGACTTTGCTGCTCTACACTAACCAGTATTTTGTACAGAACATATTCTGAGACCTGGCATTTTATATGTTCTTGTGTATGAATGTGTTCAACAGATTTTGAATATTTTATTGTCAAATTTGATAATATAATAAAGTTGATCTAATACAGACTGTCTCCTGTTGTGAGTAATGTGCTGTCTCTGTTCTCAGACGGAGTGAAAACTTGGTGCTGTTTTTCTTCCCTAAAGATGCTTGGTGTCTCCCACAGTAATTACTTCTTGGTTGGTTAATCGTCCAAATACTCTTTCTTGTGGTACATGTGGAGTTGGAGTTCCCTGTTAATTGTTCTTGAATGTATGGAGGTGTGGGACTGAGACTACTCAATTTCTCTTTTCTTGCATCTTACTTGCTCACCTGGTGTTTTAAAAAAGTTCTCAGGATGCCTTATATTCTGCTCAGGTAATTATTTTGAAATTAGTTCCTCAATCCTGAAGTGTTTTAAACACCTGCAATTGCCTTTATACTTTTACCACAATCCCTTGCATGGTGACAATACAGTTTTATAGTTGTAAAAAACAGTCTTTTTTTTTTTTCAATTAGAAATAGTGCATTGTGGCTATGAAGAAACTTTTTAATGCTAGGCAGTGATTCTGTTAGCAGCTGGGGTTTTTTGTATATGATAAAGGCTGTAATACAAGTTGAGTGTTAGTGACTGCTGTTCCTCTCTGTGTGCCCTAGATGCCAACTCTTTGGATATCATGTCCCAGTACAGGTCTTGTTCACACCTTCCTCAAGGTTCACTGACCCCACATGATTACAGGAAAAAGGGGAATGTGAACTTCCAGTTCCCTGTTAATATGGGGGAAAGTCCTGGACTAAACCCATGTGCCAGTTCTTGTAAGAAGCTGGGAAGGCTGAGAGCACAGGAAAGCAGAGGACAGAATGATAATACGCCTGGTAGAGTGATGCAAAGCCAGGAGAGAGACCTGTGTGGTCTAATGCTAGAGTAACGATGTAACACTGGTGTTAGCACAGAGTGTGCAACCTTTAAATAACAAAATTACAGTTGCAGATTGTCTGATGCTATTTTGCTGTGCTATCTTAAATGATTTCATCAATGATGGGATTACAGTTTTGAGAAATGATGTTGGCTTTCTCTTGCTTAAGTTGCGGTTTTCTTCCAAAGTTCTAGTAGCTTAATAGTTTGCTTTGGTTTAAGTCTAATGTACTTTGTGGTCATTCAGATCAACAAATGAGTTAAGTGGAATATTTAGCTCCCAAATCAGCATCCTTTAGGCAAAACCAGAATATAGCATGAGCCCAGGAAATGCAAGAAATTAATATGCAATGTTTTAGTAAAAATATTGATGTTAAGTTTGTTTTAATGGTTTGTCTATATACGTATATATGCAGTAGAGGGCAGTAGTATGTAATTTACAGAGGATTTTTAGGTAACGTTTAATGGCATCTGTGTTAATTTCACCTGAGAAATACAGGATTGCAAGGAAATGAAGACCCAAGTTTGATATCCACAAAATGTTTCCTGTCCTGAAGCAATTCTACATATGCAGATTCTGCTATTAGAGGAACTTTTTTTCTATCTGATATAAAAAGCAAGAAACTCCAGTTTCATTCAAACTCTTGAGTAAAACAATCTGAGGCATGAATTAGATATCCACTCCCATTTACATGCTCAGATTAAAGCACAAATTGGACATTACAACTACATGGAGTGGATTGGTGTATAGTACTATAATGTTCAAAAGAGACCATGTATTTTTTCAAAAGTGCTGCAAATGCTGTCAGCTCTATTTTTGTATTGCACTGCTGAATAATGGATAAATCTTGTACCTCAAAATTTTCACTTTTCTTGTAACCACTGACTCACACCTAGTAACCTTTCTGGGAATGCAGATTTATTGACCAAGCTGCACTTCTGTGTATAACTAAAAATGTCACCTTATGTAAGTAAAGTCATCAAGACAGAGGGTAAATTTGACTGCATGAAAATACTGTGCCTACAGATTAAGAATTTTCATCACTATTAGTGTTTTTGAGATTGTGTCATGTCTGAGGTAGTCAAAGAAGGATACTAGTACAGGTGTAAGCAGGTTAAGATTAGCCACTGCTGTTATCTTAGGTGTGCTAGCAGAGCCTTTGTACCTGTATAAAAAAGGCAAGACTACATATAGGAATTTCCAATATAGGAAATCTCACAAAGTACTTATCATGCCTGAATACTATTGTGACCAGAGATTAAAGATGACAGTGGAATCTATAATCAGAGCTGGGAGACAAACTGGTAAGGGGGGTAGTAATGAGGGGTCATTGCCTTTCCACATCATGAGAACATACTTTCAATGACCAAGCCAAAACATGTACCTGCAGGTCCCAAAACAGGGATGGGCAAGCCATGCTTTACACAGTTGAGGTGTCTGGAAGGACCTTTGAAAGGTGAAATTTTGTAGTGAATTGTTTAAGAGGTTTTAGTGGGAGTAAAATCAGAAAGCAAAGAATGATATAATCTCTGATATGTGTGAAATCCTCACTTCTGTTGTAACTGCTTCAGCCTTGAGCTCTTGTGATATTTATGGATGAAGGAAGTACTGTTGTCCCTGTTTGACTCAGACATAGGTAACTTGTTCAAATTCCTTTAGGCAGAATCTAATCATACACCTTTAGCTCCAAAGTTGTGCTCTTGTCATTAAACCATCTGCAGTCTACAGATCATTAGCTAGAGAGTAAGGGCCAAGTAGTCATGCTACTCTTGGACAGAATAAAGAATATTTGAGAAAAGTGTAATGTGTGAATTAATGCACTTTCTGTATAACATCTTCCTTGTTAGTAATTCATCTTGCTGAACTAACTCTAGGTTCCAAAAGCAGTTAATGGCTTATGAAGGTGTATCCTTGTTTTTAATTTACTGGTAAGTATAGGTTGCTTCACATTTTCCATATTTCTATTATGTCCATTAATATTTTTATGCCAGGGTCCAATACCATAAAAAAGCCAGAACTAAAATATGACATACAACATGACAGCACAAGGGGGAACAGCTTCAAACTGAAAGACAGTAGGTTTATGTGGAATATTAGAAATTCTTTACTGTGAGAGTGGTGAGGCACTGGCACAGGTTGCCCAGGGAAGCTGTGGATACCCCATCCCTGGAAGTGTTCAAAGCCAGGTTGGATGCAGCTTTGAACAACTTGGTTTAGTGTAAAGTGTCTTTGCCCATTGCAGGGGAGTTGGACAGAGATGACCTTTAGGGTTCCTTTCAACCCAAACCTTTCCATGAACATAATGGAGTGTTTGGTGTTTGTTTTATCTTTTAGAAACTCCCTCAGCTGAGTTTTGGCTTCTAATCCTGTGACACAAGCTCTTTCCTCTTTGCCTTCAATTCAAGCCTTTCCAACCAGGCTTTTGTCACTGAGCCCAATTTTTTCCCGCTGCTTAAATCTCATCACCTTATGCAAAAACAAACCTTCCAAAGCCAAACACAGCATGAAAATCTTCCACACAGACAGAAGCAAATTGTTAACAATCAAATGTTACGTAGAGTTTCTTTTTGGAGAGAGACCAAATGCTTCAATAATGGCAAATTAGCTTAAAGAAACCCATGTTTTCTTAGCAGGGATGCCTATACAAAGATGGCATTTAGCTCAGAGCTTAAGGATGTCAGGAAATCAGAAAAGAGAACTGAAATGTCAGGCAGCAGGAAGAAGTGAGAGGCTGGGGTGGTAAAATGATGTCTGTCAGGCTATGATGTATTTGTGTTTTTAAAATCTACTTCATGAAAGCAAAAGGAAAACTCTGGCTCCATGGGAGAGAAGGAAAAATCATGTAGCTAGCTGGACTGCAGTTACTGGCATTTGACTGTTCTGCATCAAAATCTACATAGCAAGAGCGAATTTAAAGCTCCCTGGGTTCTCCACTGGCCAGCAGAGACTGTTGTTGGATTACTGAACAGTAAAGACTGCAGCTGTCTGGGAATCCTGAAGTTATCAAATATTTGCACAGGATACATGTATAGATCGTGTGTCTTAAGAGCATGTTTGCTGTGAGAAGCAGCAAAGGATCTGGATTTACATGTGGAGATAGAAGATATTGTCTCCTTTTCTCTATCTCCACATAGCTAAAAGTCATTTAGCAGTGCACATTTCAGAGACCCCTACCCCTCATGGTGACTGACTTGCCTAGCTCTGGTCACTCCTAGCTAAGGAGTTGAGACTCACCTAAGGGACCACATGTCTCACTGTATTTTGCCATTTTTTCATGTCTTCCATTTTAAGAACACAGACAATTGTTTACTTTATCTCCCAGTTCAGACCAGCATGTGCAATAAATTCAAGGTCATCATGTTTTTCATGTTTTTGTTATTAACTTTTCCAGCTGTTTTTGTTATTAACTTTCTGGGGATGATCACTAATTTATTACCACTGAGGCAAGGACATAAACATACCAGACAGTAATATACATCTCTAAAACAGGAGTATCACCTAATTTAAACAAGAATTTTTCTCTTTTGCAGCTTGACAGTAGAACAAGACAAGTTTTATTACCTCTGATTCATATGTTTATGATCAGTGTAGAAGGATTCAATTTGTAAAGTAAAATTTATGCCTTTCATGATGTCATCTCATAGAATTTAGGTAAGGAAATAGTTTGGTCTATAGCAAAAGTTAGAGATAGTTTTACTGAGTTTTTAAAAAATTGCCAGAATTTGTTAATCCATAAAATAACTCAATTTTTTCAATATAATAATGACCTTCGTATGCATGCCCAAGTATAACCAACCAAGCGTTTTTTCAGAAGCATAAAACAGTGAGGTGCACAAGAAGAAATCCTGCTGCTATGATTCTTTACTTCTAGCCCCTGTTGAGTATTTATATTCAAAATTTTATTTGGTTTTTCAGATAAATACAGTTTTGGTAATACTTCTTAAGGTGTAACCTAGCCCTATTTCTGTACCACGAAGCAGCCAGGATTTGGGATCAAATCTACTTGAAAAAGTCTTCTTGGACTTAATGTAAGGCTGTTCTTGGGAATAAGTATTTAGCATCAAGCCCTTAAGAAGCAAGATACATTAATGGAATAGAGTAAGATACTATGCACTTACTTCTTTCAGAAAGGATTTTGTAAATCCTAAGTGTACGTTCAGTAAGTATTTTTTCTTGAATGTTTCAGATCAGTAAACAATTTAATTTGTTACTGTTTGTTGTTTGTTTCTATTTCTGGTACTCCAATTAATAAATTGAGAAATTAAACTGATTTGTCTGGTTTCAGTAATGAATAGAAAGTGAATAGAAAGGGCAGGCTCAGACTGACTTTTCAGAAATGTACCAACACGTGATCTGTAGAAATCCTCTCTTCTTGCAAAGAAGTGACAGGTTGAAAACAGGAAATGCTATATTTTTATCTGCTGAAATTAGTCAAGTTGTGATAAATAATAAGAACAGTAGGGGTTAGACCTGACCTTACATTCCATCTGTTTTACTATAACAGTTCTGAGTTCCAGTTGTAACCAGGACCAGCTGACAGCACCAAAACAGGCTGGGAAGCTCTGGCTGCCTTCAGCAAATAGGAGCAGACCATGGAGCTTCCTGTAGGACAGAAAACTGCCTGAAGCAGCCCAAAGCATGTCATTGAAAGCTCGTGAGACTTATCACAAACTTTTACTGATAAGCTGTTAATTACTTCTTTGGGGCTGTTGTGTCATCTTTACTATAATTCTGTTATGAATTGGTTGCAGAGAAAGAGCTAATTTTCTCCCAAGATCTGTGTGTGTCATCAAGGCAAGCAGTGAGTCAACATCAGAGCAAATTCGGCTTCACTGGTATTGTGATTTAACTCTCTGCAAGGTCCTTGATTCAAGATTCAGCATCTACAGCTTTCCAGTCCTCAGCACAAGACCACCACTCTCCATTATCAACTGCTCAGAGTTGGTGCACAAACTTGTCTAAGTAGCAAAGTTAAAAATTATGAAATGCCTCTTAATTCAAAATGGATGTAATGGGTAATTTTCAACCCACTGCACTTGTAGTTTGGGACATAGCTATACGACTCATTTACTTTTCTAAATAAGGGACCCTATTTCAAAAGGTGTGTGGGAAGCTATGCACAAATGCAGTCAAGTAGGAATTTGTATGCTAAACTCCCACATTACATAAAAATGTCCTGCACCACAGGAGGTGGTATGTAGGAGTGGGTGGGCAAACTTCAGAACAGAAGAAGGTACTGAATCACTCAAAAAATTCTCCTTACTCTTTATTTATGTATTCAATTACTTGTTCCAGTTTTTACCTCCTAAGCACTCTTATTTTACAGGGTTATTTCAAGGCTGAATAGAATGCTACATTCTTGATGCAAACCTGTCTTTACTCCCACTTCCTCTTCTCTTTGAATTTGAGATGCAAAATTTTACTGAAACATGATGAACCACCTCCCAGTGCAAGTTCCAAACCTAGCTTGCAGTTGTCAGTTATTATTCAGGACTCCCAAAGATATACCACAATTCTGCTACAGTTGATTTAAATACATTCATATTTTGTAGACAAACAAGTATTGTTGTGTTACAGTTCACATAAAACAGGAGAGATAATGAAGAGCATGAAAGGCTTATGTATTTGAAAGACAAGCAAAAATGAGAAGGTAAGGACCAATGCAGAAAATGTAATTAAAGTTTAAAAAAACAGACATGGCTTTTTTTGGTGTTAAAGCTGGCTGTAACAACTGGAGCTGGAAAATCTCTAATTCTGATGAAGAGAGTTGAAGCAAGCACTACATCAGGAGTGAGTCTTTGAGATGGTAACAAGGACTTAGATTTTTATCAGGGTGTTTTTCTCAAGTATAGGGGTAGGAATGCCATGCAGAGCTTTAAATATCACACCTTTCTCTTAGAAAAGTAGTAACAAATTATCATCATGTATGAAATAGATTGCTCCACACAGCAGCATTATTACAGCCACTCTTCCCTGCTTGTTCCAACTAGTTGCTATTCATATTAATTTATGATGTAATATACAGAGAAGGCTCCAGGGTAACCTAATTGCAGCCTTTCAGTACCTAAAGGAGGCCTACAAGTGAGATGGAGATTGGCTTTTTACAAGGGCATGAACATGAACTGACAGGACAAGGAGGGATGGCTTTAAACTGAAAGGAAGGAGGTTTAGATTAGATGTTAAGAAATTCTTTCCTGTGAGGGTGGTGAGGCCCTGGCACAGTTTGCCCAAAGATGTTGTGGATTCCCCATCCCTGCAAGAGTTCAAGGCCAGGCTGGACAGGGCTTGGAGCACCTGGTCTAGTGAAGGTGTCCCTGCCCATGGTTCTAGTCATGCAGTGTTTGAATCCTAACACTGCATGGCTACCAAAGGGACAATGGCTAGGTGTCTGCATGATTCTAGAGCAGCAAAAGCATCAGGACCAGCTGCTTGGACAGACACTAGTTACACCCTTGACCAAAGACTGCATTTTTAAATGGTCACAATTGATTCTAAAGCTGTGTGTTTATGCATTTCTCTTTTAACAGAGAATTCAAACCTGAGCTTATTGCATTTAAAACTCTGCTTAGCTTTACCATCAGTCAGCTTTACCATCAGTCTGCTCTCTAAGTTGGACTTGCTCTGAAAAGTCAGCTATGGAAGAATGCACATCTTCTAATTCATTACTGAATTCTCTATTTCTGGTAATCTACAAAACTTCTGCCTGGAAAAACTACATTTAGTCCAGAGACTTATTATGTGATGCTTTAAAATTAGCTAGTGATTTTAACTGCAGTTGTAGAATGGCAGGGTTTCATTAGAGATGTTTCCAAAACTAGTAATTACCCTCTTACTGAGCCCTTGATGATATTGTTTGTATTTGTAATTAGATTTACAGGGGACACTCAATCAATTCAAACACAGCTGGGTGCATGATGCTGGCTGAGACAGTCAATCCACTGGCCTGTCCAGTCAGACACAATTGCCTTTTGACAAAGATCACTGAGCACCAAGAACTGGCACCCTGCAATCTGCAGAGCTAATGAAAATACTGCTGCTTTGCATATTCCACTATAAAAATGGTGATTCTCGGCTAGAGGGAAGTTTTTGATTTTTGAAATTTTTTAATCAAGCTTACTCTCAGTTTTATGCTCCCAATATTTGTGGATACTTGGGATTTTGTGAGGGGGGGAAAGTGGTGTCTCATTCACTGAGATGCTCAGCTCAAGGACAAGGGGGAATGGTTTCAAGCTGAAAGTGAGCAGGTTTAGATTAGATATTAAGATGAATTTTATTTACTCCTATTCCTTAAGTCAGAATTGCTAGAACAAGATATATGAGTACATGATCTCATGGAAACTTTCTTAACCTGCATGTCATGGCTAGTCCAGAAATAATGGGGCACAGCACAGCACCAACTAAACAGAAATCTACAAATCAGAAATTACAGGAATTCCTAATGTTTTATTATGTTGTTTATAACAAGCAATATTTTTTACTCTTTAAAACCCAGAAATGTTAAGAAGAGAAAAATATTTATGTACCTGTCAAGGTGATCTTATGACTTGTAGAAGTATTTACCTGTGAAGTGCCTAATGTTAATTATTCTTTACTGTGTAATTTCTTTCTTCCTCAATATCTTTTTACTTTGCCTTTCTGTGTTCCATTTATTTCAGTGCTTTTTCTACCCACAGTACAGTTCTAACCTACAAACATGCCCATGAAGACTAGAGGAGCTCCATGGAAACTAAGGTATTCCTTTTCAAACTGACTAATTTTCCTTACATAACTTCCAGCTAGAAGATAATCTGGCAGAGCTAATGCATTGATGAAGATGAGTTGAATATACAGGCAATAATGTATTTCCTCAGATTGCTGTTTGCTACTTTGCTTTAAAAATTGTTTTCTGTAGTTAAGTGCTACTATTGACTTCCGCAGTTGCAAACTAAACCAGGAAAGCTGTATATTCCATTTTCTCTATTAGAGTGAACATGCTCCTCAAGCACACCAGCTACAGAATAGAAAGCAAAGTTATAAAGTTGTTAGTAGCATCCTAATTTAGTTTAGAAGTTTACATGGGGCTACTAAGGCTGACTGATGATAAAATTTTCCTCTTAGTTTTCAAATAAAAATTAATTTAAAAATTAGGCTTCATCTCTGTCACCCAGCTGGAGCAGCATGTTCACACTCAATAGTCTCCATTGCCATAGCAACACATGCTTGTCAGATCAGGGCTGAATTGATGCAGGAACCTCCGTACAGATATCTGCTAACCCTTAGATATGCAACTCTAGAATCCATTAGGATTTCTTCTTTCTTTTAGAAAAGTAATATTGTTTTACAATAGAAGATAAACATCTCAACCCATCTGATCTGAGTCTGTGCAACTTGCTTTCTAATAAAGCAAAGTTCTGAAGTGCTTAATGCAGCTAGAAAGGAAAGTAGATGTTTCAAGTGACAGGTTTTTCATGTAGGAAATTGTAAATGAAAATAGAATCATAGCATATGCTGAGTTGGAAGGGACCCACAGAGGTCATTGAGTCCAACTCCTGGCCCTGCACAGGACACCCCAAGAATGACACCATGTGCCTGAGAGCATCATCCAAACACTCCTTGAGCTCTGTCAGGCTTGGTGCTGTGATCACTGCCCTGGGGAGCCTGTATTGGTGCTCAAGCACGCTCCTGGTGAAGAACCTTTTCCTAATATCCAACCTAATTCCCCCTGGCACAACTCCAGCCTCGGTCCTGTCACAGAGAGCAGAGATGGAAGTTGTCCCTCCACTGATCCTTCTGAGCTGCAGCCCACAGTGAGCTCTGCCCTCTGTCTCTTCTGCAGGCTGAACAAGCCAAGTGACCTCAGCAGTCAAGTGACCAGTGACCTCCTCGTATGGTTTCCCCTCTATTTATCACTTAAATAATAGCACAAAAACACTGGATATCATCCCGTTCCCTTTGGAGTGAGCAGAGAATCCTTCCCCCTTTTATTTTTTGCAGAAAAATGTTTATTCACCTTTTACCTACAGTCAGTTGTAAGACACTCAAGTTCCACTGTCATCAAACACAGCTGGATTAAGCAAGGTAGGGGTGCAGAGATGAGTGATTTATGCAAGTTTCCCTAAGAAGCTGGCATGAGAAATACTGTTTTGCAGCTCTGGATCATTATTACTGCATTTGTCATTATTACACATGCTTCCATTTATACTTTCATCATTAGCTGATTAAAAGGACAAAAAAAAGCAATAATAAAATCTCTCAGCCAATGTTGAGCATTTCATCTGGTTCTGGGAATTCACCACATAGATTGCTAGGCTTGGTTTTCACTCCAACAATCTGTGGTTTAGAGCCTTGGTACATTTTTAATCAATCAAGTATTGCTACATTCAAAACCATATGCAGATTGAAATGTTGATGTCCCTATAAACTGAGAACTGGAAAATGCTGAAGTGTAACCACAAGTTATACTCAATGCTGCATTATTCATGCTCTCTGGTTTTACTTTTTTCCACCATAGCTGGGCAGACTCCCTTAGTGCAGGGCAATTAAAGAGATTTCTATGGAAATGTTGCCTCAGACATACAAGTATATCTTGGAGAATTGCTAGAATCAACTTACATGTACTTGTTTATTCTGTATCGGTAGAGTAAATTATTCAGAGGAGCAGGTAATTTATTTCTAATAATTTATGTAGCAATGTGGCTCATGCAGTTAGAGTTCAGACATTGGTAGGTTAAGAAAACCCCACTTCCTGTTGCAGGTTTTTTCTGAACCACCACTGTACATTTGTTGAGAGACAATTACAGTCTAAACCATATTGCATAGAGAGTGGCAAACAGCAAGTAACTCAGTCACAGTGTCTGGTAGGTTCTTTTAACTTCATATTAAATAGTACAGTTTGCTTTCTATAGATTTTAATTATTATAAGGTTCATGATGTGCTTGGATTTAGAATTACTTTAAAAAATTGCCAATGTTTTTTCATATCAGGTGCTTTACAGAGTCTCCTAAGTGTTGGGTACTCAGGGTAATGTTAGATCAAAAAAGATTCTAGAAAGATGAGAGTAATTCCACACATATCCACTGTTTTCTGCATCACACTTCAATAAAATCTGCCAACTGTATATTTTTTTGTTTTTTAAATAAGGCACTAGACAGAAGCAGAATTCAAACCAACCATGCTTTTAAATCTAATTAACTTTCCAAAACTCTAGGATAATATTTAGAATAGCTGCTCTTCAAATATTTCAGCCTGTGACCCAGCTGCAATAACTGAAAATGTCAGATTTACAAATCTAGTTGACAATAACATATTTTTCAGAAAAGCTGATACATTACCTTGAAAAGGTTTTGCAATACATCAATGAGTTTCTCTTCCTTTATTCATATTTCTGATATGTTTCATCTCATGTTTTATTTTTCTTTGTCAATGTCTGGAAAAAAAATTATATATACAGTGAAATACCACTACAGAATTCTTTTGGATCAAGTAATTCTTTCTAGAAAAGAAAAAGTTATTAAAAAATTATTATCTCCCTAATTTGAAGAAAAGCACTATATTACAGAGGAGTATTACATCAGCAGCTATTATGGTCGGCACAAAAGCTAAAGTCTAAAACTGCATTTCAGGAAACATGCCAAAATAATGAAAACCAGGAAAGGGTCAGGAAATATTCCTCTACATTCCATTAGCAATGAAGCTACACCACATCCACCTAAACTATCTGTGACAGTTAATCATGTAATTTGGGGGTTTTAAGCCTATCAGTATAGGTTCTGGTTGTTTAAAAGTCTGTTAAAATGTTTAACTACAAAGACAGAAAAAGCTTTACACCCAACTGATTCCATAATCACCACAGGAGCTGTCTTCTCCTCAGCAGGTCCATAAAACCCAACTCTCTTGCCTTGTACATACCCAAAGAATGTCAGCACATCATCCACAGCTTGAAGCAAAGGACAGTTGTTTCCTACATCACCAGCTTTCTTTGTGTCAGGACAGCTTCTTAAACAATACTGATGATGGGAAAAAAGAGTAGGAGGAGTATTAATCAGGGAGCCCCTTAATCTGCTGAATGTGTATTAGCATGACTGCTATCAATCATAAATCAGCAATGATTAGAACCAGAAAGCCCTAAGACTTAATAAATTTACACATTCCATGATTTTGTAATATTATGTTATCCGTCTACAAATGTAATAGCATATTTCAAAGTTCTGTGGGAAGTATGGAATATTTAAAGCATCCCAAGGTGTTACATAAGATCACCTCAAAGGCACATTAATGATTAGCCAATTACTCCTCTAAGAAGATAATGCACTTTTTCTACTGCAGCTGCTAAAAAACAACTGTCTCTTCTGCATAGTAAAACTGAGAGAGAATTCCTGGGCAGCTGCTCTGCTTCCATGAAAACACTCAGTAGCTTTTTGTAAGAGCTGGAGAAAGATGTAGAAATACAGCTGCACTGTATTCAAGTGAATTCAAGTATGAGATGGCTACAGCACCCAACACTTCCTACTACTGCACACTACCATCATGTCTCCCAACAATAAATGAAGGAAAATTATTTTTCTTCTGGTATTCTTTCTTCTTTCATTCAGCTGGTAAATTATTTTTGTCTTTTAAGACTACGGTCTATTTTATTTTAGTACTTTCTCGCTTGTCAGTTTTGCATCCCAGAATTTGGACCAGGAATTGTTAAATACATTTTGCATTCTCAGTAACACCAAAACCTCTCATTAGAATTCTGGCTCCATAACCCAATCACTCTAATTACCTTCTCAAATACCTAATTTAACTCTCTTAGCTAGGTAAAATGACAATGGTTTCCATATCCACCATAGAAGGAATGCTGATTAGAAACAAGCACAATTAGAGTGTTTTCAAGGCATGATCACAGAGCAGAGCAGTTCTGCATTAAAACAATCCAATGTGTAGAACTGTACAAAGCTGCAACTGGCTTATCATACCATTCCTAATATGTAACATACATACACAACCTAAATGTAAATCTTTAGAACAGATGGAATTTCAGGTTTGCAATTAATAATCTACTTCTACAGAATATTTCCTCTTTTAAAAAGCATGTTTTGAAACCTTTAAAAATACGGAAATAATTATGAACTTATGTATGGTTTTATGTTTTCTAGCCTCAGGGTCTGTGGTATTACTGAAATGTATTTCTTCATTAATTTCTAGTATAAATTTGTATCTGGATCCCAAGCAAGTGTCCTGGGCTCCAAAACATGCACTATGCCATTTGAGTACCCACACAACGTGTGTGTGTTTAGTCAGGCAAGAAAAGGTATGTGCACACATACTAATGTAAATTTAATTTGCCATACTTACATACCTAGGCTGCCATGCCATAGCAATGTTGCTATGGGAACACGTTTTCAAAAAAGTAGGAGATCACACATGACACACATGGATGTTTTTTGTATATATTATGGCAGAGTGGATAGCAAGCATATCAAAGTAAAGGCTAACTTAAAGTCTTATATGCCCTGATCTAAAATGAGATTCCATTGATAATTTTGCATTACATTTTTTTAAGGATTCTACGAACCACTACTTGTTTCCAGGTGTGTAAGAAGTCTTTTCCTTCATCTTTGGATTTATATTTAATTTGTAATTTCCTATCTTCTTACCAAGTCCTCCCCTTTTATTTTGTTTTTCCCTAAATATATTCATAATGTTCATTTGCTCATTCATTATATGCCCATTATATATCTCTTTCCTTCTTCTTTCACTCTTTCTCTCTGGGTATATTTTTTTCAGGACTTTTCAACCTTCTTTTGTGTATTTTGGAGTCTACCTTTACTCACAGTGTTAACCCCAAACAAAACACTCAGCATTTGCTCTGGCACAAAGGCCAACAGACACACAGAGCCACTGTAACAATACTTGGAGTGATATTTTTTCATTCAACAAAACTATATGTGTATTTCTTCCTTCCACTCTCTCAAAAGATAACATAAGAGGAAGAGTCACTTTTGCTTTTTTAAAAATGCATTAAAAGAACTACAGCAAAATAACATATGCTTCATTTGTTCTTTAAAAATCTCTCAATAAATCCCTTTTGCAGTTTATTTCCTACTCTGAATAGTAGCAGGTATGATGTTTTCTGTAAACTGATGATATAACCTTTACATCCTAGTAGAGTTTCAAAAGCTTGTGTCTCCCAAAGCTTTGAAACTGAAAGGTAGCAGCCAACCAGCTGAAGAACAGCTGAAGACAGTGCAAGTGTAGCAGTGTTCAAGAAATCTGTTGCATCAATTCCTTCTTTTTAAATGCCCATGAAAATGTTATTAAAGATTTTTGTAGGTCTTGACATAAAAAATGATATTTTATGTCTTAATGTGACTTAATATGCACCAAAGAAATGTCTAATAACTTGCCTGACTAGCATCCTGTCCCAGGGTATAGAAGCCATATTGTGCTTCATTTGACATTTCGAGCTGTTAGTCAGCCATTGGCAGTGTCAAGAAAACGTCATCTGAAGTGGAAGGTAATATATTCAGATCAGTTCTACTTTTCCAGCTTTCGGATTTCTTCCTGTTCCATGATTATTCTTCGGCATCAACATTTGCAGGAATTTGTAATTCAAATATAGAATTTTTAAACCACCAGCAGCCCAAGTTCCATCTGGGATTTGAACAGTCAAGCTGAGCTCCTTCTGCTGCACACAATACTTACACCACCATTGCCAATAAATATTGTGAAATTAGAATTCTGCAGACAGGCTTTCTAATGAACAGAACAATTTGCTCTTTCACACTCTTACTATGACTCTAATCGAGTCCCATAAAAACTATTTTTGTGAGGTAACATTTTTAAATCTCAGTGAATCAACATGTTTGTAAGACAACCCTAAATTCCTGTGGATACTTAATAAAGTTTTAAAAACTGTGAGTGGCATAGCTATATGAACAAGCACTGAAAGGTGTATAGCACTGATTTCCTTGAGTGATAGTGAATTATGGGAATTGTATGAATCACTTTTTGGCTTTTTTTCTCTTTTTTTCTTTTTTTTGTGGTTTGTTTGTTTGTTTTTTGGCTTCTTGCTGTGTTAGAGAAACAAAGAAAACTCAATATAAGTTTTTACAAAATTTAACATGCAAGAAGAGTAGTGTTATAATTGGCTTATACATATAAAACCAGAAGAGATTTCAGACTCCCTACACTTAATGTATTCAATTTATGAAAAACCCCCAAGATTTACAGTTTTCTCCTGTATTTCAACTGGCATTGATTTTCAAATAAAAATGTGTTGCATTTTTGTAAGAGGTGCCATTTAATCTTTTTCATTTATTGTCTATTACTTCACTGTCTGCTAACTCAGAAATACAGTGATTCTGAAGTTCACCATCATAGTAAAATTACTCACTATAAAAGCCATTTCCCTTCCTCAGCTACAATCAAGAGAAAGTTGTATCTGTCTGGCAAGTACTTTAAATAGTTCCCATTTCAGATGAGATGGCTGCCAGACCACGAAACAAGCTGCTTCTACAGTGCTTTGCTTGAAACTCTTAAAAAATGAGGCTAATTTAGAAAATTGACACAACACAGAAAATAAGTATCAGAAACACAAAGAGCTTGGATATAGTGAGTTTCTCCATTTCTCCTTCTTGTTTTGATGAAAAAGAATGACATATCATTGTGTGAGTTATTGTGTGAGGTGGGAAAAAACCCAGGTATTAATAACTTTGTAAAAGATCTTGAACACCAAAATGGCTTCTAATTATGTTCCAGGATACCAACAGTGGCCTGACATACCCAACTTGCTAAAATTATTTTTTTATCATTGTTCTGAAGATCAGGCCTACTAAGCAAGAAGACATTCCTTTTAAAACACCAAAGCTCTGATTCATTTTCTTAAAATAACAATTTTTGAAAACTTTTTAATTTGTGAATGTTAATAGTATTACTTCAGAAGCTCATTTGAATTAAGTTGTCAACCTAAAAGTTCAAGTTTAATACAGAAACCTTTTTTTCTCAGAAAACCACATTTTTAAGCATGCATAACATACACACTGACTGGATGAAATCCCATCTCTGATTGTAGGATAGAAACAGAGTAAGTCAATACTGACCAATTAAGCTTATTAAAAGAATACATCATTGCATTACAAAACATATTGTATGAGGAATCCTTACAAAATCTCTGTGGCTATTAAAATTTTTCCCTACCCAATTATATGCATTTAGAAGCCCCTGGAAAATTGTTTCTCTTTGTAATTTAATTTCTCTGTAAGTTTAGCATGAAGTGTGCACTCTCCCATAGGATGTTACAGGTATCAACAGTTCCTTAGGCATAAACATCAAAATGTGTGTTTGTAGCTGGGAAAAAGGTTTTAATAGATGTGTATCCACAGACAACAAGGGTTATTGAACAGAGCACTAGGTGGCAAATATTAAATTAAACAGTCAGTAAAAAGAGATGTAAACATTAGCTCTAAAGAGATGTAAACATTAGCTCTTTACTGCTTATACTCAGTATATTCCTGTACACCCAGCATTTTGGAAAATCCACTAACTCTCCATGTGTACTGTTGATGGAGGATTTTGCAGTGTTTTCCTCCTTTTGGGGAATTTGACACTAGATGGCACATCACACCATGAAATGTGCAATGAAGTGTAAGCAAATACTGCACTAGAGCACACCAGGCATTTAAAAAGCTCCTTAAATCAATACAGCAGCACTTCTATATCAGACACGAGGTCTGCTTCTGAAAAAGGTCCTTGAAGGATAAATTTCATACAGTATTCATAGGTAGATGTTTAATTTACTACTAAATTAATCCTAACAGGCTTTATTATATATTAAACTTCTATTACATTAGCTGATGTTAAAATATAATTTAATATCCACAGGAGAGTCATAAGTATTAACTTATGCTTTTCTTTCAAAACCATTTGCAAAATAATACCACCACGGTTTAGTTTCACTGGTGACGCGTTACTGTCTAAACCATTATTTTAATCCACATAGAATTGAGTGTAACTGCCAAAATTGGAATTCAGAACTGATAGCAATTCTCAGAACTCAGAACACAGTGATTTTTTTCATCTTTAAAATTAGTAAGACTATGAAGTTGAGCTGTAGTCTTCCAGACCTTATTTTTTTTGTAAAGTAAGGCTGTATCACTGTGGATCCTATGGTCAAAGCTGTACTGCTCAAGGTCTGGAGCTTTCCAGGCAACCAGAATATTTTATTCATAAGGCAACTATTAAGGGTATTTTTAGACTCGTAAATAAATATCTGTGATTCACCTAGGTATTATATTTGTGATGCATGGTTGCACAAAACCCTTTCAATTAGATCTGTATTTCACATGCCTTGTAACAGCTTGGAAACATTTAAGTAGGAATCTAGCAAGCAGAGTATTTTTAAGCTAGAGTGATGTTTGATGCATGAATCCTGTAACAAAATGCAAAATAATCTCTGAGTAAGAATTGGCATGCACTTCTTCCAAACTCTATGCATAAAAAAAAACAAAGCCTCTCTTTTCAAAATAGGAATAAAGGAAGATCTCATAGGGAAATGATTCAGTCATTGGAAAACAGTGCTTATATTTGCCTTCATATGAAGGCAAGGAAGTGAGAGTTAGAACATAGAACAAAATGTAATTTTTCCTGGAAAAGAAAATAATTTTTAGAACTCACTTTCACATAAACTGAGATCAAAACCTAAAATGTTTTAAATGACAATGTAACTGCAAGACAAAGTTGTTACAGGGTTGCCATGGCCACCTCCAAATGCCTTGATATGCTTTCCTGTCTTTATTTTTCATCCTAACTCTGAACTAACTCGGAATTTATGTCTTTTACTGCCATATCAGCCATTTTTCTTCAGAAGTCTATTCCATTGCCTGGTTTCTTTAACTGGTAAGGCCAGACTAGTCTGGGATAATAAATCCCCCAGTCCAACATTTCAATTCAACATTTTACATGTTAAAAACAAGACAAGAAAAGAATATTTCAATATCTAGTTCCTCTGCATTACAAAAATAACTGTGGTTAAACAGTTACAGCCTTATTTACTTTCTCAGCATGATTTTTCTTGTCTCTGGGTAGATACCCAGCCTAGAATAAGATTCTCTAGCTGTATAATACGATTTGCTCCACTAACATAGGAAAAAGAGCCCGTGCTGCTCTAAGTACAGCTAGGCAACCAGCACACCAACCACAGCTATTTCGGTAGCAACAGCCCTTACAAAGAAGTGGGCTCCACAAAGATAATGTGGTTAAAACTGTATCACTCAAGGTTAAATTGTCAAAAATAGCTTTTCCTCAAACCCAGTAATGAAGCTTGTATTTGTGTGTTGAAATTACAGGCAGTTTTGCATTGCAAACAACTTTGTGGCAAACCAAAAACACAGGGTTTTTTTCCCTTCCCAGGACCCACATGTTGATTTATGTTGTCCATTAGGTAGAACGAAGTTTCCTCTGTCTTTAAAATAAAGCAATCCTTTAATAAAATGAGTTGAGACTTTGAAATGACAAAATAGTAGCTGGGATAATGTAATCTAAAGACAAACTCTCTCCTGTCATAATGCTGTGGCTATAACCACCATAATCCCTTAAATTTCCATTATTTTTGAAGAAAGATGCTGGCTTGTACTACCCATCAATGAGGCTCTGTTTCCAACAGCATTACACTCTAATTCAGAGAGTTTAGAGTATGCCATGCCCTCCCCTGAAACCTAAGGGGCAAAATGGAAGTTGAAGGTCTCAACAATTTCTCCATGAGTAACTGATGCTAACAAATTATTAATGAAAGTACCATGTTTGCTGTTATGCTGTCACAGTGTGAGGGTGCTTCTAACATATTTTATACAGAAATCATGTTTTAATTGCAGCATTATGTAGCACTCTGTCCTAGGATGGATAAATTAAATACAAACAATAAGCATTAGGGAGATCTATATCTAATCTCAGCCTGACAATTATCAGTGGCTTTGGGAAGACTTAATTTTATTTGTGTTATTTTAGTCAGTGATAGTGTAAGAATTAGAAGCAGAAAATCCAAGGATGCAAAAAGATTCAGAGATAATAACACAGCCCTGAACTAATGACATACTCCTGTACTAAGGAGAGCAGTTTAGGCTTTGAGGATAACTACCACTAACTGTTCTAAAGTCACTGCAGGATCATGCAGTATCAGAACCATATGCACAAACTTTATATAGCAAAGAACAAAGAACATGAAACCAAATAACCAGATTAAAAGGCTACTCTTTCAAAAGTCACTGGAACTGCGTGTTTTGTACTTTACCATTTCAAGCCCAGATTTACAGCCTTGTGTTAGCAATCAAAGTCTACAATTAGAGGGAGAGATTCTTCAAAGAAGTCAGCAGTTTCCATTAGTCTCCTAAACTCCTCATCAACCAGCAAGTTCCAATCCGTTTATGTATTTTTAAAATGTCACTGTTTAATTTTGAGGTCTAAATATGAATTCAGAACTTGTTAAATAGGATCCTTGATGCAGTGTGGAGAACAGGTATTTGAAAAACATTTTCCTTTAAAACATAGTTGTGAAAAACCAGAACCACTCTAAGTAAATTGTCATCCAGTCTCTTACTGCAGCCACAGTGTTGCAATGACTGTACTGCAGTGCTATATTATTTGCAGCAACAAAAGCCCTACAGATTTGCCAACATAAAAGCAGAGCTTCGTGGCATGCCAGTTGGGTGCATTCCTTAGCTTTGCATCCTTAATAAACACTAGATAGATAAAAATCTGCTACATTTATCCTGACATTACTGATTTATTTCTTTCGTTGTAAAGGCTATATATTTTTTAACATTCCAAGTCTCTGCATCAGCAAAAAGCAAAAGTTGGAAAGTTGGTTACACTTCAAAGCTGATTAAGGGGGAAATAAAAGAAGACAATGTATATGCTTGGATCAAGAATCTGTTTGCAATGGTAGATAATTTGTACACATCTCCTCTACAGTATCTGAATTTATAGGAAATAAAGCTAAGAGAGAAGACTACTATCACTCAGGAGTGTAGTTCATGAAGCTACAAAATTACTGAGTACTTTCTTTTAGTATTTCAATTTAACTTTACAAATAGCGTTCTTCATTTTTTGCACTCATTGCAAACTACATAATTAAAAGACATCATACTCTGCCACTAAAGAATTCTTTGTTCTCATTCCTCTTCCTAAAATAAATTCAAGTTAAGGTACATTATTATTATGGATGTCTAGGAAAGTAGAACACATCTGAAGCTTTTAAGTGTTCCTTCCCTAATTCAGTTATTCACATTAGGTAAAAAACTTTCACTTAAGAATGTGCAGTTGATATTGCTATGGCAACGTTAGAGGAGTGAATCCAATTTTTGGAAAGATTTGCTATCCAGATTTGTTGCAGTATGACAAGCCATTGGTTCCACTGTGGGATCCAGTGTTTCTCACCACAATCAAGAATGGGGGATTAAAAGAACTAAGCAGGGCCCTCTCCTGGACACTGCAGATGTTCACACATTTAAGGCTGGCCTGGGAAAAAAACTTGAAATCAAAGCTAAAGACTACAACAAGCAGATTACTGATACCTTATCCAAAAAACATCAGTAAATTCCATCAATAACAGACAGCAAGCAATGACAGCAGAAGAGTAAAGTCTTCTAGACATTGAGATGTCACAAATTTATGGCCAACAGAGTAATTCAGGTTGGACTCCTGTTTATTACAAATTGAATTTATTACCAGCAGTAGACATTTGGTATTTTCACTCTGCATAGTAAATTTTCCTAGTAACTCTCTTGAAAGGTTTAAATAAACAGGAACAATTTGTTCAAGAAAAATTATATCTATGACTGTCATAAATGCCCTGTGTCATCTTATCCACAGCATAATGCAAAGGAAGAAATTTAAATACCTAATACCAGAAAGAGACTTTACTTAGACATATGTCAACTATACCAGGCTAAGCCGAATACCATATGCCATGGAGACATGACTTACATCCATATGCATATGCAAGTAATGTGACATTTTGCTCCTATATAAAATTAATATTTTAAAGGATATTGAAGAAATGGTGGAACAAGGGTAAAAATCAGATTATATAGTTAGATTAGCCTTTGGCATGCTCATTGCTTAACTTTAAAATACATTCTTCTTCTATTGGTCTGTATAATTTAAGAATAATTCTTTAAAGAATAGAAGCCAAGATGTATGGAAAATTTTGAAATAGATTCCATTTAATAAAATCTTACCAGATCAAAGCCACCCTAGGCCTAATTTGAAATTCATGTTTAAAATCACTGAATGGAAACTTCCAGTTATATTGAAAGCCATGTCCTGCATATAGCCTTTCCCTTTTGGAAACTGGAACCACAGTCTTGCTCTTTATTTACTGAGCTTTCTCTGTACTTGTTCATCACTGAAGTCTGTCATTACAGACTCTCTGCAGTTCCAGGCCAAAAGGCAAAACTATTTGTGAACCTTCGTAGCAGCAGAGGTTAAATAGGGATACTAATAGGAATTCAAGGCATGTGTTAACATTCAGGATCTTGAGCAGAATTCCTTAGGCAAACAAGAAGGCAAACAAGAATGAACTGCAAATACTGTTTATATTAGTCCTAGGTGAACACATGCAGCAGAATAAAATAAGCTGTCATTCATTCACTTCTATTTTTTTCATTTTCATTTCCACATGGGCACCTAGTTTGAAAAGGATCCTTTTCCCTAATCTTCTCTATGATTTGCCAAAACTAGAAAACTAGCTTGAGGTGTTTTCATGAAGAGAAGTCTAGTTCAGTTTTTTCACTGGTGTTCAGTTTTGAAGGATCAGTGAGTAAAGGGCAACATATATTTGCATATCTATCAATGTGGGGAAAAAATCTGAAATATTTCTTAATGATGACGTAGCTATGCTGATGTAGAGATTAAGACAGAATGATTTTATAGTCTAAAATTTGCATGAACAAACAGAAGCTCAGCAAACAGAAAATTATCACTAAAATATAAAGTCAATCTGGTACATGCTAACTAAAATCAGACATATTTAGCTGTTAATTCTGCCTTATAAAATGCAGTGATTACCTATCCTTACTAAAGCCCTTTTTCAGTTTACTGCTTATTACAACACAGTTTGTTAATGTAATTTTGACATTATAACAGCAATATTTTATTGATGCATGTCTGTGTGGAACAGAATCTACTGGTTAACCATCAGTATGATACTTTGGATTTTTACACACTCACAAGTGTTCACAGACTAACTATTTAATCTAATTTGCTCTTCTAAAGATCTTATCATTAGCTGGAGTTTGATTTGTTAATTCTAAATTTAATTGCAATTGGGAAGATTTATACAGTAGTTGCCCATCAATTGTAAGAGCAACTATCCTCCTTTTGGTGCCACATGTCTTTTTTTTGGTGGTCACCTGAAGACCTTTAACATAAAAATAATTGGGAAATTCGACATGGTTTGAGTAGGATATACCAGCTTTTGTAATTATAAAACACCACAAGGAAGTGCAAATGAACAGTTCTACATATTTTACATGAACAAGCAACCTAAAATAAGTGAAATAACTGTGTAACTATGAAACCATAATCTTATAATTGGCATTCCAAGAACAGCATATGTAACCTACATTTCTTTTTCCTCCATTCCACACAAATTCTCTTGATAATCTTCCTTCCATCTAGATATGAACTGTCAAAGGAGTAGAGAACATACATACTTAAGAATCATCAAAATCAAAATGAAGAATGTAAAGCTAGAGTAACCAGACTTCTCTGTTTTTCAGACCACACTTATCTCACAAATTTAGAAAATGAAGTGTCATTATGTGCCTTAAACAGATTTTTTTTATTCCATTCGTGCTCCAGAAGGGAAGCTGTGTGAGGTTGGACTGTTGCTCTTTTTACATGAAAAAAAGCAGTCTTCTTCATTCTTCCTGTTCTATTTAAGTAGTTTCCTTTCTGGCTCTGATGACAGTAGTGTAATCTCCTAATTCACACGTAATGTAAAATCTGGCTAGTAAGTAGCAAGATTTATTTTCATGTAACTGACTACATATTTAATGTGCAAATCTAGATGCTAGAAATACTCAGCATCTTAACTCTTACTTAACTTTTCTGATTTGCTCAGTTGAATCCCCTTAGAAACGGAGATAATATTAGTTGAATATTTTGGACTTTGAACAGAATGCTTGTTTATCATCTAAAATTAAATTATTTACAGTTTTAAAAGAAAAATTACTGTGTTATCACTACAACTGCCAGTTCAGAGAGGACCTGTTTCTAACACTGGGATGCAAAGAAAAAAAAATTAAAACATCCACATGCATTTAAAAAAATGCAATTTAAATCAGCAATCTGAGCCAGGGCTTAAAAAGAGGCATTAGGATAAAATATGGTGTTGTATTTTATGCTCTACTGCAGTGAAATGAAATTTAAAAATGAGCTGGTGGTTAAAAACTTCTCTAAAACACATGGCTATAGATACCCCTGGAATTATGATAAAGGCCAATAATTTATCTTAATTTAAAACAAAAATCTTATAAGTTCAAGATAACAATTAATTACTGCATCTAAAGAAAGAACACCGAGTGACTGAACAGGATGTTTTAGCAAAGAGTTACAATTAAGTCCTCCTTTCTTTATCTGATTGTCTCTGTTACATGCAAGGAAATTCCACCAGCTATGGATTAGTGTCACACTCTGAAGCTGTAGGTAACCTGAAGAGATATTCCATAATCCTTCATTCATAGCAGAGGATCCCAGCTCCAGAGGGGCTCACAGAAACACTCCATATATTTAGCACATAATGAGGAGAGAGGTTTTGGGTGAGACAGATATGTAGGGAGAGGAAAGCTTGTAATTATTAAATGCTTCAAGAACTATGACTATTACTAAATGACAGCACAGTTAAACATGTCATATATTTCATAAAGGAAGGTGATTTTGAAACAAAGCAATATTAAAACAGGATGCTGAAATCAGTATAAAGAACTCAAGAACTTTTTTCTCTTGACGGGTTTATACCATTATATTAAAAAAGTATCTATAAATATAGATTCTTCAACACCTAGACAAATATTTTGCCACAGCATTCTGCTACTAACAAACAAACAATCTAGGTAAATGGTAGCTTGGATAGGCTTAAGAATGTTGCAATATAATAAACATATCCATGAAGTAATCTCTTACAGAGTGTTGATACTTTGATGTGCTTCTGAGAAAGAAAGAGCAGAATATAAAACTGATTTTCATACAATACTTTATGTCAGAGCAGGTGGCAAAACAATTAGAAAATTCTTACTTGCTAAAGTTCTTGCTTTATTTTCACTTACTCTTGATCTTCTGTAAAACTTTCACTTAAAATTATTTGTAATAAACAGAAAAAGAAGAATCCCCTTCAAGCAGCACAAAATTGGGTATGTCTCTACATAACATAATAAAAGTCTACATTCTACATTCCAACTTGAATTCTACATTCCAACTTGAATCTGTGTTGTGCATCTCTTTGTTACTGGTAAAGTACGTCTTACCTTTATCTTTGCCAATTATGTGCATCATCTTAAACATTATTTTCTCTGAGAACTGCTGCTTCTTGTAAAACTGAAAAAAATAGAAGAAATGGTCACAGTCTACTTTCTTTAAGGTCATAAGATAAATTGTCACTCCTGTTACTATAGAAACAGAGTGGATTTCATCATTTTAATGCATGCAGTGATAATTGTTCTTCTTTCAGTCTATGGATAAGCAGTTAATGGTGCCAGTTGTTGTTAGCACAGACACAGACTATTGTCATCTAAGCACAAAGCTGCTGTCTCCTGTTCTGTCACTGTGAGCTTTCCTAACCATCAGCAATTCATAAGGGAACATTCAGGCAGAATGAAGAGCTGTTCACAGGCCTCCATTCTGTGGCTGAAACAGAATTCCCTGCAGGAATTATGTTTTCAAATGAAAACCAAACAAATATGACACAGCACAGAGTGCTTCTTCAGATTGCCCTGTCACATCATTGCAGAAAAACTGTTTTCTGAGTGGTAGCTTATAAAATTTGCATTGTATTGAGAAAAGCTTCAGTTGACATCCTATCTATAGAGCAGGCTTTCACTGGTACAGCCAAATACCATGAGCCTACAACACACATCTCTGTGCAACTGTGTATTTTAACCTTGAGATTATAAACAGATCAATGGGTACTAAGTAAAACCCAGCAGTTCTGGGACATCACAGCTGTTACAAGGGTGCTCAAATCTAGGCTCACTTAGAATGCGCAATAGAAAGTAATGTAAAGCGAAAGCAATATGGGATAAGACAAACACTGTCTAAGATAAACTCCAGCATTATCTTGTCTCGATCCAAAACTTGGTTGCATCAGTTTTAAAACTGATGCACTCTAAAATAAGCAGATAATGGTCCCACAGAGCCTTATGATAAGTAGAAGTCACTGGTGGCTTGGGATGCCATCTCTCCTAACACACAAACACACAGCACTGAGACACCCCACTCCCTTACACTGGGCACTCTCCAGTAGTTCTATCTCCCTCTTGCAGGGGCAGCCCTGAACTGGCCACAGCACTGCAGTGTTGCCCAGAAGGGAAAGGTCACATCCCTGGGCCTGCTGGTAGCACTCCTGATGGAGCCCTGGGTGCCCTCAGTTAGAATGTGCCCTCTTTGCCACAAGGGCACATTCCCAGCTCATTGCCAATTCATTACCACCGTGCCAGCCTTCAGTATTCCCTGACCCTTTTCTGTAAATCTGCTTTCCAGCCAGTCAGCCCTCAGCATGGGCTGGTGCCTATGTCCGTGTACAGTCAATGAGGAATAATCATCGTAGGTGTTACTAAAATTATTGTTACCACTTTTACTCAGGTTTGGCTTGAAACATGAAATATTTATTCCCAATCAGTCCTTCTCAGTTCATGTTAATTTGCCTATAATTAATGGAAGTTATGGGGAATATTATCTCTTTATAAGAGATGCAGCTAATGTGCAGTTTAAATATTAATGAGCTTATTCTTTATAAGGATAACTGCAATGCTTAATATAGATTAGTCAAGCAGACAGATGCTTTTCTTAAAATTGAGATGCTTCAAATCAATAGGGTTACAGGTTAACTATAAAACACTGTTTTCTGTATTTAGCCTTCCTTGCTCAACACCATGAAATACATATATTGTACACAGGATTGTATTTCCCTCTGACATATGTCTGTGCAATTTGGTTCTGAAAGTCTTTCAGAAACCAATACTATATAAAAAGCAATTGGCTTTTCTTGTCAATTTGCCCAGCCTAGAACTGACAAAAATGCTGTAATGAATGAGAACTGTGTATCATCAGAAATAGACATCTATGCAAAGTACAATGACAACTGAATTATGACGGAATTACCCTTGGAAAGGTCTGTTAGAGATCCCATCTGTGAACACATAAAATTATAACAGACAAAATGTTGATGGTGGTATAATTTGTGAATACCAATAATGACATTAGCTGTTGCTGGACAGGTAAAACCACCAAGGCACATAACTCCTGTACAGTTCTTCTATAAATGATTTCCCTTCAGATCCTGAGAATTGTAACATACAGATTCTTACTTATGAAATTTTACACAGTGTATCCCTGCATGTCTCTGACTCCTGAGGTTTCCCCAGTTCCCCTGGGAATCATCACTCTGTTATTCATACATATCTACATACATACCCTACTTATTTTGTATTTAGGTCACATCAGCTGTGTGCACAGAGCAGCACCAAACAGGTCACCATATGTCCAAAAATTCCACATATAGTTGTTATAGATGCATATTATGATAAGTATTTGATTTACTACATGAGCATATACATTTGTTGCGAAAAACAGTAACCACAATTTGAATTTTGGCAATATATCAGCTACACAGTAAACTCAGTCTTTTGGAGAAACATCAGGGTTACTGCATGAGTACTCCATAGTGCACATACACATACAACTTCCTAGCAAATCTCAGGGAAATTTGATAGCCCTGTGTTTTCTGATTTTTTTTTTTGGCAGGGAGCCAGGCTAAAAAGATTCTGCTGGAGCCCTACAAGCCATATTTGGTAATAACTCACTTCCTAGCAAGCATATATAAAACTATGTGAGAGAAGAAACAAGGTTCTAATCCTCACCCATTTGACAAGAGCCCAGTGGAAAGAAAACCATCAGTGTTCTCTGCAAATATGGCTTGCTGCATAAAGCTGGAAATGGCTGTGACCAGGATTCCTGCCCTTCAAGCCCTGGCACATTTGCCCACAGCCTGGCTCTTTTGCTCAGGACAGGCACTGAGCTGGGACTTGGAACAGAAACAAAGTATGATCAGTGAAGTCTTCTTGCCACTTTTTTAAACAAGTTTGCTTTGAGCAAGTTTGCTTTTTTAAACAAGTTTGCTTTGAGCAAGTATAGCTAAAATAAATAGACCACAATAGGAAGAGAGTAATTTAGGCATATTTCAGTAGCTTATTTGACTCCCATTTGCTGCAGACAATATTAAATACTTCACCTTCATTAATGATACTACAGTGTATCACAATATACTGTTTTCTAACCTAAACTGAACCAGAATGCACTGTGTGGCAAAAAGACATTGAAGACTAAGTAAGAACAAATTACATGCAGCGGTATAAAGAACAGCAGTACAATTAAAATTTGGAGAGCAATAGTCCAGCAAAAGTCGCATTCTTTTCATATTCCAAATATCAGGCAGTGAGATCAGTAACTTGTAAGCAGAACTGAAGCATATAAAAAACCTGTAATATTTCAAGACAAATCACCTATGCAATTACAGCATTTTTTATGATGAACAATACAATCATACAAGGCTGAACAAACTCAAAGACAAACCAGTTGGAAAAAGGTCATTGCAAAATATGTCTACAGCTCATTTGCGAGCTACTTAGATGAGATTGCATCTCTTCTTAATTTCAGGGAAAGCAGGGGAGAGAATCTATGTCTGTGATCCAGGTCTTTTTGAAATACAGAAAGATTTTGCACACAGAAGAAAATCAGCTTGCTTTCTTACAGGCATCTTTTGTATGCAGCTGTTAATTTCCTTGATAGCTTTTGTGCTTTCATTGTATTTCCCTATACTTGGCATGGTGGGCAACACCACAACAAACAGAAATATCCTCACATTTACCAAAATCATTTCCACCCAGAAAAACTGGTAGCCTTTAATTTAGAATCTGCTGCAATAGTACTGCTCCTGCCCTTATATCTCCAATGCCTTCTTTCCAGGTTCATAAAAATATTTATTCCTCATTCCAAGTTTGTGTTTTACAATTTTAACCCATTAACACTTAGTGAAGCAATATGAGAATTATTGAATTCAGTACGTTATAATAAATTTTACAGACATTCAAGTCAAAAGATAAAAGTGAGTATTGGGATCTTTTTCTGTAAGGTTGGCAAAACCCAATTAAGACAAAGTATACCTGTTTATATAATCACTCTACACTTCAAAATGGAGGTGGACATTTTTTCACACCATAGAAATAATTGCACCAAAATTATATTTTACACCTCTAAACTCATGTTCACAGGGCCAAACATGATTTTCTATTTGTTCACAGCTTCTGCACTTACAGTCAATGTTTTCAGAATTCTACTGGCAAATCTTCTAAATTATATGAATGCAGAATTTTACCCCCAGGTAATTAAAAGGATTTTTTTTACAATAAAACTTCTACTTGTAAGTGTTCATAAAGAAGTTAGTCAGGATTACAGCATTCCTGCATCAGGTACTATCCCAATTTCGGTCCCCTGTGCATCACACAATTCAGAGAGACATGCTGTCACTAGTAAAGACCACAAGTAGATGTCTTAGGAGATCAAGAAAGAAGAATGTCTGATGCACTGAAGCTGATCAGCCATCAGCTCACCTGAACATACAACACTACCTGCCACAACTCCAGTGCAGACTGCAGGGAGAAACCTTTTGCTCACAGAACTCCGTGAATGGTTGAGATTGGAAGGGACTTCAGGAGGTCACCTTGTCCAACCATCCTGTTCAAGCAGGGTCACCTATAATTGGTTGCCCAGGACTTTTAAGCATTTCCACAGATGGGGACCTCACCTCTAGTCAACTTTTTCAAGTGCTCAGTCACCCGCACAGTAAGAAATAAAAAAAAAAGGGGGGGGAAAAAGAAGAAGAAAAGAGAAAGAAGAAAAATAAGTGTTTCCTTATGTTCAGACAACCTTCTGTGTTTCAGTTTGCACCCACTGCCTCCTGTCCTGTCACTGGGCACCTTGAAAAGGAGCCTGGTTCCATTTCTTTACCCTCCCTGCAGAGATTTATGCACATTGATGAGGTGCCCCCTGAGCCTTCTCTCCTCTAGGCTAACCAGTCCCAGCTCTGCCTTTCCTCACAGGAGAGATGCTCCAGAGCCTTAACTCTCCTCGTGGCTCTTAGCTGGATTCTCTCCAGTAGCTCAATCTCTGTCCAGTACTGGGCAGACCAGAACTGGACAATGCACGAGGTGCTACCTCACCTGTGCTGACTATAGACACTCAGTCATCACTAATTTCTCAACACACAGTTCAATGGAAGATAATTAGGCTAACATTCTTCATGCATTTCTATCCTGTAAGTAAATTTCTAGAGCTCACAATACACTTAATAGAACTTTTTAGACACTAATATGGAGCACTTCCAGGCCACGTTGCCTTTACAGCTATTAGAGTGAGGATTGAAATAGGAAATTACTTATTAACAACATTTTAATGTAGGCTGCTTTGTTCAGCAAAGCAAATTTGGTCTGGGAAGAAACCTTTCCCCACCAGCTCTTCAAATGATTCAGGTAATATTTTGCCTGATCAAAAGACTAACCAATTTCCTCCTGACCACATCCTTCTCTGCTCTGACCGTGAATGCAATGAAATAAAAGCCTGCAGGCACATGCTGGAGTAAAAATATTTTTAGATTTTTAATCCCCTGGCTGGATACAGCCATATTAAATATAGATTACTTTTTATGACTAGAGATAAAACTGGATGAAAATAGGAAAATTGTCATTGAATAAAAAAGTGTGGCAATGGAGGTATATAATATACTGTAGATAACACAGTATAGAGAAAGCTAATGTATTTGTTCATCATATGAAGCAGAACAATGAAGATAGTATTTCTGGTGTACATAATTTCATATGAATAATTTAAAAATATATTCTTACTCTAATTCCATGACTGAACCATCCTTGAATTTACAGGGTCTTGTTTTAAAATGTCCTCTATACAAAATGAGATTCAAGCCCTGCAACATCCATTTACATAGCCATGTCTTGGGACAGAGATGAAATATAATAATTTTCCATTAAAAAATGTTAAAACTCAGTGATATTTTTACTTAATATGCAAAACTTCATTTCCTTCAGCTAGCCTTGCAAAACAAAAAAGTACCATTGTGATGAAGGATTCAAAATACAACATAGTACTATAAATAGTCTGATAAGCTGATCTTTCAACTAGGTTTTCACTGTATTGTTACAGTCAACAAGTTGAACTTTTCCTGTTATAATTAAAAATATGTTGGCTTTCCATTGAGGTTTCAGGATATCTTCTTTTGTTACGGATAAAATTTATATTTTTCTAGTAATACATCTGCCTTTAATACAGAAGTACCAATCAAGCAAACCAATCAATCCTCTCTGTGTAGTTGACCACTCAAATGTCAGAATTTAAGTGAGATGAAAATGTTCAGCTGTGGTGAGCAGTGAAGAAGTGACTGCAGGGAAGGACTACTGGGAAAATTGTTTGACTACACATTGAACAGCTTAGCAGTAAACAGAGAGAAAATGCTTTAAATACTATGTTTTAAAATATTCCTCCCAGTTTATCCTATTTATTGCAAGATTCATATAGCTAATCTTTTCTGTCTGGAGCTGGGTGCATATAGGATGGATTGGGGGAAATGAAGGTGTTCCAAAGAATGGAACATACCATTCATGGTACCTTCAACGGAAGTAGCAAGACTTTCCTGTAAAAATGCTTCTTTGACTACTCCAGATTCCAAATTTACTGAGTTAATCTGGAAGCTTCCTTCCATTTATACATTTAAATCCTTTCTTTGATACATCTTGAGGACATATATTAAAACCCAAGGGCAAAGGAAAAGCAAAAAAACCAACTCCCTACCCTTTGTGCACATTCTTCTGATCTGGTTACATAAACCAGTCATTTATAACAGGAAAAAGAGAACTAAAACCTTCACTTCCAAGACAGGGGGAATAACAAGGTGCCTAACTAGACAGCCAGTGGGGTGGTAAAAGTACTGCATTTTATTAAAAAGAGCATTCTTTGATTTTTTTTTTTTTCCAAAATAGTATAATTCTGTGGGTGGTTTGGTTTTTGGTTTGCTTTTTTTCAGAACTAGCTCTTTTCCCAAAATGGCATGGCAGACTTCTGAAACACAGATCAACTGGGAGAATGGAAAAGTTCTTACAGGACACAGCTCTGGCTAGAGTTTTCACAGAATAAACACCACAACTTAGCAGTGACTGAATTTAAGGGCTCTGCTCCAAAAATAATGCAGAACTCCAGTTTTGCCTATTGCATAGAAGGAAAAACCATTGGAATTCAACATCTTTCTGCTGATGAAAAAGGGTTGTTTGGGTTGAAACTCCATATTAAAGTGTAATGTCCATTTTTGTAAAGTAAGAATCATTAAATGACACTGAAACATCTATTACTGCACAGTGTTTAAAACATTTTGAACTCATATTTCTATTTCTGGATACTTCTTTGTCCCTGTTTGAAATCTGGAAATTGTTCACAGCTCAAAGAGGAAACTGAAGGCAGCCTTTAAATAATTGTCTATACAGACGAAAGATAACTAAATTTTGAAGATCTGAGGAGTCAAGAAGAGCACAGTAAGCACACAAAGCCAGTTTGACTATAGAGGGTCAGACTAGCTTATGTTTCATCAAGTGTTATACATTCTATTTTTACAAACCCTTTAAACTTGTGGAAACTTTAAATACATTACAGTATGTAGAATAGAGAGCATAATCCTTCACCTCTGATACTGAGCTGCCTTTGCAGAATTCCTCTCTCAAAATGTCTTCTGTTAAGACTTCATATTAGCTAAAACAGCATGTTCATAGAATTCTCCTCTTTTCATCATTCTTCTTGACAAACAGGTGTCAGCACACTAAAATTACTGCTGTTTCCAATGGTCCCTGCCCAGCTCTGAGCTCATGATCCATTTTCCAACTTCTGTTATTTTATTTCTTCTCCTATTGTAAGATCATCTTCTAGCAATGGGTGTCTGAAGGCAGGATCATTTGAAAACCTCGCCAGTTATGAGACATAATTGTGCTCAGATTGGACACTGGTATAACCCAGTAGGAGTCAGTAGACAGGCACTGGCTCATTCCAGAGCTGAATTTGATACTTTGTGTTTACATTAATTGTTTCACCATTTGAAACAAATGTTTATTTAAAGCTGATTGAGGTAAGAGCTGACACAGTGTGCCATTTATATCATCAGTGCCTTTGCCACTTCATCTCAGCAGGTTTTACTTTGAAGAAGCAAAAATAGCTTCATCAGACACTGAAAGAAAATCTTAACGTTCTGGTTAATCAGCAGCAGTCTGTGAAGAAAACAGCAAAGTAATGAAATCTCCACTTCTGAATAATTGTACTTGGGAAGCAGTGAGATTCCAGCATAAATTAATTCTGAGCATCCAACTCAGTTTTCAGCTAGCATCAATCAATCAAGTACTGAAACTAAATTCATAGCTCTTCACAGCATACTTTTTAGGGTAGGATGCAGAAAGATTAAAAAATAAAATAAAATTAAGGCACTAAATTATGTTTTTCCTACACAGGAGATCCATTACTTTTACAATAGAAATCAGTTACTGATGTAGGGAATTTTAATAACCTTATGTTCTCAATGTTCCAAATCCAAGTGGTGGATACATTGGGAGGCACATTGAGGTTTACGCCTCAGAATTCTAACTAAATATGATTTATGATCAGAGAAATGTTAGAAACTCTATCCTAACACCCCAACCCCCCAGTCTACTGTTGGTTTATATCACGTGCAATCTTTGCACAAAGTTCATGAACAACTCAAATTTTGAAGAGGAGTCCACATTAACCATGCTTCTCAGACTGAATTTATCATTCCAACAACTTTATAAAAGTATAATGAAAAGAAAGCAGCTAAAGTGCTATTTAAGATATACCATAAAACTTCAGGCCTGCACCATCTTGAGGTGACAGGGAAGGGAAGGAGGCAGGAAAAATGTTACCCACACTAATATCTTGTACATTCTCAAATACCCAGTCACAGAAAATGAGAATCAGGTAAATACAATGCAAGAGGAAGATGTAAAAATGGTATCCTAAGTTAGAAGTGGGCTGTTATGAGTGAGTCAAATGTAGCTCTAAGATCATTCCACCTTAGCTAATCAGAATTTACAACTTGCTCCAATTTAGGTCTCTGAAGTGCTTGAAAACATCTTTTCGTAATTTTATTCCATCACTGCACACATCTGTGTCAAAGAAAAAGTGTCCTTAAATCCGTGAATATAACATATGCTACTCATTCCATTCCTTTGGGTACTTGACCAGTCTTCCAGAGCCCAGTGAAATTTAAAAGCCATTAAAGAAACAGCAGAAATTCTAGACCAATTACAGAGCTGATAAGGGACAAAATTCCAGTGGAAAAATAACTTTTTGTGACTGGAATTAGTTATAAAATATTTCCATTATTCTGTTGTGTCAAATGCCTAAACCTTTAACATCCCTCACAAAGTTTTAGCAATCAAAAACCTGGAATTCTGAGAAACCTTTCTGAAAAGGAAAAATGAAACTATTTTTTTAGTAAGAAACCCATCACTAATTTAAACTGTAACTTGTGTAATCCCTAGAACCTGTAGCATTTTTGTGAAGGGGGAGACTCACTCTCTCTTTAGATAAAAAAAATTAGATTAAAAAAATTGTATTCTCTCTTCAGACTACAATTGAATGGTTTCTGCTGAAGGCCTTGTGACATGGGTGTTGGTCAGTTTCTGTGGTAAGGAAGAGTTCACCCTTGAGGTCAGTAACAACACCAGAATAATTTCAATATATATAACACCAGCCATTAAAAAAGCACCCTGACAAAGGAGCATAAACTGTTCTTTGCCCATCAGGACCATGCTTTCAGCTAGGTGAGAAAGGAATTGAGAGTAGAAGCGTTTAAGTGTTCTAAAAATGTTGTCCTTAAAATTATCAGTATTAGAAAATGCATTCCCCGATATAATATGTCATTTTATATCAGGAAATCATATTATTTCAAATTCTGATCAATTAAGGAATTGTCACTGAGTAGTAATCTCTGCATCTCAAACAATTCATCTCCTCACCAATTACCGAATTACTGAACTAATCCTCATTTGCTTTACAACTGTAAAACAAAGACCTTTGTAAAACTGCGTGTGCAATGCCTGTAGAATTGGCAACCTTTACTCCAGTCTCTTCTCCACTGAGTGAATTTTGTTAACTTGTGCTGGTGGGAAAATTATCTGTATTTCTTCTACCCTTTACTTAAAGAAGAAAACATGCACAATCTTTTGCTCTCTGATATTTTATTCAGTTAGAGATTGTTTAAATGCTTAAAGATATTTTAGAATCTATCTCGGCAAATTACTGACCTGATGTTACAAGAAATCCTTCATTTGCTCTTTTTCCTGTACCTGCACAAAGAACATGCCCTGCAGATGGCCAAGGTGTGCCATAGAGACAAGAAGAACCATAGGACATGACTGTGTATCATCCAGATAGAGACAAAACATGCAAATACCCAATACTAGACGAGATATACCCTTTACTGTAGGTAAAAGAAACTTCTAGGAGTGCTTCCTGAGCTTCCAGTTACTGACACAAACATGGACACAGAAAACTGAAGGTGCCCTTCCAGGCAATGTTAGAGTATCACATTCCAGCCAACCTTTCTGTAGCACTTCTGGAAGAGAGACAGAAGGCAGACATTTTGATGTTATGAAAATATATAAATAAATATTTAAGTAAATAAAGACATTTGCCCACTTGGTTCTGTAACACCACCTTCATTCCCTACTGGTGCAGTAGCCTCAGCAGGGAAAGACTTGAGTTTTGCTAACAGATCTTCTGCTTATTTACAAAGGCAAAGCACAGGACCTTAAACACAACACAATGGTGTCTTCACATGACTTTCTAACACCTTCAACTAAAAAGGAAATAATTAATTAACCTGGGACCAAATCTGAAATTATCAAATCAAAGAAACCGACCTGAGAGTTAACAGTACATTAAACAGTTGTGTTTTCTGCAAAGATATTTGGAATGACTATCAATAAATAAGCGTCTTCTTATGACTTTGGAGAAATAAACCAACTGGAAGATCACCAATAAATGAATACTGCTGGAAAGACAGAACACATAAATCTAAGTATGATGGTTTTGCATCACTGGAACAAGAGTCACGTATGTAAGCTTTCCTCTGCTTGTCTCAATATTGAAAGTCCTGCTGTAACTGTATCTAAACCACATAAACTTAGAAGTTGACCAAGTATCAACTGAGAGTTTAATGTTGTAAAATGAAGTGTAGTTTCCTCATTTCTCATCATTCTCTGAAGGATGATAATTCTTCTTTCCTCTTGGTTCAGAAGCTGAAAGCTCTCTGTTCATTTGTTATGATTTCCCAGATCAAGAGAGACAGAAATTACACTGTCATGACCACAGCTCTCAGCATTTGCTTTGTGACTACAGAATCTCAGATTTCAGTTTTGTTTTTAATGCTTGCTAGTGACCCACATCACTGCAGTTTGAAGACAACATTATTATATAAAAGTCACTACAGAGTCAAAATTAAAGATCTCATAATTGATCTGAATGATGGGTTCTCTCTATAGCAGAAGGCTTGAATTGCAAGGCTAGATTCTACTTAAACTAATGGTAGACTCCTCTGTGGTCTCAGTTTCACTCTTCTTTGCTTAAATTAGAAGACCAAAATACAGTAGTTAGCAAAGATGTTTTGGACCACATTCATCCCTGAAATTACTCCTGCAACTTGATAAAGTAAGAGTAAGAATTTTTCTTTAAAAAAATCACAGTGAATCTAGTGTTTTCTTATGAGAAATGCTAACTGTTATTATACAGACAGGCAGTAAATAAAATGTAAGCAACAGCAAGAAATTAAGGATGAAAAACACTGTCTAGGTAGCTGCTGGCTGCACTGATGCCACAAACCGAAAAACCCAAGTGGCTTAAATTAGTACTTCATGGTCACTAGGCTTTCATTTCCACGGTTTGGGAAAACTTTTAAACTTATTTCTTTGGGACAAAACTCAATATAACTGCAAAGATGGTGAAAAGCATCATGAGCATGGGGAAAGCAGGGCAGTAAAACTATTTTTGCATACTGCAGTAAAATTCTATAAAGTAATGGAGAAATGTCTTCCTCAGCAGTAGTTAACCACAGGTCAGTTTATTTCAAGTGAGATTTTGGTGCCTTGGGTGCAACTCAGCCACTGCAGTTGCTACTCAAACTCTATCCAACATCATTGTAAAAGTGATTTTACAAGCTGGAATTAATCAATGTCATAAACTAAGCACAACTTTGGCCCTTCTACTTTAATCAATAATGGACCACATATCACAAGAAGAAAGATGTTAGCATATCACAGCTGCTATGAGAACAACTAGCAAAATCCTGGGAATGAGCAAGGTTGGCAGACTGTAGCAGCCAGCCCTGTGATGCTGCTACACCAGACAAGAACACAAACTTCTTACTGAAATACTTGGCATTATCAAAAAATGTAAAAATATTGATTCCACCTTAACAAACCAGCTCAGCAAGAAAATGTCCCCCAGCCGAGGTTATCCATGCCCCTTGATTGATTTCTGACGTCCTCTAGGATTCAAAGCGCATTATATCTACATAAACCAATGCAGTATAATCCTAAAACATCTCATCTATACCAGTTATTTCAAGCTAGGGATGTTTCAGGGATTCTGAAGGAGAATGCCATGGTAATGCAGCTCAACAGCTGTCAGTATCCAGCCAGTGAAACAGACCTAGCACCTGGACCCAAGGAAAGCTGCCTCTCATGTTATGATTTGAACAGAACACAAATGCATAATCCCTGAACTGACAAGGAAATGCACCCTCAGAGTGAGTTACATATGGGCTCCTGCATTCCTGCTTTCTCACTTTTGTAAGGATATTGATTTCACCCTCCTTCCCTTCCATCAGCACAAACATGTACAGTCAACAAATCTGGGAGTGGAAAAACACATTTTCATCAAAGACCTATTTTCTGAAAAGCACAATCACAGCACCACATATGCACCAGTGTCAGACCAGCAGCTGGTTGAAAATTTCTGATCACAGATGGCTGAGCTTGGCTTCAATCTCCTAGGAACTATAGCCTAAGTTCTTACTGGTTTGTGTATTTTGCAGTCCACTTGTAGGTCAGTAAAACTAAAACCCATTTCTATGTAATGCTCTCCACAGTTTTAAAGTGTATTAGTGAATTCCACAGATTCTATGGGAGGAGATCAGTATTGATCCTACCAGAGGGGGGAAAAAAAAAAAAAGCAAGCTTTCAAAAGGTCATGTTTACTATATTTGAAAGGATATGATACTCATTTGCTAAGTGGACAGATCAGGCAAAGTGCTACTATGAAACATAACTGAGCTTTCTTTGGCTACTGAATATTTAGGAACTATCTACAAAAATGCCTTACCATTAACCTCAAGAAAACTGTTACTGCAGTTCTTTCAATCAGAATTCTTGCTAGTACAGCTGCTTCTCTACACATACTTACAGGCCAAGAAATCACTTACTACTGAGTCATTAAAAAGCCTCTTCTGGAAATTACTCTCACTGACAGAAACAAACAAAAGCCTAAACTCAACTCTGTATGTAGTGTCCTCTAAAAAAGAGTCAGCATATAAAGATTAAAAAGTTTCATGTGAATTATGAAAGCTAAGAATTTAATTGATGCCTTATTTTCAGCCTTTTGGTAAACAAAGCTTTCTTCTTTTTATCAAGGATGATTTCATCCTTAGGTCTGTTCTTTGCTATTATATTCAATTTTCATATCAGATACTATATGGAATACACGTCTTCCACCTATAAATTAATCCAGCTAAAGAACTACAACAGTTTTTCATTCTCACATGCAGACAGTTGTGAGATCTAGTTGGTAAAACTGAAAAAATTAAAACAGTCTTGTTATCTTCTGTGGCTTTTTCTAATTTCCATAATATAATGAAAAAGATCCAAATTAGTCCAAGAGATGTAAAGAAAGTGATTCTAATCTCATCCAAAGCCCATACCAATTATGTCTAATACATTTGCTTACAGAGTTCAGAACTGGAAAAAGAAATAGGATGATGCATAGAAATTTTCAACTGGACTTATTCTCTTTCCTTAAGTTATCTTAATCTATTCAGGGTGTCTGATGTTGTAGCAACTTTTATTTTACATTTTTGAGTACTTAAATACTATTAAACTGGTATTTTATACACAGAGGATTGAGTTATCCACTTGAGCAAAATTAGTGCTTTCTGATGATATTTTTACTCTACTGAGCAAGAAGCTAGAAAGACAAAAATTTTTATGTTAGCTTGATTATGCCTATGATTAGCTCAGTCTTGTGCCCAGTGCTGGCCAATATCAGACACTGATTGCAAAAGCATAACAATTTTGAATCCACTTTGTAGGCAAACCAGGGAGTTATTTTGTTAGGCTCTAGGCTTTCTGTACTGGTGAAAGTTGTCTAACAATTCTTAAAACCCCACAACATTGTTGTAGTTAAAAGCATACTTAAGTGTACAAAAAGGCAAAACCTTTTTCTGTATTTAAAACCAGAAAAACTTTAAAAATGCACTTCCTATGTCAGCTTAGAGGTGGCTCTCTTCCAGAGAGCTCTAAAGTCTATTTCTCAACTGTTTAGCAATTCTGCTTCCACATACAGGGAGCAATATTTTGCAGCTCAGAAGATGGCCTGGGACCCTAGTGAAGAGATGAGGTAAAATGCTCTGTTGTATTTTCAGTAGAACAGACTTCACAGGCTCTGCAGAACCCAGTCTGTCAGTAATAATGAACACAGAAATGTCACAGCTGAAAAATAACTAAGGAAGGTTTTAGATAAAACTGTTCAGAGGAAGTACATGTATTAGAAAAGGCAGTCCTTTCTAAACTGAAAGTGAGGATGCAAAACAAAGTCTGAGGTCCTGGGCATGATTTTGATCCTCCTTAGGCTATAACCATGGAGATACAACAGCACCAAGCTCTTGGATTCATCTTATGTGAAAGATATCTACATGATTGTGTTAGTGAAGTCAACACCAGGAGCTTAAATAATGAACTTTTAGAAAAACTGCTCTAAGTGTGAACTTCTGTGAAGACCTTAGGCCTCAGACCTCTTTTTCCATGATTCTTGTAGATTGTTCCCAGTTCCTGCATGTGAATTGCCCAAACCTATGATCCCATTTTAAGACACCAGAGAAACTCAATTTATTTCAGTTTTCTACTTTCAGTTATAGTAAGAGCTAGGCTAGATTTCACATTATGTTGTAGGAACTATACTTGGATATATTTACCATGCTCTATAACTCAGTCTCTCAGCTTGATAAAGCAGGCAGAAGACCACAGAATTGGAGACATGTATTAGTTTGTTATACCAAGTGATTCAGACTGTGTATGAGCAAAGGGAGGGTAAAGAAAAACATGTCAAGGTGAGCATCTTAATAATTTGTAAAAGTTGCTGGTTCTACAAATAATATAACCATTTATGTATTTGAAATTAGGTGTTTCTTGCCAATTCTTGTAGCAGCTGCTAAGATCCCTGCTGCAGGTCATGCATGACAGTACAAGAAGAGTAAACAAAACCAGGCATAGCTTGTCCCAGTGAAAGGAGATGGGAACATTTTGCACAGAAATCGCATTTTTATTTGATTAAAACTTCAGCAGTGCTCATGGCATTAAACCATTTAATTAATTTACTGGAAGATTAGTTTGAATGCTATGCCTTTTAATAGAAACTTACCCTGCAAGCCAGAATTTCTGAAGTGAGTAAGAGAACTAGCATACTTTAAATACCAAGGTAACTCTTATTTAACAAAGTATGTACATAATTCTAAAACAATCCCATAAAGATCTATTGGCAGTAGGAACACTCTGTTTTAGTCAGTGTAAAAAGAGGAGTTGTTGTCAAAAGTGAAGCTGGCAGAGTAATGTTTTTCCTATTCGTCTTCTGACATGAAAAACAAATCCAGTGCAGATCACAATGAAATCAAGGCTTTACGGGTGTTCATGGAAGAGGGGACTGTTGTCCTAGACACGGTATTCACTGTTTAATTCTAATCCAAATCCTTGGTTTAGTTAATTCAAACCTAGCTGCTAGCATCCAAGCTACTGCCCATCCACCCAGACAGCAGTTGCCTCAGTACTTCCTTGTTGAAGGGATTTCATACCTGAACAGATCAACAAAGAAATACTAAGAGCTGCACCGCGAAAGTAAATCATTTAGCAATCAGAGCTCAAACACAAACCAGCAAGTTCAGGAAAGAGATTATATTTCTCAACGTACTGTTGGCAATGGCTGTTATTAATTTTTAGCTTGCAGGTAGTAATTTTCAAGAAATAATGGGAATTTGTTGTGTTCCAGCACAGCTTCTGCACACAGAAGCTATGCAAATACACTGGTGTCAAGTTACACAAAGTAAGATGGAATGAAAAGAAGCATATTTGGCAGAAAGTCACTCTCATTTGCAGGATAAGGTATGTGTCCCCTTCACATTCTCTTTGTTAATAAACACAGATAAAAGGAATTGACAACCATGCAGGGCTCCTTTCCATATGTGGAGAGCATATGAGAACACACATGATTTTTAAATTTCCTGTCTGAAAAAATGTACAGAATATCAAGTATTTGTGCTTGCTAGCTCATTCTTAAATGCAATCCATACCTGGTTATTTTAAAATAGATTGAAAGAAAAAAAAAAGGAAACCACCACCAAACTTTAATGCTGTTCACTACCTGTGACTAAGAAGTGTTTGCAGAGGACTCCAAGAATATTTCAACACTTTTTATATTAGTGTCATGACTGAAAATTTAATTTCTCTTGGTCCTGTGATATCAGACTTAGCAGATGATGCCTAATGGCAACATTCTGATGTTTTAATAACAACACAAATCTTATTCTTATTTTATGACCTGTGATTGGTTCTGCACCTCTTTTGTATTACAGTTAGATTAAATGGTAAGTAAATGTATTTCTTGGCAAGTTTTCATATTAAGTGACACTGGATGGTGCATAAATAAATCCAACAAATGTTAACCAACCAAGCAAACAGTGTTCCAGTGCCACAGCATACAGATATTGGTAATGGTGATTATTATTAATAGTAAAAAAATACAATAATCGATTTCACCAGATTCAGAAAACAGAGAAATGGTTAATGTGTTATGTTTAGTGTCCTAACTGACTGGTTCTTGTAAGAACCACTGTCATTCTCTTGGATGGTAGCTTACCTCAGAAGACCACAGCTCATGTCAGAAGGAAGAGAGAATCAGGTACAAAGAAATTTTTTTTGTTAGATGAGGAAATAAATATAGAAATGAGAATTGATATTGTGTTAAGCTAGTTTAGGTTTGAAATGAAAGTCAGATAATTCAAAGTTATGATTCCCATAATTAGAAATTGCATTTCCCCGTCTCTGCCATGAGACTGCAAAGCAGCTGCTTGCAGGAGCTTCACAGCAAACAGATGAGAATCTTTTGCTCCCAAAACCACTTGTGAACTCCTAAACCAGAAGATAATATTATGACTTTTACTTGCTGAACTTTGCTGGGATGCAGAGGAGACTAAAATGTACTCTTTCAGTATGAGCTGATAGGACTTAACTCAGTTGGAGTATTTACCCCTGTGTAACCTTTTGTTTAGATGAGCTCTTGAAGGCCCAGGCTTCTTTTCTTCCTGGGTGAGTACTGAGCATAAATGTGAAGTGATGGTCTAAAGGAAAGACTGTGGGTGCGTCTGGGATTTGCACAAAGGTCTGTTTGTAGAATGGAAAGGTTCCATACTGCCTTTCTTTTCTCTGAATCTACGCTTTGTTCAGTCCCAAGGAAGTGACCTGGAAAAAATGAACTTGCAAGATGTGGGAAATAAAGTTTTTAAAATGCAAAGCACATTTCATTAACAAAAGCAGAACTGACAGGTGGTAAATAAGCTCAATGAAGAAACCATACATACCTTGACAAAAATCTTCTGGACAAAATGTACAAAAATAAACAATGAAAATCCCAACAGTCGATCCACCTCTTTTGGTTAATACTGAGCCTGCCCTCATTAAGAACAAACTTTTAAGGTAAACCTTACACTAAAAGTTTTAAAGTTTTGTTATATGAGCTAATGCTTTTTTCAGTTCTCGTTTCTTATCCTTTAAATAAATCAAGCGAAATTATCTTCATGCTGCATTCAACAAATATGCATAAGCATGATCAAAAGAGTATATTTTATTTATTTCTACATAAATTGCAGAATTCTCTTGCTTACTTGGGCACTCTAAGCATTTGAAAATGAAAGACATTTCACTCATCTTCCAAAATAGGTGAAAGAACCATTGACACCAACAATCTAGGGGGATGCACAACCTAACTTAGGCAAGCCTGCTGCAATAAACTGACAAATTGCTTTTACTAAACTGCCCAGCCCCAAATGGTCTATAGGAATTAACATAAGAGGTTCTTGGCACCTCATCAACATGTGGAAATCCAACTTTGGATGTCACTGCCCATGGCTGGGGGGTTGGACTAGATGACCTTTAAATGCCCCTTTCAACCCAAACTATTCTATGAGTCTGTAAGTAAACACTTCTTCTAAAATTGCAGTCTTGTATAATAAAAATGTCTACATTTTAAATATACAACTTGACTATTGGAAAGCTTGCTTTTAAAAGAAAATATTCTAATGGCAATGGTGATTAAAAAGCTTAAAATTTCTGGCACTTCTACCATCATATCCCTTGAACTGCTAACTTGCGACTTTTCCAGAGCATCCATCCTTATGGAAGCCATTAGTGATGGATTGGGCAAAATTATCCTTGGAGTAAATTGTGCTCCACTCCTCCTTCCCCTCGCTCCCTCAGCCCCTCAATTCAATTCTTGATTCCAATTTCAGTGAAGATACAATTTTAAAAATGAAAAATTAGTTGAGAAGGAGAAATGAAGAGTTATTTAAATGGCTTTAAACAAAACCACATTTCTGTTCATTCTCAATTTCACATCTAAATGGCTTGTGGCAAATGCTCAGCATAGATAAAAGTTCATAATCCTTTTAATAACAATTTGCCTGCTGTTAAAATCCATTTTATTTTTTGTTTCAGTGAAGATATTTTGGAAAGTATCATAAAATCATAAGAAACCAATCACATTGTTTTGTTGGTACAATCAATTTTTATGCCACAGGGTGTGAAACTGCTAAAATGCTAAAACTGGAAGCTCAAGGACAAAGCCACACAGAAAAAGAACTCTTGAGAAATAAATTAGGGTGTTCAATGTCATCTTCATATTCTTTCAGTTAGCATTGGAGAAAGGAAGTATTTAGCACAGAAATCCAGTCTGAAGCAAGTCTTCAGCCTTCAGTTAGCATCCAACCTGAACAATGTTCTGAGCTGAGATGATCTTGCACCTACCGTACAGTTTGAGGTAGTTCTGCACCTACCACAGTGAAGTTTCAAAAAATGCACTCAAGTGCCTGCCAGAGATAAAGGCAAGGAGCTTGGCAGTCTATCACTTGAAAAACAAATCTCTCTGATAGTAGAGACCAAAAATATTTCACTGGAGAAGAATACTATGTCCTATCAGAAGAAATGTTAACCTCTCTCACATTCTGAGTCAGCAAGTCACCGAGATTTCTACCAAATTAATGTGTTCAGGTTCACTCTCCCTCCTGATTCACTTGTTGAATTGTCCTTAGAAGAATTAAAAATTTAAGCAATCAGTCAGTTTTTAAAAGCAACTATCTATTGGGAATATTTTAAATCAAAAAAATTGTAGAACATATAGCTTTAAATGCTAAAATCTTTCTTTCAAATCCAGAAATAATCATACGATAGAGTCAACTAGCAAGATTACCCCAAGCAGCCACAAATCTCTTCAAATGCTTGTTTGGGGATTTTTTTTTTCTGTTTGGTTTGGTTTTTTGTTTGTTAGATTTTGTTTTCCACTAACAAAATTAGAAGGGCATAGAGAAGCTGTTTAATTCTAGACTTTGGACTGATTTTTTGATTTGTTTTATTATACAATGTGTTAATTTTGTCTCATTTCTCTAATATTATTTTCTCAGAGGTCTTCTGTTTCAGTAGAAAATGAAGTCTGTTTCATAAATCTTGCTAGACTTTTTCCTAACTTTTTATTACAGTAATTTTTTACCAGATAGGCAGTATATACCTTCAGTATGGTCTAATACTTAATGAATGTTGTTTAATCATCTTAATTCTTTCTCTCCTCTCTGTACTACCTAATGATCTATATTCAGATCAAATTTTCTTGAAATAATCTGTTATTCAATGTTAATCTGAGAATCAAAGTCAATTTTTTTACTAGAACTTAATAAGGCGAACTGTTTATGGCAATTATTCAATATCAAACTAATTTGAATTACAAAGCATTCTGAAATTTCCTAACTTGGATGTCCAAATGCAGGCCACTTGATCTATGCTTAGGAATCTAAATTAATGGCTTGGCTTTTCAATATACTAAGCAATTTTTTTTTCCTAATAAGGCTTAACTAATTAAATCTTGCACAAACTTAGTATTTTTGAAGGATTATGAAAGGGGCAAATACTTGGTTTTCATTTCACAAATAGCTTACAAAAAGACCAATGGTATTTTAATGTTTTTATACTAAAAAGTAACATGATAAGTGGCTTTCTACTCCAACATAAATAAAACATTAAACAAAACAGTACAATCATACATAACATCAATGGAGTAGTCTTCTAAAAACCAAAACATCCAATTCAAATGAATAATGAAAGGCTTCAGCACAGTTTTTATGCTTACAGTATTTACTTATAGATCATCTAATTTCCTCCTAAGGCTAATGTGGAAACTGGAAGCTGCTACCATACACAATCAATAATCCTCTTAGAAGCTTAGTGTGAGATACAGGAGACATTGCCAAAAGTAGTCAGCCAGAAATTAAATTCATTTGGGTTTTGTTGTCGCTGTTGTTTTAAGGAGAAAGCAACTCAATCATTTCCCAGCATCTCTCATTTAGCTTACTGACTTTGCCTTGCAAAGGGTGATGTTCAAATCCTCTAAGCTTTGTTTGACTGGTTGCACCTTATTAACACAATTTGAACTTGGAGGAAAAGCAACAAAACATTTTCTAGTTCTTAATTTCTGTGAAATGTTGGACACAACATAGAGGGCAAATTCAGCTAGTCAGTCTTTACTGCTATTAAACATGCCTTGGGTCCTGAAGAAGTCTGAGTCACTTTGTGGGGGAAGAAATTATCTGGTTGCATTAGAAAGTGGAATTCCAATAAAAGATCACATCTGATGAAAGGTACACACATTCTTCCCAGGAACAGCAAGAAGCAGAACCAAGTAAACTCAAATATACAAGATGTTGCACATTTTAACTAATGCTGTTCTCTAACAACATCAAATATCCCAATTCTCTGTGTGGATCAGCCTCTTGCACACCAGGTGAAAGAACCCATTTTAGGCCAACAATATGACAAACATCCAATTATGAAGAGCAACTTAACCGAACCTCTGAAATATTAACTGTAGGGTCCAGCAATATTTCCCAGTTTGTGTTCTTGAAGCCAAGCCTAGAGAGTTACTCCTCTAGAAATGATCCAGCCTAACTCATTAAAATGATAACATTTTTAGCGAATGATCAGAATGGTCCACCATTAAATAGCTGCATCATGCACTCCCAAGGAATAAAGCATTCAAAAGAATTTTCTACTTCCTCTATAGTCACTTAAATTTTTAAGTTATTAGAATATATATCCTAAGTGTTGAGTGATAGATCTGTAGGCACATTTAAGTTTCCCCACCACCGGGCTATCCGGAAAAATAAACATTAAGCATGATTTGGAGAGCTTTCAAGTCAAACATAAGAACAAATTCTTACATTTGCTGACAAATTCTTGCTTTAATGTTATTTTTTCAAGCTTTGAACAGAACCTCTGCAAACCCCTTGTCTCCACAAGGGAAATTCAGACACTAAAAAGTGAAGGGAAATAATCAATACAATGCCAGTTGTAAGGAGAAGGTAGTCTATTATTTTGAAATGTCTACAATCCTCAACAGTTGGCAATACTATGCAATGGGAGAGAACTGCCAAAAATCAAGTTAGGAGATTGCAACTACTACTTGGTATTAACTTCAATTCTGATTAAATGGCAAGCCCAAAAACCAAGAAAGGACAAGCATTTCAAAAAAATCAGCATAAACTAGTAATCACTCAAAGTACAAAGGACTAACCAGAAAAATCCTTAAATTCAGTAACTCAAGTGTAAGAGCATTTTGTGCACTGAGCATGTGCCGACTCTGGTCTGCTTTTGTATTTTAAATAAAGGTCCCCCTTTACTGGGGACCTTTATAAGTTATGAGGGGATATATGTTAATGAAGGGATCTGTCTCCCTTCCCAAGGATGGACTGAACAAGAAGGAATACAGATGAGTGTACAGCTCTGAACAGAAAGATCAAAAATTGGAGACATTTTTATTTGCCCAGAGAAATCAGGTTTGTAGTGTCTATTACATGTCATTAAAACTGTTCACAGGGCAAGCGCTTGAGAAGCCCTGATGTTTCTGGTTATTAGGACAAGACTAAAAGCAATCATCATCTTCTATTGCTCACTTGGAAGCTACAATTATCCCTGGCCAGCAGGACTTGAAAAAGGATACCCATTCTTCCAGAAATCTGAACCATAGTCTACTAGTCTGGATAATTACACTGCTTAAATTGCAGATCCAACCATAATTATTCAATTTGCTGAGCAACAAAGAGATCTGAAGCTGGAAATAAACCTTTGGCTCTTGCTTTACTGTCTTTTGTATATTCTACCTAGGAGCATAATAATGCATTGTGTGCCTTCAACCCAAGCTTATGCATTTTTCTGAGTGACTGTCTAATTTTAATCCTTCTCTTTTAAATTTTTTTTCCACTAGGACCTTTCTAGATCTCAAGATATTTGTCAGATGGGCTTTAAAATAAGATTTCTTAGATTTCTAATGAACAAATAAGTGAAATAAAGGTCAAGAGAGAGAAAAAAAGAGATTTCAGACTGCTTTCCAATCCTGATGAGGTAAAAACAACCTATCTACAAACTTCAGAACATCTTGTTCCCTAAAGGTGTCCAGATACTGGATAAATCACCCACCCTCATTACCTTATATCAAAACCTCTTATGATTTTGAACTCAATAAATGTTTTCAGCACCAGGTATATGATGATAGCTAACTAAGTGCAATGCTGAGGTCTTGAATTTAAACTCTAAGAGTTGAGAGAAATATTAAGTGAAAAAAAGTACATGAAAGTTGCTTTAATTATGCTATTTTTAGCTCTCAACATTTTCTAAATGCAATCTGCTCTATCCAGTTGATTTGACTACAATTTATATTAATGAAACATTTCAACAGCATACTTCTCTGCAATAAAAAGCCTGTAGTTAAGAGCACAACACTGATTAAAATTAAGGTTTTGGTGGTGGTCTGAAGAAAGCTTTGTTGGATTGCACCTAGTAACTGAGTGGGATTGTGGCACCCCCCCCCCCCCCCCGGAAATAGAAATAACCCATCATGGTCAAAAATGCTCTTAGATTAAAAGTATTGCATTTTTTTTCCCTGTTAGAGGAAGATAATTCTCACCCATATCCATATAAAATTCCATCCATAAGTTATGGGCAGCCTTAAGTTAACTCATGTACCATAAATACCAAAAGAGAATACTCACTGTCAGCTACCAGATGTCTTCATGTCTTAACCCATGGTAACTTGCCTTCTGGTTGTGTGGTCCAACAGGCAATTTAAAACCAATTTTGTAAGGCTGCAATAGTGGTTTTGTACACTATAGGCCTTCAGCTCTTGATGGTAAGCTGAATTTAGAAGTAATTGCTACTCTCTTGTCAAGCAAATCCAAGTAATTTTGAAAGCCAGGGATTATGTGCATTATTCTGATTTATTTAGGATGATGAGTTAAATAATTTTATTTTTAAGGATCAATATTTAATGAGCACACACCTCTTACTAAATTCAGTTGTAGAGACATACCATGTTTGCTGGCCTTTTAGAAACTGAGACTTGAAATGCTATTCTGCTAAAGAAGTTAAACTAAAAATGCAGCAGGAGATTAAGCAAACTTGCTTTTGAGGGACCACGTCAGTAAAATATTTTTCATTATCCATACAACACTATTAATGGAAAACCTACCCAACTTTATTCTCTGGATCAACTTTTACTGTCTTCTACCTTCAGATATAGTTCAGTCATTATGAGACCCCTTATCCTTCCTTGTTGACAGCAGGACAGTCAATATAATTCATTCTCTTTTCTTTACACAAAGCACAGCTGCCTTATGATGAACAAGACATAGATTTTTTCCCTCTTGGCAAAAAATATTCCTCCTTCAAGTATTTTTCTCTTCATGTAGGCTCCACAGTGAGGGTGTCAGAAGCCACAGCATAAAGTTAGACTGGAAAAATTCATTTCCCACTGTGGATACTAATAAATGGAAGCATACAATTAAATCATATCATAACTAAAGAATATCTCTTCATAGCAGTAACAGAACAAAACTTGCTGGCAGCAATTCTAATACCTACTCCATTGCCTTGCTGTTCACTATACCTTGCTTTCTCTGCTTTTTTCATTCTCTACTTTTATTCCTTTACCTGACTTGCTCCCAAAAATACAGCCCAATTAGAGGTGGTTCATTGTGCTCCATTTCTTTTCTGCAAACATGACAATGTTGTCACCTTCTGTGAAGCCAACTTGATCACCTCCTTGGATTCTCCAAATCTTGGGGAACTGTGGCAAAAGACTGGACTGTCTAATTAATGTTTTTTAGCATTATTGTCTGACAGTTCCCTGTCATAATTCTGAAGTCTTGCACATTTACAACTATTTCACACTTTTTTTCTCCTGGTTTGTTAACTGATGCTCTAAAATCAACTGCTTTCTCAGTTCAGTCTATTCTGTCTGCACATTTGACATCTACACTTAAGCAGTGATAAACAAGCCATTACAACTCCATACATAGAATATTGTGCCTGGTATTTCTGCCAGATAAAACATTGAACCTCCAACGGCAGAATCATAAAAGACTTATGCAAGATATATCAAATCAGTTTGCAGTACTCTCTATGTGAACTGGAAGGTCTAAAAATAATTTCAAAGCCCTATTTAGACAGTGACTACTTTTGGCCTGATCAAGGCTGTATCTATGAATTTTTTAAATAGTTGTATTTTTGAGCAAATATCTTGAATTTCTTCCTCTATATATCCTTTCAATTCTATGAGACTCTAACTGTGCCATTTATTTTAGCTATAACATTTGGCACAATCTCAACTTTTCTATTCTGTTAACAACTTAAGGCAAATTATTCTTACTTTATTCTAATTTGTCCGTTTATTTCTTTGCAAGGCAAAGAAAATGTTGACCCTGTATGGTCATAATTTACTGCAGATGAGAAAATGGAGGTAGTGAGGGTGAATCATCACATCTGCTGTTCTTTCACTTAATAAGAACAAACCTTCGAAAGCATAATTGGGCAGTCCTTAGACAGAATGATCAGTGATCCTTCAGTCTAATTAAATGTTTACTAAGACCATCAATAAGAATTTGGATGTACAAAACCTGAAAAGAAGAAACACATTGTGGTATGTGTTGAAAATAACAGTAATTTTTTCTTGCTTTCCTTCATAAGATAGATGACCTACTGAGATTAATGCAGGGATTTCATTGAAATTGGGAAGGAATTTAATCTTCTATCTGGGTTTCCCTGAATCTATTTTATGTGTGCAGGAAAATGGGAGTCACTGTCTCCAGGGTAAGCAGATTGGTTGCTGCTGACAACAGCACACTACAGCTGCTGTTAGCAGAAACCAGGATCCATGAATCCAGTGATTCAGCTGTACTTGAATGGCTGATGGCTGCTTGTGTAAGATCTCAAAGAACTTTTCATGTTTGATTTGATGAAGACATTCCACTTTTACTTCTGTCTGGAATCAAGAGTAGCTATAAAATACTCAACCTAGGCAGGCCTAATTCCAGATTCAAAGGTAGTTCTCAGGAATTTCTATGTGAGCTTGGAAGCAAAGCGATATTTGTTCTTCTATTTTGGTGCCCAGAAAATTATAGTTTAGAACTGGGGTATGAAAGAGGAGAGAAGAAATGATGTGAGCTCTGATTAACTTAGTTACCTTGTATTAAAGCAACTTGCATTAAATTGTTCCAGTCACTAAATCCTTTAATTAAAGATAAGTTGAACTGTATTACTGTTGGAATTGATGTATTTAGATTATTCACAACTATTTTAAAAGTATTTTGAATGTGTCTATTTCTCTGCAAAGCAGAAAATTGTTAGTGTTTTAGCAGGACCCTTTCAGCTAACAAAAGAATAAACTTGGCTTCCTTAAGATTAATGGGGTGGGAAAACAAAAAGCAATGAGCAGGGAATACTGGTGTCTGCCCTCCACATTAGCACTAAAAGGTTTGCTTAATTGCAGTCTTGTAATTTGTGAGTGCCCCATAGCTGCCTATGCTCCTGACGGTTTTCCTCAGCCCTCGTGTTTACTTCAGCCAGGCTCTTTGTCAAGGCAGATTTCCCACTGCCTCAGAGTTTCAGGCAGCCTTCTGGAGGGGGAGACCCCATTGCACACTAAAGCCCCAGCCTTGGGGAAGTACATTCTATTGTTGCTTGAATGTGAAGGGAATGACAAATGGGAGAAATTGTTTTTCCCTAATTTGTTCTTTACTATATCAAACCCACATTTTTAATAATCTCAAGAGTCATCATTCAAAGTGAAGCATTTGCCATTATATTTTCATAAATACTTTCCACGTCTACAATGTGTTTCAGTCAAATGAAAGTTGTAATAAGGTAAATGATGCTTTAAACTTGTCTATAATACTTTGCTACAACTTTTTAATGCTGAAAAGTTCAGCAAGGTAGGGAACTGAGAATACATAATTCTGATCTGAGTGAGTCTTGTGAAAACACTGGGGAAGGTACTTCAGGAAGCAATTTAGCAGTCAGCATGTAGCAAAGATGAGAATAATTATCAAACAGCTGTATATATTCCAAAGACTTATGCTGTGATCAGTTAGCATGCTGGTGGCATAGAATGTCATATCATATCAGGCACCCATTACAACACAAATCTGAGAGTACTTCAATTCCATGAACCACTATGCAAAATATAACATCAGTGTCAACTTCTCACATTTTTAGGATAGCTGCAGAAGTGATCTTGCTCAGTAGGGTGTGACTGTGTGATCCAGTTGCTATCTGAGAAACCTATTACATTTAATGGGTATCCAAGAAAGCACACAAAACTGGTTAAGCAATCATTATACTATCTACCTATTGAACAAAAGGCAGTAAATTTAACTTCTGCATCACTAGCTTAGCATAAATCACATGGGGTGAAGACAACCCAAAGGGTTGCCATATTGCTTGAAAGCTGGCAGTACAGTTGCTAAAAACCTTCTAGATGAAGGTAATGTTTGGACAACAGGTTTTCAAAGCATCAAAAGCAAGGACCTTCATGCAGCTGGAACACAGTGGATCCTCCACACAAGCTTTCAGAATCTTTCAACACCACAGAATTCAGGGTGAGATGAGATAGTGCCCAAACACCTGAATTTACTTGTCAACTGCTTTTTTTTAACACTTGAAAGATTCTTCTATTGTTGTCATTAGCAAAAGAATAAATGAACGTCAAATTTAAAACAACACTAAATAATGACTTTTTCTTTTGATGAGCAAGTAAATAGAAAATGCTTGGAAATACTGTACCAGTTCATTTGTCAGTTGACTAATAACACATCCTGCTTCACAAAATGCTTTGTAACTAATGAGAAGCCCTGTATCAACATAGGTATCAGAGACGCCTTTCTAAAAGCCAGCTGCAACTGGATTACAGGGTTTTTTTGCTACATTTTCTGCAGTGTTTTGCTTTTAATGAGGCAGAGTCCTGACTGTTTAGCTGCTCACATGTATCTTCTATCTTCTGAATCTTGGTGGGAGGAAGGGAGACAGCACAGCTTTCAGGACTCTCTCAAAGACCACAAGAACTATACTATCACTTTTTTTTCCTCCCCCAAAAAACCTAACAAAAAAGGACAGTCAGACGTTTTGAAAATGCTCCCCATATTAAACCAGAAAAAGAGTCAGAAAGACAATTGCTGGGAATAGTAAGGCGAGTGTTTAAGTTGATGTGACTTGCATCAGTTTCCATGTTATTAGAGGTTCTCCAGTCTGAATATAATACTTCTTATATTCATCGACCTGGCTTTTCTTTTTTTTTCTTTTTTTTGGTTTTTTTTTTTACTGATGCTTATTGTTCAGGTATGTAATTAATTACCAAGACAGCGTACATTCAATTTGTCCTATGTAGGCTGTGGAGCAACAGATTTTGTGCATTACTGTAATAAAAAGAAGTTTTTTCTCTTCCCTCAAAAACCCCAGAAAATCAAACATTAGGGAAAGTCTGCACACAAAGAGCAGCGCCGCAGTGCCAACACCCCGGTGCGGGGCAGCCGCGGTCCCGCGGGCTCCGGGCGGGCGGAGCTCCCCGCTCGGTGAGGGGATCCCCAGTCCCTCTCCCCGGAGGGCTCCCGGCCGGGCAAAGCAGCTGCGGCCGCCGGGATCAGCCCTCGCTCGGCTCCCGGCACCGCCCAACCGAGCCGGCGCTCTCCGCGCTCCGCCAGCGCCAGGACTACACCTCCCGGCTGTCCCCGGAGCGAAGCCACCGCCTCTCCGCGGGGCGGCTGGGAAGTGTGGTCACCGCCGCCCGTTCCGCTCGGGCGCCGCCCGGGCCGGGTCCCCGCGGAGCGGAGCGGGGCGGGGCGGGGCGGCCGCAGCGCGGCGGGCGGCGGGCGGAGCGCGGCCCCCCCGCGCCCAGGGGCGGGAGCGCGGCGCCGGCCCCGCCCGTGGCGCTCCGTGGAGCTGTTCAGCGCCCAGGTGCTGAGTCTCCCCGCGGCTTACGGAGGCTCCGGCGGCATTCTCTTTCCCCCGCTCCCCGGCGCGGCCATGGCCCCGGCGCTCAGCCGCCTCCGCCAGGCGTTCTGAGCGCCCGCCCGCCCGCCTCGCCCCGGCGTGGATGCAGCAGCTCCAGGCACCCCTGGCTCCGCGGGGGAAGGCGGCAGGTAAAGCTTTTCCCTCTCCGCCCATCCGCATTGCATCCCCGCCCGCCCTCCGCTCGGAGCTGCCGGCTCGAGGGGCTTTTGCCGAGCCGAGAGCCGGAGGCTGCCGGAGGCGCGAGTTGTGTGCGGGGAGCGAGCTCCGCGAGGCGGACCACGGGGAACAAAGCGGTGCGGTCCAGATGCTTTTTGAGTAGTTTCGTTATTTTAATTTCCGGGCAGTGGGGAAGGGAAGAGTGGGATGGCTGGTTAACTGCAAATATCTGTGCTTAGTTAGATGTAGGAAAAAAAACCCCTAAGTACATTTATTTGCTCATGGAATCACATTTCTATTCTCATGGTTTAGGAGGGGAAAAGGTGTGTTTGTCATACAGGTAAGGTAGTGCTATATAGTCAAGACTGCAAAATGGTTTCCTTGAGTACCCTCCTTAACTGTAATGCTTGTATAGATTTTGCACTGCAATAATTTCTTACTTCTTTCTGTGTGGATTACCAGCCCCACTGAAGAGCTAGGACAAGCAGCAGAAGGTCAGAGACAGACTAGCAGCCACAGTGTTTCAGTGACAAGGTGTCAGAAAAAGAGAGGAAAAAATTCCACTGTATTTAAGGCCAAATGACAAGTTGTATCCTACATGAAGTCATTTACAGCCAAGCATTGTGCTGTTATGCTTGATGTTTCAGGCTTCCTCTTAGTGCTGGGTGATGAATAGGGAATTGAGCAAGCATATTAACCATGCATAATCAAGCAGCAAGTGTTCTTCACTACTTGTATGTGTAGTACCTTCTGTGTCACAGGATCAGCAAGTATTCCTTAGCTATCAAAAGACTGTTTCACCCTAAATTGAGTAGGATGCAGCTGTACCCTTTTTGTGTTGTTGGTAATACAGGTTAGCTTACAATTTCTCAGAGTGGCGTGGGAAGGGGGAGCCTGGCAAAACAGAAACTCAGCACTTGGGTGTAGATGGTGAGAAAAGTTTAACCCACGAGACTGCATGCAGCCAGACCAGGAACTAGTACAGTTTCTGTGCTGATTTTCAAAAGAAACTGAAGAACCAAACTAAGACTAAAAATTTGCTTCTTTTAGAAAATCAAATGCAGTCTAATTAGCATACACTTAGCACTTTGCCTTAACTTACTTCTGCCTTGTTTCTAGAATTTCCTTGTGTATTAAGCGTCTCCTGCTCCCCATATTACTATATCATTAAGTCAGAAAAAAAGAGCCAGAAAAACAACTGCAGGGAGCAGTAAGGCAAGTGTTTAAAAACAAAATTATGGCACTCACACAAATTCCCATAATATTAAACATTCTTCAGTCTGGATAGAAACATAGTACTTCTCATTTTCATTGACTTGGCTTTCTTTTTCTATTTTTTTGTACTAATGATTAAGGTTCAGACATGTAATTCATTTCCAAAATAGCATGCATTCAATTTGTCTCATATAGGCTGCAGATAAACAGATTTTGTGCTTTACTGTAATAAAAAGAAGTTGCATAGATTGAGTACTATCTGACAGTCATCTCACATCCAAAAGCTCTCCTTCCAATAGGCACCTTGGGCATGCAGGGGCATAACATCTGGCTCTTAACAGTAGCTTTTTAGGGATCAATTGAGTTAATAATTACAATAGTGCTTTACTGTAAAATTAAAAATCAATTTGTGCACATGACTGTGTGCAAGGCAAGCTTCCCCTCACACCAGCAGAATTAGATTTCCTGACACAGCTCCTCCCTACCTCTGCCTTTTAGTCTGAGCACCATCGAAGCCTCAGAGCACGTGATCAGCTATGTGTGATTTAAGCGATGCTATTGAATTTTTTCCACAGGGAACAATTACTATAGAGTGACAAGTCAACCATTTTGATCTTAACAGATCCAGCTCTGTTTAGTGATGGTAACCATAGCATACTCTGCCTAGCCCAGCCTGGATATCTCACTGTAGCAGTTTGCTTCTAATTTAAAAGGACACTGTTAAACCTCAAAATAGGTTCTCAATTTTGGATAGTAATAGGAGGCTTACTAGCAGAAGGACATTGTAGACACTTCAGCTGTATATTTTCAGTTGCTGCTGCCTGCACCAGCCATCGAGAAGCCACTAAGATATGAGAAAAGCTAAGCAACATGCTCTGACCACACCCCTACACTGCCATAATTTATAAAGTGAGATTCTGTGCTTGCTGCCACATTCAGATTTCTACCTGGTCAGTTAGGACAAAGACAAAGCTGCTTTGTCCTAGTGAAGCCAGTGCAGCATGCTTTTAATGCAACCAATGATCTGGGCTTCCCAAAACATATTAAAAAGGACACTTGTGTTCCCCAACATTGTTTATGCTAAAGGCTATTGCAAATAGAATATTTATGCTAATTACTTGTATGCCAGCTTGGGCAATAAACAATCAATATTTTTCTGATGTAGTATCCACTGCAAGTTTCCATGTCCAGTTATCATGCATTCAGCACAGTAAATTAAATCTCAAGTTGCAATTTCTTTGTGGAAATGTTTATTTTAACTTCTACAGTAACTGCTGAAGTCATGGAAATGTTTCCATTACACTTAAGTCTATTTTTCAAAAAGGCTTGCACAAAAACCTGACCTGGATATATTTTTAATGTTAGAGAAGCTATTGTGATCACATTATACAGCAACCCAGTAAGGATAGGGGTTTTTTAAGGATTAAAAAAAATCCTTATAAGCACAATCTGCACAAAAATGCTATAGTTAAAAATCAACATGTGCTGTTGAAAAAGACAGACTTTTTTACTTCTCTCTGTATGAGGGAGAATGATAGGACACATACCTTTATTGAGGAGAATTGAAGTACTCTGTATTAGCAAAACATCTTTTTAATATTGTTCCCTGTATTTTGGCTGAGATGGCCTATGTATTTTCTACAATTCAAAAAAAACCCCCCAAAAAAAAACCACTTTATCTATGGTATAGTGCCAATATTCTGCTTGAATTCCAGCAATGCTTGGCATTAAACATAACTAGATTTTACTTATCCCCATAAATGCCTGTAAATTGTTACATGGTACTCCCAAGTCTACTCTTCAAAAAAGTTATCTAACTGCACACTGCAATAAGCAATTACTGAACTGCTTCATTTTACAAGAAAGGGCCTGCTAACTCAAAAGGAGCAATCCCACTGGCTTGCTTCAAGTAGCAAGTAATATATTCAGTAATTTTTGAAGGTATAGCTTCTAACTTACAAATATTTGACTGTAGTTTTTACGCATTTGTTTTAAGTTCTCTACAGCACTCAGAACTAAACAGAAAAAAAAACTGTAGCTGCACTCCAGGCATTATTGCTATAATCATGTACTTTTATGTCTCATAGGTCAAAGTCACTCTAAAATCTGGGAAAATGTTAGACTATGGTTGAATTGTGACATTGTTGTAGAAAGGGACAATCCATAATCTGAACTGACAACATAATGCTGACAAAACTTGCAGAAATATTCACTTCCATTTTATTTTGTCTTGGACAAGTAGTTTCTGAGAAATGGGCAGTTTGGGGACAGTATTTATGCTGAATTACAATGAATACAAGATTTTCCTGCTTGATTAAGTACAACAGCTTTGTTTCTACTGCTTGGGATGGGGGCAAGAAGACGAAAACTATGGGACAGAGAGCAAGCCCTGCACTTACAGTTGTATTTATCCATTGGGAAGTCACCAGACATTGGTGATTCCTGACTTGATCATGCACATACTGCCCTTTGATGGCTCTACTGTCAGAGCCACTCAGCTTTTACTCTAAAAGCAGGCAGAATGCTGTCATACTTTAAAGGAGTGACCGGCAAACATCCTCAAGTCAAAGCAGGAGGAAGCAATTTCATGATTATAGAAAATTGCAGTGAAGGTGAGGGAGACTGAGAAATCTCTGTCGAATCTTGTGCTACAAGTTTGAGGTTTAGCAAGTATATTTAAAGAACAGAAAGCTCACGCTGTGTGAGCTGACCCCAGTCTCCTCAGTGGGAGTAGGTGCCTGGGCAGCATGCCTGCTCCTCTGTGAGATTATTCTCTCTGGTCTACTACTTTGTAGTTTTCATTCTCCACTCACCTGCTATTTTGTAGAACAGAGATGATGGACCTGGACTAGCACTTGTTGGCAAGAATTCTACAAAACCATTAATTCTGTTATTTTTCAGATTTCTCTTTTTGCTTTTTTTGAGATGTGTCTGAGGCTGCTCTCAAAAAATTACCCTTTTTTTTTTAAATCTCTTGCTACTTGTCCTCAAAAAATGCAACTTAATAAAATATGCAACTACAGACATCTTAGGTATTCCACATGAAATACACAGGACCAAATTATTTAAAATTTCTGAAACAAACAGAATTTTCATTGGTTTCCACTGAAGATGGTTATATGGTCTTCTTTAGATTCAGAACCAAGATGTCTCAGAAATTATAAAATGTCATGGATGCAAAACCAATATTCCACTCACAAGAAGTTTATCCTCTGCCTCTCCACTTAGCTTTATGCCAGCAGATAAGGATTATTCTTGCTACATTTGCAGTGGAGAGTTGCTCTGGTGACATGGTTTGCTATCTTTGCTTTGGAAGTGCATTAAACTTCAGCACCAAATACAAAGCAGATAAACAAGAAACTGGCATTGTAAAAGTATGGGAAATGATTCTTAAAGTGCTGTTAGTTAACATTCACCCAGCATCTGTTGAAACTTGCACTTTGGAAAGTAGTGTGTGACCTATGACACAGCTCAACTACAGAATAAGATTTAACAATTGGATTCAGTTTTGAGATAATTAAAAATGTGTATTCTTCAGATAATAAGATGATGTTTACTCCAGAAATATATTACCAGAGAACAGGTTACAATTAAACAACATAAGCTGAGAAATTCTGATTTAAATATGAATTACATCATATTAGACCTCTATCACTGTCTTATGGGAAAAAACCCCACAAGATGCACTATGAGTTCAGAGCAAGCTGCAGAAAGCATGTTCTGGGCTCCGTTCTGGGTAGCCGATTGCTGGCTCAAGGAAACACTGCTGTCACTTAAGGAAAGAGTTTAACATGGGTTTACTGTACAATCACACCCCCACCCCCACTCCCTTGTCTTCTAAAAGGCATCAGCTTGAACAGCATTCTATTACTGTTACATAATTTCAAAGTTTAACCATAGGCAGCTGCTTAAATCTGAAAGCTGAAATAATAATTGCAAGGCAAGTATTTTCTCTGAGGTACTTAAGACTTCTGTCAATTACTGTTACTCAAGTACAAGCTATTTCAGTATTAACAATAGCAAATATAACCTCTAAAGTGACAAGCCATATCTGCCACTCAAAAGTACACAAGCTTTAACATATTTTAAAACTGACTCAAGTAAAAGCGATAATAACTGGATTCCATCTGTCCCTCTTGACTATTTCCAAATGAGCTAACATTGATTAACAGTTTTGCTTCAACACAGGTTTTGATGATTTTTTTAGCTCTTTCCCACCTATACTGTGCTTCAAGTACAGTGGAACCTTTTCACTTTTTAGCTGGATGTCTTGTCTTAGTCTCTTCTCTGCCAAAAGAAGAGTTAAACAGTCACTTTATTCCCTTCACTTACTCAAAACATTGGTACAGCCATGTTGGAAAAAGGGGTAAAAATCCATAGATTCATTTAGAGTAATGGCAAAGAGGCTAGTAGAAAAATTCATGCTCAGGAAGCTGTGCAACTTTGTTTTATTTTTTACTAAGCAATTACTGGATGGAGAAAATGCAGAGTTTAACCTTTTCTGGGAAGAAATAGCATTATCGAAGAAAAGTAAGCAGCTATCTGTTATGGGGCTGTAGCTTTCTATACAGGCTACTCCACCCTTCCCGTATTGCTGAGCAGAACTGTCTGTCACTGATATTGAAAACAATGAGAAATTCTGTCTCAGTGAGAAATTACAAGTGAAAATACATCAGAATAGTAAGTGTGCCCTGAAACACTTCAAATATCACAGACTAGAAGAAAAAATACGCAGTTCCTGACTCCTTCATCCCAGTTCCTTCTGTGAAATCAGTACTGCCATACTGATGAGAGATCAAAGTTTCATAGCTTTCCCTATAGGAGTCTTTCACTGAGCTCGAAGCTGAACTCCGTTGATGACCCTACCGGCAGAAGGAAAAGACACGGAGAGTCTAGAAAACACAGCATTGACAGGAGTCTCTTATCCAAGCTAAGGAATTGGCAGGGAAAAATGAAGATAAGAATCTTGTTAAGCTTATTATTTCTTTGTGAACTGGTCTATGTTAGTAGATCTATTCAGAAGATAGAGAGAAGGTGGTGTTCTCTTGTCACCATGAGTGAGAGGAAAGAAGGGTAAAATCCCTACTGGAATCCCTTAGTGCTTCTTTGAGAGAGAAAGAGGGAGGAAGAGACCTTGAAAATCAGCACACATAATGAATTCTTGAGCATGTAGATACAGACTTCACTGGCACAGGCTGGAGATGGGGATCCTTGCTAGTTGCAGAGGATGCACATTCCACCCCTTTTTTCATGGCAGAGCTTTAAGCTGCTGTTACTCTGCAAACATGGCAAGACACTGCAAGTGAAAACGACTCTATAGTCTAAAAACAGCCCTTCATTGTTTCTAGTCCTGGGGAAACTTTTCTTACTCCCACAGCAAAGGTGGAAAAATTACTGAAAAAAGCTTGTCCTGATAAGGTGCAATTATGTAAATTACTCTAGTTACTGCCAGGATATCAGCTATATGATAAACATTCCTGTGAAAGAACAATGGAAATGAAGCACAAGAAGTTGGCTACCATAGCCTGGCAAAGCTGATTCCAATGTATATTGCTGTAAACAGATGGGAATGTCTTGGGTATAAAAGGATTTTTATTCACTGAGAGAAGGCCTGAACTTATCATTTCACCTTCCTTGTTAAACTATTAACTTTAAAATAACATGAATGACAAAAGTAGATATTTGCAACTTTTTAAAAAACAGTGTCCTGATCATTTCTCAGAACCTCCAGCTTTAGCCCAATATTCTCCTCTATATGTCTTCCAAAGCAAAACATAATGTATCCAAGGGACATAAGGTGAAAAAGTACAGGCACAGCTAAATCTTTATTGAACAGAGACATGTTTCCTGAAAGTTTCTCTGATGCCTAGCACACAGGCTGCTGCTGCACGTATTCGAATTGCATTAGTCTGTGTTTTGGTCCTGCAAGAAAAGGCTATGGAACACAGAAAAATTAACATATAGGTACAGAACCCTACTTTACCAGACCACCAGGTCAGCACAAAGAAGTGTCCTTTATGTTCACTCTTTGGACTTCCCAAGACAGTCTTTGCAAGTAACTTAGAGCAAATATGTAACATTCATCTCTGCCAGCTGATAGGATGCTCGCTTTCATTATTTCACAATGCAAGGTCCTTCAAATCTAGCTTATATATTAACCTTGCAGATTTTATGCACTAAACTTTACTCAGCTAAGCTGAGTAACTTTACTCAGTCCTAAAAGAAAGAAATAAACAAAAAAACCCATGTAGATTTCTTTCCGGTCTCTCATTCTCCTCATGTCTTAATGCTTTTGACTGTTGCTTCTCACATTATTTTCTCATGCACAAACAAGTTTCAAATGTCACACCAAAGAGGAGAAAAAGGAATTTTAGTTTGTTTAGTTATTGTAAATAAATACATCCATTATGCCCATTCACTCATTCACCTGGTGATCTGCCAGCAGCTACCTACAATTCTTCAAAAGTGTTCCATAACACAGCCACAAAGAAAGTTTCCTCAATCCAATCTCAGTTTCAAATGTATGTATTTCCTTCCCATAGAAGCTAGGAAAATCCTGACAGATGGAAGAACCAGTAAACAGCTTCAGTCCTGGAATGGCTGCATATTAACTCTATGTCAAGCAGAGATTACAGCTCTAATTTAATAATCTGCCTCTGAAGAGCTACTTCTGAAAACATTGTAAGGTCCAGCTCCAGGTTTCTCCATTCAGAACTTACCTATACACACTCTTTATATCTGTGCCACAACACAGCCATTTTTACAGAATATGAAAAGTCACTTAATCTAATTTCATCTTGAACACATTCTAAGTACATGGTGCAGGATGCCTTGTTTTAAAAAGCATGAAAAGGAATAATAAACTCTACACAATGATGTTCCAATTACTTTAGGATGTTGCAATGAGCATTTCTTGCCAACTGGACTTGCTCAAGTAGTTTTAATAAAATGTAAATCTATTTAATTACAATACAGTGTAAAAACTATGATCAAACTAAAGCCTCTGTATTTGCCATGATGGAAAGATTTTATTAGCCTAATGCAAAAATTAAGTTTTTATTCACTTCACACTTCCTTAACCATATTGGTTGAAATTCCAACTGGTATGTTAGCAGGAATTCTCTTTGGTAACTGAGATTATTTAAAGCATAAAATCTTGAAATCTTGTAATCTGGTGAGGCCTAACTTTTTTTTTTCCACAGGGAGTTAATTGAGATTCCTTTTAGTTAATAGCATGCTAAGTAGTAGCTAGCTCCTTCTAGCCTAGCATGTAAGTAGATTTTGTCTGCTCTTAAAATACCCTTCCAATCACATTCTGGTGTATAGTTTTATTGTTCTGAAGCAAGTTTATATGTTATTTCAAGCAGAGTAAATTAACATAGGCAGTGTGTTTACCTAACAATGATTATCTGCTTTAATGTTCATGGGATAATGCTTAGTTTGAACACAGACTACACAGTATATCCTATAGCAAGAAGGGAAGATAAGTTGTAGCTCACCAGTTTTGTCTGCAGCTTTCTTTGATTTGACTACTTGCTCTTCTTAGCATAAGATATCTGTACCTTCATTTAATGAGAGAAAAAGTATATTAGTTACCAGTTCACTGTTGAAGATTTCTGGACGTTTTCAAATTTCTTTGTCCCTCCTGGTTATATTTAATCATCAGACTTGTCACGATCACACCTGAGTACCTCACTTAATAAGTTTTTGGAGACAACCTCTGCTGCATGAAAGACTAGCACTATGACACCCACCTACTGGAAGTCACATTCTGGGGTTAGGGAATTGATTTGCCTGAGACAAAGACAGAAAAGAAATTAATTCACACTCCCTTCTATGCTGCTTTCTTATTTGACTGTTTTCACTTTCTGTGCACAGAAAAAAAAAAAGGCCTGAGCAATGACAGAAAGGCACTGTGTAACTTTCAGTAAAACTTTTCTGTACCACTGGAATTATTTATTACACTGGCATAAATTCTGTTACCAATATATTAATACAGTTTTACGTTTCTAGCCCAGAAGGGGTGAATGTATTATGAACACACTTCTATCAGCATAAAAGCATCACATTGTGAGAGGACCTGTTTCAGTGGCAATGTTTAGTTTGGAAGCAAACCTTTCTCAGATGGACAGTCCTTCACGAGAGGCATTAAACGACAGGTCTAAATTTATCCTGGAGGTCGTAAGTGCAGGGGGCAATAAAATCCATCTTACTAATTAGTTATTAGTGTAAGCATACTCACTTTCCTTTATCATTAAGAAACACTAAGTGTGGAAGAAATCTAGAAGATTATGAACAATAACATCTAACATGCAAATCAGCTGGGAGTTTTAATCTTCTGGGGCCTTCTTCATGAGGACAGCTGCCAGATACAGTTGCTTGGCTGACTAATTGGCACTAGCAATAAACAATATTTGAGTTTGTCCAGGAAAGGAGCAAAGGGTTTGAGAAAGGATTATCAATATACAAAAAAAAAAAAAAGCTGGTATGTCTGTGTTGAAATTATTATCCATGTGATTAATTTCTGCAACTGAAAATTGCACTAAACCCAAGTAGTGGTTTATAAAGCTCTCAACACTATCTAACTGAATCTTAGCTATTGGAAGATTATAAAGTGGGTATAGAGCACAAAAATAAACCAAACTGCTGCTATAATAAGGAATATTATACTCCTGGGGCTTCATAAAGCAATTTTGCATCCAGGCCTGACTGGCTTACAAGCAAATAGAACTTTTCATCAAAAAGATTGCTAGATTGTTTAGCAATATGCCAGCCCCTGAGCTACAAGACAATCTATCCTATCTGTAAAACTGATACCACCACAAAGAAGTTATTATCTAACTTATTGACAAAAGGTAACAATTTTGCACTTCTCAGGAGCTGCTACCTGGTTTGTGTAATATCTGAAAGTACTTAGATGCTTCTTGCAGTGATTGTAGAGTTACTGTACCACAACAAACAGAACTGCACTAGGCCTTCCTTGCATTCAGACATGCAATCCCCAGAGAGAATTCAGGGACAAGTTGTCAAATTGAAGAAAATTACTCTAAAAATTTCAGGAAAAGAAATGAAGTGACAGACAAATAACTTGCAAAGGAACCTGGAAAAAGAAGAAAGCAACCATTAAGAGCCAAGGATGGAATAAAGACGATTGAAATATAGGATATTTGTGTGCAGCAACAATTGTTTTAAAAGCTTCTGAATAAAAAATTAACAGCTGATGGCATACTCACTGGGACTTACATCTAGTCTGAGAAGGAGAGCTGTTAAGATAGTGAGTGAGCCAGCAAGACAGATGGCTGGTGAAGGAACTGACACTGCAAGAGCTGGAACATTCAGTAGAGAGGAAAAACAACAGCTATACCCATGAAGGAACTGCTGCCAAGCACGTAAGTGAAGTGAGCAGAATCACACAATTTCAACATTCTATAAAAATGTGGATGATGTGCTGAACTGCAGGCAATGTATAGGGCCCCAAGCCTGACAGTTCAGCATCAGCACAGAAGCAAATAGACAAATTAATAATTGAAAGGTCATTACCTGAAAAAACAGCAGCAAATAGCTCAGAGATGTGAAGTTATACAAGTGAGTAAAAAAGAGATTTTACAAATGAGGAAATGCTCAATAGGCTTAAGCACTGAAAAGACAAATGTATCACCTAGAATTCATTTGCAAAAACTAACTATCGGTATTCAATATGAAAAACAGTGTCAGAAGTTAAGAATTGTGATATCACCTCACCCCTCCTCCCTAATTTAAATCTCTCTACTAAGAATAAAATAGTACTTCTCACAGCTACAAATTTACTATCAGTAAGATTCCAGACATTCATAACAGTAAACTCCAACACCTGAATCTCAAAACCTACTAAATATTTGCAATCTAGTTTCCACATACTTTCAAATATTTTTAGTACAATCCACTTCCCTTTACATTGACAAAAAAAAAAAAAGCACCCTGAAAAACCTGGCCATAACATATTGTTGAAATTAGAATGAATTAAACGCAGAGAGTTTAGGGGTTGTAGGAAGAGCAGGTTTGAGAACTGAACAGCTTTGCATGCACAAGGAGGTGCCGTGAGGTCTCATGAAAACTGATCTCCAATTTTGGTACCTCTGTAAGGAGAAATAGTTCTGAAAAAAAGGAAATGTATAATAATACCCCAAATGAGCACCTTATTAAAAAAATAGTTTCTACATTGAATTTCAGTTAGCCAAGTTATTTTTTCCTATTGCTTTGCCTTATTACTTTTCCAGCCCATTGCTGCTGCCAATCATTGAGAACAAGAGGAAAACTGCATCCTTCTTTTAAGTTCTGTGATGGTTTTTCTGTATTTAGCAATACCCCACAGGCGTACACTGAACATGTTGTTTTCATTAAACGTGTACTGTATAATAAGTGTTTAATCTGTACAGTTCAAGAAAAACAGCTTATTGCTGAAGACAGATCTCCAGAAATTCTTCAAGCACTGATGAGTCTTTTACCACTACTGCACTGGAAAAATGGCTATGGCATGGACAAGTAGAATATTAAAAATCATGTCAAATTTCTTACAGAATACGATTATCTTTCTGGTATTTGGAAAATTAAATTAGTTTTCAAGATGCAGAAAGATTTTAATACACAGGCCAGGCAAACTAATTAAATAAAGAGTATGGGATTGCTCCAAAACATTGTAGATCGCACATTAATGCAAAAAGCCAACATAATTATGAAGAACCCAAGTCAGGCAGTTTGGCATCAATAGAGGTGGCAGGGTTTACTCATTGTAATCAATTAAGGCACTTTTCCGCTAGGTTAAGGACTGTGTTGTTAAAAGTTTGTTGCATAGCATTAGAAAGATACAGGTAAGGTGAAGCGAGGCTATTCCTCAAGAGGGCACTGACACGTTATTCTGCGGCCAGCATTAGATGCCTCCGAACAAGTATAACAAGGAGGTGAATAACATACAGATTATACTTCATCTGGAGGAGCACAGCGGCTGAAGTTTCACCCTTCACCAGAGCATCTGGCTGCCGGGAACAGGAGAATCTCTGACCAAATCACCTGAGCGTCGACACCCTCTCAGCGCCCTGAGCGCCGCCGCCCTCACACCGCCCTGCCGCCTTCACACCGCGCCCTGAGCGCCACTGCCCTCACACCGCACCGCCGCCTTCACACCGCGCCCTGAGCCCCACTGCCCTCACACCGCACCGCCGCCCTCACACCGCGCCGCCAATCAGAGTGCGCGCATCTCCAGCCCCTCCGCCCGACAGCCAATCAGAGCGCGCGCGGCGGGAAAGCGGGACCCGGGCGGCAGCGCGTGCGGCAGCGCGTGCGCGGCTGTAGCAGCTGTGGCGGGGCGGGCGAGGCGCCTCAGCACTCAGCCCCGCTCAGCCCCGGGCGCCGCGGCTGTCCTGCCCTCGGGTTGGGCACGGCAGCCTTGCAGAAGGAAGGAAAAAGGGAGAAAAGAGGTGAGGCAAAAGCCTGGAGGAGCGCAGGAGTAGCAGCAGCTGAGAGAGGCCGGTGAGCGGGAGGCTCTCACCGTGTCTTTTGTCAGCTCCCCGGAGCAGGACCTGTGCAGCTCTCGGTTCACTTTCTTCAGTGCTGTCGTTGGAAGTTAACCCTGCTAGGCAGCTTGGAGCGAAAAGGTGTTCCAATGGCAGTAGCTTTATTAAGTAATTAAATGTGTTTTTAAATAATTTGTTATTAAATAAGCATTGTTTTGATAGGTTAACCTTTCTTCTGTCGGTGTGCAGATCCTTCCCCAGGCTGCACCGAGCTGAAATCAAAGCCTAGTTACATTGCTGTTGAAGGGACAGACAAGGCAGATGTAATAAAAAATACCTCTTTTCAGGGCATCTCACAAGGTACCAGCCCAGCGCACAGACGTGGAGTTAGGCAAAAGCAACTACATATGATAAGTAAATCTTGTAGGACAATGTCCTTCTTCTACAATTACAGAGAAGTGATGAAAGCACAGGAAGCACATGGATCTGCCATCCCCCCTCTCAAGTGAGTGAACCTGTCAATTGGGTAAGCACTCTTAATCCTCGAGGGTAGCCTGGGCTGGCTCTTCTGTAAGCTTCCATCAGATTTTATTGAGGCTTTAGGATCTTGGGATCAAATTGATTAGCTATTCTGTGTTGTGTTTGCTCAAGGGACAGGAAGGAAACATTAAATTACACCCACTTGAGGTTACTTGCTAATGAATAATGTAATTACACACCAGGGAATTTCAACATTTTTTACATTAAATCCCTTATGGTTTTGTTTTCTCTTAAGAATCATCTATGTTTAGATAAGCTAGGATTAACATTGCCTCTTTGAAAAGTCTGTATTTGTGGCCACAGTAAAAATAGTTTTTGTTAGGAAAATAACATGTTTAAATTATCAGGGCAGGTGGCAGACGTAAAAAGCCAAGCACTTCATGCATATATTTTAAAGGCAAGAGTTCCTTAACAGATGCTTGGAGACTTCTTATAGCTCTGATCATAGCAGAAAAGGGATGATTCTTTTCCTATGTGGCAGTTCAGGGAACTAATGGAAAGTAACTTGCTAAACTGTACGAATTGGCCAAAACTGTAATTTCAGTTTTACATTTGAACATGGAAATTCTAATGCTAAATTCTAATATCCTCCAAGAAACTCCAGTAATAGAAGCACTTTTATTCATGTTTTTGGGACAAAGCATTGTGCTGAAGGCAGAATTTTGGCCTTGGTATTTAATATATTTTATTAAAGTTCAAAGCTGTGAAAGCTTCAAAATGTATAATTCAATCTCATTTTGCACGACCCTTTCTTTTAGGAAGTGAATTCTGGGGTGTGAGTTACAGCCAAGTGATAACATTCTAGCCCACATAAATAGCAAATGGTTGTGTTCTCTTTCACAACTGTATAAATTTACAGTTGGATGAATGTTCTGGTTTTGTCTTTTTTGACATGATGTGTAACCTGGGATAATTTACATACATTGAACCTGATTTGGTTACAGGAAAAGTAAGGTGTGAGGGATTACTACATTTTCTTTCAGGCCAGCTCATTGTTCTGGCTCTTACCTTCTGTCTCTAGCAACACCTCAGACTGATCTCAGCGAGGAATTGGCAAAAGGAAGATGTGCTCAATTCTGGCTCAGAAAGACTAATACACAAATAAAAAAGGGGCTAAATCTGAAACTGGATGGTGCCAGTAAATGTGGTAGTAGTAGTAGTAAGCTTTGTCTTTTCAAATAGATTTTTTTGGTATATTTAATCTGTCTTTTCTAGGTTGCCTCTTGCCTTGTTCCTCCCCAGTAGAGAAACAGTGTCAGGAGTTCCCTTTAGTGATTGCAGTGTTGGTTTTGAACATACAAAAATGGATTTTTAAGAGCTTGGAGCCAGGTTTTCAAGTACTTGGCATCTATAATTGGGGCAGATTTTCAAAAGAGGTTAGCACTGACTGTTCTGAGCTCTTGTGAAGATTTGTCCATTTTGATTTTGTGCCTAACTGAACTGATTTGTTGAAAATCTGCTCTCTGTAGCTAAGCATTACATTCTTGGAATGCTGTGAGGGCAGTAATAACACTTGCAAGAAAAAAAGAGAGGCTGTACAGCATCCCCCACTCAGTTCAGTACCCCAAAACTGCCACCCAGAGCACAGAGTATGAGTAAGGCAGGGTAGTATGATGGTAAGTCCTGGCCAACAGTTTTCTAGGCTATCACAGGGAAAACAAGTATTGTTTTGCTACTTCTGTTCTGGATGTATTTATTTAAAGTCAAAGCTGCTGTGAAAGGAAGTTATAAATGCTAGTTGTAATAGTGCAAAAATGTCATATGTGTTTGGGAAGCCACGAGAGGAAAATAATTGCTGTAGCTGTCTTTAGTAATATTGTGAGTTCTGAGATACCACCACTGCTTTTAGAGATGTGCTGCCCTCTGACCTAGGGCCTGGGATAATTTTTTTTGTTCTCTATCACTGTAATCAATGGTGTAATCAATCCCTACTGAGTTTGATTTAGTAGTGTTGAGTCCCATGTTAAAATAGTAGCAGTACGAACAAAATGAATGTTTTGTGTTGGAAAAAGCTTATTTAAATCGGCCATCCTTTTTACTGGCAGAGCTATTACAGGCTGTTAATATTGATTTATGTGGTCTTTCTGGCTAGTTATGTCATTTAGTATTGCAGATTACTGCTGAAGATTTTTATTTCTATTTTCAAATAATTCCTTTTATGTGAAATTAATTTGGTGTCCATTTGTACAATGTTTTGGCCTTTGCTTTGGTTTCTTAAAAATCACTGTGTCTGAAGAATGAATTAATTGTTGCAGCTGAAGAAGCAAACCAATAATTTTCTGTGGACTTTTGGACAAAACAAACCAGAACAGAGCTTTATTTTTGCACATATTCTTCTTTTATGCTGTGTTTGCAGAGTTGAAATAAGGACTTTCCATAATCCAGGATAAGCAAACAATAATACTGTAATTTTCATGTAGGAAGTATGGGATACCTGTCTACATGGTAGTGTTACATTTATAGAATAGCTGAGTGACTCTCTGTTAAACAAATGAAAATAAACTGAAAATGGCTACATTTGAGTTGGTAACTCTCAGAGCAGTAAGATTCAGAGACATTCACATAGATGTGATAAAGGGAAGGAGATGAGTTGTTGTTGAGATAGCTGCTTTACAGATCTTTCATAAAATTGAACTGGAGATTAAGGCATCATGCTATTGCTAGCTTGCCACTGTTAGCTGGAATGAATTCTAGGCTTTAAAAAAATTAATAAGTGAGAATAAGATGGTGATGGTAGAGATCTGAAAAAACTTGCATGAAGTGAACTGCCCATAAACACAGTCACTGCTCTGTGAGCTCCATGTACATTCCTATTTTGCTTCCATTTTGTCTAAGTGGTTGAATGGAGGTTATATTTTACCTGTTACTTAACTTTCATGACGTGACATTAATTCTGCCTTGTTGGTGTCAGTTGCAAGTAAGCTTAATATAAAAGATTTTGACCCAGCTTTGAGAAGCATTCTTGTGTTCCTTGTTAGCCATGGGTACAAAGTTCTGGAGTTTGTTGTCCTTTTACTGTACACACTAATAAACACATGCAATCTGTGTTCTGAAGTCAGTGTGCCATACAGATTCTATGCTTATTGATATCAGTTCCATGTAGCAGTTGCTAGTGTTTGATCTCATGGTTCATTTATTGTTTAAATGTGGAACTTGTACTCTGAAATGGCAAAGCAGAGCCTGCCCATATTCTGTGGTTCCAAAAGCTATTTTCCCAGGCACATGGTTGGGTCATAGTGCTTTCTCTCTGTCTTTTTTGGCATGTATTTTGGGGTCACAGTGCTAAATACATGAGGTTGGAAAAGGGTATGTTTTAAAAAACTTTCTTTTTTTACAAATTTTTTAGTATCTTCAGCGTTTGTGCTGAAAGAATCTCAAGGCTAAAGAAGTCTCATAGCAGTCACAAGCCTCATTTTGGACAAAGAATATTTGATGTGCTTAAGATAAGACTGAGCATCCTTTGTCACACTTTTGGAGTGGGTGGATAACTTAACTCTGTTTTACATCTGTATCCCTTGAATGTCCTTCTGCAAATGAAAATTTAATTTGGTGAGGTTAATACACTGAATTTGATTCAGCTTGCACCTCAGTGACATTGTAGCCCATTATGGCATCATTACTCACCAATTACAGGCATGAAGGTGAGAAGTGACCTAGTAAGGAAGGGTACACACCCAGAACGGTGTAGCAAGAATTTAACATGAGGCAAAAGGGAAAAAAAAAAATCTGCTACAGTGATATCTGCCAAAAGGCAGTTTTTTGTAAGTGACTGCTTTGAAAGAGTCCCCAGGAAAGGGTTGTGCTGAATATTACAGCAGTGTGCTGTCACTGGGGTTTGTCTTGGGTGCAGATACCTACAATGTCTATAGTTCTATGTACTGCACAGTACTTGTACAGAAACAAGGTCAAGCAGTTTGGTATCCTAATATTTATTTCACTCATGAGACTAATGTCTAAGCTACAGTTTAAAATAATCTAATATGGAAAAAAATTTTCTGCTTTAGTGCTTAATATTCTTCTGGTTTTGAAAAAAAAAATTGGTGTCAAATGTACTCTAGAAAATGCAGATATTTACTAGCATTGTTATTTAATCTAATAAATTGTATTCTGTGGTTTAAGGTGTTAAAAACTTTGTCTGCCTTTCCAAAATGTGCTTTCTCTTGTGTGAATAGATTTTTGTGAGAGTGACTGTTGTGAAATCGTACAGGATACGTTTTTAGAGAAGCTGCATGTGCTCTAGGATCAGTTTATTGAGACTGTTCTGAGTATGCTGCAGTAAACAGAAGGCTTGAGAGGATGCAGAAGGATAGTAACTCAATAGGAGGTGGAGTCCATATATGTTACATTGTATTGAATAGTTTAAGACAACTTCAGATGGATGAGTGTTTTCTTTCTCAGGGAAGAACAGACCCACAAAGGACTGGTGGCCAGAGAAAATGGAATAAACCTGAGCAGCAAGGAAATAACTTCTGGTACAGCAAAAAGTGAAATGTAAGAAAACTGGTAGAAGCAGAGGCAAAAGCTGTACATTCTTTTCAGAGGATGTGTCTGAAAGTTGAGGTCCTTCTGACGGAGGAAGGGATCCACTGAAATATAAATAGTAACACTGTCATCTGGCAGAGCAGCAAGTAATAGAGAGTTTCATTTAGATTCTCTTTTTGTCCTTTTACCAATTTATCTCCAAGTAGTCACATAAAGATTCCAAAGTCAGCTGCGACGTGGTGTGCTGTGGTGCTATGCAGTACTTTGGGGATGCAGATCCATGCTCAGTTTCAACATGAAGCAAATCAGTGCTGCTACAGTTTTTAGCTGCATCAATTCCTTGGTTTAGTTAACTATGCAGGGCTGCTTGAGGTGCCAGTGACCAGTGCAAAAGATACCATGAAAACACACATAGCAGGCAGAAAGAAGTGCAAACCAATCCTTTCTGGTACAGGTTCAGAATGGCCAAGTCAGAAGATCTGTGAGCAGATGAAAAATGGTCTTGCACATAGTTAGGTACTTCTCACCATTTGGAATAGTTTATTAAATTATTAAATATCATCTTGCATTTAAATTCATCCAGTTTTCTGCTCTGGTTTGCTTTCTGGAAAAAATCACTGAAGTTTTCTAGGTCCTTTGGAGACAGTGCTGATGTCAGAAATGTTTTCAGTGGAGGCCTGGAAAACAGAACCAGATGGCTGCAGTTACTGGTGAACATGGCTAGTTGTTGGTGCATAGCAGAGCAGTGGAGTGCAGTAGAGAACTGCTGAGCTGGCAGAGGCTGTGGGGTGAGTCAGATTCTCAGCTAGGTGGTAGAGCCTGCAGAGAGGCAGAGGCTGTGAGCTCACCCCTGCTGTGGTAACTTTGTGCCCCATTGTTTCCCCACGTGGCTGCACTGGCTTGAATTCATGCCAGCTCAGGTATCTCTCACTTGCAGATTTGGACCAGATTACACTGCCTCTTCAACTCTGGCTTTTTTTCTGTCCCAGTATATTATGAAGCATCTTTCTGCTACTTATGTTGTCTGGACCTTTATTTTCTAGGTGGCTTTTCAACTCAGTGGGGCTTTTATAAGACCTGATGACCCAGGGGTGAATAGACAGTAGAGGTGTTGCTTGAAGTGCCTCTGTTAATGAAATAAATGTTTGGGGCTTTTTAAGTGTTGAACTCTTGCATGATGCTAAATGCTATTGCCTTTAAAAACTTGCCACAGTATCTTGCATTGAACTAGAGCAAAATTGGAAACAGTACCACCAAAACAGCTTTCCCAGTTCCTGACTTCTCCCTCACTCTGAGAAAAACCTCTTCCTCTGTGAACCTTGAATCCAATTTTGTGCAGCTGACATCAATGCAGAGCTCTGCTGCTATGGTCATTTGCTTAGCGCTTGACTTAGCCACTCTGCATGGTTTTCCTGCTTCCCTCTCAAGCACACTAGTGACAGGATCTTGCCAGCTGCTTAGCTGTGGTCTGCTCTGGCTTATCTATTGTGTCACTTGCTTTTAGTTTTTATTCTGAAGTACAAATTAGCAAAGAGTCTTGCTGGTTTATTTATCGAGCTTTCTGACAAGCCCCTTTTGTTTTACGTTTCCTTGTGCTTAGAAGAAGCTGCCTCTAAATACTTCTTGAGGTCACCTTTCTTCCTTTTAAGTCCATCCTTTTGAAACTTATTTGCTGTGATACCTGTGAAGACTTTACAGTGATTAAACAGTGCTTATCATGATGTTCACTTGTATTTTCCAGTCACTCTGTTCAGTTGTCTAAAAATAAAATGAAGTGTTCCGTAAGTTCTTCAGAACAGAGACTAGCTTTTTGTACAAGTGTTTAACACAGCAGGGCCCAGAAATCCAGGCAAGGCCCTATAATAGCACCTCAAGAGAGAAGAAAAAAGAAATTTACCCAGGTATAAATTATTTTTTCATAGGAAGGTAAGCATGAGGTGTGTTCAGAGATCATTTCTTCATAATGAAATGTGCATTAATGCTAAGAATATGCAATGATTTTTAATCAGGCTGACATGTCTACAATGCAAAAGATCAAGATTTTTTTATCAATGGTATTTAGGGCACCAGTAGCATTTATGTGAGTTAGAATGGTCTATGTGACAAAATGATTCTGTGCTGGAAAGCTACAATTATTCTGTAAACTTCAAAATCCAGAATTCAAGATGAGAAGAGGCTGAGAATTTCTGCACTTGATTGGCTCCAGCTGAAAGCTGGAGAAAAAGCAGTTTGCCTTTTATGCATTCTGTCAGCTACAACAATGCTAACCAAAGAAATGTCATCTTCCTAGAGTGTCTTTTCAGACAAAAGTGCTATAGGGCAATAATGAATCTTAAAAGAAATTCATGATTGGAAAAAGCAGTGTTTTGCATATAAATGTTTCTAATGTAGCTATGAGCATCAGTCTTGCGCTCTATTGCTTTAAAAAATACCATGTGAATCCTTGTAGCTTTTAGTAATTCAAGACATGAAAGGTGGTATTTATTTTTATTTGCATCATGTTCCTTATAAAGTATTAAATAATCCTTTGGCCAAAAGTACTATCAGCTCATTGACACTGTACAGAAATATTATTCATAACTTCAGAAGCTTAAGTTGCTAATGGGTGACTTGGATAAACTGATGAGCAGAGAGCAATTCTTACTGATCTCCTAGACAGGAGTACTTACAGGTACATAGATTAAAATTTGTAAGAAATACATACTTCTCCAGTATTGTTGACCTGATGAAATTTTAAAAAACAAAGTTATACTTTAAAGCCCCAAGTGACTTACATTTTAAAAATTTTTCTCTTAATTTTTCTGTCTGTATCATCTGAAATTTTCTTTAGGGCCTGCATAGCACAGATTTCCAGCTCATGGCTTTAGCTGTGGGGAGTAAAGTCCCTGACTGACTATATTTTAATATAAGAGAATTAAGATTCCTGTAATTTGCTGGAACCTTAGAAGAAAAAACTCCTAACTCCAAGTATGTTAGAATTTTTTAATCTAACGTCTATTAGATCAGCATTAAATTTAAAAGAATGTTAGATTTCTGTTTTTCTGTATTGCATCCCCAAACTCTGCCCACAGAGTGTGTCATCAGGAAAATGAAACTGTGCTGAGATTACATTGCCACATGTGATTGAAACAAATTTTGACACTTCTTGGAAATTTCAGAAGCACATATACAAGCTGAATTTTGTGCATAGAGTTTTTGGAGCAAGAAAATATTTTATTGTTTGTACTAGTTGTTTCAAATTCAGCTGTTGCAAAATGCTGCCCTTAATACTTCTTTTTAGTAGAACAGGAATAAATGGTAATCTGCACATGGGTGTTTTTGTTTGTTCTTGTTTCTCCTCCTTGCAGAGCACATCTCCAGGGAATGACTATTACAGGATGATCTGACTGTGGAAGAATTTGTGTTCCATTAAGACTTTGGTAGAAGAAAAAATCCAGCCTATGTAGTAAATAGAAACTTTATCCCATTGTCTTGTCATTGTGTTCCAGTGGTTTTGCCTGAATGATAAAGTGGATTTGGGTCCTAATAAGTGGACAATGTCAATAGATTGTATTCTGGATTCTGGAAAACATTGACAACAAGTAGTATCATTTCTTCTTGGGTGTAACTGTAACCTGGTTGAGTTGTGCACAATAGATATTTTCCCCAGTTAGTTTTTCACTAGAAATAAACTTCTAAAGTGTAAGTCACTGAGGAATCCCTGGCACTTCTTGCAACAGGGAGGGGATGAGAAACTCAAATGAAAAGCTGTAATTGCTTTCTACATTGTGTTTTTCTTTGCTATTAGGAGGTACTGTAGTGATGGCTGCATGTTTCTAAGGCTTGTATGCAGTGATTCTCTTTTCCTGACACAGCTGGGCTCCAGTGGGGACTGCAAATATTTTTGCCTGAAGACAGAGCTGATTGTGATGTGGCTTATGCTGGGCAGTGCTTATTGTGCTAGTGTTTGGCAGCAAACAGTATCTGGTTACTGGCTACAAAAATAGTGTAGAATCCTTTGGGATGATAGTACTGATTTAGAAGTAAGAAGACTCTGATTTCAAGGTTTAATGAAAGTCTGAAATTGGAGGAAGTGCACCTGATGGATAAGATGAGCTGCTGGTTCTGAGTTACTTAAATGTGCAGGCATTATTTGTTTTGCCATATGCAACTAGTTTATCACAGATCTGGATTCCAAAATAGTTTCTTTTTACTAGGTTTTACTCTCCTGGACTATTTTGATGATTTTTTATATGAAATTTTCAATAAAGGAAATAATAAATTAATGTCTCACCTAAATCTGCCTTTTGCTTTTGAAATCAAGTAGTCAGCCAATCAAAACCTCCAAATAAGCTGGTGTTACACTCCAACTTTCAGAGCTAGAAGAATTTGCAAAAGGTTGAAGATTATAAATACTTGTAAAGGTATTTGTTGTTAGACTGTATTTGTGGCCTCTTAAGATTAAGGTGTTCTTTGCAATGTCTGTGAAACTCCTTTTTGTATGACAGATCTTCCATGTTTTTCTCAGAAGCACTGTCAATTGCAAACACTCTAGAGAGGGGGAAGAAAATATGTGGGGAAATAAGACATTCAGTTGGTATGTTGGTAGTAGAGTTTTTTTTGTTTGTTTCTGAGTATTAGATATTTACTTATAATTGTATCAAAGTTCACCAATATTTCCCATTCCTGAATTTTTGCCTGTTAATAATCACCAGTGTATTCTTCATTCTTTACTGCTGGATAATGACAAAGAAAAAATATAGATAACATTACAATGATCCTTATTGATTAAAATGTCTTCAATGTATTGCTTTAGAATGAGAATTGCAAGGGTTTTCTTGTGTCCTTTCACCAGAGGAATACTTTTCCTTTTTTCACTTTAATGCTGAATCTCACAGAACTGGCAGATTAATACTTACTGTTCAATCTCTACAGGAAAGTAGAATTTACATGAGTTTCCTATTTCTAATCCCTATTTGAGATAGTACTCTGTGTAACATGCTTTCTTTTTCTTAGTAAATCCTGTTTGAGAGATCTGGCTGGTTTCAGAAATTTGTTCTGATTCCATTGTTAACTTCACAATTCTTTGTTTTCCTTTGCTGTAAATCTGACTTCCAAAAAAATCTGTTGTTTTTCAGACAAAGGCAAAATAATATCTGCCCCCATTCCCATTTTGAGCATGGAACTTCATTCTTACTCTTCACTGTAAGAAATGGTGGAATTTGAATTTAATTAAGTTTTGAGGGAGTAAAATTTATTTAATTTAGATTGCCTTTATGTTAAACTGTGGTTCTTCAAAAATGCTGAAGAGGTTTACTGTACTGATTGTAAGATGTAGGGACTGGGAGATCTAGAAGATCTGGATTCTTTCCCTGATGTTACTTCATGTTTTTTATGTGTGACATGTTGAAATCTTGTTTCCTCCTTCCTTTAGAAATGCTTACGAATCATCCATGGAAAATGTGATTTATAGATGGTAGTACACACAATGTTTAGATTTGGGTTTAGGTGTTTGAGTTGTGTGATGCCTTGTGCTGTCTCCTTATAGGAAAACTGTTGTCTTTGAATATTCTTAACTACCAGTACTTTCTGAAAATATAGACATTCTTTAGATACCAAGGTGTTTTTCTATTTATGGTTGTTTTTTTCTACAGTTTAATTAGAGCTAAATTTTTGAACTGGCATGGATTTAAGTGACCTTTTCTGCTGGTATCTTCGAGAGAACAAGGACAAAGAAACAGGTGTTCTGGCAGAAAGTTCAAAATAGAATAACTCAAAGTAGTTTCAAAGGCCAAGGGAAATACAGGTGACACTTCAGTGAGGAGTGTTCAGCTTGTGTAGCTTTGTGCAACTACATCATAAAACTGGTGTGTGCACATCATCGGAGTTAATCCTCTGCACTTTTTCTTTTTTTTTCCATTTTCAATGGAAAGACATGAGCACTTCTGTGAGAAGTGTACTTCAGCTTTGTAAGTCTGAGTAAAAATAGTTGCTTTACAGAGGTCAGAGCAGTCTGCCCTGTTATGGCTAGAGCACTTCTTGGATAGATTAGAAGACAAAGAAGAGCACAACACATTTGGCTGTCTTATGTCACTTTGGATGATGTTTAAACTCTGTAAACTCTGTATACTTAAATGTAGAACAGTTTTGCTTGTTGTACGTTTTGTTCACACCTATTTGCTTGTAAGAGATGCAGTTGTTAATGTGTAACACAGCTAAATGACTGCCACCTCCTCACAGGGATTTGTGGCACCAGCAAGATGTGCTTAATTTATCACATGCACTTTATATTACCTTCATTTGACAAGTGGAGCAGTTGGCCATGTCTGTCTATATTTACTCCTTGATGTCAGGTGGATGTTGATGTGCTGTTAACTCTGAGGTTTGTGCTAAAGGCAATAATTAAACAATGAGAACTAAAAGAAAACATATCTGGGGAAAGAGTGCATTGTAGTGTTACTTAAAAACTAAAGCTGACATCTGATACAAATAAAAGTTGCAGTTTCCAAAAGGTTACTCTTGCTTTGTTTGCTCACATGAACTGCAAGAGGAAGTGTAAAATATTATGGAAATGAGTGAGTTTTTTTAATCCTTAAAGACCATTAGAATTATGAATACCAAGTTTTTTGTGGAATGATGGTAAGAAATAATTAGTTTGCCATTCCTATGTCCTGCCTATATGTCTACAGTAAACATTTTACTATGTATTTCTTTACCCTTTATCCAAGAGAAGGTAAACCAACTTTATATACAACCCAGTTTGGATAAGCACTGAAAATGTTACATACTTAGAAATTCCAACACTTAAAAAAAAATTAACTAATGTTAGTATTGCCCTATAACAGAGGGTAACACTGATTAATGAAACTCAACATTTCACATTAGATAGGATGTAGGAAAAATATACATTTAAAGGTATACGTGTATAATCTAGTTGCATAGACTGGACCATCCCATTGATAATAATATGATGTTGATTTTGATGGTTTTGATGTACAGTTGGGGATTTCCCATTGTAAACTTTCCTTTTTATAAGAATCAACAAGTAAGATGGTATGATTTTGCAATTTGTTTTCTCTTTTCAGGGTTGTGGGAGATTGGCACATTCTGTCTAAGTAGTCTGTGTGAGAGACTGATTCATACATGCTTATATGAATTGGGCATATGCAATTAAATACATAACACAGATTAAATTTTAGATTCTTTTTTTCGGTTTTGCTTGTTTGGGTTTTTGTTTTAATTTTTTGTTTTAATCTAAAACCAGTTGTAAATAGTATTGTCAATAGGTAAATGTATCTTCCAGGTGTATTGGTAGACTATCCAGGTGGCTATCCTGGGCAACAAAACACATAAAAAAGAAGTAAAAATCTGCATTAGAAATTTGTATTTTAACACCTTCTGGAGATAGGTGCCATTTTTTTTTTCTGCAGGCCTGCAGTTGAAATAAACTGCATTGAAAAAAATCTTCAGAGAAGTTAAGAAGTGTACTAATTTCTGTAATTACTGTATTACGAAGCAAGTGCTGTCATATCAACTGCAATGAAGTAGTATCTCTTCAGTCTTTTTCATTTAAATCTGCATAGTGTTTATGCCCATGTCATGTACTACTGTTCCTGGGTTTAATGACTTTTGCCCTTAACACTGCAAGGAAGGCACATTTCAGAAGATAGACACAATTCTTTGTGTATATGCAAAATTATTCAATTAGATATGACTAAGACAAAATAACTTGTCAGGTACTTCTGTATATGATATGGCTCAGAAAAGCTACATTAGTGTAGGTTAAAAACAAACAAAAAGGTGTAGTCTAGCTAAGGCTTTGGACTTGTGCTTTCCTATTCCATGTGATGACTCAGTGATATTATGGTGTACTGTGGAAATATGCTCTGACACATGGTTATCCATCACTGTGAGTCTGTGATCCCATAATAAGAAGTACAGAGATTAATGTTTTATTACAGCATGGTAGCTTTTACAATTACATATGTAATGAGAGAGGGAGCAGGGGGATTGCAAAGTGTCCATCTTTCTAGAATTAATATGGAACTCAAATGACCTAAAAATGAAGAACATTATGATCCTGGAAAAATTAGCTGGCTTAAGTTTCATTCTTCCCCCCATCATGGCTCGTTAATGAGGAAAATCCTTTCCATTGCTATTTTGTACAAAATGATATTCAGCAAGAACAGAGAGTGCTCATATCTCCTAGATGACACTAAACCCTCCCAACAGCCATACAGAATAATTTTATCTCTGCAATGAAATTGTAGTTCATGCTATGGTTCTTTCACTATGGGTTGTAGAAGTGAGGTAGCTCCTTTCAATAGTTGTTTCTTTGTGTTGTTCATCTTAGAAATTCCTTATAAGATAGGAAGAATAGCACTCTGGCTACTTGATTCTGCTTTCTGTCCTGCTCTTGTGCTTTCCAAAATTCACAAGCATGGCCTGGTGTAGAAGGTAATTACTCCACAAGTCAATACTGTTTTCCTTAGTAATTTACACTTATGAATGGTGGGAAAGCTTTTATCGTCATCTGTTCGTTCCCTCAAATTGACTAATACTGGCTAGTAAAACCAGGTTTGTCCTGAATATTGGTGAAGAGTAAAGTGAGAAAATCTACCGCTAGTGACTAGAGTCATTCTATTTGCTTGTTTGCTTCTAGTTCAACACCAGTTCTGGATATGATAAACAGAGCTACTGATTTAACTGTGTAGCCTTTAAAATCTGGCAATGGTCACTGAAAGCTACAAGATGGGAATTATATACCTGATTATGCTTGATTTAGTCAGTAACAGAATCATCCATTTCTTAAGATGCAGCAGGACAACTAACAGCTTGCTACACATTCTACAGCTGTCTGCTGAAACATTGAGAGATCAATAGGCCTGTGAGGTCAGGGAGGAGGGCAGGTTAAAAAAACCAAACAAACCTAAGAACAACTTAGATTGAAGAAGGGTCATGGACAGGAGGGAGATGATTATCTACCCAGCATCACAGCTTATCAGGGACACAACACTAATGCAGCTAATCAGTATAAACCTATTATAGATAGCAACTAAAAATGGGGGGAAAGGAAGGCTCCTGAAACCTGGGAGCAAGGAGAAATCCACCTAGTTGTTGGTTTGCTGTGGATGCTACTTGCCAGTGTGAGCATGTCACAGTCAGTGGGTAACCCAGCAGGTACCTTGCTGATTTTATAGCTGGCATCTGGGAGGGTGGGCACAGTGGTAGTAATGCTCCTCATGTCTGCTGTGTGCCATTGTATTGTCACTGTGCAGTGTAATAAGAATGTGATTTAGGGAACAGCCCTAAACTTACTAAAATTGAGAGGTATTTTGTTTATCTGCAACAGTGCACTTAGGGTGAGTCTTTTAATGTCCCATTTTCTAAAGCAATTAAACATTCTTGAGCTGTCTTCAAGCTTGTTGCTTTCCCCTGCTGAACTGTTGTCAGGAGAAAATCAAACATAGCATCTGTTTCTCATGGACAGAATTAATCAAATAGAATGCAGACAGGATACAGAACAAGTGTAATTTCAGCACTGCTGTTATACATTATTCTTCCCCAGCATTGGAAGAGACAAGTTCAACTTGATACCCTGCAACAGCCCTCAAGGTGAATTCCTTTAAGTAAAGCTGTCAATTTCTTCATTACATCTCAAGTTTATATCAGAAGTTCTAATGGAAATATATGTAGCTTCTGTTATCTATTCTCTCACTTTGAGGAGAAGGAAAAAAATGGTGTTTGATGCCAGAGTTGCTAGATTGATGTCAGAATTACCTGTTCCACTTCAGGGACTTCCATACTTGGTTGCCTGCCTGCTGTTAAACTTAACTGGGAACTTTAAAGGGCAGTTAAATTCTGTGGAGGTGCTTGCAGGGTTATACCATCATTTTTCTTCTGTTCACTGCTTTGCTGTATGATGATGGATAAAACATTTAAGACCCTAGTTTGAACCATCTGTTAAATAGGCTTAATATTAAATTATGGAACCGACTGGGTTCTCAAACCAGCAGATAATCTTTTGAATGGACATAGCAGCATGTCCAGACCAAAAAGGAAGAAGTGCAGTATAGAGTTAGAGGCTTTTGAGAGTCTGTCTTTTAATTAAATGACCCCCTCCCAAAAACCATAATATGCAGAATTGAAAATTAAATCAGCTTACGTTCGTTAGTGCCTTACCACTAAATCAGGTTTTTTGGCATCAGAACCAAACACTGTGGGAGATGGACATGAAGCAATTTCCACTTGGAATTTTATTTAGGTAGAGAGTTTGAGATAATTATTACAAAAATACTGTGGATCTTTAGGTGAATGAGTCAATAAAAACTTTAGACTTACTGCTTTTTTATTAATAAAGTGTAATTACTGTCTTGCTATAATAAGATATATTAAAATATTACTTAAAGTATATCTTGTTAACCTCTCAGCAATCCTAGACATTTTTTAGCAGTGAAGTTAACATTTGTTTAGAGAAAATAAAATTTTCAAGTTAGAAAGAGCTTATAGAGAGTTACAAGCTGCGCAGAGTTGTTTTTCATCCATTTTTCTTTTTTACCACAGTAATTAGGCAAGCTGCCAGGCAGCACAGTGGAAAAGACATTTTCTTTAATAGAATATTTTTTTTAGAGGCACTGCTGGACACATACAGACATCTCCTGTATTTTTCTTCCTGGTGATGCTCTCTCTCTGGTTGTATTTTCAATGGGAAAGACTTTATGTCATTAATTAATTTTGTTCTACGTTATCTACAGGCTGTTTGTGGTTTGAGCCATGTCAGTTAGTAAGACAATTACCCATACTGGCCATAATGTTTTTGGGGTTTTTTTCTCTTTGAGATACCATGAGCATACTTGATATAGAGCAGTGTTAATTAGGATGCTGCAAAAAGAACATTTTGGAAGTAACATCACTCTGTCCTGCATGTTTTTAGTAGAGTTCAGCAGAAAGTAGAAAGCAAGAAGAAATGTTTCCAAGCATTTGCATTACTATAAGAATGCTTTTGCAGCTCAGGCACTCACCTCTAGTTCCCTCTGTGTTCCAGCATGATTCTATGTATAGAAAAAAGTACATTACTGCAGTAATTCCATAACTCTTTTACATTGATCTTTTATCATTGTAGGACTGGCAGTGTTCTCAGGCATATTTTCTGAAAATGGAATGTTGAGAGCTTTTTACAAACAATCAAGCTGCAGAGAAGGTTTTTTGTGTTCTGTCTGGTTTAAAAGGCTGTAACACCATTTAACTCCTGTTACTGACCCATGGTACATGAAATTTCTAGAGCCTTCAGTGTGCTTTTATGGTATTTCTGATTTTATTGAAGTCTAGTCTGAATGTTGTGTGGATTTGCTAGTGTCTGTTTTTCATTCAGCTACTGTAGTTCAGCTATTAGAGTATGAATAATCAAATCTGGAGTTGAATTTAAAAATATCTGACTCTTGGCATTAGCAATTCACTTAGTAGTTGGAGGTACATTTATTTTCCTTTAAATGTTTTTAAGGCCTAGGTTTAAGCTTTCAGATATAATATTTGAGTTGTTTGGAATTAAGTTGGTAGTAAACAGATAATTGAGTTTAACCAGATTGCTTTTCATGGGCTTGAAATGCATGACCTTGAAAATATTTTACATTGTGTTGTAGGCTTTTATCAGTACTAGTAAGCTATTTAGCAAAAAGCAACCTCTTCTCTTTCAATGTCTATTCTGAAGTCAAAAGTCCTCTTTTCAGTGCTGTAAATCTTCTTTTTACTATAGTTCAGTGAGTTACTTAGCAAAAATATACCTCTTCTATTGCAGAGGCATCTGTCCTTTATTGTGCCTTTTAATTTAGACTCCAGTCCCAGTTTGTGTTAATGTAGCCTTTTAGGGAGGATAAAACACAGAACGCAAAGATGTGCTAGGTTTTAAGACTTTAAAGGCTTTTGTATTAGGTTTATAGACTTGTTTTGGATGGAGCAAATTCTGCAACTAATTGCGTCCAAAGAATCTGTGAGACTGCTGGTTACTGAGAGAGCTCCTTCTTTACTTTCCATTTCTACAAGTGAAATGTGAACATTTTGCATGATTGCTGCCATCTTCCAGAAAATCTGTGCTTCTTTTTGTTTGTGGGATGAGTCAAGTGGTTTAGACCATTTAATATGAGCTCTACAGCTCTTGAAATCTTTTAGTCATAGCACAGTAATAAGTGCCTGTGGCAGACTTGATTTCTGTGCAGTCTCTGAATAATTGGAGTCTGAACAGTGTATGTGATGTGTCTATAGATGTAATAATACAATAAGTAATAATAATAATATGCAAGCTAGTGCATAACTTGGTCTTGCCAAACTAAAGGAAATTGACTTGAGGATATAGAGGAACCACTTTTCCATGATTCTTAATTGTATATTCAGGTGATACTTCAACTAATACACTTCCATTGCTTGACTGTGGGAGGGGTGTGACCTCATAAAAGATCCACAAAATTACAGTAACAAAATGGAATGGTAGGAACAGGAATGCCTCCATTACAGAGGTTGTGCTTCTTCTGCCCTGTGCTTGCAATTTAACCTCAACCCTTCTGAGTTCCAGCAGAAAATGCTGCTGGGAGAGGATGGGATCTGTAGTTCAGACTGTTTTCTCCCTTAATTTATATTTATAGGCCAATTTCACATGGTAGACTTAGACGTGGGAGAGAGAAGTTAAATACAGGTTTGGTTCAAAACAGTTAAAAATGAATTCCATATAGAAAATGACATTTGAAGTTGTAAGTAAAGAAGATACTTAAGGTTTTGTTCATGGAAAATATAGCACGTCTTCCACTGCTTAGCTTCATGTGTATAACATACTGCCTTACTGGAAGATTTCTGCTGGGATGGAACAATTTCTCCTAGAGTATACAAAGCTTAATATTATTGTCTGGCACACATCCTGCTGAAGGACCTGGGAAGTGTCAGAAGTTTGGTTACTCGGGCTGAATTTTTTTCAGTTTCTTGCTTAGTTTTTATTAGTGATCATATAGCACATGCATGTCTGTGTATGTTATATACCTGCTGACATATTTTTTTTATTTCAGAGTGTCTCCACCGTCTTGATATCAAGTGATCTTATTTATTACAGAAAAGTAAATAAAAATAGCTGTGAGTCATGTTACTCTATTGAAAGGAAAATCCATATGTACTATATTGCAGTCTAATCACAAAGGCTTTTCTTTACAAAAAATAGGACTAACACTTGAATATTTACTCTCTCTTCATTCCTCCCTACCATTTTCCCATGTTTATAAATGTGTTGCAGACCAAGTGTTGTTTTTTCCTAATCAACTTTTGTGATCCTTTCATGGACAACATTCTGTGCTTATAGATGACTAGTAGCACATGGGGAAAATGGGTCACAACCAGTGAAAACTGTTCATAGGCCCCATATACCTAACATGTACTTGTCTGGTTGGTAATTGGTTAGAAGCCAGTGTGGTACTAAATCTGAGCAGAAACTGCATCATTTTCTTCAGTGGTTCCTTCTAAGGAACAGTCTGAGAGCTGATCTATAGCAGCAGCAGCAGCTGCTGCTGTTCTTGTGGCACTCAACACTGATAGAAGTTGTCCACTGTTCTCGTCAATCAATAAAAGATCAGAATAAGTTCTGGTAATAACTTTTTAGCTTGTAGTGACAGCATGTGTGTAGATATTTCATCTAAGAATTAATCTGAAACTGAAGAGAATAAAGTGCTCCATCCCTGTTAGGCAGTTGATGTTCTATTTCTTTCCACTTCTGCCTCTGGCTTTAAAATGCTGCTGGGAAGGCTCAGAAACTGAGTAGTTTTCCAGCCAGTAGGATGAAGTAGTAGCTGCACTGGAGCAGTTCCTTAGCTGTAGTTTCTGAGCCCAAGGTTGGTATATTCTCTTAATTTACAGTATTAGGTGGAAGTTTTGTTCAGATTTAATACAAACAGGAAGGACCTTCCCTATACAGAGAAGCTGCTTCATTATGTAACTTGTTTTATAACTCTTTTCTGATCTATGTGAAACACAATCACTTTTCAAAATTGGCAGTCACCTTAAAAAATTACATACAAAGGCACTTTGTTATTTTAACTATGAAATATACAATTGGATTATTTCAGACACATGCAAACCAATTTAGAATAGAAAACTAATAAGAGATTTTCATTAAATCTGTCGATATTTATTGACTGATATCTATGTGTGAATTCTTACATTTTTAAGTAGAAAAAATTCTTTCATGCTTTCATTTATTAAAAAGGGTTTAATAATCTTCAGTTTGACTCAGAGGTGGCTCTTTTTATTAGAGATTTTCTGTCTCATTTTTGAAAAGCCCATTGTTTGCTTCTGAAAGGTTCTTAATAGAGCTTTAACAGGAGACTAAATTTGAACAGCCAGAAATATTTGAACAAAAAGTTTGCTCATTCTCACTCTGGGTTGTTTAAATTTTAATCTTTAGAACTGCAGCAAGAAGCTTGAAGATCCATCCACTCTGCCTCTGCTGCAACTTTAGTCTTTGAATTTATTTTCTACCAGCAAAATCTTGTATTTGCTACTGATTTTCTATCAACATAATTATTATTTGTGTACTACACACATCAGAATTTTACTTCTGAAATTAGATTTTAGGAACTCTAATTTATTTTGACCTGTAGGGAGGAAAAAGTTATATGCTTAGATATTTTACACACAGACTGTTCTAAAAATGATTGAAATACTAGATTGTTGTGATTCCTGTATTAACTTCTGTTTGATCAAAATTATGTTGAGTTATTCCCCAGTAATTCTGAGTTACATAAACCAAATTTCTGGTTAAGAAAAAATAGTCTTACTTATGCAGAAACAAGAGGGGAATGAAAGAAAGCTTGAAACATCATGCACCAGTCTTACATCCTTTTTAGGCAAGGGCTTTTTCACTCCCTTTCAAGGTCTTGTCTAACAGTGCATGAAGAACCAAGCCTAAGAAACAAGCTCAGTTAACTGGGATTTTTTTCCTGAGGAAACTGCACTTTTGTTTTATTCATAAATGTGAAAAAAATGGCTTAGCACTTTGACCCTAGCTAGTAGTTAGAGTTGCAAACACCCAAGTTCTATCAATGTTTCCTTGTTGGGGACCAGAAATTTGTCATTGCTTAGTGAATTTAATGTGCAGGGAAGTCGTACGCAGTAAAGCAAACTGTATGATTCCATTTGCAACAATGGCACTAATTCCACGTAGTGTGAAAATGGAATTTGGCCAGAGTTGTACAAAACCACAAGAGGCAGTGATGACTTCATAAAAGTTTGTCTTGTCCTTTTGGGTTGGCAAGAACATCCAGCAAGGCAGGGAGATGGTGAGGAGAAAAATGAGCTGTGGAAATCTGAGAGGGCTGTGAGCAAGAGCCACAGACAGAACCAGAATCTAAACATTGGTCTGGAGATGTAAATGAGCAGTTCTGTCTGAGAAATGGCATGGCTTGAAACAAGGAGAGGGGAATAGATCTGCTCTTTCCCACAGGCTTTACAGGGCATGTTTTAGCTCTGCTGTCAGAAGAGAATTCTCTCATCTTCCTTACATCACTTTCTTGGTGCTTATTTCAGTGCACACTCTCTTTTGAAATCTACAGTGAGGTGGTTTTTTGGGGGGGTAAGGATATGTGCATTTGCTTTCTTTGGGAAATGCTCTTGTTTTACAAATTTCTAATTACTTTTTGCATTTAATTTCTCCTACAGCTGGTTTCATTCTGTATTGGGTACTTTTTTTCCTTTTTTTGTCCTATTTTGGCCCAATTTCTTTACCTCCTGTTTGTTTTGCTCATAATTTTGCTGTTGAAGTTTTCCAAGGACCTTCACAATAGGCTCACAATTTTAAAGGGGTTTTTTTTGCGTGTGTTTGGAAACCATAACATTTGTTTATGGGGGGGTCTTTTCATCTCTCAAAAGTTCACCGACGTTTTGGGCTCAAGTTATCAATAATCAGCTCAGCTATACTCACAGTCAGATGTTAAAATTGTATTTGCAAGTGTTGCTTGCATAAAGCCAAATGTAATTGCTAGAGAAGTCAGCAGGAAATGGGATTCACTTGTATGTGTACCAAGCTCACAACTGAGTGCAGTGATGAGCAGCAGGACTTTTGTATGTCCAACTGTTTCCCTGCAGAAAGTCTTAGAATGGTTCTAGAACCATCATGAAGTCATCTAAAATTTGTCCTATTATTGCAAAGGTTGAACTTGTCCCATGTAGAAGAGTACTTAAATCACGGTTGGTAGTCCCAAGCTTCCTATTTTCTTTGAAGTCAGATTTGACCAAAATGTTAGCAACCAGCATGGCTTTTTCCTTTGCTTAACCACAGGGTACAAATCTCAGGTTTTTAACTGCTGCTAATCTGTTGCTGAATCCCACTGAGGAGAAAAGGTTGCTGCATAATGATTTCCAAATAGGTCTTTAAAATTAGAAAGCAATGTGTTTATTGGAAAATTGTACAAAGTTCTTCTTGTCTGGTATTAAATTGGAAAGTTTTGCATTAGAAATGGTTTGTGGAGCATTCATTTGTCCATGCTGCAGTACTCTTCAGACAGAAATTGTTTTCAGGGACCAATAATATGGTCATAGTTTTGTGAAGAAACACTAAACTACTAAGGTTGGGAAAGTAATTTGATTTTGTTTTATTTTACAAATCTTCTCAATGATTTGGTAATGGAATGTGTTCTGGAATGAGAAGAGAAATGGATGTTTGTTATTTTTTTAAGAAGGGTCCTAAAACTTCTGTTATGTTGGTGAATGTTAAACATTATTTAGGCATATGCATATTGAATAAGCTTTGTTTTTTGTGAGGTGTAAATATTGTAAAAAAATGAAGATTTTAAGCCTTTGGGAAGTCAGTGTGTTCAGATACCTGAGGATTTAAGACGCTACACAGTTAACATTTTTCTGTGGTGTTATATGAGATGTTGAATCAGTCAATGCCTCTGAAAACTGATATGGAGAATATGTCTTGCTGTCTGGCTGATTCCAAACAAAGTAGTTCAGAAGCACAATGAAAAGCAGTCATTGTTTTGTCTTATCACTTTTGTGCCATATGTTCATTTACTCAACTAAAATGATGACTGTATGAGACTATCCAGGCTTCTCTACAGGATCATCTGGAACTGTGTAAAGGGTTTCTGACAGGTGTTTGTGGTAACTGTTTAACTTAGGAGTTGGTTGTGCATTTCATTTTGCTTTTGCCGCTGTTTTTACAAGAAGTTTCTAAAGTGATTAGAGCATATTTTGTTTCAGAAATATTAATTATAAGGCCCTGATAACTCAGACTGTGCATGTCGTGCTCAGTAATTCTGAAGAGGATTTGTGGAACTAGATGGTAGAACAAAACCATACAGCTAAATGTCAAGAGTGAGGCACTGATATAAAGTAAAACCTTTCATTATCTGATTACCAAAGCCAGCTTTATGACCATGCTTTGGCACATACCTTTCTCGTGCATTGCTTAACAAAGGTAAATATGTACAACTCTGAAAATGCCATTGTTTGTTGCACAATTCTTTTCCAGCAGAAATCTGCTCTGTTTCCCTTGAAGTTTCCTCTTCAGCAGACATTGCTGAAATTTATGAAAGAATAGTAAATACGTCTCATGTGAAGGAAAGCAAGGCAAGCATACTGATGGTAAAACTGTAGTTTTTGGTTGAGGTCTTTTATTATTGTTATTTTGTGGGCTTGTTTTAAGTATATCGTAACTGGAAGATGCTGAAGTATAGAACATCTCAGTTGTGGCAGAAATTAATGGCAGGGATGAATGATGCAGTTGGAAGTATAAAACAAATATAATGCAATTTATTTGGCTTTGGTGACTTGCACTCATCAGGAAAATCTGAGGTGTCTATTATGTACGACAAATGTGCTGGTGAATCCAGGCTTGGAAACATAACTTTTGATTACTACAGGGAATACTGTACTCAATTTGATGGGCAAGGTTTGCCAAGAACATAATGAGAATTGCTTTGTCACTTAATAGATGCTTAAAAGATGCAGTGAGATTGGATGAGATGTGAGTGATATCTATTAAGGAAGTGGTTACTGTAAACCCCAGTGATGCTAATACCATCTGTCCCTTTGTCTTCTAATTGTCTTATTTGCAAGATTTCTGTTTGCAGAGTTTTAGAAGCTGCAGTGCTTGAATGTGCAGGAATTTGTAGGTATAATAGTTTTCTACAATATGGGTGGGAAAATAATTCATGTACCATTTGCCACCCAACTGTAAAGCATCATAAACAGGGATTATTATTTTTTTTTAGTGCAGACAGTAATGGAACTGTCTGGTGGAACTTTTGATATATATTTACCAACTGGTATGCCTAAATCAATGTCAGCATTTTCTGTTTATATGCATCCCTTCTGAAGGTTTTACAGTTACAAGGCATACAATGTTTGACCGGCTGCTGAGACATATATGCAGGGGATATTTATTTACTTTTGTGTATAAAATTCTGAGGCTTGGTACTGGATTTTTTTCAAACATTGTTGCTTTTTCTTATTTCCAGCACACTGTGTAGTGTGTGTGGCAGTTACCTGTGTTTTTTCTAATAGTATCTAATACACTGTCATGAAGAGACTGCTGCTCAGGAGCACAAATCTTAACAGCAATCCCTAAAAGGCCACCTCTTATTCTTTACCCAAATCTATGTAATTTTTGTTGGTTTGCTAGGAGGGAATTCTCTCATTACAATTCTAAAATACAGTAAGATTGGATATTGTTTTCAGTTTAAAAGGGAAGAGCAGTATTAGAAGGGAGGAGGGCATTTTTTGAAGTCTAAATAATTGTCTGTAAGAAGACTGTCAAATTTCAGGCTTAATAAAAGATATAATTAAGCAAGATTAAAGGAATAAAATATCCAGTGCAAAGGACTGGTGATATCTTTTAGTCATGTTGGCAGTAATAACAAATTTCTTATGGGAAGTCTCAGTCAATTTTAGACATTGACAAATGGTGCTGTTCTTTAAGCAGAATTTGCTGGGTACAGAGAACAAATTAGATTATTTCTGTAAGCCTAGAGGTTTACCAATATGTAAATCACTATACATTTTCTGAGCGATTCCACATCCATGATTCTGTGAGGTGTTAGAATTCTCAAGTGTGGAGATTGAACAAACAAAGTCAGCGTTTGTTCATGAGTGAAAATCACTCTCTCTGTTCTCCAAGTGGCTGATGAGCTGATTAAACTGGTATGGCTTATCGACTTTCACAACAAATACTCTTTTTTTGGAGCAGAAAGATGAAGACACCAGGTGCAGGAGAAAATAGGGCTTCTCTTCTTGCTGTGACTGTTAGCTAATGAATGATGACAGACATAGAAACTCAGATACAAAACTGCCATTGCACCTGTTGCTCTCCTGCTGTGGTATTTCAGTGGCAGAAACACCTTCTTACTGTGTCTGAGAATAATTTTGGAACCATGTGTCTACCTTGCTATCTCAGCATCCCACTCTATTTACTGTGGTACTTTGTTCTCCACTTATGAGGATGGACTTCCTAGGAATGTTGTTTGAGTCAATGCTGTAAATTTTGGAAAAGAGCAGCTCTTTCCAGCATCTTCTACCTGACCTTTCAGAAGCTGAGATTCTAATTTCCTGATCCAGATGGTTGAGGAAATAGAATAAGTCTCTACAGAATCTTTACAGATGCAAACAGTTCATTAATAATTCAAATTGCCTGAATTAAGACAGTCATTCCATTCTTTATTCAGTGTCTGAATTAGTGTAATCTTATTTCCTTTATTTCCTGTACTGCCTTTACCAAATCTTATTTTGATATAGCATATGATTAGGCCATGCTATGAAATAACATGTTGTAAAGAGTTATATTGAATGACTTTGGTCATAATAATTTAGACAGTGATGACTAGCACATATTTGAAAAGAAATCTTTACATACAAGACCCAGAACAAATAGCTTGTAGTATTATATAATTATGTCCAGTCATTTGCAGTTACATCTCAGGGTGACAAGCAGTCTGGTCTAACAGTAATTTGGATAAGAACTTCCAGATATAGCTAGGCTTTCTATTCAGTGTATTCTGTATATCTAGTTTTATGTAATTTTGGTGCTGTTTAAATATTAGCTGGTTTAGCATTCAGTTTTAAAATTGTTCATGGTTGTTTTGTCTTAAAAATGAGATAAAGTTATTACAAATGAGCAGCTCTTTCAGTAATAGGTGTCTTGAAATTAATATTGCTTATCCATTTTGGGCACTAAAGGTGTCCTCCCTCTCTCACACAAAGTGGTGGGAGAATCATTTAAAATGCTAAGTAGGTGATTATATTAGTGTAATAAAAATAAATTTAATAAAATATAAAGGTGTTTCTGGCCAATGGGAACAATATGGAATTGAGGGGTAACACTTAAACTTTATGGAAAAAAAATCTAATTAAAAAATTCTAATGTTCTTTAACTCTCAATGTCCATATAAAAAACGTTCTGTTTAGATGGCAAGTTCATTCTGTACAGCTACTGTACAGAACTCTGTGTCAGTCAGCCAGAAATACTGACAAGCCTGGATTCTCACACTTCAAGAAACAGCAGAGCCCTGCAGAGTGAGGCTCATGAAGCTGAACTGAGCTGAAGTGGAGGTATTGTTCAATCAAGAGGAAAAGCTCTTAAATATATATTTGAGTTCCTGATTATTTTTTGGCTATACCTGCTTTATCAGTATGCTGTCAATAATCTTTATTAGTGAGAACCAGGCTGTCCAGAAAAGTAGGGATTGGAAGTCCTAATCAGAAAAACGTTGCATTTTTTTTCCCTGATAGTAAAAGTGTAAATGCACCAAGCTGCTTCAGTTCTTCATTTCATAAACATTTCTTTGAAACATAGATAATTCCCCTCTCTTTTAGCGTCTTGTTTTTAGTAAAGGGATTTTCTTTGAGAGGGAAAGAATTGCCTGATTTAAAGTATTTACCTTTCTAATAGACAAGCTGTGTAATATTCTGTTCTAGAATTGACTTGCAATTGGTCGCACTTTGAATTCTACAAAATTGAATGGTAAAATAACAGTAACAGCATAACATGAAAGGCCCAGATCAGCCTCTCTCACACCTGCAGTCATTACAAATGCCATTTCTGCAAACATCAGGCACACAGCTCTGGGAGTGACAAGAGCTTCTTTTTGTCAGGTAGCAGTTGTTAGGTTATGTGAATATGAATATGGAAGGATTTCCACTTGTCCACTTGTCCCACTGATGGTGGCCAAAGCATTTGGAATGCATTTGTGAAAGGTCAGCTTTGTGGGTGGGAAGCAAGAAAGGGCAGTGGTTTTAGAGATCTAATGTTAGGGGAGGTGAAGTGGAAGAACTGAGACATGGGAGGGATCTTGCAAGCAGCCAAGACACTTCTGTTAATTATATGGCTTTTAATTTTTTTTTTCTAAAAGCTTGAAGGAACTGGAAAAGAATGAAGTTGCGATTTGATTAATGGTTGCCTAGACTGCAGTTTGAAAGAAATGGATAGAGTGCTTTTGAAATAGATTTGACTTTTAAAAAAGAAAGATAATCTGTTATTGCTCTATTTCTTACATCACCGTCTGGCAAATGAGTTACACTTTGAAAGAACAAAACATAGCTGAGATACCAGAGTGACAGCACATCTAATTCACAATCACAGAAGCTTCCAGAAGGTATCAGAATCATGTTCTCTGTTTGTTTCTGCAAGAAGAGATAGCACTACTCCTACATGGTGCTGCAGAGAGGCATCGCGTACTATAGGTGCCTATAATGCCTGGTGGGTTTTGTTCAAAAATAAACATTTTCTAACCACTGAGTAAACTCATGCACATAGAAAAGAAAAAATTACATAAACCTTTAGATTGACAAGACTACTTAATTCACTCAGTACTTGTCGTGGGATATATCATAGCCCCTGGGCATCTCCATAGCATGTCCACTACAAGCAGTGTCTTGTCTAATGAATTCTTAAGTTATTTGTTGTGCACTACGTGCCTTTGACTGGATCATGTTAGTCTGTATTGTGTAAATGGAATGTAGAAAGGGGCTACATTAATAGGAAATCATTCACTTGGTCACTGGGGGAATCCTAGAGACACAGATAAGGTTTAGCTGTACACATTGGGATATGGACTGTTTTTCTGATAAGTCTTCTAACACCCAGCACTTCATTAGTCTGCAAGTTATTTTTCTGTGATAAAAACAACGGGAAGTATGAGGCACTCTTTTCTTTGTTTTAAAATTTAAACTGCATTTTCCTATATATAAAATTGGATTGACTAAGGTGATGACTATTAAGGTAACTTATTTTAAAACGTTTTCCAATTCTGACCATTCTTCTGCTTTTCCACTGAAATTGATAATGAAGAAATCAGAGTGAAAATGAAATTTAGCCTGTTCTGTCCTTAACATGACTCTGGTCAGATTGACAAAGCTATTGATATATATTTTTACTTGACACTGTTTTGAGGTGTACAGACATGTATAACTTTTCCTTATGAGTTTCCTTTGTTTGTTGTTTTGTTTTGGGTTTTTTGTTTGGTTGGCTTTGTTTTTTTGTTTTTTTAATCGAAGATGTGCTTCAGCTCTTTGCTCTTGCAGGATTGGTTGTATTTTCAGACAAACTCCCTCCTCTTTTTTCCCCCCCAAATAAGCAGTGTTATCGGTCTAAATTTACCTGATCCTGAAGCTAACAAAAAACTCATATGACTGCTAATAGGAAAAAAAGGAAAGACATGGAGCCTGCAGTTACCATGCCAACACTGTTCCCTGGGGTGGGAACACAGAGATGGATGCTGTGAAATTAAGATCTGTGTGATAGGTAGGAGGTGCCTTTGCATGTGACTGTGCACTACTTGAAGCTTTCATGAACATTATATTTTACCATTTGTATTTTTAATGCTATGCACTAATCTGGTCTTTGTTGTTCCCTTCACTCTCTGTGTGCACATTACAGTTTCCTATTTTTGTGGAATGAGAGAATTTTGTGTTTGAAAACATACAGTGTCTATAGTAAGTTCCATGAAAAATGAGTAATAAAATGGATAAGGTTTGATGAAGAAAGAATGGCTTCTGACCTGAATCCTACCTACCATTTAATTGTCTCTGTAAAGCTCTTGGAGTTGTACTCTCACCTCAGATATACACAGTCTATTTGTAGTGGCAATATGCAGATAAGCAAAATATTTCACAAGAAGACCACTAACAAAACTCAGACATGACACTGGTGCAAGACAAAATTTACTTTGTATTTCTCTGCTTATAGGTGATTTTTTCTATGTTTGCTTACAGCTGATCATTAGGTATTTGTCAAATATCAAAGACAAACCTCCTTTTTCTTGAAGTACTTGATGTGTTTACCTAATGCTGCAACGTTTTATGAAGTTACAGCTTGTTTCTCACTATATGAGTACTCCTTCCTTAGATTCAAGAAAAGGACTCTGTTCCATATTCTCTCTCCCACTCTGTGCTTTCTGGGTTAAAGGAATGACAAGAGATTAGGGAGTATAATTCCCAGTCAATATTTAAGAAGCTCATAAATCAATAAGATCTTGATTAGAATTGTATGTTACAATTCTACACTATTTTCCCATTTGAATGTTTTGATTTAGGGACTGCTTTGAAAAGCACTTTTTAATACCTTTTCACACTTACTTCTTGAAGCAAAACCTTTTTGAATTAAACATCTCAATTTATTTTCTTTTTTTCCTGCTGCTTTGTTTCTTCATACTCTGGTCACAAATACATGCAAAGCAGAGGCAGAGCTGTTTATAACATGGTGAGCTTGCCAGGTTGCTTTACTTGAACTCTTTTTGAAGACTGTGGATTGGTTATGTAAGTAGAAATTCTGTGGGATATTTTACTAACACTTTTTCGAGTCTCTGAGAGGTTCCTTTGTGCACTAGAAATGCCAAAAAAAATTGAGACCAAAAATTGAGACCAAAAGCAGCAGAAAGCTCATCAGCTCCTAAATTTAAAGTCTGTTTTGATTTTTTTGTGGGTCATATTAAAGATAACAGTCTTTAACTCCATAGCAGCTAATTAAAATACTTAAATTGCAATGTTTTTGCATACTGATTTTTGCTGAGGTCATAAAGCAGCAAAGTGAAACTCATGGTAACTGCACTTATATAATGTCCCAATGAGGTTTCCTTCCTTCCAGGCCACAGCTACACTAAGAAATGCTCATCACAGCTGCAAGTGCACTTTGTCAGTGTTAATAATTAACATTCAAAAAGCACCTAAAACAAGAACTCAGCCAGAAAGGTAACTAAATCTATTACTGTTAGTTATAAAAGGGATTAATATATGTTGCAATGACATTTAAAAAGCTGGTCTACTACTGGATAGAAACTTATCAAACCAAAATATGTGGCTTGTGGTTTAGATCTATTGAGTGCAGCTGTGTATACCAGGGACTTAGAAATTAAAATTTTAAAGTAACTAAGATACTAACACATCTGAGTCCTGTCAACCAGTGGTTCCTTCTGGGAGAGATTTTTTTTTTTTTTTAGGTGGCAGCTAAAGCTCCACATATTTAATCCTTTATATTGAACCAGGCTCAATGAAGCTGTTCTTGACATCTGCAAGCATCGTGTTAATGAGGCTAAAGTATAGAAAGGTGGATGAGAGCAGAAAATCTAATTATGAGCTGCTGCATAACAGCTGTTACACCAAAACATACCACAGATAAAAAACCAATATACAGATGAGGGACACTAATTTTGTATGATAAATGTATATGTTGTGTGTGATGCACATAATTGCCTGTCTTGGATATATGTCTGATAGATACAGTCTGTCTTGGATTGCCTCCTTTGCATAGTAAACTACTTCCCTGTGACTCCATATTAAGAAGGAATTCTTGAGCAATTGAGGCTGGCTCCTTATTTGTCTACAGAATTTGACTGTGAAAGGCACAGTTGTAATTCTGTTGTAATTCTGACTTTACAAAGATTTTCATAGCCTCAATCCTTTCCTGTAAAACCTATGAATTGATTAAATTGAGGGGAAGGATCTGGAGTAATAAGTTACTGAAACTTACTCTTTCATATTTTTAGAGAATTCCGTTGAACTGATTATATTTTTCAGGTTGTAGACTGTAGCTGTTGTGTATTGAACAAATGTATAAATGTAATGAACTTTCACCTTGAAATATCCCGAATCATGTATCAACTTAGCAGAATTTTTCTTGTAAGCAAAGCAACCTTTACCTCTAGTCTTACATCCTCAGTTGGTGTTCTAGCAACTGAATTACATAATGGCAAATTCTGCAGCTGGAACTCGATTGAACCTTTTGTTGCTACACAGAATGACCACTTGACATTATTCTTGAATGCCTGCCCATACCATATTAAAAAGAACTCTGCCATTATGGTTGTAAGCCAGCTTGGAGGAAAACTCTTTTTCAAAAAAACTTTCATTTGCTTACATTAGCTAATGAACAGAGCAGGCCTCAAATGTAGTAAGTTTGTAAAACAATTGTATACATTTACTTTCTATAGAGAGTAATGTCACTTTTGCTGCTATTTTAATGGGAAGAGCCAGGCAACAGTGGGACGTGACAGGTTGATGAGTCCTGTGTACCTGAAGTTAAACTGAAATTTTTAGCCCTAACTAGTGGTTAAAGCAAAGCTTTTTGATTGTGAATCACAGGAAATCAGCTCACAGAGGACACTTTAATTATGCATTGTCAGGCAGAGCACCTGGAAACATGATTGAAGTGGTAACTCTATGTACTGCATCTACCTACCTTGCACTGCACAGGAAATGAGCTTGGTGTGCTGATGCCTAAGTGAGGACATGCCTCTGAATTAAACCCATCAGGTTGTCTGAATGCGGAAATGAACCACCTGATTGAAAGTGTGCTCATAAATATTAACTCTAACTGCATTGTGAAAATAGCAAGCAGATTACAACATCTAGTTAATAAACAGATGCCTTCTCTTTAGCATGTGTTAGCCCTTATCCCCTCCTGTTTTCTTCAGGAATGTTTTCAGAAGATTGGCACTTGACTTTTCCTGTAGTGGATTAGTTTGTCAAATAAAGACCAGAAGCTTGGAGTTTGCAGCTCGATCGTCGCGTGTGCTCCTGTGCTAATCTTCATAAGCTGAGCTGCTTTCCGGCTTCAGTCCTGAAAGATGTACTTAAAATGGAGATTCTGCGTTCCCAAATAAGCCTTGATTTGCAGAGTGAAAGGGAAAATCGCAGTCAAAGAATGGGCTAAAAAGGAGCTGGGCACAGTTGATCATAATCCAGGGCTGGCAGCAGGGATTATAGTAAAAATGTTACCAGCCATATGAAACTGGCAATGGGGGTCTCTCGTAGGAATATCTTTGAATATTTAAAGTCAGTGCAGCAGAGTTGTGTGATTAGGACTTCCCAAGATGATAGTGAAGTTCCCACGCAATTCTAAAATCTAAGAATAAAATTGACCTTGTTTAATTACTGTCCAAGCAAAAAAGCTAGAGTTGAACTGTATGTCTGAGAAAAAAAATATTAAGACCTCCATAATATTCTAATTCTGATATCAGGGGAAAATGATTCTGAGTTTGCTGTTATACTGCCCGACAGGGCTCAGTGCTGCTTCTTGCCTTGCTTTTGCTATTAGGAAAGCTGGTTGGCTCTGCCCTCCTAGCAGATCTTGACAACAACGAAAAATCCCTAAATTGAATATCTTATATTGATGTTGGTACTGGTAAGGAGGTGGCTGTACTTAATGAAGCACCAAATTTTTGAAATTATTTGTTTCTTTTTGAGAGGCGTTGTCTTAATGCCAGTGCTTAAAATTTCATTTTGGTAATGTTGCTTTTCAGAGTACTTGGAAATTTTATATAATTGTCCCTCTTTAATTGCCCTCTTTAATGTTTAGCTGTGAAGAGTGTAGTGACTTTTAAAAAATTTAAATAATGGTAATGCAGATATGTTGATATACAACAGTCTCGGCATAATCCCTTGACACACTCAGTAGGTTTGGTTCTCACATACAAGTACTTCAGTGTGTTTGGCATTGATAGAATTGTTTATAACATAAATTTATTAAACTGGAGCTTTATATGACAACCTATCAAAATACACGTCAATAGCTAAATTAAATATGAATTATTGTAGAGGAGGAAGAAGAAAAAAATTAAAAAATAGTGACAGAGAAAGCAATATTAAATTTGGATGGGAGAGCTGATGAGTTAAAAGGATGCAGAACACAAGGTGATGAAGGTAAGGAGATGAGCAGTTCAAGTGCACACAGTGTCTTTGCCATAAGAATAACGAATACAGAAAAGATGTTATTAGACATTCTGTGCTTTGTTTAGGGATTTTCTAAAACCCTTCATCATGAATGCACAGCAAGTGGAAGTCTATGCTGGTGACCTTCACAAAAAAAAAAAGAGCAACAACATTTGATCTGAAAACTCATCTCAGAAGGTTTTGTTTCACTGTCTGTTATGGTGTGAACTACCAAGGATAGCTTCTGCTGCCGGGTTTTTCTCCTTTGTGTTCCAGCTTTTATCTTATTCTCTTGTTGTTTTATTTTCCTTGAAGCTTATGCTGTTCAAGTGTTTGCAGGCACAAATGGGCATCCAGGCATGCAGGGTTCAGAAACAACAAGTAATAATGACATTTTACCTCTTTTGTCTGTACTGTGATGGCAACATGTGTTCCATTAGCACTCTGATTGTGGTGCTCTTGTCAAGATTCCTGGTTTTTGCTGCTGGATTCTAAAAGCACTTGATCAATTGATCTTGGAAAGTGCTGAGCTTTTTCCCCAAGTCTTTCATAGTTGCTGTCAGCAGGTGAAATTTTTAGTAGTTTGATTCTCTCTGTAAATAGGGGTGGATGAATCAATAAATGTTTAATGATTTTTATTGAACTAGATAATCAGGGATATATATGTAAAAGGAAGTTAATCTTTCTGCAGTGTTGGTAAGATTAGATGAATAATACAAGGATCACAGTAGGACACTAGGTTTTCCTTGTAGTCAGTAACTAAAAGTATATTTTTCTACCTTCTGGAAAACTTCCTGTACTGTATGCCCTTCACTTACTCAATTTTTAAACCTGTATATGTGTAGGAGTCTTGTAATATGTGAGTCACAATTTGTTTATTTCTTTGTATTTTAAATGCTTGTAATAGCATTCTTTTCCACGAGCCTAATTCTACCTATAGCATCACCTTAATATAAAATATTAAAAAGGAGAACAAATATGATAGGAAAAGCCAGTGAATTTTTTAAAATTTCCAACTAAGAATGTGAAAGGCTATTATTAGATGGTGTGAGACCCTAGTTCAAATCTTGAGTTGCAATGTGACAGTTCCAAACTTAGCAGCTGGTCCTTATCGGTATGTCTGACAGAGCAAAGCTTGGACTTCAGTAACATATACCCTAATAATTCAGTGTTATTTAGTTTATATATGCATTACCAAAGACCCTTTGCAGTTGGAGTCATTACTTTGCAATCCTTTTAAGGAGAACTGTGAGCTTGCTGGTTCTGTGATCTTTATCCTATCCCAGCCTATTAGGGTAAGTGTGGTTGGGTAAGTGACAGCAAAAGCCTGCAAGCAGCCTTAAATAAGAATCACCCCAAATATAAACAGAGAAAAGTTGTGACAAGGGTGTATTTTGAGAACCCTGTTATACCTTTGTTCAGTTTTCCTACAGTTTGGGGATAGGAAGCAGGAATGTCCCATCTCTCTGAGTGCTGCTGCTTTAGTAAACTCTTTATCCAAAATAGGGGATTTTGCGTCCTCCTTGCCTATTTGTCTGAGTGATTTTACTGTCTTCTGTAGTGTTTTGGAATTGTTTAGACTAATATTCTATGGGCAGTGCTGTATTCTGGAGAGATTTGGGTTAAAATTTCCATGATCCTATAAAGGACAAAAGCTAACTGGAAATGTTGATGGATCAGTGAGGGAAGTAGGGAAAGCAAACAAATCATTAGATAAATGACTGTTGTGGGCTGATACAAGAGGATTTAAATAAGAGATGCTTAGAAGAGATCATTTGAAAAGATAATGATGGAACCTTTGTGAACCCTGCAAAGCAAAGATAGAGTCTTATTTGAGCTACTGACTTCTAAGGAGATCAGAAAATCCCACCTTCAATGCTTTGTGCGGGGGGAATTCTTAATTACAAGCAACTTGTTGCTCTTTCTGTAGAGGAGAAACAAAGGACTAGCTTGTAGTGTTGGAAAAGTCAGAGCTGTAACACTAACTCATTTCCCTGGTGGCTTTCTATCAAAGACAATTTTAAAGGCATTTGAGCACCAAACTGTTCTTTGTGCCTCTGAACAATCCCTTGTGAGAAAGCAAGGGCGATTTAGAAAGGCTTATCATTTGGAAAACCTTTGATAACACTTCATACTGGCTTCACAATTTCAGGACAAACAATCTTAATTAATTCTTAATAGCAACCTGCTTACAAATTCACTCGTGCTTTCTCAAATGCATTCTTATTAATAAGAAGGCCATAGTGAATGTTTGGATACCTGCTGTGGGTCCCTGAAAAGGATAAGTTGTAAGCAGTATACCCTGAAAAAGGTGCCTAGCAAAGAGCAGTGCTTCAGATCCTTGTTGACTGTTGCACAAATGAGTATTACATTTTCCAGAGTGCATCTCCATATTTATTGCAAACTGGCTTTGATGCTGGTGCTTTGCTCCATATTTCCTTACTATCTAATTCCTAGCTTCTAAACCATGTTGGCTTGGATCCTTGCTGAAGTTACTTGTTTTCTTGGCATCACACCTTAGTGGTGGTTTTGTGTAGTCAAGGTTGTCTATCAGGTCAAAAGTTCTTATCAGTCCTGAGCTGCACAGTACCACATAACTCCCACAAAGGTTATTCCTTAGAATATGTACAGGAACAAATGCTACTCTTGAGGCACAGACTTAGTTTCCTAGCACAAAATCAGTGGTGTTATTCCCTTACAGTGATACTATGTGAGGGGTCCCTGGAGACCACCCTGATGGGGCTGTAAAAGACAGTTGTTGCTGCAAAAAGGTGTAAAAGCTCTGAGGACAAGATGTAGATCATAACAGTAGTGATGGAGAGTGCTCTTCATGTACTTGTCAAATACCCATCTCCACACATTCCATCCACATCTCCATTGGTGAGTATTTTTAGGATCATCATAACCAATGAAATGTCAGGTTTTTCTGTATTTTCAATAATCATGCATTTGCTGCTGCAGATTGGGGGAGAGATGCTGCATTTATGCCTTTGTTTAACAGTAAAACTAGCTTAATTTTCTGATTTCAGCGCTTGTTAGCACAAGCTGCATTTTAAAATGGTAATTTTCCTTCAGTAAAACTGCATTAATGGGGCTAAAACTTGCTCGGTAGCTGCATGACATTTTAAAGAATTTTGTGATTTTTGTATGCCATGTGGCATCAGTTTACAGTACTCAGTGTCCTTTTTAAGGAATGCAAGACTAGCAGGGACCATCTGGGTTATCAAATACAAAGCCTCACAATTTCAGGCAAACAGAGAAAAACAGACCTGGTGCAGGAAGGCCCACAGAATAGTTTTCTTTCAAGTTTTCTCCCTTGCCAAAGACAATAAAGTCATTCCTAAAACCTTACAACAAAGTAAAAAATATTTTTAATTAAGAAGAAAGAAAACTACTGTGTCAGGTTTTATCAAGGCCAAGAAGAAAAGCTGAAGAGTAATGATTGCATACAAGTTGGAAGAAAAGAGAGAGCACTTAGAATTAACTGAGAACAGGATTCAGAAGACTTGCAAATTTTTTCAGTTTACTTATTGCCAACTGCATTTCTAAAAGCAAAAATGAGCACTGCTTGGCACACAGGTTGTGTATAAACCTCTTACCAATTTGGAAGGGACACCAAAGCTATTGAAGAATGTCTGTCCAAAGCACCACTATGATTCCAAGCTACAAGGAACATTTCATTTCATGGTATAAATTATCTTTATCTTTGAGAGGAATATAAACTAACAATTATGAAAAGATAGTCTAGTAATGCAGCTATTCATTGTAAGCAATTTTTAGTGGGTTGATTTCAAGTTAATTTTGAAAAACAACATCTTTTGTTCAGAGAAAGGAGCTGCATGTGTTACCATAACATTATGCAGATCAGCTCCCATTACAGTAGCATTTATTTTAATAGGAGGAGATTTTCCTGCTGTGAGGGGGGCAGTCAGTTTGGTTCCTTCATGAATCCAAAATAGTGTAATTCTTGTTTCTGTCTTAGTGTCTCTCGAAAGACATATCTTTTTTTCCATATCTGAGACAATGAACAGGTGTATGTATACTTAATGTATTTGGAGTTTCTTAATCCACAGGGGCATGTACTATATTGAATTAATCTCCAGAACAGAGGGAGATTTACACAAGGGAAATTCCTCTTCCCTGGCCCATTCTCCTTCTGTATACACAGAAGAGAGAGATATTCCTGCTGAGTATTAAATATTTTTTATTCTTTGCATATTATCTGTAATTACTTTAAGTTCTTTTTTGTTGCTTTTAGGAAGTTTTTATATCATAAAAATACCCTTGTCTGAAGGAAAGGAATAATTTAATACTATGAAGAAGACTGAACTGGCAGTGTTAAACATGCACCACAGTGAATCCATCAGCTCTTTCCTACAGCTTTTACATGACTGATGATAAAATAGCTTAACAGTTCTGCTGATCAGTATTAATATATGCAAATACATCCAGAAAAGTTGATGCACACCTACATGCTCATCAGTTTGCATAGAAGAAGTCTTCAGTGAGTAAAGTTGGGAGCATGGTTAGCATACTACAGAGTAAGTTCCCCCTTGAGGACAAGTTTTCCAGTGCTGCTGGTTGTTTTTTGACAGGAGTCCCAGCTCCTGCCTGTGACCAACTCCTCCAGCTCTTATTTAGACATAGTTTAGGTAAAACTTTCTTAATTTGATTAGAAATTTTGCCTAGCAGAGATCAAAAGAATGGTTTCCAGTTGTCCTATTTAATTTATTTACTGCCCATATTTATTTAATTTACAATAGTAACAAATTATCTAAAGACTTTTAAAATGCCTTTTTAAATTCCAGTAAAATACAGTTAGAGCAGTAGGATGGAAAGTTATTTAATAACTTCGTCGATGCAAACAAATTTTAATTAAAATAATTTATGTTACTTCATGCTCGCATGAAGTCAGTGTGCAATATAGGAAGTACAGAACACTACATAATACATTCCAGAATATTAGAGGAGGTAGCAATTAAAAAGTAAAGCAGGATTAATAGCAAAAATGAGGGAAAAAAAATCCCTGCCTACTTCTCTAGTGTTTGTGGTGGTCTAATTTTTCCTTCTTTATGCAGAACATTTCTGCCCAGGCCAGTTCTTTCCTAACCCTTGGAAAGAAATAAGTTCAGATACTGTTTCATCTCATGCACTGTGTAACCTCAATAGAGGTAGGGTTTTGTAGCCTGTTACTACCTACATCTGGGTTAAAAACTGTCCTGTTGGAGAAAAAATTCTGGTTAGCATTTCCAGTGCAAGCACATAAAACAAAAAATCTGATAAACAATGCACACTAATGAATATTTTAAAAAATGCTGAAGAGCATTAAACACAGAATTTCTGGGTGACATTTTAACGGCACTGTTCCTGTGAAAGACAGGCAGCAATGTCCTGGTAAATGTAATGCTAAATAAACAGCATTACTGCTTTGTTAGGAGCTTCTTGCATTATTTTAATGAATATAGTATTGCTTGCTTCTATTTTGTTGTTTCTCATTGTTTCATGCTGCTTTGCTCTGTGCATGCAAAGGGTTATCTCTTGCTAAGTTCCCCTCCTCTGTCTGCAGGAGACAAGGAGTAGCTTCCAAGAATCCCTTTGACATAATTTAGTAGATTGTACTGAGTGCTAATGGTGCTTTACATTTTATCTTCAGTATCTCAGGGTGTGATACTAAATATGAGCTGAGGAGTTTCAGCAGACTGAAAGACTGAACAAAGCTCTGGTTAAAAATGAAAACCCCAGAAATGACTGAGAAACACCTTTGAGCAGACAAAGCCCTCTCCCTAGGAGATAATGAGACTGGGATAGGTTAACTCTAACATTTATCTTTTCCCTTATGAAAATAGAGATAGAATTTTGAAGAATTAATTTCTTTTAATTCCTTCTTCTGTTTACTATATTCCCACATGCAATTAGATAGAATTAATTTTGAAAGAGCCATTCTGGATCTCTGCATTTGCACAATGGTCTCAGCTCTTCTGATAGCTGAGCTGCCAGCTGGTTGCCTTTGCTGAGAAATTGGTGAATGAGGGTTCAGTTACCAGGGGCATTATGAATCAAGGGATGATGCAATTCTGCCTCAAGGGTCTGATCTTTCTGGGAATGCATTTCTAAGAAGGCCTTAAAGATTTCAGACTGAAAGGTGATTGCCCTATAAGAGACAAAGCCTAGCTGAAGGAATATGAAAAATAATTGCAGCTCTTACGTAGCAGCAGGTAGCTGCCTGCATAAGTCTGATTTTTCCCTTAGTCCTTAGGTCATTGGAAGTGGTACTCTTTCATGTTTCTAAAGACGATTCACTGGAGGATTCCAATGTGGGTCTTTACAGTGAATAATATTTGGAAGTATTCAGCATGTTCATATTTTTCTTTGGGGTATGTGTATTTATTTGTTTTGTCAGAATTTGTTTTGGGGTGGTGGGATGGGGAAATGAATGCAAAATTAATTTGATAACAGTGTATGTCTTTAACATGAAATAGTTATGGCTGCTATGAGCTGCTGCTCTTGGTATGAGCCTTCTCTTTGATCCAAGCATAGCATCTGTCTTCCCTGTATTCTGCATCTGCACTGCCATAATGATTCTGAACTTAGGATCAATAAGCTGAGACAATTAGTCATTATATATGAGTATTGTGTTCTTTCCCAGGGAATTTAATCAGTATCACCATACTCAATTAATTTGAACAAATCTACGCAGCTTACAATGGGATCAGGAGCAAGAATATATTCTTAACAATGAGGCAACACCTATATTAAGTGTTCAGATTAAAATTAGAATTTGAATTAAAATTCAAGTGATACCCATTTGCCTTTAACGAATTTCTTGAAAATAATCACTGCTGAAGTACATATTAAGCCCTTTCATTAACCTCTAAAAGAATGCCTCTAAGTGTTGCTCCTTGGCTGAGATGTTAATATGCTAGTCATGCTGATGACCTGTTCACAAAAGCTGAATTACCAGCTGCATTTGCATTGATCTACAGATGAAGAGTACAATTTCAGAGCTGTGGTGTTCTTCAGACACAACTGTATGCAGTTATTTGAGTGATAATACAACAAACATTAATTATGTTGATGAAAATGCATCAATTTTTAATGTGATGAGTATAAAATATATTATTTAATATATGTGATGGGAAATCTTACACAATGAATAATAATTTTGCTATCAAAGGCACCAAAATAGACAGTTATTGCACTCATAAAAGCTTATAGTGTGAAGGGGTGAGACACAGGGCAAGAAATTGAGTAATCTCACTGGGGAAAGTCGCTTGACTGGCATTGCACAGCTGATTGCTGCCTCAGAAAATAAAATTGCCTATTTTCAGAGGACAGCTTCTCTTCTGATATGCTGACTAGCTGAGGTTCACAGCTCATGGGGTCCTGATCAGTGAGGAGCCTCCTTAACAAATTGTGCCTAAATGTGAGGTCTGTCAGAGCACAGAACTCAAGAAGCTAAGGCAGCTCGGGCTGGGAAAGGGGGCAGTGAATGACAAAGGGGCACACAGAGGTTCAAAAGCTCCTGCAGGAGCAGGTGACAGATGCAGGAGCAGTAATGCACTTTGCTCTCTGTCTTTGCCCAGCTCCTGCTGCTGGGAAGTTTCTGGATCACTGTGTCTGCTTGTGTTGAGCAGTGAGCAAGGAGGCAAAGGCTGGGTGGGGTTTGGATTGGGACCATCAGTGACACAGATGTCAGAAATGGTGAAGCATATCTCAAAGTTTGTGAATCAGTGCTTTGTGCTGTATTGGCTGCCATAGTCTGGTCCTTACTCTGATCATGAAGTTTATCCTCCTGATAAATTAGAAAAAGATACTGTAACTTCACAAAATTTGCATTATTGAGTTACTGTGGAGAGGTCACCCTTTGTTCTGGTCTGACAGTCCAGTTAGATGGAATTATCTGTCTCTTTGTGATGAAAGCTAGTGACAAGACACATCTCTGGTTCATTCCTGTAATATTTCTCTTCAATTTAGCATGTCTTGAAGGTAGGGTTTTAAGCCTAAAAGCAGGTAGAAGTGCTATGTTGAAAGCAGACATATGCTGTATGAAGATAAATAAGTAGAAACAGGGTGTATTAGCAGTACTCACGTTTGTGTGCATTAAAGGAAAACTGTGAAACAGAAAATGTTAGGCAGGAGTAAAAATAAAGGCATGTTGCAAGATTTGGGTTTCCTTCTGCGTGAAGTATTTTGTTGGTAATTAGCTTTTTCTTGGTATAGTTATACATAACCTGTTCCTCTTGGAATTCCCATAAATGAATAGTATTAATAAGATGAATTCAGTTATACTCCCCCAAATGCAAAGAAATAGAAATAATTCAAAGGATTTTTTTAAGAGAAAAAAGGATGTGGTCATAGCCCATAGGGAAAAAGAAATGGGGACAAATATATCCAACACATAGTAAATCTCTAAAATCTAGGGCCAGTTGGTTTGTATCATAAAGCAGCTGAATTACACATCCTGTGTTATGATTACTTTTAGTATTTGATGGGAAAGTTGCCTAGATTATCCATTTATAAATAAGATTTTCTTTTTCATTGAATTACAACATGAAGTCTGTCTTAGCCTCACCATAGGAAACTGAAATTGCAGTAGTTAAACCTCCTCAGCTTCCAGCCTCCTTGTATGAGGCATAGTATCAAATAATCCTCAACTGTTCCTCATTCAGTATTATTCAAGTCCTTTACTCAGAGGTTATCTTAAAATATAGCACTGGTACTGATGAGTATTAATGTGCTTTTTCAAACATACTGTTTCAAAACATCTGCCAAGATTACAAAAGAATGTTCTTCTTCTGATCCCCAGTGGGGAGGCTGCTTAAGAGGTCCATGCATGGGTAGAAAAAAAATTAACAAATATTTTAAATTACTTTTGGAGCCTTCTCCCCAGAAAGCAAATAAACCTTTCTGTTATTTCAACTTTTCATATATTATACAAAGCACAGCATAGCAGAGAAATGGTTTGGGTTGAGCTCTGTCCTATAAAATAATCAGTGTATGTGCTGCTGGAAGATTTTGGAGTTTGAGGTTTCTGATCTTTTTTTCCTCTACCAAGTTAAGTTTTCCTTTGAAGTCCTTTTTTCACATGGCTGTTGCTACAAATAGATAATGTGAGTTTCTTCAGCGATTGACACTGATTGTAGCTGATTTTGGCATTCTTGAAAAGCCACAGCTACAATCTGAAAAAGGGTTAGACCTGGCTGAATTGCTTGTTGCAAATCTGTTGTGTAGATTTGTGGGTTGGAGCCATTGTAGGTGGACTTGGTGAAGAACTTTCAAAATAGGGTCCTAACTTAACATATACTGGGAACTGTGAAGTATTTTACATAAAAATGTCATGTATAAATACATGTTATATAACCACAGCAAGCAGCTGTGGGGAATGCAAATAGCTTCCGAGGAGCCTAGGACAGGGAATAGCCCACAGCTTGCCTGGAGAGATCAATGTTAATTACAAAAGCAGTTGTTTCCTCGAAATTTGTTTGTCAGAGTTGTTGCAATTGAAAAGAGGGATGAATGTGATAAAACAAGGCAGCTATTTGGTTTCCAAGAACTATTCATAAACATAGAGTTAGTGCTTTTATTTGTTGTTGTTCTGCTTTGTTTGTTTTCAGATAATGCTGCATCACAGAAAATACTGGTTTGTAGAAAATGGAAAATCAGTAAACCTGCATTTAAGTTACAGTTTACTTCAAAGAACACCTTTGATTCTGGAGGAGTAGGTTTGGAACTGAAATGAATTTGCTTTCAATTTACTTAGCTTCTATTCATGCCTTCCTTTCTTCTGTTATAGTTGCTTATAATTTCATTGGTATATCTACCAGTGGTGTATATAAAAACATGGTGTAACAATGACATAGTTAATATGTCAAGCAGCACATGAAAGCACCTTGACAGGTATGTGGGTTACCAGCGCTGGTTTGACAAGGTTAGGCTGGAGCTCTCCAACTGACCTTCGTGAGTTGTTTACTCATCTTCATAATGCTGAAAATCAAGTTGTTATCAGCTGAGTGAGCAGCAAAGTGTTACCATTGTCAATGCTTACCAGTTGGGCTTCTTTGCCTTAGTAAGCCAGTCATAATTTTCAATTAGTTTAAGGATAATAAATTCAGAGAGCAATTTTGATCTCAGCTACACAATTATTTGTTGAAATGCATAAGACAGTTTGAGATACAAAGGAAAAATTATTCACACATGGAAAAAAAGAACCCAGAACACAAACTTTTAAATTTAGTGGAAGAGTTTTTTGTCTTTGGAAGGCTGGAATGGCTGTATCTTGCATATAATGAATTACCTTAGAGCTTTTGCCCAGTAGTACTTCAAGACAGATCAATAATCCTTTTAAGCAGAACGAGCAGTGTAAGCAGCTGGTAGTAACTGTGCTCAGTGTTCTGGGCCAGTTCAGTGATCTCAGCCCTGACCAGCCTGATAACACTTACTTCAAATTGCAGCAGCAATATTTAGGGACTTTGTGGTTGTTTTGGCTGTAGGGCTCGAGAGTGAATGAATGTGGCTTGTAAATGAAAGGAGAAGGTGATTCATTTTAGAGTAACTGTGGAGTGAGTATTGTGCTGCTCCCTGGGTATCTCTGTGATAGCACTCTGCTACTCAGAGCTAAGGCAGTTACATCTCCTGATCATATTGCAAGTTGTTGCTCTTTTGGTGTACAAAGTTTGCTGTTTAATTGCTTAGATAAAAGTGATTTCTCGTCACCTGTAGCCAAGGCACAGTGGAATTGGAAGTTCTGTGTTTGCTGTACTCTGTAGTTTTATGTCACTTACACGAGGCCTCAGGTCTCTTGATTTAGCAGTTTAACACCTGTTACATTCATATAACAAAATCAGAATAAAAATTAATGTTCTCTTTTGTGAATTCCCTTCACTAGAGGTGATCCAAAGGCTTTATTTCTTCAGTTTTGCTGGTGCATTTGCTGCACATAACAATAATTATCTGAGATAAAAATCTACTGTACTTTGACTCCCGTTGATAGTGAAGCTCATTACACCCCCATTATAATTATTACCCTCTTTATGTATACCTCGTTAAACACTTCAAAAGCTGGCATCCAGGGGATGCTGTTTTAAGAAACTATTTAAGTGATCAGGATGAATTATGTAAGATATTAACAGTATGTTCCTTCTACATCACTTCAACTCTTACAAAATTTGGGGCGCATAATCAGAATTATACAAATAATATTCTGTCTAACAGTTCTCTGACACTTTCCCAGTATGCATTTGCTTCACTAATGCAAATTTACCTCTGGGAGTCCTACCAAAGGTACTAGGAGTAAAAGCCATGGCCAACAAAGGGTATCTTACCTCCAATACTCAAGTAAATGTATGTCCTGAAAAGTGTAGCGTAGGCTAGGGGCAGCCAGCAGAAGCAGAAATCTAACTAATAGCTAATAAGGATAATTTAAAAAATACCCCAAACATTTGTGTTTTATCAGTGAAGCTGTACCATTCAAGACATGGACTCTTGGCCTGTGGTATGTGACAACTTCAGCTGTGTATTGGGGATCAGATAACCCAAAGCCACAGAGATTACCAGGATCAGAAACATTGCTTTTCACAGTTTACACCTTTTTCCTTAGCATCTCTTTGACAGCTGTTCTGTGACATGCAGGAGATAATGCAAACTTAGACTGAAATATGATTTTCATTTCAGTGCTGAAGAGCTTCACTTCCAAGAACATAGCATTCAATATATGAAAGCCTGCTTTTCTATTAAAGACAATTGAATTTTTAGAAATGTATTTCTGCTCTGCAAAATGACTCTTAAAAATTGAATTCTGAAGTGAATCATAGGGCAAAATGAGTTTATTTAATAGCAGGACAAGACTATGTTGGTTTGGAAAATGAAGCAAAAGTCTCTTTAGTTTAGGCATTGCTATTGACAATTCTTCTCTGTGAATGCTATACTGTTTAGCAGTTGCATAAACCTAGTAATTTACACAGGTATTTTACATGTCTGAGGATGCTCTTTGACTTGCTCTTTAATGGACTGCACAGTTGGTCCAAGAATGAAACAAACTTGACAAATACATCAGTGCATGTCTCATAAAAACCGAACCCCTATTTAACTTGCTATGGTAGAATTGGTTGTGCAGTGTTTACTAAACCCAACCTTATAAAAAATTTGTAGCTTTGCATCAGAGGTACGGTTAAAAAGAAAAAGCCCTTTTTTTGTTTTTCTGACCATATTTAGACCAAATTGTAATGCACTCCATTTTTTTACCCCCCTGGAATAGCAGTATATATCCATAGTATTTTCTCACTGAACCATTGTAACAGTAAAGCTTACCTGAGTGAGTAAAAGCAGCAATAAGATCCAGGATATTTGCTTTGCATCCTGAAACTAACACTGAGATCAAGCTGTTAATACTGGAGGTAGGCCCAGGTCTATTTTGGAGTAATCACTTCTGTTTCCCTGCAGTTTTGTTATCTGGACTGAGATCTTATTTAACTTGTAGTATATGAAAATATCATGCATGGAATGCCATGCATGAAAATCTAATCTGGAAATACCACGCATTTGTGCACACAGCTTCTGGTTATTTATTAAGGAACAGCTGTTCCAATTAAACTTTCAGTCACAATAAAAAAACTAGTAATAGTTTGATTCAGTAGACATTTTTGAAACCATATTAAATATTGAAACAAATTTTTTCTGCTGATGGCTAAGAGAAACATTAGTGTACCTCATCTGTTGGTGATTGCACAGGAACACTGTCAGAGTTGCTTCACATAGTAGCAAGAATTGGGGGACAGACTCAGTACTTATGTGTTGATTTTTGAGCAGTGCTGACTTTTTTATGATTACCACCATACAGTTAGATCTCTTGGTCCTGGGGAAATACACCTTTGTCAGTAGAGCTGGAAACTGAGTTAAGAATTCTAGTTTTGGGATTTCCATGAAAAATTATCTAAGTTATAAATGCTCTGCTTTTCCAATTTTCCATAAGTAGAACATGAATAAATGTACTTTAATTTTCCTTCTAAGGGTAGCTGTGTTTTAATTCAGTCACACTGCATTTTAATTTCCTTTATGAAGTATTTTGAGAGTTGCAGGTAAGCATTTTTTATAAAGGAACAGATATTTATTGGCAGGAATTTGTCTTGGATTTACTGTAGGTTAAGGTAACTTTTCTTTGGCACCTTTAAGAACAGTTTCAACAGTATAAAAATATCCACTCCGGGGAAAAGTGATTACTTAATACTTCTATTGAGCTGTCTTGGACTAACCAGAAGCCTGGAGGCTCAAAGTGCTGCTTGAGAAAGTACAGCTTTTCATTTTACAGGGAGTCTGTGCCCCCTTGACAATTTATGGACAAGGCATGGCTGTAGTCAGGCCTCTGTAGAATTTAGATGGTGAAAGATGAGTAGGAAAAATTTTATCTCCACTTCTGTCTTGTGCACCTAAAGCCAATATTGTTCCATCTCACTGGGTTTTGTTAAACAAACCATCTACAAAGATCAGATTTATTTAGCCATTATTGAATTACTCCAGCTCCTGTAAAATACGAGGCTAAAGCACACTAAAAGGTGATTTTGTAAATAGAGCCCATTTTGTTTCTATTGTATAAACAGAGCTTAGTGTCACAGATTCTTACTTTTGTAGGCTGCAGTTGTCTCACTACTGAAGTTCACCAAATAAGGTCTCCAAAGAGACAGTGTTTAGCTTTCCAGGTGCTGAGTGAGATCACCAAGTGGTCAGATGAACTATTTTTTTTGTCTAAATCTTGCCTGATAGCAAAGCTTTTCCAAAAACCTAGATCTCTCTGTAGTTGGTGTGATTTTCAGCCATCCATATGCTATTGATTCGACTTCTTACCAGTTTCCAAGACCATAAATAGGAATTGATAATTTGGAAATATATGATTGTCTCCTGTACAAGAAGAGACAGTTCTGCTGATTAGTATCTTTTTTATGAATTCTGAAGTAGTTACTCAAACAATGCACTCAAATTTATGTTTTAAAGTAATGTCCTTGCAGATCAGAACTGACATTGGTTGTTGTTACTTAGTTTGCATAACCATGATATTTTTAGAGGCATTCGTGGCATTGGCCCCTCTAAAATACAACAGAAACTGTCAGTTTGCTTCTATTTCCACCGAAATAAAAATAATTGAAGAAGGTTTATGGAGTCCAGATTTTTAGATGAGTCTTCATGCCCTCCAGTGAAGTAGAACTAAATGCCCTTGTAAAAAGTTCCCACATGGCTTGTGTTTGATTAGTTAGCTGATGTTCACAGGCTGGGACTGGTGAACTCACAGTCAGTAACAGAATGCACAAAGCTTTGGAGGTATGCTTTAGAATTTGGAGTTGGATTGAACTTTTCTGGGTTTGGGACCTCCAGGGAGCAATTAGTACAGCTGGCGTGTAAACACAGCATTCATTCATTGTTGGGAGTGCAGTTTGGGTGGGTAAAGTAAAGAATAAACCTTGAAAGACGTGATGTGTCTCTTCTGCACTTATGACTCTGGAAGTAAGTTTTAAGCAAGTGTAATCTGTTGTGTCAGGGTGGACTCAGTGTTGCTTGCAGGAATGTGAAAGCTGGTTATTTTCTGTGATAATGTATTCAGCTTCAGTTTTTCATCCACTTTGAAAGAAAAAAGGGACAATTGTCATGTTTTTAATGCTTTTCAATGGGTTATAATTGTTTCGATATTTTTTAACCTGTGTTTCTATACATTAACATAATTTAATTTATATTTTTTAAATTAAGTTTAAAATATAATCCAATTTATTTAGGTAGCAGAAGGTGTGTGGGTATGGTTTTTGGCCTAGGAATGCGATCTGGGACTACCAAATTCAGATGATTTGCTTTTGGAAGTGAGAATCTGTTGCCATGGCCCACGTAACTGTAAAGCTCAGAGCAAGTTTTGCAGTGTGATCATGAACAAATTTTCAGTGTTCTGAGAGAAAAGCTCCCATTTGGGGTGAGGAGGTACATAGGGCACCAGGTCAGCCCAGTTTCTCTGCAGCTGCAGCCAATGTTTTGTCAGCTGAAGGGGATGACTCCCACTCCCACTGTCCTTTTGGTGACCAGAGGTACCTTGGTCACTGCTGATCCAGCTCCACCAGGATGGGCTCCAGCACTGAGTGACCAATGGACTCCTAGCCCTGCTTCAGTTCCCTTCAACTGCCCAGGCTGTGGCTAATAACAACACCATGACTCCTTCAGTGTACAGCTTTTACAGAAATTCAGAGGCATCACTGAGATTCCAAGGACTCCTTTCGAAAATTTAGCCCAAGTGCTTTATACCTCCTCATTTTGAGCAGAGGTTGCACCATCACAAGTCTACTCCCTAAAGATGCCAGAGGCTTGAGCAGCTCCCTGAGCTTGTGGGGGTGGTTGGATTTTTTTTCTGCAGACATGTGCTTGACTGCTGACATCACTGGTATTCAGTGACACTTGTAAATTCACACTTGTTAATATTTTGGTTTTTACAGGTGAGTTCAATTAAGTTAGACATCCTGTTTATACTGACTTCTTGCCTTATGGCAGCCTATGGACAGAAGAGACAAGCTGCAGAGCAGCCTGGCAGTATTGGATTACCTTCTTTAGAAAGAAGGGAGAGAGTTTAGGCAGAAACTGGTAAAGGAACATTGCAATGGCAAGTCTGCAAAAACATTTTCCTCCTTCCCTTCTCCTCCTTCCAAATCCTTCGTTTGAATGGGTTCTGCTTTATTCATCACTATCAGTGATTCACCCAATTCAGCTTCTCATACCAAAGAGAATCTATGTTTTTACTAAGTTTTTACAAAGGTTTTCATAAGCTGTGAATTGTTATTGATTCAAGGGGAAGTTAAGGTGAGCCAGCAAGTTCTGCTTCAGTTCTCTTAGCCTGCATTGTGAACTCCTTCATGGAATGAGTCCCAGCCAGGAAGACAGGATTTCAGTTAAAACATCAGGCTATGAAGTGATCACAAGGGAGCAAGAAAACATCTTCATTAGAGCCACTGACCCCTTGAGATGGCAGCATCTCTGTAATTACAGTCAGGTAATCAAGCATGGAAAGCAGTTCATGTGTTTTGGACTTTTGGAGTAGATTTTTTTTCCAGAAGGTTAGTTGGCTGTTGAACTAGACTCTAATTAAAAGCGTGTATAAGAATAATCAGGGGAAAAACACTGAATAAAGGAAAGAAGATTTTATGAAATCTGTCTAGGAGGAAATCCAGATGAGAGCAATGAGGGAAGCAAAAATAAAGTTGTGGTTTGTCTAAAAGCCTGAATGACATGAGAGCCTGAGTGAGAATTCCCTCAGTTACCGCCGATCTTCATTTCACTGATTTTTGCTGTTTCACATGATATTGTGGGAGCATTTTTGGAAGAACTTTTTCTCTGCTTCAAATTACAGTAACAGTAAGGAAATCAAGGTAACAAAAAACACAGCCTAAATAAATTGCTTTTCTAGAATCCATTTTTGGATAAATATAGCTGCAATTTTCACTGCAGACCAATTGTCAGGATTCAAGAAAAACTAGTTGTGATGAATATATGTAAATTATTATGTGAAGTTACCCACAGGGTAACTTTGCAAATCAATTAGTCACTTCAGTAGTTTCATTCTGATTTTAAAGAAATAACTGTTCTGCCAGTGATTTACTTGTATTTTTAAAAATACAGTTGATATTATTATCAACTTTGAAGAAATTTGAGTTGTCTGAATGTGAAAGTGTATTTTAGTTTCTAAGCAAAAGGAAGTTAAAACTTTTCTGACCATTTCTAGACTGTCCTCTTAACCTTATTATTGCAACATTTGTTGTTTTTCTTCTGTTTCTCTTATCACTTGTTGACTTGTATTGTCCTTTATTTAGTTTGCAAGTGATGCTGGAGTTAGAAACATCTCTTTTGATCTATGATGTCTCTAGCATACTTCTGGGCATAATTATAATCATAAAAATCTTTGAAACCTTTCTTCCTGATGTCTTGTTATCACTAAAGTTGAGATGTTCTATACTGCCACCATAAAAAAAATTAAATAAAGTCTATTTTTAGCCTTCAAACACAAAGTAATAAAAACAACCAAACAAGACTGCAGTTTACGTCTTTGTAGCATACAAAAATATCTGTTTCATTGCAATATCTTAAATTCTCCCTTAATCTCTCAAACCCCTATGAATAAAGCATTGGATTACCAAGTAATACCCTTCATCACAAGGAATTAGGCACTTTAGCTTTAGGCTCCATCTAAACCATTGCATTAGGAGAGATGTTACTGACGTCATGTTTTCCAAGTTCCTGTTGACTCACATGGTGCCTTCCCTCACCCTTTAAGATCTTGTTGAGATAAAATCTGTCTCTCATGACCCTCTTAATTCTCTTTTTTTGGGTGGCTTTGAGGCACCAGCATGCATAGGATTTTCTAGCAAGGAACAGGAAACTTAGTTCCTGTTTGTCTGTGTGCCAGTGAGTCTGTAAGAGAGCTTTAGCAAGTTTGGGATTGCCTTCATCTGCAAGTTTAATAAATCAGGATAATAATTTCCTTGCAAGAAGAGTGTTTTTAATCAGGACCTTGATGTGTCGATGTCTTCTGTCTGCAATATGCAAAAATTTAAATCCAGCTAATGATTCCTTCTTCCCTTTTTTTCAGCTATCACAGTTTAAAACTTGCTGTTGTACCAGAGTTTTTGTACTTCTGTGTCATGAGTTGTGAGAGTTCTATTAGAGTTCATGGAATAAAATGCATGGAATACAAGTGTGTACTTAAATCCTTATTGCCTCCTCCTTTCAGGAGGCTGGCAGTGAGGAATGCAGCTGGCACCTGGTTAAAAACTCCTGATTTTGAAAGATACTCTCCCTTTTGAAGGCAGAGGAAGTGTAGCAGTCTCCAGTATGGCCTTGAACCATCATTCAACCATTAGTGTTTACAAAGAATCACATTCTTGCTAAAAGTTGTTGAAACAAACCTCATTCCAAACCAATTTTCTTGATAACGTGCTGTGCCATCTTACCCCATGAAAGGATTTGTGATTGCATTCATATTTCTTGCATTTTTACAAATACACATGATAGTATGTTGGATCTACAGTAAGCATTAATTCCTTTTACATAGTATGTCCCCATAATCTGGATAATTGCTTTTGTGAAGCTATTTTAGTTGGGTATTTCATGGTTTGCTGGACAGCTTTATCTTGTAGATTTATCTTGTAGATTATTGACACTGCACTCCATAACAGAACTGCCAAGAGTTTTGTTGAATTGATTTTTTTTTTCCAGCACATCACCAAACAGGCACTGACTGCTTTATCTACAAAACTGTCACTTGATGTCTTGTTCCCCAGGGAGTTGTAACATCCTGTCATCATGTACTCAAGAAAACACCTATAGAAGACCTAATTAGGCAATTTTTTATGGATCCATTGTGTTTCTGAATTTTTTCTGGTGTGTTATTTTAAAATAGTAAAAGTCAAATTGACCTTATAGTCTGCAACACTACTACACCTTTCACCAGGGAGGTTGTCAGCATGAAAATTGGAATATAAGGTTTGCAGTCCATCCTCACTTCACAGATCCCAACCATAATGTTCTGTTTACCCTTGGCACTGCTGTAAACAAGAATCTTTCTGGTCTGCTGAGTGATTATGTAAATAGGGCTTTTATAAAGCATTTTAAGAATCCAGTAGAACAGAATAACTTCTTTAGTATTTTTTCTTTTTGAATAGTAATTACATAATTGGATAGGTTTTAGGTTATTTTTTTTCTATCTGATATGTAGATGCTGTCTCTTTTGAGCATTTTTACTGAAGAATCCTAAAAATCATTCAGGAAAACAAATCTGCCAGGCTCCCCCCTGTTATCAACATCCCAAAATGCCTTTGGCAATGAGTAAATGCCAAGCATTTGTTATTTGGCACTTGACTTGTCCCTTATTTCTTTGAATTCAAACAAGTTGCATAAGATTGGCAAAGTTATGCTAAGCTAATAATTGAAACAAAACAAAAAACTCCCAAACCCTCCCTTAATCCAACCTTTCCAATTTCCATCTAAATAGTTCCATCAGGGAAAAGCTACAGAAGAACCTGTGTTCCCTTAAATGTAACTGACTGCCTGGTGTTGGCAAAAGGTGCAGGTGAGCAGTGGCAGGAAAGTAGTTCCTTTTTCTTCTATCGTTCTCCCTCCTGACTCCCCTTTTTATTTTTAGTCAGGTTTGGGGCACTTTCTGACTCTTCCTTTCCTATATGATTTGTGTATTAGCTACTTTGTTTTGCTTTTGAAAAAAATTATAATTTTGTCCCCATCCAAACTGATTTTTCTCATTCTATTTTAAAATTTGATTTCTATCTCTAGTCAGTTTTTCTAACAAGGCCCTGTCATGATCTTACTAGGTTTTTCTTTTTATAAGATCAGGCCCCTAACAACTCAATGTCTTTGGTTAATCATGACATTTACTAAGTGCCTCAGGTCAGAATTTCCCAAGTGGTCAGACAACTTTTGAAAGACATGATCGACAGAGGAAAGATGTGAAACTGTTATTTATGTTTGATTAGTATGGCCTTCAAAGCTGAAAAGTGGAATTTAAAACCAGTAATGTTAATTATGATTAATGTATATTTTGCTCAAGTATTCACTATATGTAATAAGACTTTAAAGCAGATTCATTTTTTCTTCCAATAACTGTTACTTAAACTTCCAATATGTTTTGTGTTCTGTTTCTACAGATTTCTGTTTTGCCCCTGGAGAGTTTCGTGATGGCAGCCCCCAGTGAACAATGACATCCTTTGACAAATATAGATGCCAAAAAGCCAAACGAAAACAGTGGCCTTGTTTCATTTTTACTCCAACACAGTGAAATGGTGCTCTTAAGGTTTTGTTATTGACTCTCACTGGAAAAAAACCCAAACTCCTGACCAGATCTTTTTCCCCCCCAGCCCTCTCCCAGTGTTCTTATGGATGCTTGACCCAGTGACATCATGTAGTAGGCCCTGAAGTGTTGTCATAATTGAGTTGCAATGGTTTTATACACTTCTCCATTTCCCAACAGCTTTCTGTCAGTTCTGCATTCTTTTTCCTGGGGCCTGATTTTCCCATGTTACTGGCTAGCAGACAGGCTCGTGGGCTCATTTGTTCCAACCACCTATGAGAAACGTCAAAGAGCAGACGACCCATGCTATTTTCATGCCCTCTGCATCATTATTACCACTCCCATCTACTTGGCCCTCTTGGTAGCCTCTCTTCCTTTTGCTCTGATTGGCTTCTTGCTCTGGTCCCCGCTCCAGTCGGCCAGAAGGCCCTACATCTACTCCAGACTGAAAGACAAGAACCATGCCAACGGAGCCACACTGCTCACTGAATGGAAGGCTGCAGGGAGTGGGAAAAGCTTCTGCTTTGGCAGTGCCAATGTCTGCCTGCTGCCCGATTCTCTGGCAAGATTTAATAATGTTTTCAATACACAGGCCAGGGCGAAAGAGATTGGCAGGAGGATCCGAAATGGGGCGAGCAGGCCACAGATTAAAATATACATAGATTCTCCTACCAACACATCCATCAGCGCAGCAAGTTTCAGCAGCCTGGTCTCCCCCCAGGGTGGAGATAATCGTACTGTTAATGCTGGCATCAAAAGGACAACATCAATGGAGTATAAAGGAGACAACTGTGGCTCGAACAACGGCGAGGAGAGCAGAGAAGATAAAGGTGGAAGTGGAGAGCCACATGAGGGAGAAGAAAACACTTGCATCGTCCGTATCAATGGCGAGGAGAACGGCCACATGTCAGACACAGAAACAGACACCGTCAATGGCCAGGCTCGTGCCAGTGGCCCAACAGAGCCCTCACTGGAAGGTGATGCCGAGATCTCAAAAACACCAAACCACAAGCAGAAGGAAGGAGATTCTGGGAGTTTAGACAGCTACTCTGCCTCACGAGAGTCCCTAGTCAAAGTGCGTGTTGGAGATGGAACAGTGGACCAAAGCACTGTCAACAACAAGCTCCTCTACAAAGCTTCAGTCATGAAGAAGACTTCAGTGCGGAAAAAGAAACACACAGATGAGACCTTTGATCATGAGATCTCTGCTTTCTTCCCTGCCAACCTGGACTTTCTGTGCTTGCAGGAAGTGTTTGACAAAAGAGCTGCGGAGAAATTGAAAGAGCAGCTCCATCACTATTTTGAATACATTGTCTATGATGTTGGGGTCTACAGCTGCCATGGCTGCTGTAGCTTTAAGTTTGTGAACAGTGGTCTACTTTTTGCCAGCCGCTATCCTGTTATGGATGCTGCCTATCACTGTTACCCCAATGGAAGAGGAATGGACTCCTTGGCTTCCAAGGGAGCCTTGTTTCTCAAGGTAAGAGCCTTTTTGAAGCTGTGAATATTGACTCTATCTATGTGCTGTTATAAAGTTACATTATTTTCTCATTTCTGTCAGAACTCAGAGGTAATATTCAGACTTAGATTTCCTGATAGAACCTAATGGGTTATTGCTATAACCTATATGGGTTTTGTGGCCTAAATAGTGTGTTAAAATGCTGGATGTGCATGAAATAATGAGGGACTTCTGGAGGTAAAACTCAAGTATAATTTCAAGAATTAGAAGTTGAAGTAGTTTTCATAATATTTTAGTTTCTTTCTTTACAGAAATCTCTGTAATAAAATGCATTCATTCTAAGCTTAATGTGAATACAGTACAATGGGAATTACTGTTGGAAACAAGCTTTTGCTTGTGTATTTGTCTGGCAGTCAAAAGACAATCAAAAGTCTAAATGTCAGTAAAACAAAACTGAAATAATTGCAGTGAAATGTATGGCTACTCCTCTCTCTTGGCTGCAAAAGAATTAGTAAGGAGAGATATGAAGAAGAATAAACAAGACAAACGTGCCTGGGACACTGGGGAGCACAGAGCTTTTTTGCTTTATTAACACAGTTTACTTAAATTAACTAATGGTAGAGAGAACAGAAAGCCTGGGGTTATATGTCTGTAAATCATGAAAAGCAGAAATAAAAGTCTGTATGCAATGATTTGCTTTTTCAAGACTAGTGGCTGTTCATGCTTGATTCTTGGGAGAATATGGCTGAGCTCTTTCTAATTTGGAAAGTGGGCTCTTCTAATTTTATCAAGAATCAAAACATTTTGCCAGACATCCAAGTCTGTAGACCCAAACTTAGAAAGATCTGAAAATCTCCAGAACATTGAATTTCAGATTCTGTGCTTTAATCACAGTTTGGAATGGGTTTCACTAACTAAAACCTGAACTTCTTTTCTAATATTGGCAAAGTACATCAGATGCTCAAATTATATGTACTTTCTCATCACAAGTCCTCAACAAAAGCCATTAACAGCCATTAAAAATATGGATTGTGAATAAAGATCAGTGGGGGGCTTTGTACTCCCTGTGTGTAGTTCTTAAACAAAGCAAAAACTTTTGGTATTGTAGCTTCTGCAAAAAAATCCCAAATATTAGATTTTTAGTTCTGATAATAGTTTGGTATTTCATGTCCATTTGACATAAGCAAAAGCCAATCCCTATTTGAATATAGGTTTCCAAAAACAGAGTCTAAGCTTTCTAGGGTGCACTCTTACGTGCTTATAAACAGCAACAATTTATTTTTTTTCATCATAAATTGCTGCAAGCTAAAAAGGAACATGGATGTGTAGTATAAATATTCCTGGGGTCACAAGGACTACCCTTGAACATATGCATATATTGGGGATTAAGAGATTATAACCAATCTGTTTTTAACTGCCCATTGCTGAGTCATTGATTTGCCACCCTGCTAGGCAGGCTGCAATGTCTCCATTTCTCTTGCAGAAAATTAAGCCTCTTTTCAATATTCCACTGGGATGATGAACTTAATTATGGATCCAACTTGTTAAATAATGTTACAGTTGAGCAGGGAATAGAGACCAATTATTATGAGGTTCCAAAGACAACTCATTTCTCTTAAATATAACAAAATTCTGCTCAGCCATAAGACTATTCTTCCTCCTGTCTGTGTCATTATGATGTACTGTTCTTCATACCTAAAATATTTTTCATTCTGAGTTAAGTCTATCTTGACATGAATTTACTTTGTCTTAACTGTACATTAAATGACCAGTTGTACATAGGTCATTTCTTTGATGACAACAACATAATGTAATAATAATTACTTAATTTTGTCTTTGAAATAAAGTAGGTTTAGGGGCTGTTTTTCTTGATGTGTTGCTTAATCAGCAGCTGAGTGAGTGGGGACTCCAGAGACAAAAACTGCATACAATAAATAAAAGCCTGGAAGCCTGGTTTATTTTTGAAGTCAGTGAGAATCACTGCAATGGGTAGCAGGGAGCTGGCAGAGGGTATCAGAGCTCTGGTTGGCAGCTGTTGTTCTGGCCAGCACTCTGCCATTCCCAGAGTGCTCATCTCCCTGCTTCCTGCTGGGACTTTTACTGGCTCTTACAGAATGTTGAATGTGTATAATACCAGCCAGTCTTTCAGAGAAAGAATCTGATTCTTGTTCAACAAGTCTGATTGTCTCCTTACTACAAATGTAACTGTTAAGGAGATAAATTAAAGGTCTCAGAATGAAATATTTAAAGGAAGTTGAAATATTTTGAAAAAGGCAAAACTGCTTTGGGGAACTCAGTCACAAACCAGATCCCTTTTGCCCTTGTACAAGTGCTTTGTGCATTTTTTAGTTTCAGAATGGGTTCTGTTTCCAGTGAATAAGAAATTATTTTCCATTGCCCTCATCTTCCCTGCTGTGTCTTCACTATCTAGATTGTAAAGTTCAGGTAGAGATTTGGAAGGATTTGAGAGATTTGCTTAGACATACAAAATTATTTTACCTGAGAGACTTACAGAGCTCAAGGATTATTATTAGTAGCTGTAATAACAATCAGCTCTTACCTACTGCTTTTCATTCCTGTGTCTCAGAGTGCATAATGAAGAAAGGTCAATATCTGCTTAATAAAAGGAGAAACTAAAGTACAGGAAGGTAAAGTGATTTGATTGTGGCTTAACACCTAGGGTGTCACAACCAAGGAGCCAAGTTGGAAGTCAATTACAGAGGCTTTTAGCACTGTTTCATGCTACCTAGCAGCTATCTGGAGACCTGTGCAAAGGAAGTCTGCCTCTGTTCTCCTAAGGATGTCTGCCACAAAAGGTGCTGCTGCTGCTGCTATTTTCCTGACAGAGATCAGACTGGCTTTTCCATCTGTATAGGCTGATGCTTTCCAGGTCAGGATGAAGACCTGAGGATGACGTAGTTGTGAGTAGTATTGGGTGAAGTCTACTTTCTGCAAAGCTGGAGGACTTATTTGCATTTAGCACTTGGAACTCTTCATACTCCACCAGTATTTCTGTCTCCAATCTGAGGGTCTCACTGGGACATAAGAGAAACACAGTCACAAAAAAAATAGCTTATATGAAGGGGGAAAATGTCACATCCAAGTGACAGTTTCATGTCTGAAGTGTTAAACCATTGTTCCTAGTTGCCACTAAAGACTCAGAGGAGAAGTTAGCAAATATATAAATCATCCAATCCATTTTCATACTTTGACAGTCTGGGCCCTTGGGAGACCCTGCCGTGACTCTGTTCTAGTGTTGCATTTCACATTAATTTAAAATGCTGAAGAGAAGAGCCCTTGAGTCACTTGTAGGTTTTATAACTCCCATTGTCTCTGCTGCTGCTCTGCAGCAGATAGAGGTGGGAAGTGGGACTGGCAGAGACTCTGTGCTGGTGACTGGCACTGAAAAGCTGCCTTGGACAGCTCTGTCTGTAGTGTGGTGCAGATTGCAGTAGTCTCAGCTCCTCTGCAGCTGCTGGTTTGACACACACATAATGTTGATGCACCGTGGTTTGGATGGATTTAAAGGGAGCTGTAAAACACACATCCTTTTCAGAAAGTGGATGTTGATTTTGCAAATCAGCATTGTCAAATCGAGTTTAAAAGGTGTCAATGAGTGCTGAGCAGAAATTGTGTAATGCATCACCTGTCTGTAATTTACCAGAAGATTTTAAAATGTCAGCATCCTTCTTGAGACAGGGGATTTAGTGTGGAGCCTTAGCTATGCTCTGCCAGGGATGCTGTGTAAGTTTTGGACAGTAGTGCAACAGTGGAAAGCATCCTTAACTTGACCTGATGAGTTTGTCCATTTTTCTCCAATATGGACAAACTCACCATGTGTATCAATCTAATAAAAACTCACTTCTGCTGACAAATTTTGCCTCTCTTATCCTTAAATGGTAGTAGTTGCAACTGTAATGTAAATCTAAGCTATCCAAGAGATGTAGATGCACAGTCAGAGTCAGGAGGTGAGTGAAAGAGGCATCATTCTCAAAATGGCTGTTAACTGAGGAGAGAGGTTTTGGAGGCTTCTTCCTCCCAGTGAGACAGGGAGAGACAGGAGCATGTTGTGTAGAAGATTGTTCTTCCTTCTGTTCCTAGTAGGAAACTATTCTGGTTTTTGGCATCTGCCACCAGAGTCAATTTTAGCAAAAACAAGAATTCTTAGTTAAAACACAGTATGTGAACATAATGCAAAACTACAGTCTGATGTGGGAAGTTTGAACAGTTAATAGAATTCTTCAAAATCAAAAGAAAAAAAATGCCATGTGGATTTTGCTAAATTTCTGGAAGAACTTGTGTTTAATTAATTCCTCAGGTTATTAACAGATTTACTTTTCAAATTCTCTGAAAATGAAGGCTTTTCTCAGGGAGTACAGTAATTGTGCAGAGAACATGTTATTATTCATTGCTTAAAGGAAACCTAGCAACCTTTGCTTTGTGTGCAAAGCTCAACTTGTTTTCCAAAGAGCTGATATGGTGGTAACAGATGGTAGAAGGAGCAGCAGCTCTGATTGTGAAACTGCTTTGAAGCACAATTTTTACTCTTTTCTCCTCTTGAGGAGCTTGCTTTGTGTGAGAAAATGAGGGTTCCCTGAATTAACCTCTGCGATTCTCCTTTTTGGTATTTCTGATGCAGATGCATTTCGCTTTGGTAATTTAAGCTGCTTTGCTGTCCCAAGCCAACTGGTGTGTGCTGTGCCTGGCAGTGAAGGGGCAGCTGTGGTGGAGGGAAGCTTTTGGACCTCAGCATTGCACAGAAAAGGGGAATGGCTGCTTTCTGACCCAGTAAAAGAACACCTAGAGTTTTCAGTGGTTAGATTTTCTTGTCCTTGATCAGTTGTCCAGTATCTGCAGTTACCCCAAGATGTATGAAAGAAATGTCTAGTGCTGCTCATGAATTTGTTTAGATAACGTTAAAGCTGTGCCATTTAAGGCAGGAGGGTAACCTAAACATTTTCCACATGCTGAGATTCTGCTGTAAAATGTTAATGCAGCAATTGGATGGAGTCCAATAAACTGTCTGAGGCTTTTTAAAAAAAACAAAAAGACCCTACCATGGCACTATACCGTGTTCCTTCACTTTGATATAATTAATGCTATTAATCACAGTCCTTTTCCCCTTCATTAATGGGCACAAATAAAAACTGTTGTGCAGAATGAAATGCAGATTTGAGATGTGAGTTGTGGGCTTTATCCTCTTCAGAAGAGTCCTTCATTCGTGGCACCAATTTGCAGCCACTTTCCCTCACACATAAGCTTAATGAAGCTTTGCCAAATAACTAATTCTCTGAGTTAATGGAACAGTAATTGTCACGTGGCAGGTGGGAAAAAATAGGATTCTGAAATAATCAAGTGCAAATGTAGCTAGAAAGAATTACAGAGCACCAAAAATTTTTGAGCTGACTTCTAGAATATTTTAAACTTTTAAAATTTCATATACATAAATAACATGTTTAAATAATAAATTAGTGATTTAACTAATGTGTCTTCTTTAGAAGCTGCTACATATTTCTGAAGGCAAAAGGCAGAGCTGCTAAAGGACTGAAAATAACATAGATCTTTTTGCACCATGTCTAAGCTAACCAAAAATACATCTTTCTTGGGAGTTATGACTAATCTAAGTCATCTCTGTTGAACAGGAATGTTTGAAGTGGGAATGTGAGTAGCTGCAAGTTCTCCTTGGCATCTTCTCTTAACAGGAACAGGAATGAGGCCTTGGGCACACAGCTGGACTGGCTGTTCCAGGGAGTTTCTTGATGCCAACTCTCCTGCTTGTATTGGAAATTTGCTGAAATGGGAAACAAGTCCAGGAGCAGTTGATACAATTTGGAAGATTACAGAAATGTTGTACTGGAAAGGAAACAAACTGTATTTTCCATTTCTTCCCATCCTCTTGCTCGCTGTTTGCTCATTATACTTACAGTGGGTTACATAATGCCATCCCCACTGCAGTGGAAATAGGGAGGTACAAAGCCTGTTCCCAGCACCTCTCAGAGCCTGAACCTGGAGTGTGAGTGGAAATACCACTCCTCATGCATGTGCAGTTGCTTTATCCACAGTAATTCAGTTGAATCTCAGGCTCTTTTTAAGGGAGTTTCCCTTGAACTTAAACAATATTGGCTACATATGGTAAGATGAATATTTCTGTGGGAGTAAGTCACTGTCATGTCGATTGTAAATTCTGCTTCTGTGCCCTGCACTTGCTCTCTGTCTGGGGTGTTTTATTTCCAACACAAAGAGTTACTCAAGGCCCCTGTGCAGATGATGTTCTTTACAAATGCAATGGTCATGCTTTTATTTTTAGGGAGAGAGGAGTTTTTTCCCAGAGCATGCAGGAGTACTTTCAGCCTGGTTAGTTTTTCTTCATAATATGACCATCCTTAGTGTGGTTCTTGTCATAACTGTGAATTTGCTTCCTGTAGAGCTCTGTACTTTGGTCACTCACCCTCTTCCAAAGAGCAATGCAAGGAGCAGAACTATGGTTCACATTTATTTCAGTGCAAAACTGACAACTTCATGGTCACCTAAGCGGATGAAATGGATGGTTTTGCTTATTTACAGCCCAAGATGTGATTAAACTCTACTGGCTGAAGCTGGAGCTTTGCCATGGAGATCCCATCTCCCTGAAGGAGTCTCAGTGTTACAGGCAGGTTATTTACCTTTCCTAGCTCTGGCTTTATTGGCCACATGTAGATTGTGGAGAACTTTTCCCAGGAGTTCTCAGAATGCCAAAATTCTAGCTCTCATCTGGTTTGCTTACCAGGATTTGCTTCCTCTGAGGGAAAGGGTAATGGCATATGCTTGGGCTTGTATGTAATTAACTCCTTTGTTTTGGAGGGTACACATTCAAAAAACTATCTACTTTAGTTTGGATTTTTTTTTAATGGCTCCCTCCTGGCAATGTGAAGCTTCTAGAAAATGTCACTAAAGATCAAGTTCTCCTCATAACAAATGCTTTGGTTTTGTGTACATGTTATTTGTCAGTATTTGAGACTCTAAATTGGTTCTTTATTCAAGTGAGATTTCTCATGCACAGCTCAAATTTTTAATCATTAAAGAACATTTCCATCCAAGCACTTGATGATTCACTAACACAACAATGACCTGTTTGAAGCTGTTTTTCAAGGTGGTAAAGAAATAGCCCAGTACTGAGGTAGCATTCCTATGGGTTTTGTTTAAGTATCTGTTGGTGCTTCTCTTGATATCCAGATGTGAGAGAATTGTTTTGCACCACTGGAACAGATGTGTGTAAATATAAACTCTTAAAAGACAAGGTATTTGTCAAGTTTGCAGCTCTGTATACTTACCATGCTAGCATATGGGAAACATGAGATGTGCAAGATTTTCCAGTTAGCTCAGGAAATTCCCATGATAGCAAGCAGTGTGATTGAATTTAAAGTTGTTTTCCCTTGCTGTAGCTCTAAAATTTCAGCTCTTCCTACTTGTTAGTTTTTTTTCTTGTCAAGAAAGATCTTTCTACCATAACCTTGTTGGCTTGATTTCTTTCATGAGCAGTTTGTTACCTGATACCACTCTCAGTGAGGACAGACCACTCCTCAAGCTTTTGAAAAACAATTCTAGGAATATATCCAGTTTTGCACAGCACAGTTGCAGCGTGGTCTCTCCAACAGACTGTACTAATGTGCCATGGCATTGAGATGAAATCTTTTAATAAAAAGGACTTTATGTCAAGTACTTTTGTGTGCTTTCTGCAGCAAGTACTTGGAAAACAAAATTTTGGAGTGGTCAGTTTTGCACTTATTTACTTAATTTACAGGTAGGGGACAAATATGAATATGTAGGAGCAGAAACTGGCATTTTGGATTCCAAACACACCCTTAGTAGGCTTTCCCCCTTAAAGGAAAAAGTGTCTTTCCCATCTTGAGCTTTTTATGCCCTCCTCCCAAGAGCAAACAAAATGTAATGATCAGTGGTGTAATAGGGATCTCAATCCCCTCTTAGCTTCTCAGTGTTTGGCTAGTTGGATTATTGCAAATATAGTGAGAGTTGGAGTATATATTGCATATTTCAGGATTTTGAAAAATTTGTTTATGTGAAAATTATATAACTGGGACACTTTACTAAACCACAAATAAGTTTTCTCAGTTTTAATTTTAGCTCTTGCTAACACTAGAGCTTAACAGGTTATCACATGCCTTTTTCCTCCTGTAATAACTACCCTATTTTAAAACATTAGGACTCTATACTTAGATATTACCTTCCTAGACATTTCTATACACATAGAAGAGTGGTTCATGGTACAACCAAGACTGTATGATGATTTTTAGAAAGCAGTATCTGAAGTAGGTCCCTGCAAAAGGGTGATTCAATAAATGTGTTATTGACACACAGCTACCAATATAGAGCAGCTGAGGTGAACTGGAGTCAGGTTTATGGTGACAGAGCCACTCTACCTTATTTGTTTACATATATTTCCTTTCTAAACGTGACTGTAGAAGTTTCTTCTGTGTTAAACAGCTAAAGTTACATTTGTGAAGTGCTGACTTGGCAGTGGTGGAGCCTTCCTGCCATGACCCACGTTGGAGGCTGAGCTGGAGGCTCAGTGTTGTCTCCCTGCAGTGCTGCCACGTCGCTGCCCCAGCCCAGTCATCACCAGAGAATGTGCCCTGGAAAACACAACAGGCTAAAATAGCTACAGTACTTGGCCACATGAAAAAATGCTTTTATGCTGAATTACAGGGCTTGTAATATTTCAGAGGTCAACTAGGTTTCCTGTCTGCACAGCCCGTAGTCCTTGTCCACCTGTGAAATACCAAATTAGACTGAATAAACAGATTTTTCTTCCTATTTTACTTCAGATCGTATTTAATACAGTAGTGCCTCTACTGTAGCTGGGAACTGACTAGGAGGCTGCAAAGATATTTATTTACTGTCCTTGTAGTTATCACAAATATTTGCCTGCATTATGATTATACACCAAATATACTCTGTCTAGTGGTTTCCATCAGTACTGCCACTCAAAAGAAACTGCAAACCCCTACAAGTCAAAAAAGCTGAAGGAAATGTGAAATCTGAGAGAAGAGCTGCTTTGGATGCACTTCCATGCTGGCACTTTCCAAGGAAATTCTAATTATGTTAATGTCTTCAGCTTTTGCTTTTGAGCTTTATTTTGTAAATTAGCAGAGTGTTCATGCAAGCCCCTCTCCTTTCCCCATGGACTGTGTGTTCCAGCAGAGCCCTGGGGCACCACCCCTGGGGGCATTTGCTGCACTCAGCCCCCTCCATGCAGCACAGCCAGCCTTTATCCTGAGACATTTCTTGCCATTCTTTGAGAGCAAAAGATCCCAAGTCCATTTTAGCACAGATCTGTGCACACAGGGATACTGAACAATACATATTTATTTGTGGTTAATGGAAATTAGTATGATCCTCTACATAAGTTGGTTGAGGAGTTCAAGGCCTTCTCAGGCACTCCATTAAGGCTGCACAGGAAATTCTAAAGCCTGTTTGAGCTGACTTCTTTTTTCTCAATTGGGTTATAATTTATGTTTGGATGTTCAGCTTTCAGACTTAAATCTTTTTTGCTTTTTGAATAGAAACGCTGAAATTATTCCATCTGCTTTAGTCAGTAGAGGGATTATAGGGAGCACATTCCTGCTATAAGGCAGAACACTTTATGTGCAGTATTTTCCTTCCAGAGTGCTTGTGGTGGATGACAATTGAAAGGTGTATGACATCCACACTTCTCTGCTGCAGGAGATGCTGCACATTTGCAAACTAGTGGAGACTTTTTTATAGTTGAAGGGTTTCTAAATAGCGTTGGAAAAAAACTGATTTTGTATTACTAAAGTTTAGAAAATGTGGTTCATACATCTGCTTGTCCTAGACAGTAGAGGAAATCAACTGTTTTCCACTTTTCTACTGAAATGGCATATATTGCATAAAAGAGTTGGAGAGAAAGCTCCTTATGATTCAGCAGTGACACTGAGACGTTCAGGCAGCCTGAGGGAGGAGGGAGAGGTGTGTGCAGTGAAGCTCCTGCAGTGAAACCATCCCTGACAGCCACCCAGCAGAGCTGCCCATCCTCTGAGACTGCTGCAATCTTGTGCATTTAGGAGAATCTCCTCCTCTGGGGGTGACTGCACCAGTGATTGCCTGTATTTTCCTTGTCTCCCTCTGCCTCCCTGAAGCAGGTTAGCTGAATGGAAACAGCAATAAGAACACTATCAACATCCATTTGTGAAATCATCTAAAAAAGGGCTGAACAGACTGAGGACAGAATAATGCTGGTTGTTTATTAGCTACTCCCCTGGCTGGCACAAACCCTCAAAGTTAACAAGGCATTGTTAAGTACAAATGACTTCTAAATTCACTTACTGCAAAGCTGTCTTTTGAGTTATAAGATGAATCAGATGGTTCTTGGATAGCTGAGAAACAAGGAAACCAACCAAGCTGACAAAATTGTGTCCATATGAAATGGAACTCTGCTTGTTATTTAGCAGTGTCAGATAAAATTTGAGCCTAGCCTTGTGAAGGAAAGTCATCTGTGGTGGTGTTTTCTGAGCCCTGGGTACAACTTTCCTCTGTGGGCATTTTCTTTAATTCATGCAGTGTTGCTACATGAACTGTCAACAGGAAAATCATACACTCAAACTTGTTTCTTGCCACAATCCAAAATGTGATCCCCTTATCATTGGGAATTTTGATTTGCAGCTAAGTCCTGAACTGCCAAAATGCTCAATAGAGATGAAAACCTAAACCAAAACTTGATCCTAATTTGCTTGTGTGTCTACCTACAAGTACATTTTTAAAAGATTGTACCTAATGATATAGATGAGGAATTATACTACATTCCAGCTTCCCTGGAAGTCCTTCCTCCTTCTGTGTAAGAATAGGAGCCCACAGAGTATTTCGTCTGCTTAGCAGGCATGGGGGTTGTGCACTGAGTTGAAGGATGCAAACACTGCTGAGTACACCAAGGTCCCCAACAGCTTTGTAGAGGAATGTAAAAAATCCATCAAAATCCAAAATTTGCTGTGGAATGGAGAAAACACGATCAAAACCAATATTTATTTCATGTTTCATCCTTTTCCCTAGACACCCTTGGCATTTTTTTCATTTTACATTCTAGTCATACACAGGTACCAAGAATTAGGCTGCTGATAATACTAGTTTTATGAGGCACTGGAGTGGTGGGGCCTAAATCTCACATAGGAACAAGAGCTGGGACAGGGAACCAGTTGGGACTGCAAAGAACAGGAGAAAGTCAAATTTTTGTATGTGCTAGAGATCAAAATCAAAAGATTGAACATGGTAATCTGTAAAGGGTTAGTGTGCTGATAGCAAGCTCCAGCGTGTATCTCTGGTGGTTTTGTGTCTCTGTGTGTTTTCAAAATGGAATTGGCTGGTGAAAATGCTGACACCATGTACAGAGGCTGCACAGACAGGCTTGGAAGTAAGAGCTGAATGAGCTCTTCCATTAATCACCTTTTTGTTTCTTCCCTTCCAGGTGCAAGTGGGAAGTACACCTCAGGACCAAAGAATTGTGGGATACATTTCCTGCACTCACTTGCAAGCTATTGCAGGTACTGCCCTAAGATTCGTATCTTAGTTTGTCACTATTTCCAGGCCTGTGCTGGTATTTTTGTGTACAAGGAGCAAGAGTGTTTCCCCTCCTGTGTTTCTGACAAAGTGCAGCATGTGTTGCAGAGAAAGGTAGACAAGTATGCCCTACCCTTGATGTATTCAGTCTCAGAGTAATTATCAGAGGGCACAAACAAAAAATATCCCCTGAGAACTTCTCTTTGCTCCTTCGTAGCCAAATACTGGTATTTTAGAAATACATTACTATCGTTGTTACTCAGTAGCATTTAACAACCCATACTATGAGTATCAGCATATAACTCAAAATTTCTTTGTACATAACTGGGGGATAATCAGAAGATACATGTTGGGACAGTAATTCTAGCTGCTGATCTCTGGTGGAAAAAGCCAAAATTCTATGGCTTTTGACCTGCGAATTTCATCCATAAATGACTAGCAAGTTAATTCATTGGAAAATTCTCTTGGTCATATTTTTGAATGCAGTTCTATACTTAGAGTATGTGTAGCAATAAAAGCCAAATCTACAAACATTTACTTTGCATATGATCAGCATTTAATTTAGCCAGAGGGCTGGATATCCTTCATTTATTTAACATGACTGTGATTCTTTTGCTGCTGGCTGCTGGAAGCAGGACAGGCCTGTCAGAGGCTGCTGACAGCCCATGTGCTGAGAGCAAGGCAAGGCAGGGCTGCACGTGGCTGCTGGAGCTTTGAACCCGTGTGGCGATGTCCCTGCTGCTCCATCCCTGCCTCACTCACACAGCGAGCTGGGAACAACACTGCCAGTCCCTCAAGTACATTAGAGACTGCATGGGCCTAAAAAAGATTAATGAATTTTTCAACTACTTTTTAACAATGTAACATCCTTTTCTGGTTTTCTATTTTTAACTTATGGTAATGTACTGTGAGATTGCTCTTGTGGAGTGGAGATTTGTTGCTGTTCTAGTTTAGTTTAGTTTTCAGTTTTATGGGTTTTGTTTCTGGTTTTCAGTCTGTTCCTTTTTACTACCTAGTCATGTATTCTCAGTTAGTCCTTGATAACCACATTGTGAAATCCCTGAAATATTAAAAAGAGGGGGGAGGGAAGAAGAATGGGGAAGTAATGTTCTATTTTCAAAGTCAACCTAAAGTTTCTTCAAGGGTAAAACACAACCTTTTATTTTCCTGCTTTGTATTTTTGGGCCTATCTTGTTCAAACTACATTCAAATAGAGCAGACAATGATTTAAGAGTCTGTCCTTAGATATATCATACTTGTTTATGTAATGAAATGGAAAACTGAAGTTCGTAAGTTTGACAGAGCTGTGCTTTCTGATTTGCATCATTTGATTCATAACATTTCACACATCAAACAAATTATCCAAAAAACCAGTTTAACGATGTAAAGATGTGTGTCTATAAAAACAAGGAATGTTTAAAAGGTCAGGCATTTAAATCATTTTGTCATACATGGCTGAGTGCAACCTGGTTTCCCTTCTAGGATATCTAAACTTACACTTGACAGTTCCGATCCTTATGTAAGTATAAAGAGAAATGATGCAACTGCTTATGATCAGGGACCAGCTCCTAATGCTTTTCTCAAGGGATGTGCTGGCTCAACTCTGTTCTGAGAAACTACTGTTTTTCCAGACCTGACCCTCAACTTTTCCAAGAAACTTTAGAATTAGATGTAGCTTTTCCTCTCAGGTCTCTGCTCTGCTGATACTGGTTGCTGCTATGAAGCAGCTCTTCATTTCCACTGTGGAAATAGTTGCATTTCAGTGACAAATGAAAGGATCCTTTAATGAGATTTGATGTAATTATTTTCCATGGGGCTGTTAAGTTCACATGGTTCTTTCATGTCTTTTGATTAGTCAGTGATTAATGTTCTGGACAGGTTTTGCTGCCTTGAATCCACCCACATCCCAAGTCCTGTTGAGTCATGGCTCTCAGGCACCCCACCAAGCCATCAATCCAAAATAAGCCTCAAGCTACTCCAGTCCCAGTCCAAAGGATGTAGCCTGCTGGATGCTCTCTCATAACTTGTTCATATCTCCATTCTGCATTTGGTGTGAATGCATCCATTGGCAGTCCAGCTGCTGGGAACCCACACTTCTCTAGCCTCAGTTTCAGGTTACACACAGCTGAAGCAGAGCTCAGCACTGAGAAAGCTCTCAGTGCTTCAGATTGTGGTGGTGCAATCAGGAGTAGCTGCAGTGCTGAGCAGCCTTAGGCAGTGATTCTACAGGTGTTTCTGAAATAGCAGAGCTGGTGTACTCACACCAGGGTACACCTTCCTCTCCTCTCAGCTGTTGTAGGCTGTGCTGCACGTGACTGGGGACCTGACGAAGCTGAAAAGAAACTCAGCAGAATAAAAGGGGGCTTTGTTCCTTTGGGTTTTCAGGTGGCTTGTTCTTATTTTGATTTATTCTATTTCCTCAGTCTACCCTGGATTAAGTGTTACAAGTGCAGGGGTCTGCACACAAGTCAGATATGACACAGCCTGTCTCACAGCTGAACTGAAGCCTTTGCTTTGTGACTTGGAAACAAGTTTTGCTTGTGACTAGGCTTTACATCCTACACTTTACAAGTTGTTTTTGCTCTTCCTCCCCTCCTGCCAATATATCCCATACTGCAGTGCCTCCACTAGATCTTTTAATTTCCTCTGACTAGGCCTGTAGCTGCTTTGTCCTACCCCCACAGAGCTCCTTCCAATGTCTTTCAGAGTAGTACAGAACAGTCAGTGTACAGTACTTGCCTTAGTTCTAACTGAAGCCAGGGTTTCACTCAAGTGTTTTCAAAGTGAGTGGGAAGGGCAAGTATGATTATTCTACAATGAACAAAGGTGAAGTATTTATTTATGCTGGCTGAAGTTTCCCATATTACCCTTTCATCCTTCCACAAAATTTGAAGCTGAAAGGAGCTTTCAGAGAATTCGGAAATGCTGATTGCAGGAAATAGTCACGACACAATTATGTGCATTTTTCCAGGCCAGTTACTGAAGAAAAGAGTGCAGAGCAATTAACACAAATCTGTATTCTTTGCCTAATCCCTGGTGGCAGTCAGTCAGATCACTGATTCTATCTGAATGTTTAAGAAGTTGAACCTTTGTTGGGAGTTACTACCTAGTTCTCTTCTGTTAATGTTTCCTGATGCTATTTCACTCCAGCAGCAGTTTCTGAAATGTCTGTTCCTCTGAGTGTTCTGGATGCAACTTTGGCTTCTCTTCTACTTGGGTGTCTGATGAGTTCACTTATCTTCATCTCCAAAGCTATTGATCATTGGGGGCTGCTGAGACTCAGGTCTGAGTAGTAGCTTTTGCATGTGGATACGTGCAGTGCCTGCTGAGAGCTGCAGTGAGCTGGTTAATACCAATCTCAGAAAACCGTTACATTCAAGTCATTCATTAGAGGGATCCCATCTTGTGTGCTGGAAAGGTAGCTGACTTCATGCCCCTGCTCCCAGTAGTGCCCTGAAGTGCAATTACTTCTATGACCTCTAGTGGGGATAGTCAGGGATGCTGGGCTGTCACAAGTCCTACACTTTGCTAAAGACAGATGCAAGTCATGTTCCCAGAGCTCCAAGGCTACTGTTTACCTGTCGAGCCCTCAGGTTAAAAGCTGTACAGTGCTGTTGCAAAGGCTCAGCATCCTGAGAGAGATATGTATGTCACTATGCAGCTAATGCTTTTCTAGTAACAACAATGCATCTTACCAGACACAACATCATTTTGCCTGTGTGTCTCTTGTATTTCTCAAGATTTTTTCTGTGTGTTTCAGTCAAGTGGGTTTGCTACATTCTTCACCCTGATCTGGGACAGGTTGCTGCCTGAGTTTTATGCCCATGTGGTAATGGCCCTGTTATTTTATTGCTCACTTGGTGAAGCCATGCCAGATGGATAATTCACAGAAAATGACTAAAAAACCCTTGGTCATTTCTTCGCCATTCAGGAATGTAAAAGCCCATCTTAGAAAATTATTCAATTTATGCAATTGGGACTTTGTGGGGAGCAAGATTTTACTGCATTCTTGTCAACAAGCTTAAAAGTTGTAAGGAAACAATGGCAGCTCAGAAGAAAGTACAGCCTAAGGAGAGGAGACAGGAGAGGAAGATTCAGCTGCTGCAAAAGGAGGACAGTCCATGAATTTGATTAAGCTTCATCAGGAATGAGAAAGCTGGGACAGACAGCTTCAGGAGGAGAAGACTCTTGTTCCAAGTGTGTAAATACCTGATGAGAGGGTGCAAGGAACATGGAGGCAGCCTCTCCTCACTGGAGTCCAGTAGTGGACAAGAGGCACTGGGCACAATCCGAAATGCCATTTAAACAAAGGAAAATTGTTTTATTTGCAAAGATGACAAAGCACCAGAACAGGCTACCCAAGGGTTATGGAGTCTCCAACCACAGAGATTTTCAAAACCTGATTGGACATGGTCCTGAACAACCTGCTGTAGGTGCCCCTGCTTGGGCAGAAGGGTTGGACTGGGTGATCTCCAGAGGTCCCCTTCACAAGCTCATACATTCCATGAATCTGTAATTTCACCCCTATCTTTAGCTCAGCAGAATGGATCTGTTAGTCACGCACACCTTTTGTAGTGAGTGTCACCTGCTCCAGGCTCTATTTATTCCACGTGACCTATTTCCTGTGCCTTTGTTTAGCTCCATCTTCACTCTAGGGCTTTCTTGTGCTCTCATAGCAAGGGGCTTTCCCAAGAGTACTTGGTCTGGATCTGTGTCAAGCTGTGCAAAGAGGGCACGATGTAAACCTGAGGTACAAGTCAATAGAAACCATAGGTTAGGGAATAGATCTGGGAAACACTTGCATCTGCTTTTGTATTGCAGCCCAGCTGGTAAAGGTTTGTTAGGAGTAACACAAGCAGAAGAAAAAATCAGATTATTTGCTGTTGGAATAACCAGCCTGAAGAGATGAGTCAATGTCAGAACCTACTTAAAACCCTCTTTCCCTAGTCGTGGTCTTTTCAATATTTCTTTTAATTACTTAGCATTGCATCAAATCATTCTTGGTTGAACATTTCTGATTCTGTTTTAATTGTTGCTTTAGCACCTTCCTGCTCACCCCTGCCCCAAGCTGATGTTGAAATTGCAGCCCTTCACAGGGTAGTGGTAGGAAGCCCTACTGGCTGGAGCCTGTGTGTGCTCATGCAGTGACACTGCTAATGCTGCAGAGCTCATCTTTAAGAGTCTCTAAAGAGTCCTGGTGACAGCTGCAGTTGAGATGAGTGGTTAATAAACTGTGAGGGTGTCAACTTAAATATTCACCTTCTCCATAGTGGCCTCTGAAAGCAGCTCTGGACATACATAACTGATGTTTTAATAAGGTTTTACAAAGTAGTAAATTATGTTAAAGTAAAATTCTACTCAGACTAAGTAATTTGGGGGTTGCTGCTTTTCCTTCTGATTCTGGCATTTGAAAAGAAATCTTCTGTTTTGAAGAAAAGTAATGTTGTTCTGACTTGATACATCTTCAAAAATCTGAAACAAGCAAAATTGTATCTGTTAACTGCAGGGACAGTGAAAATGAAAGAAAAGGAAAGACAATATGGTAAACAGTTGTTTCTAGAATGTATCTTTCTAATCATTTGCCCACATCAAAATGAATTGCTGTAATCATTTTAAGAGAGGGATGGTAATCATTTTTTATTAGACTTCACGTCACCTAATGTGCTTGAAGTTAAGTGTGGTTAGTTGCTGTAATTAAAGAGCTTTTTTGTGCATCACATGATTCCACAAACAAAACCCATTTGGCAACCAAACAATCTCAGCCCTTTCATGTAAAACAGGGCACATCCTGGTGTAGCTCCCCAGAACTGGTGAAAAGAATCCAGTTCTTTATTTCTGAATTCCTGCCTACCTAGACATGTTTCTAACATGTACCTTTAAAAATATGAAAAAATCCTTCCAGTTTAGGCATTCTTACTTGAACATAAATAGAGCCCTTCCTCAGATGGACTACTGCAGTATAAGTAAGCTGAATTTGCCATTGAAATATATTTACAGTTTACACAGGAAAGTTAAACTCTTCATTTTTAAAAATTAGAAAGCAAAGCAAGATCAAGTGATTTACCCCAGAACATATTGTCTAGTTTGTCTGATGTAGGATTTTAACTCTGAATTCCTTATTATAAATGTAGTGCATCAAATTCTTCTACGGCAAGAGACATCCCTTTGGCTGGTTGTCTGCAACACAAGGTTGTCTTCTTGGCTGGTTGTCTTCTCATTTCTTCAGACGTGCCTGGTTCCAGGAGATACTTAAAACCATCAAAAAGTGTGGTTCCTAATGAACTTCCTAACAGGATAAGCACTAGGAGTGCACTACTGACCACACCATGTCTTATCTTGCAGCCTTTTTCTCAGGATGTCTGCCAATAACTCAGCAACTCCTACGTGGCTGAATAACATTCTAAAAGGAGGTCTTACTCCTTGTTTTGGTTATTTGTTTGCTACAGGAGACACTACTGTTCGATGTGAGCAACTGGATATGCTTCAAGATTGGCTGTCTGAATTCAGAAAATCTACCTCCTCCTCCAGTACAGCCAATCCAGAGGAGCTGGTGGCTTTTGATGTGCTCTGTGGAGATCTCAACTTTGATAACTGCTCCTCTGGTAAGAAAGTTTGCCTTTTCCTGGAGTCCTGAAGAGGAATAGGAATGTACTCCATCCTTGTGGGTTATAGCAGTACATACTAAATTATGACTGGCTTTTGCAAGGAAAAGCTTAATTGCTACAGACACTTCTAAAATAGGTATGAGCTGTGTGAGCAACTCCCCTTGGCTCATCCTATGAGCTCCGTGGAGTTATTAAGCATGATGTGTTTGAAGGCACAAAGAGCAATAATTTGTCACTTGTGGTAGCAATAATGAGGACAGATCCAGTATTTTAGCTTTTCTTGAATTAGGTAGACACTTATTGTCCTACAGTTTTAGTTACTGATGAGGGAAGTGTATGTTATGGGAGTTTTGTGGAGAAAATGTGGTAAATTCATGCAGTTAAAAATTATTTGGTAGTACATATATACAGACGTAGGGAGACTAATGCTGCAGAGAGAATTCAGCATTGCTGAATCAGTCTTGGAAAAAAAATTAACTGGTGCTATGTACTTTTGGGTTTTTTTATTTTAAGAAATGTTTCATTTGTTTTAATTGGATGTTGAGGGTACTAGAAAAAGCACTCCACGAAACCATAATTATTGGGTGGTGAGTTCACAGAGACGGAGGCTTTTTCCAAACATAAATATTATGCTCTGTTAACAGTTAAATTGCCAACATGGAGTGCAGAGTGTTGTATCTGTGTATCCTCTGCAGCATCCAAAGTGGGAGTCAGCAATTCAGATCAGGGTTTGTGGATGAACAAACAGGTGAATTTGTGAACAAGCACTCAGTGGGGATTCTGTAGTCTATAAAAAGTCTCAGGTAACTGACATAGAGAGCAACAGCTGTACCAGAAGCAATTGTAACAAAAAGCAAGCATTGTCTGATCTAAAAAAAAACTATTATCTCTAATCTCATTACTTGTATCAGACACTTGAAATGGAAGATTGTAGCAAAGTTGAAGAAATGTTTAATTGGGTGGAAAAGACCACCAACCCCAACCCCAGCCCTTCTCTCTCTCATTTCTAGCTCACATGTACAAACAGTAAATCCATCACAGCTTAGGATCCAAAGTAAACTCGGAATGGTCTGAGCAGTGCTGGCCAGTGCTCTGACTGGTGGAGGTGAATAGTAATTAGCAATACAGAATTCTGTAGTTAGACAAACATGTCTTAGGGTGAAGTATAATGCAGCAGTGGTAGTGAGTTTTTGAGGGAATATAAGGAAGGAAATGGTCAATAACAGCTCTGCAGATGCCTAAGCTGTCACACAGGCCAAGGAGGCTGCAGCAGTGACAGGCAAGGGAGGCTGAAGCTGGGGACACAAATAGACACATCTGCTGTGATTTGACCATTTCACTTGCAATATTGTTGGATGGATGCAGTGGCCTGGAGGCAAAGGTGTCCATCAAGGAGATAAACAAGCTGCTGCAAAGTAAGTGGGAGAGTGCCCAGTCAGATCACAAATGGAGAGTGAATGGGCTCTGCAGCATGAGCAGAGAGAGATGGGAGTGAAGCTGTGAGGCAGAACATATGGTCAGGACTCTCCACCTGAGAAGTGTTGGCACTCTACCCAAGATCTTGCACAGGAAGCACTGAGCATAATTAATGCAATTCTGAGCTGTCTTTTCAATGAAAAAGTAAAAATAATTATTTGCTTTTGCAAATAGTAGTTGTAAACATTGCAACTGCTGCTAAAGAGGCATGGAAAACAGGTTATAAAATTAATTTTATCTTTGCTATCTCTGACACTTATTTACATCACTCTCCCCTTTAAAATGCACCCAGCCTGGAAACTGGAATTAAGCTGGCTATTAAATTCTTTTATTTTTAGATTGTTTTCTTTCCTTGTGTACTAAGCAAGATTAATGCAATGCTTTAAAGTTCTGTCCTCCGTTTTTACATTACTCATTGTTTTAGGGACATTTGTTAGCATTATAGGTTAATTGAGCATCTTAAGTTTTTTAAAGCAATAATCAGCTTCCTGTAATTCTCTTTATGATTTTCTGTATCCTTTCCCACTCCACAGATTGATACTACAGCTAATTAATGTTTCAGTGAATACCAAGCTTCTATTTTTAGTTATATTGACAGTACAGTTTTCAAAGATCTTCAGATCCATGAGTGACCTTACGCTTATGATAGATTTTCTGCAACTCAGTTTTCCCCTCCAGCCTTACAGAACATTGTGGCAACACTCATACAGGGAATTCACACTTAGTGGGAATGTTATTAGAAAGCCACTTACTGTCATGTTGCTTTGGACTGACTTGTGTAAGTCTATTATGTTTTTAAACCTTTTAGGATAAGAAAAAAAACCTTCCAATGAAATAGGTAAAGTTTTGTGTCATCAGCTGTGATTTGTCATGGTCGGTGCCACAGCTGTAAATGAATAATTTTTAATCTATCTTGGTTTTGAGGGTGATTCTGTAGACATATGATACAGCAAGGGAAAACTTGGAGAAATGAAAAATGGCAAAGATTTCCTCTTCTACTTTTCCATAAACATTAAATAAACCCATTGGTTGCTCAGGCAGAAAGAGCAATTCTTTGCATTGGCCATCTGGCAGAACTTAGGGAGGGTCAGTCCTCCAATCATCTGCTACAACTCCAGGATTCCCTGAAAAATTAGTTTTTCAATCTCCTTGCAGTTCTGAGGATGTTCTCATGGCTGAGAGCTATCTGGAAAGATGTAATGAGACAGATGAACTGTCAGTCACTACTAATGACTGAACAACAAAATGGCAAATGAGCCGACAGCTGTGAGCACAGCACTGCTTCACTCCACCTTTTTGTTCTAATGTAGAGAGATCAGCAGCTTCTTCACTTGGCAAGACCAGCATTTTGCACAAGGAGATTTGATGTGATCCTTGGTGTGTGAACTGGGCTCTAAGAGACACAGCTCATAGTTCAAAGTTGTGATTCTGACTTTCCCATTTTCACTTGTGCTTATGTGCTCTTGGCAATAGGCAGTGACAAATACACGCCAGCAGCAGCAGCTCCAAACTCAGGTGAATATTCTGATGATCCCAAGAGAACCTTCAACTGTTGCTCGGACATTCTAACCTTGTAAAAGGTGTCAGTGCTGGAAGCAAGTTTTCAGGAGCTGTTTGCAGTTTCTTTGCCATTTAACAGTGGAATTGTAGCCGTTGGCATTTTCAGGTCCCAGTTTGTTTCCCGGGTATGGTGACTGCATTGATAAGCAGCATGCACAGAACTGGAACTTGCTGGTTTGTTCAGGGTCTGAAATGCTAGGGTGTGCATTTTTGTGGGATGTCTTACTGAGTGATCCTAGGAGCTTGATGTGCTGTATGCTTTCAATGCAAGGAAGAATTTAATTTTGATAGGTCATGCTGATTATGTTTAGAATGGCTTTAATGCTGTAGGTAATATCCCAAGCAAGTTATCAATTGCCTGTCCTTTTTCTTACCTTTATAGCTTGGAATACATTGTCAGTGAATTCTTCTGAAGTAAAGAAAGCATGAGGTTTTATCTTCAAACTTGCTGAGATGTGTAAATATGCCCACAAACAGCCATTTCCTTTGCCATAGGAAAGCCAGCCCAGCTCTCCTCTGGGTCTTCTATCTCTACAAGAGTTTTGTCCTGTGTAAGCAAAGCAATGGCAATGGCAGGGGGAGGAAATACACAGGAAAACTTTCATTTCAGCTGAGAGCTGAAAACTACCAAAAATATCTTTCATAGAAAAGACTGTAAGAAAGCACAGGAAAGCACTGTTACAGCAAGCATTTTTTGGGATTTCTGACCAACCCAAGATCCTGTTGTGCACTGAAGCTCCGTCTGAACTGATTCAAATCAAACCTAGGTATTTATGCTGAGGAGAAATGAGAGCTTGGTGTTTGTCTTGTGGCAGAACAGCCAGTTGTGCACAGGTTCACAACCAGCAGCTGATGTGCCTTTCTCGGGGCTGTTCTTTCCCTGCAGAGGACAAGCTGGAGCAACAGCATTCTCTGTTTACACACTACAAAGACCCGTGTCGAGTTGGTCCGGGGGAGGATAAACCTTGGGCAATCGGTAAGACCTTCTCTAGCTCTGTGCGTGAACATTTCCTTGTCTGTCACCCACAGGCAGCTCTAAGCAGCAGCTGCTTCAGCTGACCAGCAGTAAGAGTTTGGTGAAGAACAAATATTTATAAGGGGTATTTATATAACAGAGATTTTATAGGCGTTAACAATATCTTGTTGAATGATAATAAGGAACCAAACAAAAATCTTGAACTTTAGTCCATATTCTAGAGCTCATGCATCAAGCTACCTGAATGCCTTATCTCTAGATTATTTGGAGGGGAAGGAAGCCAAATTATTGCTTCTGTACTTTGTGCAGGCAGTGAAAGCCTGCAGCTTCTGATCAGTGTTCCATTTGGTGCTCAATAAATACTGTCAGTGAGGATGTAACAAAGCAAATCAACTCTATGAACTTGTAAGGTTTGTATTATAAAAGATTTCCTGGAACTCTCAGATGTTAATACCTGTTGAGACTCAGCTGAACTTGCTGAAGTTTTAGAACAGGAATTAATACTTTCTCCAGAGGAGCTTTAATAACTGTGAAGACGCTAAATATAAGTGGAACTTTTTAATAACAAGGCTTTATTCTATGGTAGCAGAAACACAATGCAGAGACATGGAGGCTGAGAAAGTGGAAGTGTGGAGACATTTGAAAGGTGGCAGGCAGTAGGGAGGTCTGGAGAGAGGAGAAGTGATCACAGCGTGCTCTCAGTCCCCTCTCTCCCACACACCTGTGCCTCTGGAAGCTCCCTGAGAGGCACATCCCAGGGGCTGTGCTGGGACACTCACAACTCCCTTTCTGTTCACAGGTACCCTGTTGGATCCTGAAGGATTATATGATGATGAAGTGTGCACCCCAGATAACCTACAGAAGTATGTAATTTCTAACCTTTCCACATGTTTTAGACAGTTCTGTAAAAAGCAAGTTCATCGCTTGCTGTTTAACATTTCAGATGTTCAGACTGAGAGGTATTTTATGGACTGAAAACAAAACAATTAAATTTTTACCCAGACATGTTTGGGGAAGAGGATGAAACGGGAAGGAAAAGAGGGCAAAAGGGGAAGGAAAAGAGGCTGATTCTCTAAGTCAAATAGGATTGGCTTCAGTGGGTGAACAGATGAGCTGCAGTGAGTGTCTGTTTGTCTCCAGAGCTGCTCCTACCTGGACAGGCCCACAGCACAAGAAACTCCAAGCACTCCCAAAAAGGGTACATGGACAGCTTGTCTGAAAGTCTTTCTGCAGACAGCCAGTTCCATGGTCACAGCACAGCAAAGGGCAGCAACAAAGGGAAATGTAGTTTTCCCCAAATAAAAAGCCCATAAAGTTTAAAACACCACCCCCAAGTCAACAACTACTTAATTACCTATTAATTGCAGGATTCAATACACCTAAAACAATAGCTCACAAATACAGAGGAATTAAATAGCACATCAGACAGAGCTAGGAATATAGCTCAGGATCTTTCAGTGATACTAGTGCAGCATCACTTCTAAAGAGTGTTTGATATAAGAAACAGTTGTCTTTGGTTTGAGCCAGTGGAGTTACTAGAAATACAAAAAAATCTTAATTAGCAGAAGTCTTATGATAAATTGCTTGAATACCTGTTTGTTAAACAGTGTGCCAGTGGAGAGAAATTAATATGCTTTGTACATTTTTGAGCAGCATTTAATGAAATCCTTCTGTTACCTTCTCTACCATGAGGGCAAGTTTAATGGACTAAATAAATACCTTATCATCATGACTAACTATAAAAGATGCTCTAACTAAGCATTACCAAAATATACTACAGAGGGGAAGTTACTTAAATTAAGAAGTCAAGTTCTGATGTTTCTGTTGACACATAATGGAAATGGTGTTCACTCTGGGCAGTTTGTGTTGTAATTACTCACCATGCACAGTACACTTCATGGCATAGATGGACACTTGGTTGAATGCACTGAGAGCACACCCTGAAGTTTTCTTTCAGTTTTGAACAAAGAAATTGAATTCTAGACCTCAGCTCTGGGTTTAGTTTACATCCAAAATAAAATTTTTTTACAGCAAATTCTGCTTTGCACATTCGAGAACTTACAAAATTCCCAGACATTTCTATTCACATGTTAAAAACATAACTTTAGTACATGTGAAAGGGACTTCTGAAAAGGAAAAATAAGGTAATTTGGCCTTACAATCAAGTTTGCAAATGCAAATCTCTATGTGGGTGTAACATTATATTTTATGCTTCTAAGAGCAGGCTTGGAGCATTAAAAAAAAACCAAAATACCAAAACAAAACCTAACCTCCTCACCCCCCAAGAAAACCAAAACACAGCAAAAACAAACAAACAAACAAAAAGAAACAAACCCCAAACAAACACTGTGTTTTAAAGTGGCCTTTTCAGACAATGTGTCATTAAATTCCTTTTGGGGGTATTATGTTTTATTCCCTGAAGAGTTACTTGTATTCAGCAATTGCATTCCACTGAAAAATACATGACTGATTAAATAGGGAGCCATTAAATGATCAATAAAGAATTAAGAATACTTCTTCTGCAACCTCTGGGTAAGCACAGAACCTCAGGATGTGATAACTGGAAAATAGTCTTGAGTGTTGGGAAGAGAATAGATGTAAGACTTGCCTGCTAAGTGTGGCTTTCAATTTTGTGCAATGTGTTATAATTCTTTTGCACTGATGAAAAACCCTCTATGAGACTGTAATTCCCCCTGGCTCTTTCTGCAGCCCTGCAGGGAAGCAGGGCTCTGCATGAGTCCACTGTGTGGAGGTGCTCATGTTGGAGCAGCCATGGTTTCCTTGAGAGGCCAAGGGAGCCTGTCCTCCTGGCAAACAGGGAATTTGCAGAGAAATTCAGGGAAATTTAAAGCAATTAATGGAATCTGGGCTTTAAAGACATTTAAATGTTAACTAGCACAGTAGCTGTGGGGCACTGTCTAGCTAACAAATATTGTTCATATACACAGCAAACCAGGGGACCACTTAGAATCAATTCATTCTCAAATTTTTTGATAATAAATCTTGATGAAGCTTTCCAGACAAAACTTTAATTGGCAATGTCAGCTATCCAGAGAATTTTTTCTTCATCAGCACTCTTTTCTGGTTTATAAATAAAATTAGGCTGTTGACATTACTAAAATAAATAGGCCATAAAAGCAGCAGAACAACTCATTCTTAACTACCTCTTTTGTGTTAACCTCAGCATACGTAAAACATCTGACTAGAACAACAGAGCTGGTACAAATAATGAGCAAGTCATTTATAATTATCAAACAAATAATTAGCTAGATGTAACAACCTGGGCTCTGCCACAGTCCTGGATGCCACACAAGCTTCTGCTCAGAAAGGCTTCAAGAAATGCACATAAATAATCCCATCTCACAGAGATGATTGTCATCTTCAAGTTAAGCACTGGAATGAGCTCATTTTCATCTCTGAACCCTGACCAGAGGCAGGCCTAGGAGAGCACATTCCAGCACAGCTAAGAAAAAGTTTAAATGTAATTTTTTCCAGTCTCCACTGTGGGACAGGGGTTCACAGTTCTGGGCTAGAGGCTGCAACACCACTGAGAAAGTCTTCCCTAGCTCAGCTGCTTCTGGCTGGAATGAGAGATGGTCCCTCAAGGTTTGGGATGAGGGAGTTTAGCTTTATGGCTCCCTTACATTCACTGCTCCTGGTGCTCCTTTGCTCACTGCAGCTGGGTCAGCACTACACAAACAACCAACACAGGGATGAGGCTTTCACACTCCAGCTCTGGCTTATTTGGGATTGAATCCTGTCAAGGAAAAACAAAGTTCCAATTATTTTATTCTCCACTTCTTTGTATCCTATGAATCAAGCCAATTATTCTGATAAAATTCAGGTGTAGTTGTGCAACTCAGTCATAATTAGAAATGTCCCCCCAAATTGTCAGTGTTTAACTGTCAGCATGGCAGAGCCAGCTGTCCTTTACTTGTGCCTACTTCCTTTGAGACAAACAGCAAAGCTCTGTGCACACAGAGCTACAAGTTCTCAGCAGCAGCACATTTACAATTTGCTTCATTTCAAATACATCCATTTCATGTATTTGAAATTCATATTTCCTGGAATTCCATGAGCTCTTGTGCTGGTTAAGTGAATACCCAGCACTCACAGACTTGTAAAAAGACGTAACTGAAGCTGAAACAAGTTTATCTTTTAAATTAATGCAAATAAGATTTTTTGCAGTAGTACTGCAGAGCTGATCAGCAGTTTCTTCTACTTTGTTACTTAATTAGCTTTGCCAAATATAAATACAATTTTTGAAAGAGGTCAGTACCATCAAAGAACTTGCTTCCTTGAACCTAGAAAATCCTAGGAAGTGAATCATTTGCAAGAGCTTTTTGGAGAATCAAAATGGGGTGCAGACAATAAGTTAATTTAATGTGAGTCATTATTAAAATAACACATAAGAGAAAGCTTACTTTCATAAACTGATTACAATAAGCTCTAAAAACTTTCAATACTAAGTTTAAAGGGGGGTTAAGGAAAGTTCTGATCAAATGACTACATGATCAGAGTTTTGTCATTGCTACCTGCTAAGGCACTTGAAGTGCTTCTGCAATGTATCAATTGAGCCAAATTTAGAGATTATAATGCTACTGTAGCCAGTCCTTACCAGGGATTTGGAGAGAATCTTTGATAACACACAAATGGGCAGGATGAGCAAATATTTAAATATTAAAACTTGTTTTGTTTGTTTTTTTAAATGAAATAGGGTGCTGGAGAGTGAAGAAGGAAGGAAAGGATACTTAGTCTATCCCACCAGCAAGAACCACAGTTCCAGTCAGAAGGGGAGGAAGGCATCACTGAAAGGAAATGGGAGGAGGATTGACTATATGCTCTATACAGAAGAAGGTCTCTACCTGGAATGGAAAGTGGTGAGTTTCAGAGTTGCCAAAAGAGCTGTAACTTGCACCATGAACTTGTCTGAATGGCACTGCAGCCTGTTGTGCTTGGATTAACTCCTGGGAGGACCTGCTGCTTTGCTGCTTTCCACTTCTGCATGCAGGTACCACGTTTGTAAACCTACTACGTAACAAAGTTGAGTTTAAGCATTCTGGCAGCAGCGTGGGTGGATGTGCTGCTCTACAAAACCAACCAACCAACCTTGTTTTCCACTCCTTTTAAGCTTTTTCCAGACTAAGTGTTTACCTGATCAGGCTTTTCCCATGCCTGATGCTTTTCCCATGCCTGCCTGAATATTTTTTTATATTTTCAAATGTCTGGATGTTCTTTTATGCCTATGAGAACCTAAGTTAAAACTCTGTGATATGCAGGCAGAAGCTGACATGAGCTACCCAGAGTGAGCACTTGTAGGGTGCAGCCTGCTTCCTAGTGCAGGACCTTGCCTTGTAGAGAGTTTCATGATCAAATGAGGAGCTCATTCACACAGGTTCACCATACCCTGCACATGCAGCACTGCAGATGAGTCTGTCTGGAGCACCATAGATGTTACTGTAAACAGAAAGAAAAGGTACAAGAGACTTCATCCTGACCAGCTCAGCTGGGTGCTACCAGTAGCTCACCTCATCCCCTGCAGCACTGCCATGCCCTGAGTTCCCCATTAGCCCAGCCAAGCCAGGCTGGTCCCACACCTCTATTAATACACTAAGGTTACACAAAGAGGCTGAGTCCTGATGTGTGGAACAACAGACTGATTTTTGAGCTCCTTTTCTTACTTTTGTTTTCCTTCTGCAGGAAGTGGAAGAGTTCAGCTTTATTACCCAGTTAGCAGGCCTGACAGACCACCTACCAGTAGCAATGCGTCTCATGGTGTCTACAGGAGAGGATGATCCTTAAAACTGACCAGCTCGGAGAGATTAGAAGAGGGAAACATGAATGATATTTCAAAAATATCGGAGGATAAGAACGAACTATTCTGGTGCCACGTTAGGAAAGATGACCAGACCTGACCTGGGCTACTCCCAGAAAGTACCAACAATGTGGATCTAAAAAGGGAAGAATTGGAAGGGGCTGTGGCCAAAAGCCACTGTCTCAAGTGGCTCAGGCAACAGGGCAGGCCTGTCCTACAATGCTTTCACTGTGGACCGAACGGAACCAAGATGGAAGTCCTAATTCCTTCTGAACCAGTGCCATTCTTACTAAAACATGTTTTTATACTAATATATAGCACAATTTAGTTTGTACTTAGTCTGTGAGTTAGTGCTGCTCAATGGTTTTTTGCATCATTTCTTTGTCTAACTACGAAGCTGCAGCTTGTTCTCTTTCTTTAGCCTGTGCCAGTTGTCGTAGCGTGCTTGCAGCAGCCGCATGCGCCCGCACTGCATGCACCGGAGAGAAACCAGCCAGAGGATCCCTGGGAACGGCAGCAGGGAAGGGAGCTCACACACCACACCCAGCCAAAGCGTCCTGGGACTGGCAAACCCTTCTGTCAGCACAGGTAGATCTTAAACCAAACAACTCTCTTCAATTTGCAGACCGAGTATCTTCCTGTCTGATTTAAGGATAATTCAAAGATTTGGAATTGAGACTTTAAGAACACAGTTCCATCCTTATTCCGGCTGTGTTCCCACTGAAATTATGAACTGTTTTGTCTGAATGATGACTCCAGAATCAGGCCTTCAGCTTTCTAAATGCAACTTACTCCCTTAAGAAGAAATAGTTTCCCTGTAATGTCTTTTCTTTCCCATGTGTGGGACAGTTCTGAATTATGGTATGGGATATGTATGTTACAGTAGAGTGAATAGATTCCTGTAGTACCATTGGTAACACCTGAGCCAACATTCTGCCTTAGCTAGAAAGGGTAAGTGGGAAATGAAATGTAAAATGCATGCTAGATATAAAGTAAAAATTAACATAAGTGACATTTGGGGGGGAAAAAGTGTAGAACAGTATGTATGATTGATAAGGCAGAATAACCTAACAATTTTCTAAAGGAATCAGTACACTTAAAGGGGAAGTGGAATGGGCCGGCTGGAGAGTAGAGAACAGAACTGTGACTCTTGGCCTTAGGTATCTGCTTCCCAGGAACAGAGGCTGTTTTGATGTCTGTGAGACATGACTCTCCATTTGTGATGCACTCACAGACATGAATGGGGGTCTTGCCATCTGATTTATAGTTTCTTTCCACTAAAGCTCTTCAAATGTGGAGCTCTCCTCTGCCATCTTGTCCCCCATGACCTGACCTACCCAGCCTCTGTAACCTTAACAAAAGTAATGAAAAACTGAGAATCAGGTCTGTAACGAGACTTGGCATTTTTTAGGGATTTAATTTCAGAGGGTTTGTGTTGTTGGGAGAACAATGAGACCCCTTCTGTTTTAACCATTACTTAGTTTCTTCTGCCTATCTCCTGTTCAAATTTAGTGTTATTTCCTCTTGCATTACATATTCCCTGTGTTAAGAAGAGTTAATCCAGTATTAGATGTACTCCATGAAGTAACCTGTTTTAGTTATGCTGCCCACAAACTCCTGAGGACGCTCTTGTTTTGGTTTAGATTACACCTGCTGTGAATCAGCTTGAGCTAAATCAGAATAGATCTAAATTAGAAATCTCAGTCTGCACAGCCTCCGGTACTTGCTTAGTTAGCTACAGTAAACAACAGAACTTGTACTTAGATCAGCCTGATTTTGCAAATAGCGAAACTCTTAATAGTCATGGGAGTGCAGGAATAACAGTATTGGCTAATTCCAAGGAGGCAGCAAGACCACTGCTGACACTCTCCTTCTGCACCTGGTCTTGACACATTTGATGCCTCATTGTCCAGTCCTGGGGTCCCTTCAGCAGAGACTGCCTCTTAAAAGTGTACTGTGCCAAACTGTGGGGTAGTCTGAAGTGTAACCCATGGGGACCCAAAAATGGAACCAGACTCAGTTCCCCTTTTTATAAAATTAGGAATTCAAGTTTACAGAATCTGAGACTTTAGTGTACTACCCCAGTGCACCACCAGTTTCCCACTTTGTATGTCTGTCTTTATACAGAGGGTGCACATATGTGCAATGTGTTTTTCTGGTTTCTTATTGCTCCACCCAATTCAGAAAAACTTGTACCCAAACCAATGCTTTTTAATCCTGTTTTCTACCTTGCTTGTATTTTATTAACCTTTTTTAAAAAACCCAAACAGAACCAGTAGCAATTTGTGTGCTGTCCAGCAGCTATTTCTCAGTAGTATGACTAACTACAAGGTATGGTATTTTTAATAGTTTTCCTAACACTGTAAATTACAATTTGATATCAATTTCACCAAGTATCAGTTGCAGGAGCTGAATTTGACACTGTGTGGGATACAAACATAAAACTACTGCCAAACAATGTTACATTATTTAAAGTAAAACTAACATGGTCTAAATTACTTTAAAATTTGTTCTGTGGCTTTGTGCTGACTAAAAATCAGCCACTTTCATCAATCTTTCGAGATATGTTGAGAAGTGTTTTTTTCAGATTTGAAGTAAACTGCTTTAGATTTTGATGCTCCTAGTTTCTCAGTGCTCAAGAACTGGCTAGTGGTAAAATGTTCTCTTACACAATACACACACATTTAACCAGTGTCAGTAGATCTTCCTAATTTACTGTCTTAGGGATCTGACTTTGCAAGGGAGTGCTGCTGGCAGGTTCAGCACTGTGGCACCACTGTGCAGATGCTCCTTGGTTTTTTGCATTGATCCTGTGCCTTCTGATGCCTCGGCAATGCTTGCAGGGGTCAGAGAGTGTCTGCAGCAGTGAGCTGGAAAGAACAGGCTTCTCCTTCCAGGACAGCAATCTCCAGGAGAAAAATGAGTTTTGCCTACACCACTCCAACAGCTACAGCTACATGCAACATCCCACAGAGAACCCACTCAGACAGTGCCTGTACTGGCATGGTATCAATCATCACAGGCCTTAGGCAGACACTATAGAATAGAATATTTGCATTAAAAAAAAGGGGGGTGGGGGTGGGGTGAGGAGACCACGCCCAGGAAATCAAACCTGGAAAGCTTTTTCGGATGTCAATCCTACTTTGCTTAGGGATAGCATGACCCAATTTATAAGTAGAATGTTATTTATAAGAAATCAAGTTTAGCTTACTCTACTGTGCTTATCCTACTCTGTACTGGGATTTCAGGCATCTTCAAGAAGTGAGTGATAACACTGTGCTTGGTTTATTACCTGCCCCTCACCAGGGAAACTGCAGACAAAGTGTCATCTTTTTATAAAAGCTAGGTAACACCTTCAGTTTCTCATGTTCAGTTTGCATTTTACAACAGCACTTCTAGCAAAAGTGAACAAAAGACCCAAAGAGGACAGTTGAAAACCAAGCATTTCCAGAAGTTTTGAAGGTGTCAGCTCCTGACAAAGTTGGCAACTTCAGATCACTTCCAAAACACTCCCTCAAGAAAGAGCCACTGAGCACCAGGGAGGTAACACGCAGCCTCATGCTGGGGGAAAAGGCATTTAACTCCAGTTCCAGTGGTGCCCGGTTTTATTCCTTCCCAGCCTGGACACTTGCTAGAAGCTGCCTAAAGCACCCAAACAGAAACTACCAGAGCCTGGCTCCAGGAGAAGCCTGCAGGCTGAGGAGGTGTGTCCTGCTGGCTGCAGAAGGAGTTTACCTGCCTTGTGCCAGTATCATGACAAAGTTTATCCCAGAAATACTCTCAGTCTGGCCAGACCCTCTTGTGGGTAAGACAGTAAGATTCAAGGAACATACAATTCCAATAATGAATATTTTTTTAATGGCCTTTGTTTGGTGGTCCAGACGAAGCTGATCTGACTGTCCCCAGCTTGGTGTCTGAGCTGCCCTGATCACACAGCAGCACAGCAGTGTCACCACATATCATCAGCTCACAAATGAAGCAGTTTTGCCTCCTCCTGGCACTACAGGATGGAGACAGAAATACAATTCAAGCACTTTGAAAACCTCCCAGTTTTATCCATTATGAGGGTCAAATTGTTACTGAAGGTCTCACTTTTCCATGCCATCTTGTTTTAAATATAATCTTGATGCTTTTAAAGACTTGTATTATTGCTGAGGTTTAGAAGTCCTATAATAATAACCTTTTTTTATTTCAATGATTTTTCGGTATTGTATCCTTCTGGAACCTAATGTTTTTATATGGTAAGCACACACCTTCTGACATTTTGTTATAAATGTATTAAAAAAAAAAGGAAAAATTTAAATATTTTCATTGGTTTCTTTACCTGCAAGAAAACCACAATCACCGACCTGATAAAAACAAGGTATTTTAAACAATATGGAGGAGTTTTTGTCCTTTATTGGTGCTGAAAGGAATAACTGGTTGATGCAAACAAGATAATAAAATTTCAAGGCTCAAATGATTCTGTGCAGTCACTTTCTCTGGTTTTGTGATGTGGAGTCTGATGTCACCAAGAGAGATCTGACTCCAAATCACAGTCTGGTGGGTGGGTCAAGTTCTAGTTAACCTGCAGAAAATAAAGGATCAAAGACAAGTCCTTTTAACTCCCCCTCTAGTGCACAACCCCGCCCTGCACAGACACCCCAAGCAGTTTTTCAGCTGTGCAGCCTTCCTGCAGAGCATTCCCTGTGCATCTCACACCAAGACAAGGCTCTAAGGACAAGGCTCTGCCCTGGAGCCTGCCAGTGCTTGGCCCCAGACTGCAGGAACAAGGCAGGATGCAGGTGCACAGCTGGGCACCTCAACAGTTGTCTGGCCCTGAACTCAGGGAGAGCAAGTTTTTATCTCTGTGCTGTCAGTCAAAGATAAAAAACACACATCACACCCCCTGTACAATTGCTGATTTAGCAAAATTTCAAGGGAAAAGAAGCCATTTTACTGGTTTAGTCTTTCTGAACAGTCCTCAAACTCCTTTATAAAAGCCAGTAGGAAACCACTCCTTGAAGAATGTATTTCTTCCACAAGCAGAAATGATGAAATCAGTGAAATATAAGTGAGTAAGGAAGAGCACAGTGCCCAAGTTTTTTGTCATTGCCTCAGGAAGGAACCACCCCATCCTGTGAGACAGGACATTAGGGATGGATTTCTGCACCTTTCTCCATTGCTGCACTGGTGATTTTTGTCTGCATTCTGATACTGCCATAGCATTGTACTTTGACAGACTTGATTTTCCAGTGGTAGATTCCTAGACTGCCTCTCTTGCAATACCTGACCTAGTTTCCCATTGCTGCAGTTTGTGATTATGTGAGCAGCTCATGAGTGGGTGCCCTTCTATGAAGTGCTAAGGAACTCCAAGATAAAAACACAGTAATCTCTGGGATATTTGCATATTGCAGACAGTTACAAGAACAAGCACAGAAAACTACAGCTCCTTCCTGCTCCCTGTGCCCAGGAGTTGCAGTGTAGTTCCTGAGGAACTCATGCCCACAGCTGCCTGTGGGTCAGCACTGTAACAGCAATGCCATCTGCCTCTTTGGCTATTGTACAGACACTCTTGGCAAAGCACCTATTAAAACACAAACCTCCCTATCCCACTGAAGTTCCTGCTCAGAATGCTGCTAAAACCATTATTCTTGTAGCCCTTTGACTATTTAATGCTTTGATGTAGCAATTCTCCTTGTTGCAGTAAATTGAAGTGGCTCATCTACATTTTCAAGGCCTTTCAGAAGACTATTCCAGATTTCCCATCTACCACTCCTAAATCTGTATGCCCATTTTCTTCCATACTCTCCCTGACATTCAGGGAAGCCTCCAAGAAGCCACTTGTGAAATCAGTGTATGGAGCTTGCTAGCAAGACTGCCAGGAGAACAACAATCCACTTTCTCATCTTTTACATAATGTTAGATTTAACCACTTTCTCCTTACAACCATTAAATGCGGATGGGAAGAAATATGCATTAATTGAAGGAAAGATTAGAAGGGGAGGGGAAAAATAAATCTGAGAATAGTTACACAAAAAGATCATGGGATCTCCATCAATATTTAACTTAGGATGTATATCACTCCTCCCCAAATGCCCTCAAAACTCCTTTCTGAGTCTAATGAACATTTCATACTATTGCAGATCACTTGAGCTGCTGCAGTTGTGCTCACCCACTGATACCTCCACTGTGGTACCAAGAATCACATCTAAGCAGTCAACTAATCAAAAAGGAGATAAACTGTAGGGGAAACATGCTACAGCTTTCCTGTGTGCTTTAAAGGATGAGATACTTGAATATAACCACAAAATAAAGGGGCATATTCCACAAGTTCCTATTAACACACCAACTGGCTCCCTGTCTGTAACTGGTGTAATTCCTAGAAAACAGCACCTGCTTACTCTGCCCCTCTGGAAATCTCTGTAAGCTGATGCTTCACCTTTTGTTGCTCCCACAGGAGCATCTCACCAACTCAGAGTGCCCACCACTGCCAAACACTCTCTTTCCCTTTTGAAAGGAAACCTTTGATGTCTCCAAAGCCAAATCTACACAACAACTTCAAAGTGCATCAAGTGCCACACTATTTGGTAGCCAGGTGTGTCACAATATCCTTTGTCTGTATAAACACTGCAACAAAAGCCTAAAGCTCCATGCAGTTTTCACTGTTACACTACAGCTGAGACTCCAGGGTTTTTGCCAAGCTCTGCTAAAGCTCCTCAAGCCATGGCAGTCTGTATCCAAAAGAATCAAAAGCCTTAAAAGTCCCATTCCTATTTGCAAATGTTTTGACTCTTCCAAATCCCAGCAACAAGCTGCGTCAGTGTGCTGAGCTCAATAGAGACCTTAATGTGATCCTGAATGCTGGGCTGTCATTAGGACATGGAATATTGATATCCCTGACCGCTCTGCACCCAGCTAAAATGGAATTTGCCTCACAGATACACACATTAAACAATGTATTAGCTACTAACTGATAGAAATCCTTCTGCCTTAATGAGACCAAACGGAGGATGGTGGCCAAGACACTGCAGTGTCAGACCAGGGAGCCAGAGCTGCCTGTAGCAAGGACAGTGTCTGCAGAGCAGGAGGGACAGACCCACAGATGTGACCTGGGACCCACAGATGCTGGGCAGGATGACTCATGCAGAGTTCAGGATGCAGCTGTGCTAAGAACTGCTTTATTCTACAACAATACCACTGTAATTTTAAGATTCTGGATTCAGGGATGTCTCATTCCTGGAAGTGTTCCAGGATATGTTGGATGAGACCCTGAGCAACTTGATCTAGTAAATTAAATCCTACCCATGACAGAGGGCTTGGAACTTGATGATATTTAAGGTTTTACATTCCAACCAAAGTTATTCCAGGATTCTACAGATTCAAACAACTGAAGGGGTTTCCAATGCTGACACAGCATCACATGCTGCAGGGTCTGCTCAGAAGTCTTTGAACACTTTGGTAATATGATGTGGGAGTTCAGAACCTGAAATTCCCCAGTGGCAGTGTATCTGATCCCACCACAGTGAACAGAAAGAGATGAGCATGATGAGGGGAAGATGACATCTTTCCACATCAAAAGTAATTAGGTACCTTTGCTCTCAAAGAGGTTCGTGAACTTATAAATGAGCAAAGGATTTGCAGCTTGAACACCCAGTCCTGCTACACCTTGGGTGATATCCTGACTACCTTTTCAGACCTACCTAGTTATAATTGTCACCTCCTTTTTAACAGGTTCTTAAATACCTTTCAAAGGCCAATCCAGAATTTTGAATACCCAGCAAAATCCAGCTGGATCTTTCTCTAAATTTAAAATGCTTCTCCTGAGGTCAATTGCCAAGTTACCACCAGTTCCAGCAAAGCCAACATGAAGTATTATATATTGCTTAGTAAGGACATGAGGATATGAAGGAACAAAAGGCAGCTGCAAGGTCTGCAGGACACCAACCAAATAAAAATCCTGGGCCTAGCATGGTGCCAAGCACTATGCTAAATATATTTCTAATGAAAGGTGTACCACACAAGACAAACTAATTCTCAGTATGCAACATGGTCCATTATCTCAGCCCCTAAATCAGACTGTTATGAAACAGGTATTTAAAACTCTATTTTCTGTTATTCCTTGGTTACATTTAATTCTTCTTTTCCACATTTGCCAACGAAGTTATTTATAGCGACAGCAAACTTAGACTTTTAACAGGACTTGTCTTGTATGCTACAGTAAGTACAGAAGAAGGACTTCATGCTGTAACCACTTCATTATAAGTGTTCCTGAAACTCTGTACCACTTTTGAACTCACAGTGCTTACCTGGTGAGATCCCTTTTGCCCACAGCTGACCTCGAGTGTCCTTTCACCTCACTGCAGAAACCTCACCGTGCTGCAGCTCTGTTCCAACGTCAGAGCAAATTAGAAGGTGTAAATGTAGCATTTATTATACACTGGCAGGAAGAAATGCTGAGTCTGGTCAAGTGCTGGGCAGTGGCTCCACACCCAGTATAAGAGGTCCTTGTCCAGGCCTGGATTCCTGGGCTGACAATTAGAAGAAGGTTTCTGACCACAAGACCAGGAAAGTTCAAAACCAGCTTCCAAATGACCACAAAGGAATGCAAAACAAACAAAAAAAAATTCCTCTCTGAAACCCCAAAGCTTTTAAAACAGAGCTGAATGTATTTTTACAGAGAGATTCTATGCATGAGCCCAACTGCAGGAAGGGATGATACAGAACAACCCAGAAGGTCCCACTCAGTCCCATGTTTGGTTTGAGGACAGGGGAAAAGTACAGAATTTCTTCTGCTACTGGCTTGTGCTTATTTATAAGGGAAGCATAATTACCTGTTTGGGACTTTCAGTTTATTATTAAAAAAAACCCAACATTGCTATTTTTATTTATGTTTCAAACATGGACAGAACAGGAGCTTACAAGCAGAAATTCTTGAAGTATGAATAGCTGTCTGTCAAGGCTCTGTGTGAGAAGACTGTACTTAAAGCACAGGGGGCAGGGGGAATGGAAGGCAAAGGAATGGGAGGAGATATTGGATCTGCAGATATACTGCAAAGATAGAACATCTAAAAGGATTTTAAAATATCCAACAAAAAAGTCAAGTACATTAAGAAAGATTAAATGGCCCTTAATTGCTTGGGAAACATTCCCCAGAATATACACTGCTGACTACTTCTGTTGGTGACAAGCATGACTACACCTTGCTTTTATTTTTAGACCTGCTTTTTTTGTTAATCTTATTTTAAATGTAATTATTTGATTAGCTGTTGCCCAGCCATCCTAGGAAATGCAAATACAGACTGTCTCAAAAAGCAAGTCCCAGCTCTCAGCTTCTAGGGGAGGCAAACAATGGAGCAGTGTATCTCCTTCCCAGCTAGAGGCAGAGACACAAGGGGAATATTCTCCCTGCAAGCAAAGGGGTATGGGCAGCAGCATCCAAGAAAGCAGCAGGAAGCTGGCAGTGGATGTAAGGCACTGCATCGATCTGAACAGATGATCTCCTGTGAGAAAATCCCAGTATTTATTCAGGCAGCCTACAGGGCCTGCCTGACTGGCACAGGGACACAACAAAAATGGCACCATTCTAAATGGGGACACATCTGCCATCGAGGGAACCTCAAAGACAGTGGGATAAACAGCACCTGAAAGGGCCACATCACATCCTCACAAAAATCTCCTGTTGATACCTGTACTGCCACTGGAAGAAGGAACACTCTGCCAACTATTTCTGTACATTAACACACCCACAGTGGGTCACCAGGGGTTTGGCCTGGGCACTAACCTGGTCTGGGAAGAACTGCTGAGATGGTCTGAGGTGTTGGTGTCCCTTGTGGAACAGAAATGCTGCTTCTGCCTCTACCCTGCTGTTACATTCATGGCATCTGTGAACATGAAACAAACCCCTCAGCCTGGCAGCACCACAGTCAGATGAGACTGGCCTTGAAGCTCCTCGTGTCTGTGACAAGCATAAAAGAAAACACACCAAAATTAAATGTTTTGTCAGTACAGACCCATGAAACCTGTGGAGCAGAGCACTCTGCTACAATAGACATAAAGCCTGTTTTGTATTGAAAAAAGAAGACATAGTCTTTCCTAGATATTTCTCTTCCTTCTTCCCTTTTTGAAGACTTTTTATGATGTATATTGCAGGGTATGTGTTAAGATAATGCAAGAAAATATAAAAACCTAACATTTAACAAGAAGTTAACTTTATAGTTAATTTATTCTGCTGTGCAACACAGAAGGCACTTCTAGTTTTTGTTGAGCAGTAGCCAGTATTATGCAAAAAGTGAAGGACCAGGCCAGGGCAGGAATCTAAACCCCTGAAATCTATAAAGTAATTTATTTAATGCATGAAGCAGAAGAGATGCAGCTTCCCTAACAGTTTCATGCGAAACAGACACACATGCTAAGCCACCATAATGCAATATGCCAGCAGAGTTTTCAGCACAAGGCCATGAGGTATTAACACACTGCCTCCAGCAAAGCCTCCAGCCTTTGCCATGCAGTCCTGGACACTCAGGATTAGTGCTCTCTGATGGCACACAGGCTGCACCAGAGAACTGCTGTAACTTATCATACCTTCCCACAGCTAAGGCCTCTTCAGTGCATGCAGATACAACTTTGGGTTTGTGCAGCAATTCATCTAAAGTTTATGCTTCTGGAAATGTATTTCTAGGCAGAAAGAGCTTTTTCTGAAGAGAGGTTTAAGTCCCTAATTCTGGGAGACTTCTTGGCTGGCTTTCCCATCAGCCTCTGACAGCTCTGCCCTGCTCTCAGGATCAGCCTGGCCAGCAGGGACACAGGAGCTGCAGGAGGGAGAGAGATGGGCACTGATTTTAAGCGAGGCCAAGGCTCAAGAAGAAGCAAAGTTAACAGGGTCATTTAAGGGACCATCACTTAAACCCCAAAGACAGAATGAAACTACTCGAGTTGGAGTCCAAAGACCATTGTTACTCAACAGAAACAGGCAATGAGAAGCGTTATGGAGAACTCTTAAACAGCATCAGCTCAGGAGGTAAGACACACAAAACACTGCTGATTTACAACAGCAGGAACATGAGCAGTCAATACCAAAGCCACTGCCTTGGCCCTCAGCACCATGTCCCAGCATGCCAGGACACACACGTGGCAAAACAGCCAGCAAAATTATATGGTCTGAATATTCTCTTCACACCAGTTCATTACCCCTGTGTGTTCTTGGTTCCCTCAGGCTGGAAGCCACACAGACACACTCAACACATGAACTTGTGTTTCTCAAGTCCCACTGCTGCTCACAAAACACAGCCAGCCCCTCGCCCAGCTGCTTTCTCCCTGTGGGCTGGCAGCAGGAGCTGGCACAGCTTATTTTGGGGAGGACACAGCCTGGGGTGCTGGGATACACAGGGAGGGATGAGAAGAACGTGTCCATCCCCCCTGCAGCTCAGCCACCCAGGAGCCTGGCGGGAAGGGGCGCGGGGGCATGATGGCAGCTCGGGGACATCCCTGGCCAAGTGTCCCCTCAGCTGCCTGTACATTCCCAATTCTGGATGCACTCCCAGCCTTTCCACCCCACTGAGGGTGCCTCATCCTCTGTCTCAGCCCCTGGCTATAAGTGACTTTTCTGCTGCCTGGCAGGCAGGCACGAGATGAGCCATGCAGACCTAGTGCACAGTGCCTTCAGCCATTCCTAGAAACACTGCAGCTGAGCAGGAATATGGCATTTTGGAGTGCCGCAGTGAAGGCTGTTTGTCTCTCCCTCCCACCTCATTCATCCTGCAGCTTGATTTATTTGCTGATTGTCAGGAGTGTGAGTAATTGGTTTCTTAGATACCCTAACAGGAAGCCAGCAGGCGCCTTATGTGAGGACAAATCCAGCAGGATCCACCACCCTGCAGAAGCAGGAGCACATTCAGTAACCTGCAGCACCCACTCCTTCTCCCAAAGCATGAGTACAGCACTTCCCCAAGGGGTGATGAGCAAGGCAAGAGAGAGCAAAGGCTGTGGAAAATGACAGGAGTGAGAGGCACAATCCACAGCAAAGGGGCTCATCATGCAGCTGCACTTCAGCAAAACCCTGAGGAAGAACCAGAGCTTACGTGGCTTTTGTGTAACTTAAAGCCAAGATACCTTGGGACTGTGCCCACACCTCTGTGAAGGGCAGCCAGACCTGAAACTGTAGGGCTTTCCCTTGGCACACAGGAAGATCATCAGCTCTCCATTCATTAGTGCCCTTGTCCACAAAAGAGGCATCTTCAGGGCTCTCAAATCCTAGACAGAATCCTGCTGGGGGCCAAAGAAAAGTGGGTCATCTTCATGACAGCGTTTGAAAACAAAACCAAAGCTCTACAGCTTTGTAAATATATATGTTTATATTAAATAGGTAATTTCTGTATAATAAAAACATGTATTTCACATGTGTGTTAAAAACCACGTGGTTTTAATTACTGAGCTATCCAAGGATTTAATGCCTCTGAGTCTTTATCTGCTGTATCTCAGTCAAACCTCATAAGGCTGCATCTGAAATCACACTGTGCTAAGAAAACAAATGATTAAAGCAGAGCTAGGGAGTCAGGGGATTAGTCTATTCTGCATGGCCTTGAGCAAGTAATTTTTAGCTCTGAGGCTCTAATCTTATAGTGAGCCTGGGGCAGATGAAACACTCACACACCCACACAAAGCACACTTAGTTTTTTTCTCATCTGAAAAATAGAGATGACAACACATACCTCTCTGAGAAGCATCTTAATTGCTAATCTGCATTAAATGCTAGGAAATATGAAGTATTACAATGCTTAAGAACCAAACCAAATTAACATTTCGCAGTGCTATCAGAGTCAATAAGGCAGAATGACAACACAAACACCCATTGCATTCACCTCACAATCATCACTGGAAAAATCCAACACTAGGAAGCTGTAATAGTCTCTTCCTCCCCTAACAACCAGCTGTAACTACAAATAGAATACAAAAGATGAGTGACTAAATGAATTAGTCCTGAACTGCATCCTCTATCTTGTTAAATGCAGGAAGCCCACACAGAGCACTTTCAAAGGGACTAATGAAGGAGAAAAGCAAGCTCCAGAATCTCAGTCCTTGAACTGCCCAGTTCTGCAAATAAAGGAACAAATCTTGCAGTTGCCATGACTTAGAAAACATCCTTTAAAATGCAAGGCTTGTCCTTCATTAGGACCATGACAAGTTCACAGTCCTAAGAGTACTATTCACTCTGTGTATTCAGCATGAGACAGTTTGTTGCCTGCCTGCTGTAACAGGAGGAGCAGGTCTGGATTAGATTTACTAGCAGTTGTCACCTTCTGCACTACTTTTCCACTTCCATGCACATATGAACAATGTATCTCATAACACCACGAGTGTTACCGGTGCAAGAGACAACAGCATTGCAAGTCTTGGCATTTTCCTCATTTACAATGTGCTAGAAATTCAGAAGTGGGTTCTCAGCACCCTCTTGTGGAGCTGTGCTGTGGTAACCACCATGTCTTAGTAAAATTTCACTGCAATTCAGAGCTAGAGAACAGTTACTTCTGCAGTGAAGCCAAAATTGGAAAGTTAAATGTGAATGGCAACACTTGGTAGTTTATTATGATTTTTAGTACCTGACTACAACCTGTGTCTTGAGTGCAAGCATGTCTCATGCCACATTAAAAAAGCTGCCCACCGAGACACTGTCTCTACTGCAATGTATGAACTGCAATGCTGTTAGCTCAGTGCTGGCAGAGGATCCTGTTTCTATTAGAACATGCATCTGTGCCTGCAGGCCTAGTCAGGATCAAAGCTGTTGTCATTTAGAAAAAAAATTGCCTGTGGTGGCAGCACAGAATAAGTTCCTTCCAAGAGAAAATAGGATTCTTGCTCTGCTTATTAAGATGCCCATAGCCAGCAGCTCTTCCAACTCGGAACATCACTGCAATGCTCCTGTCAGCTCTGGGAACAAATGGGAGGCTGAATGCTGCTCCTGGGTAATGTGTTTTTTGATAAAGTGGCTTTCCTCCCCCAAGTGTGTGCTTGCAGTAAAATGCCCTGTGGAAGAGGACAGAGATAGAAGCAGTCTTTTATTTTGTTCTTGCACACATGTATAAGAAATGGCCAGTGTCCCTCTGTAAGCAGCTGTTTTCCACACAATTTACAGATCACGTTAGATTATTAAGACCAACCTTAAGAATTTATGTAAGTCAAGAAGACTGATACATACAATAAATAGTCCTAATTACACACACATGTGGTAAGGGGCTGCCTCAGCATAACAGCTCCCAGCAATTTTAACCACATCCTTAAAGCAGTTCAGTACCTGTCTAAATGCACAAGCCTAACCAGCAAGCATTGGTGATGTTGGTAACACTCACAGTAAATTATACATGCACAAAGTTTCTTGAGCATATCCATCAGATTTTGTTCCTCTAAGGAATCCACAGGTGCTAAAATACACTCACCATTCCATCCTTCCAATAAAAAAGTGGGTTTTATTTTCAGATAGCAGCAAAGCAATTTCTGCTCCAGGTACACTGAAATTTAAGGCATTCCTCCTCATATGTACAGAGCACACAGCTCAGCCCTGGGAGCACAGCTCTGCAGGTTGCTGCATCCAGCCTCTGCCCTTCCTTTTCATTACACCCAGCCCAGAGAACCTCAACAATCCCAAATCTCACAGCACCAACAGGGTTTAATAAGGATGTCCCTAAGTCATCATCCTTAATATCCACTGCAGGGGCCACGTAACTCCAACATATGTAACACTGATAACAAAATACAAATTCCCAGTGTGGATTTTTTCCCTTTGGTATTTTAACAAATTTTGTTTTATTTTTTCTTAGGAAGTACAATTCAGGCACATCCATATGCTGTTATCTTTGAGAAAGCTAATACTACACAGTAAAATACTGTGAATTTGGTTGTTTGTCCTATCTTATTTTTTCAAACATATATATGCTAATATATTGCTATTAGTTTTGTGTTCCCTTTGGAAGACTACACTCTTTTGCTGGATGCAGAATGGTTTGTGCAGTTAAATGCACTTTCAGAAGTTACTCCTACTGCAGAACAAGAACAGCAGCTCATGCTTCTTGTGTCAGGCCAGACACAGGAGTTACAGGACACAGTCAGAAGAGCAGCTGTACAATGCCAGCGTTTTTCAGCCTTGCACAACTGTGCCTGTGCCTTTTTAAAAAAAATAAGGGGCCAAGCCTTCACTGTTTGAAAAGCTTGGCCATATTATTGTTCCCTTTACAACTGTACTGTGTACAACACATACCAAATAGATTTGCCACCACACTTCCTGAGGGCTAGGCACAGTGTATCAAAATTAAAACAACTGTTTCATGAGCAGCAGCCTATATATTCCAGCAAAGTCAAAAATGTAAGACTACAGTTAAGCATCTTAAAAGTGCAGTTTTGAAAAGTGAAATTCACAGACCTCAGCAGGAGCTGCACAGTTTCTGTTCATCAGGAAAATGGTCCTAAAAAGTTAGGAATATTTCAGATGGCTTGTGAGTCTGTAAATATGATCACACCGTTAGGAAAAAAGAAAAAACTTTACTCACAAGGATGATGCATCACAGTGACCAGGAAAGCAGAGTAGGGAAGACTCCTGCTGCCTCATGGCTTCTTCATGGTATTTTTTTCACTTTGCTAAAGCTGCTGCTCAGAGGAAACAGGAGTAGCTTTGGTAACAGTTATCCCTGTGGATGGCTGACATAATTTGGGACAAGCAGGGCATTGATTTTCTATCCAAACCTTAACAGGTCACACATACAAACCAGATACACCAATTGATTGTTCAGCTAAAGAAGAACTCATTTCACACAATGCCATTACTGCCAATGTGATCTGGAGAGCAACAAAGAAAATCTCAGTAGTGGACATGTGCTACTGCAGAGCACCTTACAACTTAGCCTCATTTTTAATCATATATTGAGTATTACATCTCATAAAGACTTGCTTTATAGACTATGATTCTTTTTCTTTTGTTTCTGGTCAGACTGCCATCAGTTTGTCACTTCTAATTAATTTGAACATGTACGTTTTCTAATTTCTAGTCACAGCTTTCCAGATTCTAGTCACTGCTTGGCAAATGGCTCTTCAGGAATGGAGCATCTCAATACTCCAGCAGAATGTCAGTGCATCATACTTTAACCCACTGGCCACTTGAGCTTAGAACCAGCCACAACTTAGACAAGTCTGAGAGCAGTTGTTTCCTTCTCCCTGTTAAGTGTACTAATATACATATGTAGATTGGCTTGGGATTTCTTTTTGTGCACTCTGGAGATAATTTCCCATTTTACAGTGACAAGAGCACAGCCTAAAAATAAATATGTTTAACTCACTTTTCTCTAATGTCAGTGTGAGGCCTGGTGAACTCATCCAATAATATGCCATGCAATAAGCAGCTGTTATTGTTGAGTCAACAGTTTTGTAGCTCCATAACATTATGTAAAATCCTGAAACAGATGATTAAAAGCATGTATATATATGTATATAAACCCTGACAAGAATATCTGTCCCTAAGAAATGGTTCCTCCCTACCTCACTAACTGTATTTTGAAAACAAATCCAAAAAGGTTAAAAGTAGGTTTCAGAACAAAATAAATAAAAACCCTCTGCTATACAAAAAAAAATACTGTATGTTTATTATAATTTAGGAATATAAGCAAATGGAAAGTATTTTATAACAGCTTAAAATCCATAGCAATTTCTCCTGTCTTTGTGTCAAAATTTATAGCATATGTGACAGCAGTAGGATCTGACAGAATTTCGGATTCAATAATAGAGCTGAAGAAATAAACAGCTTGCTTGCAGTGGGGATTCCATTCACAGCTTCCCTACAGGAGAGAGTTAAAAGTGAAAGCAGTCAAAATCTACAATGTTATTACTATACAGTAACAATGCAGTAAGAGTTCTTGTTCCCAGCAGAGCACACAATGATCAACAGTTATCTCCACCATGGCACACATAACTGGAAATACCATTTGCTACACCACACAGTGAAGTCACTGAGTTAACAGTGGATTTGGTCAAAGAATATTGAGATAGAATACTGAAAACACTCATTCCCCTCCAAATTTTTGCTTTTGTTAAACTGAGATGAGGTATTTGTATGAACAAACTCTACTTTGACCTAGCATCCCATTTAAATTCTGAACTTGATTTCAAACTAGGGAGCACTTGGATGCAAATCAGACTCTCTCATTTTAAGGTATATCCCCTGCTGCCCACAAAAACATGATCAGATATTTCTACTAATTCTCACTACACACTACTCAAACAGTGTAACAAGGGGCAATACACAACCCAAGCAGCAGAGACTCACCACAATCCTACAGACTTTGACATAATAAATTAGATCAAAGATATACCTTTTCATTTGGAATCTGCACCAGTCCTGTACTAACAGAGATATCGGCAGCAAGACAATATTCCATCCACAGAACTGCTCCATGGCTCTTGCCTTTCCTGGGGAGAGAGGCAGGATAAAACCTGTCACTTTACACAATACTGGCAGCTTAAACATTGCACTAGCATTTAAGTGAGAGCTATAAAAGCATAAACAACTTCTTTCCTTGAAAGAAAGCTGAACAGCTGACTGGTTTGGCAATTGGGCAGCAACTTCTAAAGTATTTGCAGATATGAGATCTAAAAAAGGAAAGGAAGAGAACATGTCACAACTACATCTGCTCAGCAGCACAGCCACTTTACCAGCACTGACTAACATGGCATAAATTACATGGCATACTCTTGAGAACTTCCTTTAGGGACCCCAGTTTCTATGAACTCTGAATTAGGAGGAAATATTTACTACACACACCATGTCACTTCAAGTGCCTGCTCCACAAGGAGCAGAGGTCATGCCAGCATGCTGCCTGTAAACACAACTGCTGCAAAGGCAGAGACCTCACACAGATGGCTCTGGAGTCTATGAAAGCTTGAATTTTGTTTAATGAAAAACACAGCAATGTTTATGTAAGCACTAGATAATTTAAAAAAAAAACTTTCTTGGTTTTTAATTCTTAACAGCATTTCAAGTTTGAACAGAATTAAGTACAATCCAGAGTTATGGTGGAAAGTATCTCAGAAGATGTGGCAAATACCAAGATTGCCAGGATTGTAGTTAGAAGGAAGAATAGTATATACATTAAAAGCTATTAACACAGTAATTTTAAAGCTATTAAATATAATTTATTAATTAGTAAACACAATAATTTGACAAGCTAAAGTAGGAGCTTTTTCTGCAAGAACTCAGCAATAGGCAACATGCAGAAAGATTAAAAACATCCAGATAATGTTTTATGTTCTCTTCAATGATAAACTAATCTATTTAAATTTTAAATCATGGTGACAGGTAGTAAAACGTTATTTTTTCAAACATTATATAATCTAATAATATTTAATATTATTGTATTATTGTTGTAGCCTACTGTGAATAGCCACAGGAAGTTTGTGTCAGAGCATCCTCCACAACCTTAGGTCACATTATTAAAAACTGCCAAGTACATTCCCACCAGTTAAGTGTAATAAAGAGCTTGAATAGGAGGTATAAAATGCATGATGACAAACTATTTATTGCAGTGAGCAAACTGACCGTAAGAGATTTACAGAACCCTCTGTGCTGAGACAGTGTTGTGGTACAGTCTTTGTGAAGTCAAATGTCAAAACTTCCTGTGGGTCTGAGAGCGACTTGCAAGGATATTCCCACAGTGGGTGAGGTTCTGCTTCCTTGGATTCCCTAAAATTCAGAGAATTCTGAAGAAAGGAATAAAATTAACTGAAAACAATAGAAATGCAAACAGTCTGGGTTTTCAAGTTAATTATGGGCCCTGATATGGGCCCTGAACCCAGAGTATTTAAGCAATAAAGCTGCAAGAGGGCAGGAGTGCACTTCTTAGGCCCCAGGGAAAAAATGGCCTACATGCATGGCCCTCAGTCCTGAAACAGAAATGGGCACTTTCAAAATACAATGCCTTGAAATCTTCTCCCTCTAGATGAATTCCACTGTACAGCTGCCTTTACTCTTCCACAATTACTGTAAAAGTAATCTCAATGGCTAACTCAAGTATGGATATTAATAGCCCAGCTCTAGAAACTGATACAAATGAATCTCAAATAATGGTGTTCTGCCTAACACACAAGCTTTTCAACAGTCACTAAACACTTTATTAAGCCAAACTGAATTTTTGTTTTGCTGAGACTTATGCTGGAACTATTTTTCTTACTTTAATCATATCATCCATAGTCTGGACATCAAAACCTTCACAGGTGCCACATGGACTCCGGATTCTCCATAAGTCCTATAAAAGACAACAGGGTTTTGTTTGGCTTTATTAAAGGAAATAAGAAATCTTAAAATAATTTTAGCTGTAGCTTAGACATTTGATGGCAAACCAGTTTTAAGTGGATTTGTGTAAATATCTAAACAATCTCACCTGGAATTCCACAATCATCATATGCAAAGAAGCAGACTGAGGTAGGACTGTGACATTGCTGGCAAGGTGAGTGCTCACAGCTGTCCTGGCATACCAGAAATACAGGTTATGCCACGGCAACAAACTTGTAGTGAAAAATGGCTCTCCCACAAGGACAGAAATCTTGGCAAAGAAAGGAAGAGATAAACAGCATTATAATAAAGAACAACAACTCACAACACAGGCTGTTTAGATCTTCCAATAGCTACCAGTGCAATATATTAAGTGAAGTCATCTAGATAAAAACAACTACTGCTCCCTAGGGATTTAATTACTGTATACTGCATGAACAGCACACTGGACATTGTTTTGTGGGTTTAGTTACCACATTTTAAATTGAATTTTCAAGCAACAAAGTTTGTGAGAAAGTACTGCTGTTTAAGTTTGGAAGGCTTTGTAATGAGTCATAGAATTCTGAAGCTTTTACGTATGTTATTATTTCCAGATAGATTGCAATCTTCTTGAGTGGCCTGTGAAAGAGCTACAATCTTGTAGAACATGTGCAGTTAAACCAGTTAAACTGCCTTAACAAGGGAAAAGTCAGGGAAACAAGCAGGGAAAGTCAGATCCTTTCAAAAAGAAAGCAACAACCCTGCCACAGTCTTTAGTCTCCTTTAGTTTCAGTGGCACATGGTGTGAACTATTTACTCATTACATTTTATATGAACCAGGATGTAACAGGACTTGTTGTGGTTACAATGGAACAGCAGGAAAGCAAGATTCATGTTTACCCTCTACTGCCTACCAACTCCCTGAAATTCAGTATATTGGACAACTGTAACATACCTTTTTATCTTCCAAATGATAAGGCTTCAGCAACTCAGGACGTGCTTCTATTATTTTAATTTTATCTTCAAGTTGATTTGCTTTAAAAAACTAAAATCAAAAAACAGCACACTGTCAAGAGCCACAGTTGAGACTCAAACCCATACCAAAACAGCATTTTTTGAAAACAAATTATAAAAAAAACCCCAGTAAGCCAGAAGAAATTTTAAAAAAACTGCCTGCCATAACTCATGAGGATGATACAAGTCTGTTCTTGAAGCCTGCATGCACATAGAGCCAACATGTCACACCTAGGGAACTAAAGCACCTCCTTCCATATTCTTTCAATTACCTATATAAAAAGGCAGATATCACAAGTTGCCTCAACTTCATTCATTTGTACTTTGATGCATATAAGAAGGATAATCAAGAAAGGTAAGAATCACTTCAACTATGAATACACAGCATATTTAGCTTCTCTTTGAGAAAGGCTTGGCTCCTCATTTGCCCACCATTCCTGTTTCTGCACTCCTGAGCCACAGACCTCTTTCAAATCCACAGTGTCAACTAAAGGAGCCACAGCCAAATGATGACTTCAGGAAGCTGCTTCCAGTCACTTCTCATGCACCAGCTGCCTCTCCTGAACAGCCTCCACTCCACTGGCAGAGCCTTCTGTGCCCTTCCCCAAGGCAAACAGCAGAGCAGGCATTCCCAATTTGTCTCAGCTGGAAGACAGACCTGCTGGATGCTGCTAGCCAGGCAAGCTTTGGGATGTTCTCACTAATCCTCACAAGCAGCCTGGCTTTTATCACCAAGGCAATGGCAGCAGCAGAGCAGCAGCTCAAGCAAAAAAGCCAAGAGACATCTGCAAGGAGAGATCCAGCTTGAACAGAAAACTGAATACTCACTTTTTCCATGACAGAACAGGACACACCAGAGTTTTCTAATGTAAACACCTAATGAAAATACAAAACAGTTAAGTCAAACTAACTTCATATAGTTTTTAATTAAAAGAATATGTAACTGAAGAAAGAAGGAACATTTTGATGCCCTAGTGACCACAGTTTGTAAGAACCAACCATCTATTCCACAGCCCACTACCATGGACTTTTTTAACTACCAAACACCCCCAATAACTACAGGCTAAATAATGCTGTTTTCACAGAAATACAAGGAAAAAAACCTCAACAGAATGCAAATATTTATTTTCCAGTTTTAAGCTGCACACAGCATATCAACATTTGCTCTAGGCACACATTTACTCCTGAACAAATGCAAGCATATTGCCAGTGTGCCAAATTGCAAATACTGCTTAACACAACCTGGCTTTATCACCTGCAAACTGCTCAGAAGCCTTTTGCAGTAAGAAAAAACATTCATTTTTATCCAAAATTGGTGAATAATTAAGCAATATGGTACATTCCTCAGAATTATATTACGTAACACATTCCCAGATATTCAGTTCAACTGTAACAAATTTTAGTTTAAAGAGGTCCATAGCATCAAGAAAAGCATTTACATATGTGAGACAGCCAGGCAGCTCTCAGTTCTCATTTACATACAGACCCAGTATTCTTACTGCTTCCTATTTTGCTCTTATGGATCTTCCACTCAAGACCAGATAATAAATGCAATTATGGAATTGCAAACATGAAAAATGAAAAAAAGAACTGCCAGACACTTAGGTCCATAGCAAGAGTGTTTCAAAAGCACCAAGATACAAGATGGCAAACAAGAAGCAGTGAAGAATAAGGAACGGTACTTTCCTTCAAAACTACACACTGGTAAACGTCAAATCTGGTAATTATTATCTTCCTAGATTTCAGCTTGACCAGAGATAAATTTAACCTCCCCTTCAACACAATGTGAATCTATTCCTCACTTGAAGACGCACTGAGAACAGTTGAAAAATGGGCTGGAAATGATCTATATGAGAGAAAAACACCAAGCTAAAATGCAAAGGTCTGAAAAAGGGGATGAAGTACTGTACCTGCTTTGCTCCAAGATAATGAGCCAGCACAGGCAGCAGACTGCCATCACTGATGCAAAGGCAAACACTATCTGGTTTCATAACCTACAGAAAATAAAATAGTAATTGTTATTCTTATTCCAGAGGGAAAAGTTTTCTGCATTTGATACACTTTCATATCAAATAATGTAAAACATTCTCACGCAATGCCCTTGGCTTAGGTCTGAAAAAGTTTGCTCAAGTATTGGATGTCTTCATTCAACTACCAATACTACATGTACACAAACACACAGAGCTGCTACAAATTCTATACAAAAATGGCTGCTTACCACTTCAAAATGTAACACCAAAGTTTTCCAGACAGAAATAAAACCTCTATCTGCTGATGGAAAAAAATATACTTTGCGAGCAAAGACCTTTGCAGGGGACAAACAAATTCCACAAATAATTACTGCAAATAAACCAATGTGTGAATCCATCACAGAAGCCAATGAAACCTGCAGGCAACAAGCACTCACTTTCCTCAGGGCCTTGATGTATTGGTGTGTTCGGTTCTGATCATTCAACTCCCCAAAGCGGGGTCTGTTCCAAACCAGATGAGCACGACACCTACAGACAGGACTCTCCACATGAACATCTGCTTTATGCTCCTCCTCAGCTGCTTTATTCTCCTCTTCCCTGCAAAAAATTTCAATGAAGTACCAACTACAGCATCAGCGACATGTTTTTGCAAACAGACACATTTATGCATTTTGGTTGATACACGTATTAATGCTACAAACTCTGCTGGCACTTTTTCAATATTACTGGTTCTCCAGAGACACTTTGTAACTCTGCACTCCCAAATGAAGAGAGGCCAAAAAGAATTTTCACCTTCTTTAAAAGACAAAACCAAGAACCAGTCCCCACTTTCCCACTAACTGTGATGACTGGATACTTTAGGCTTTACTCTTTTAGCAAACAGTTATATGTTTGGATTCGTAAGTAAAAAAGGCACAGCAAATTCAGACATTTTAAAGCTAGCACTGGTTTTAAAAAAATGTTAGCTGCTATTGTTATCACAACCAACATGACTAAGCTCATCAACATCAACCATGAGTGGCTTTTTTTGTCAGAGAATGCAACCAGGTACAAGGCAGGAGCTTGCAATCCAACTGTGTTTTTATGCATAATGTGTATTTTCCACCTATGCATTGTCCATGAAGCAGCCTTTAAAATTTTTCTAGTCTTTAGGTTCTTATCTTGCTCTTCTACAAAAGCAGATGCTCTAAGTGCAGCAAATATTCAAGCTTGGAGTAAAATACCAGCCCTTTTCACAGAGATTGTTACCTGGCTTTCTGCAAGTTATACCACACAGAGTACTCATCACGACAGGCAGTCAGCAACAACTTCTCCCCCTGGAGAACTGGTTCTTCATTTGGAAGAAAATAAACACACTGCATCCAGTGATCTCTCCACTGAAAAGGGTTGATATACAAAACCTTAGGAACTCACTCATAAATAGCAAATGGAAAGTAAACAAATAGCTGGAAATCAATTAAGAAAAACGGGCACAACTTTGAAGACACAAGATTAATTTAAAGAATCTTGTTCAAGTTAGCAAGGCTGAATAAAGACCAGTATCACACATTGAATAATATTGATTTCTTGCAACAGAATAAGCCTGAGACCATTGGCTTGCTCACTAACCAAGCTTCCGTTTCAACCAAATGAAAAACAATCCAATTAATGCTTTGCATTTATTAATGCTGTTTCACCTCCACAGTTCACTTGTGTTAGAACCTGGACTGAATTGCTGACAGCCTCATGCACCTAAAATTAGGTCACTTAGCTCACTCTGATCACAGTACAACTATTTTGTGTTTCAAAAAGCTGTTTTTTGCACTGCAAATATCCCATGTTGAGCAGTCATTCTAAGCTGACTGAGCGTCTCGAAGTTTGATAATGTCAAATTTTATTCTCAAACATGGTAAATGTAGAAATCAATCATTTTGTAACTTCTTTTTGACTAAGTTTACCCTACTAGTAAATACATTCACACAAAAACACAGCAATGTGACTTATAGTGTTTCTCTGATTATCCATATCAATACAGCATTTTCCTACACCAGCTTTTTTTTTTTTTTTAATGGGAGTATAAATATACTACCATAAACATAACACTTATTTGGAACTACAAATGGAAGCAAACCACAGACCAGTATTTTAACCAGGCATAGAGACTAGTTAAGGAAAAATACATGGAAACCTTTATTTCTTGAAAGTAAAAGAAATAACAATATCTGGAAGACAGCTTCAGTCTTTCAGCTTTACATAAAAGATTAAAGTTTAACATTACAGAAAACCTAAAATGGGCACATACTATAGCTAAAATTTCTACAATTTGCTTATTCAGCATCTTCCAATACATTAAACATTAGCAAAGTTCCTAAGCAATTTAAGGCAGAGCTGCTTAAACCCCCCAGTACTCAAAAGAGTTGCTCAGTCATCTGACAATGGTACCTGAAGGTTCAGTATTTTACCTGCAAAGCAGAAGTGGGTTTTACCCAGTAGGGAGCCATTGTGCAGTTTATCATCCCAGAGGGGTCCATGTCAATATCCCACCAGGAAAGTACGATCTGTGCCTTGCCAGATTTCACAGGCTCCAGCTGCACTCTGTAGTAGGTAGGAGCACTCTGCACTGGCTTACTGAAATCCACACTGCAGAGAAGCATGAAAATTGTAAAAAGAAATAGTTTAGCATTCTTCAGAAATTCTCACCAGCTTCTTATGCTGAATGCATAGCTTATATGAAAGGCATAACAGTGTAACTTTGCTTTGAACAAAGCAATGTCTGCCTTACCTGAACATTGTCACCACATCACTAAGGGTAGTGAAGTCACTTGAAGGCATCTGGTTCAGCTGGATATCACAAACAGAAGGAACACCTGGACAGTTCTCCATTTCTGAAGGAGGAACAAGAATTTTTTCACCATCCTCTGCTTCAACATGAATAGGAAACAGTTTCTTCCAGGACCACATTCGTTTGGATTCCACTAACTGGACATACACTGTTGCCCTGTGAGGCACTGCCTCACATCCTTCCTGAGTGTTCAAAACAAAGGGTAAACACATTCAATAAGTTTGACTTATTAACATGAGTGAGAACTAAGTAGGTCGAAATGCAAGCCCATTTAAAGAAAAGTTGGACTGGGAGCTTTGAAATCTAAAACACAAGTTATTTTGGAGACGTTTTAACACCAAAGCAATTTCTCTCTCGGTGAAATACAAGACACATATCTATCCTGTTCAGCAAGGCCAGGTTACTTTATTAATCATACAACATTATCAGCTTACTAGCCTCAGTTAAACTTGCATTTCCATTCTCATTCTGAAATAACAGATCTAACCTGAGCTTCTCAAGGCAGAAAACTACTAAGCTATCAACAACAGAGGAGAGTTGCTGACTACAATGAGAAAATAAGAAAAATAATGGCTAAAATATTTATGCAAGGACAACTTTGTATCCACGTTTAAAGATGAGAAAACATACATGTTATCCTAAAAATCCCACTATGAACTAAGAGCCAACCACGAAGTCCAAAACCAATACATCTACAGAAAAAAGACTAATTGCAATTTAGAGTTATATATGGAGAGCGGTACAAAGTTATGGTGTGTTACTGTCTTTATATGTAAGCTGGTGAAAGAAAACCTAGAAACCTAAATAAAGTTTTGCCATACATATTTTAATTAAAGGAAGATATTAGAAAATGCCAAAGAGAAAGCCCTAAAATTTTACCTATGGATTATATGTAAAAAAAAACTTAAATACAGTGCTCGAAATATTTTCATATATGGAGTAGTAAGAGCACAATAGAAAAAAAACCAAACAACCAAAAATGAACCAATGCCTGGGAGGTGACTTCAGGAGAATTTAGTTTTTTTAAAACATCTTGGAACAAAGATGTTATTAAGGAGAGCTTCAAGTCAGAACTGGATGCCTTTCTGAAAGATGTTTGTTAACCAGCAAGTTACTGGTTTGAACACAAAACAACTAGGTGGAATTTCAGAGCCTGTGATTTACTACCAGAGCTGATGGTGTATTTACCAAGGGATACAAAAGCCGAAGTTCTGTGTAATCTCTACTTTACTTCAAAAAAAGGCAGAAGCATTTTTCTACGAACAGATATGGCACACTTTTTCTTACCTGTACAAGGTATTTGTGTGCATGTTCATAGGTTGGTAAAGCTCCTTCTCCTATCAGCTCTGTATCAAATAATTCTGTTACCAGGATGTTTGCCCGACACTGCATATCCCCATCTAAAAGACAGACATTAATATTGTAATATTAAGTCTTTATGTAAGTCTTTCAAGAAGATGTTATCCTGAAAACGTAAGTAATTAATAACTTAGACAATCTGCTGAAGACTGAAAATTATTTTCCATTTGAAATATGACTACTGAAATACTACTAGAATACTTTAAATTTCTAGTGCTATTTTCTAGACTGTAAAGTATCACAGAACTGTTAAAGCTGGAAAAGAACTTAAAGCTCATCAAGTAAAACCACCAACCCAGCACTATCACCATGTTCACCACTAAACCATGTCGTCACGTGCCATATCCAAATGCTTCTGAACACTCCCAGGGATGGTGACTCCACCCCTTCCCTAGACAGTCTGTTCAACATTTTACAACCCTTTCTGGCAAAAAAAAAATTCCTAATCTCCGATCTAAACCTCCCCTGGCAGAACTTGAGACAATTTCCTCTCATCCTGTCACTTGTTGCCTGGGAGAGGAGGCCAACCCTCCCCTGGCTATGACCTCCTTTCAGGCAGTTGTAGAGATAAGGTCTCCCCAGAGCCTCTTCTTTGTCAAGCTGAGTCCCCCCAGCTGCCCTCAGACTTCTGCTCCAGCCCCTTCACAAGAATTAGCTTGTTTTAAATAAAAATGGACAAAGAATGAGACATATTCCTTCATGGTTTTCAGGTAATTGTCAATTATTTTAAGCCTAGCCTATTTTTCTCACCTGGGCCAACTGTAACTTCAGTGGAATGCTTGTTGATTACTTTGATCTTGTCAGAAAAACCGTTTTTCTCCACTATCTTCACAGCAGCATTTGCCATGGGCTTGAACACCTGTGAACAGCAGGAGTGTAGAAAATACTCATATTTTTTCAAAAACTTGGTTAAAGTACCATTTTATACTTGACTTTTGATAAAAAGCAGATACAATCAAATACAAGAAAATTTGACTTAGAAATCATCATCTGTACATTTACAGAAACTGTCCTAAAATAAAAAATGTACTGTACATTTTCAATTACATTCTCCTAAGACCCAAGTGGTTTTGACACATATCAAAAATAACAAATGCACCCACTCCACTGATGGTGCACTGAAGCCCAAGAAAGCAGCTGTGAACACAAATGAGGAACAGGTGCAACCCCTAACAAATGCTCACCTCGACTGCATAGCAGAAATCTGCCCCAGCTGAAGCTGCCATCATGGACAGGAGTCCTGTGCCAGTCCCTATGTCCAGCACAATTGCCTTCTCACCTCTGTCTTTTACTCTGCTCACTGCAGCACGAATACCTTGGTAGTATTTCACATTCTGTGGAGAAGAAAAACATCAGCAATTCTTTCAGAAAAACCTATATAACATGCAATGACAGCTATTCAAGAGAAATGATATGGCTCTCTTCTCACCATTCAAAAGATTTTTGCCTCTATACTTACTCTGTCCTTATCGTGAAGCATATCTGCATAGCGTGACCTGCAACAAAAAACATTCCAGTTAACATACTCCATTCTGCAAAGCAACTGGTCCCCATGGCCCATAAATGCACAAACAACTGACATGCTCTTTGAGAATCTGAAGTGTTTCTCAGATCTAAGTGATAATGTAATTTCAGCGATCTGGCCATGAGCATATAAATGAACTCATGAACCACTGGCACAAATCCCCTCCAAGGCACTGAACTATGAACAAACAGCTATGAAGCAGCACCTGGGACAGATGCAGAGTCATACAAACCAATGAAAGACAGACTACTAACAATCTATCATTTGTTACTAAGACTTAAACTTTTTTGGTTCCCATTTCTTCATAAAATATATCTTCCCACTATTTCTGGCTATTACATGAAGGGCTTAAAAAGCTAGAACAGGAACAGACAACTGGCTGTTTGTTGCACTGGCATTTATAAGAAATTTAGTCAATGCAACTTGCCACAACTCAGTCATTGTATTGGTATCAGTCCCACAGAAAACATTAAAAAATTTAGAAGGAAACTACTTGGAAACTAGTTTACAAAATTCTACATTGACAGTTCTGCCTTGTACATCATTGACAGTTCTGCCTTGACATTTAAACTATTCTATAGTCTGTTCACCTTATGCCCTTAGAACTTCTGCAAAGACAGACCCCCAATCTGTCATTAAAAAAAAAGTTGCATTTGCTGATTTTTTTGCATCTTTAAGAGAACAAGCAGCTACTTTTTTGAGCATACCTTGCAATCTCCTGGTGGTAGTCATAATCCTCACCCTCTTCTAACCACTCCATCGAACCTGTGGTTGGATTAGCTCTTCCACAAAAGGTCTTCATGATCAATCTCAATTTATATTGTATTATTTATGTATTACGCGTAATTTTGCTGCTTTTGCTTCAGTGTAATACACCAAATACTAGCTGTAAAAAAAAAATGACAAAACACAACAACCAACCATAAAACTTTTAGTAAACACAACAGGCATCCCTTCAGCTCTGCATACTTGTACATTTTTCCCACCCCACCTGCCTTGGCCAGAAGCATTGGTGACTGCTTTACGCTTTTTTCATAAGGACGTTTTCAGCTAAAATCTACCGCCTAGTCCCAGGCTGAGAGGGGACAAGGAAGATCTCGTAGTTCCAACCCCCTGAGAACAGCGCAGCGCAGAAAAACCCACCCCAGCAGTAAATCTTTATGGAAAAACACCTCCCCATGGTGAAGCCCGTCGGGCCGGCGGCTGCCCCTAACCTGGAGTCCCCACACGCTGCCCGAGAGTGAACCTGCAATCCCCACGCTGAGACCAGGACAGGCCCGGCCCTCCCCGCCTCAGCAACAAGCTGCCGTGAGGGACGGCGGAGGGTTCTCCAACATCGCCTGCCCGGAACCACCGCCGCGGGCCCGAGAAGCGCGGGCTCGTCCCTTCCTCAGTGCCTCAGGCACCTCGGCAAGCCGCCCGTACCTTCCCCGCTCACCGCGTGCGCTGCCGGAGCCGCGGGCACTCCGCCCTCCCTCACCCGAGCCGGCCCGGCGCGCCCCGCGCGGCGCTGCCGAGCTGAGCTCCCGCCCCTTCCGCGGCGCCAATGGCGGGCGCGGCCGTGCTGCGCGTACAGCGGAAGCGCGGCGGCCCCGAGCCGGCCGAGGCGCTGCTCCTTGCCTGCAAGCGGCGGCGGGCCGAGCCCGTGGAGACCAACCTCTTCAAGCTGGTGGCGACCGTGTCCTCCAAGGTAGCGGGGCCGGGGCAGGCCGGGGCAGGCCGGGCCGGGCCGGGCCGGGCGGAGCGGGCCGGGCGGTGCTGCTGGAGGGGTTTGGAAAGCAGCGGCTCGCTCCGGGTGCTCCTCGCGGAGGTTCCAGGCTCCCCTGTGGATGCGCTGGTCTGGAGAGTAGCCCGGCCCCGGGCAACGCTCTCCTGCCCCGGTAAGCGAGGGCACGGCGACTCCTCCTGAGCCGTGACAGCCGCGGGCAGGGCAGGAGCACAGCACACAGTGACCAGCGTGACAGGCTGTGTCACCACTCGCTTTTCTGTGCTTGGAGACTGTTCTTCACTTAGAAACTACAGGACAGGCAGTAGGTGAAGCCTGAATTACTGCTGTGTGAGGTGCAGAAGCTCAGCCTACAAGGATGACAACTACCATCTGCCATTCAGCCTTTCATAGTGAATAAGAGTGATCTGTCTTGGGAAACGGTCTTCATGGGACACTGGAAAAGATATTATGCCCTAAATTTAGGTCCATCACAGTCTTCCAAAGGCATGTGTTTTTGTTTGGAGGGTTATTCTGTACCACAAAGTTGTTTAAAAATGAAATTGAAATAGTCTTAGGACTTCAGTTCTGTATTTTCTGCTTTCATCCTCTCATAACAAGAGAATGTTATCATTGTTGTGTTGCTTAAAGCAACAGTAGAAGTAACTTGACTATTGTTAGGATTACTGGTACTGCAGTTCTTAATCCCTTCTAGAAAGGAATTGTTATGTTGATGGTATCATTATATTCCTCTTCCTTTTTGTTCCTTTTTCCCAGAACGAACCAGTTCAGAAGTATGTTAAAGATGCGATCACACGAGACAAGGCAGCTCAAAGCCTGCACCCGTCTTTGGGAAGCACTCAGCGAATCCTGCAGGAACTCCGTTCTTCCAGGCAAGTGGAAAGGAAGGAGAACCGTTACCGTGTGATATCCAGCCATCGGCCCGACTGTGCTGACACAGCTGCCCCTGCCACACGGGGTGAGGCTGGGCTCGATGGGGACAGGTCAGACTCTGAAGCACAGGAGGATGCTTCACCAGAGGAGAGCAGTGCTGGAGATCGGAGTTCTGACTGCTGTGGGAAATTCCAGCTGTTTGATATTGTACAAGAAGAGGAGACGGTGGGAGACTCCAGCATAACTGCTGCAAACCCACAGGTCAGCCATGAACTTAGCTAATGAACTTAGTGTGCTTCAGGTACCTTGGTATCACTGTTGAGTGGTACATGTGGGCAGACTGCTGTGGGAGTTTGCTTGCATTGTAAGTATTCCACTATTTAATAGGAGCCTTGACTAGATATTGGCAAGTTGGAATGTTTTGTGAGGATCCTAAGAGCATTGATGTTGAGACAGTGTGGAGTTGCTGCTTAAGGAAGGGCTTGTACCACCCTGTATTTTCTTTGCCCTGGTCTGATGTATAAGTTCTCTGTTCATCTGTCAGGTGGATCTCTGAGGGTTTTTTATTAACTTCCCTGCCTAGAAAATAAAAACTCTAATTATCAGTGTTTTCTCATCTGCCCAGGAGAGGAAAAGCCTAGCTAGCTGTCATCCTTCAGCATTTCCTATAGGTTATTTCAGGGCTTTGACATCAAAACTTTACTATGAATACTTACTTTCTATTAAGCAAGTGGTTTAGACAGACATTTGAGTTCTGTTAGGTAACTGTTACCTATCCCTCTGCTAATTGCAAAAAAACAAAACTGAGGTAGTATCAGAATTTTCCTCTTACATTTTTTAGAACTAGCAATAAGTGTTGAAAGCAAGAAATAAGCCTTCTTCTTCATTCTCCAAAGTATTAAAAAGAAAATGAACAGCAGGTCTGTAGCTGCTCCTCAGAACTAACTAGTTCAGAAGACACCACTGTGGATTGGACAAAAAGCTCTAGGAAGGAAAAATTGGGGCAAAAAGCTGCCTGTGTAGATCTTCAGATGCAGGTCACTGAAGCAAATACATTGCAAATTAGTTATTAGGGGGGAGAACACATGAAATTTCTTTTGTGTTAAAGTTAGGAAATAAAAACTGTATCTGTAGGACCTGCCAGCCTTTTTCTGTTCACCTGTCACATTTCCATTGTTTCTCCTGCACATTCTGTGTACTGTAACCTGTTTGCATATTATCCACGCTACTGTCTGCACACGTTCCCTGCAGTGCTGCAGGTGTAATGCTCTGCACAGCACAGGCTGTCTTAAAACTTGTGTTCCAATGCAGTCCAATGGGAAGGTGTTTCATATTTCAGAGTAGCATCCTTGGCTAGCTACAAAGAAAACTGTTAGCTGTAAATAAGAATTTGCATCATTTTAGTGGAAATATGCCTTTTTTTTTTCTCAGCAGAAGGCTGATCCCGATACAATTCTTTGCAATGCAGTAGAGATGATCCGTGAGCGTTTAAATGTTTCTGAAAACAGTAAAAAAGAACACGGTGAAAAAGAAGACGAGTATGTTTATGACATCTATTATAAGGAAACATCAGCCCCCGACTGGATTGAAAATATCCTTTCTGTACAGCCCTATAGAGAAGAATATGAATGGGTAAGTGTGTGGAAGAAACGATCTTCCCTAAATAGAAAGGTCACAAATAAAAGATCCTTTAAGTCCTGCCATTAAAAGTTGCCAAGAAGGTCCTGTAAGACATATACTACATGTATGCTCTGTGACTTCTGCATTAGGCCTTTTGTAACTGCCAGTCCTGTGTTCCTGCAGGTTATTGTTGATGCAAGGAAATCATATAACAAAATGGAAGGGATGGTGCTCATGTAATGAGAAGAATCCATCTGGTTTCAAACTGCCAATTAAATTTTGCCACACAAATGTAAACTGGAATAATTAACATCTCGCTTGTGATTAGGAGGCAGCCATTAAAATGTAATTGTAAATATGACTGAATGAAAAGAAGAGCAAAGGGGGGGAACACAACTTTTTCAGTATTTGAGGACTTGACTTTAATCTTCATATGAGATATTTTTTGTAATAAATTGTTCTTCAGTGACTGCGGAATTAGGAAGTTTAATGTAAGCTTTAGTCTTGTCTTGTATAGATCCTGTGAACAATAGACTTGTATATGGGGAACCTGAAGCTACTTCTTTTCTCTTCCTTGAGCTGTTACACTATTGCTGAAGTGAGTAAGATTAAGTTAGACATTAACATTTAAATGCTGGAGTGGAACATACAAATGTTCCACTTAACTGATTTTTCACCTAAAGCCGATTTGAAATGTTATGGTAAATACAGTGCCAACTCAACTTTTTCTGCAGTGTGCCTTGTGTCACTGCAGAATCCCTTACACCTGCCATCAATAAGTATCTCCTGGCTCTCTCTGATCTGTACAGTATTGCACAGGTGGATGAAAACCCACAACATGCACTATAAATACAGACACTCAGCATTATGGTTTGTGTTGACATGCAGGTAAATGATGATCCTGGTCCAGAGGAAGTATATGAAGATGAAGATGATGAAAATGATGAAAATAACTGGCGAAATGATTATCCTGAAGAAGATGAATTTTTACCTGAGGAGGATGGAGAAAAAAGTATGCTTGTCATAAATGCTCTTTGCTTTCCTGCTGTGCATGTACACATCCCCTCTTTACATGCTATCCCTAAAAAAGCAACTTAACTGAGCACTGCTGGCGTAGCATTCTGCTCTTATAATGGTGAAATCTGTGTAGAGGAGTTATTCTTGGAACTAGAAGAGATACAGTGTTTTTGAAAAGACAAAATTGGGAAGTCGAATTGAGGCTACTACAGTTGCAAAGGTTTGCTTGCTTTGAGAAGGAATCCATAACTTGGGCCCATATACTTGTGAAACACTGCCTCTGCCTTCTTAAGTCCCTACCCCTGACTACTTCAAGCACAATTCAAACCTCACCTCATACAGAAGTTGTTCAGACTTCGTTAGTTTCTCAAAAAGCTTAAACTAGTCTGATTAACTTAAGTAAAAAGAAGGGATAACCTAAAAGTGTTAATGCTTTCTCTAGACTCTGAAGAGAGCTTCAGTGATGAGGACCAATATTACAGGAGAAGACCATGGGACAAATACCGACAGGAGGTTTTGCAGGAATTTGGATATGATGAGATGGAAGATTTAGGTTCTGACTAACAGCCTGTTCTTGGAGATGAAATGCATACTGAAGGTGAAATTCTGCTGTTGCTGTAGGAGAATGGACTATCCAAGCAGCCAACTTCAGCTGGTGGATATTAAACAGTTGGGTGTGAGTATGGCCACTTGACAACACAAATTTTGTTCCAAGCACAAGATGCTGTATGCTTTAAAAATAGAATTTTCTGCCCATTGCACGTGTTGAGGTTGTGAAGGGACCTTTTATTTTTTTTTCCCCCAAAGCTGCATGCCCAAGAGTTTACATCTGTAGCAAATGTACCTCCACATATCTGGAGATACAGTTGGCAGCAGCTCTTCTGGTCATGATTTATGTGTCAGGTTTCACAAGAAGATTAATGTGTCTAACCTGATGGCAAATGGAAGTCCTGGAAAAAGGCAACCTATCCTACTGGTTTTTACTGGATTTGTTCCTAAGTGTCAAGTGACTTTCTTCAAAAGTGTTTGATCATATGAAATGCCTTGACTTGTCCATTACTCTCCCCAGTAGTTTTACTGTTGGAGTTGAACAGTGTGCATTTAAATTGTAAATAAAAGTTTTTTTTGACCAAGTTTTCTTTACTCATTTAAAGATCACAGAAGTTGGTACAGCTGATTCCAGGTCACCATTTTAACTTTCATTTGTACATCTTTAAAACAATTCCATCATACCTGTTCAGACACAAAATATTTCAGCACTGTCCTCCTTGAGTCTGTAAAAAACAGCTAATAGGATTAGCTATTAGCTGGTCAGTACCATTCATGAACTCTAGGTTGCAGCAGTGATTTAGGCCAATCAGTTTTGACTGGTAATGGCAAAGTAGTGGAGGCAGAACATTTGTTTTTGTTTGTTTCAGAGAAAGGTTAATAACCAGTGCAAAGGTCCAAATATCCCCACTATTACTCAAATCACTGATGAAACTGTGGTGCACCATTTGAAGTACGTATTGCTTCAGCCATAATCTTGTAATTACAAGATTTAGTTCAATTTAAATGCACAAATCCATATACGTGGCCAAATTCAGGTCAACTGAGGTAGACATTCTGAACTAAGGTAAAAATTCCAGATATGTTTTTGAAGTACATCTCACTTTGCTAGCCAAACAGGCTGGTTTCTTGTTGCCTTCTGCTGCACCAAGATTTAGTGTTGAAAGTGTCCTGATTTTAGGCTTACAGCTTTGGAATTACAAATACTACAAATCAGTGTGTCTGTGCTGCAATAGTACTTTTTACTTCTGTTTTTATTTCTAGTTTTTCTCTCTCTGCTAGTTAGCCTTCAAGATCTAGTTGCTGCCACAGTGGTTTCTGTGAGGTTTTGGATAGTCATTTCCTAGTGAACAGTACTGAAATTTACAAAGGGAATTTTCTGACTGCTGAGGTAACTCCACTAAGGTGTGTTCACTGAAACAGTTCAGAAACAAATGCTTACAGTCTTCAAACTCAACATTTTAATTTTGGAAGTTTCATAAAACTTAGAAGAAATAGACAAAGTACTAACAAGTTAAAAAGAAAAAAATCATCAACTGTTAATCAAATATTTAGTGACAAGGTGCTTTGGTGATTCAGTCCTTGCACAGTCAGATACATTTCCACGTAGCATACAGAATAAAATCTTATCTTTAAGGGGGAAAGGTTAGTTCAGTCTTTAAATAATGGAGCAGAATTTTATTGGTTTTTCTGCTCCTAATGATAAATAAGTCATTTGTCATGACCAGTTGTCTTTTCAGATAAGAACTAAGATAGCACAAGAAATCATTTTGTGCAAACATCCATCAGAATTAAGCTGGAAATGATGTGGTCTTTGGAGTCAAAGTGGGTTTTAGTCTAATGTAATAATGTATTACTTCACCACCTGGTTCTGCAGAAATCTAATTTGATCCATTTTCATACCATTTTCATACCAATTCTGAAGAAGAAACAGTACTGACAAACAGCTTGTGTGAGTAGGTAATGAGTAGGTAATGATTATCCAATGAAAACCTGTCCTGAAAACACGACACAGTTTAGGAGGATGACCCAAGGGCATAATCTACGTTGGAATCCATCTGCAAATAAGAACATTTTCAGCATTTCTGAAAGACCACCAAAAAGAGTTTTCCTGTCTTCCAGTTCTACCTCTTCCCTTTCGATTTTGTAATTGCTTTATTCTTCCTGCTTCTTGTAATGGCTTTAAACTTCAGTTGGATTTGATTTCTAACTTCTTTTCTTCATTTGGGTCCATCTCTGTTAAAACACAGTTACAGAGCAGCTGCATGTTTCGTGTGATGGCACCTGCACAGAAAATTGGAGATAGATCAAAACAACAGCCATCTATCTCAGCTCTAATTACACAATGCATGACTAATGAAAGCTGTCAGGAATGCTGTCTCGCTTCTCTTTCAGGAAACAAACAATGAAAGTTAATACAGTAACTGTCTCTCACTCATTTTGTAAACAGATAGTATCTTAAAACTGTTCCATTAAAATCCCAGGGTGTTTTGCTTCTTAGGCACCCTGACAAGTAACTTTTTAAAGTAAAATCTTTTTCCTCTCTAATTAAGAGTTTAAAACTAGCGGAATAAAAAAAGTAGAACTAATTGTACACAGGGAAAGTTACGAGATAACTAAGCATTTACATATATGCTACTCCTGCAGCACCACATCCTGTTTTCAGCGTAACATTATGCTATAAACCTTCCTTGCCACATCCCTCATCATGGTTGTCTCACATAGTAACCACAGCAAGAGTGCACTGCTGGAGAAAAATGTGTAATTTAACTGCTGTAATTCAACAGAAGGCAAAATTCCATCTGTTACTGACATAAAATCTATGCATCTTCAAATAACTGATTCAGCAAAGCTCGACAGTTTGTGCTACCAAGAATGTTCAGACTTTTTACAGTCATGAACCTTGGTTAAAATAAAGACTTTTCCTGATGTTTTGCCTATTGCTGAACAGTATTTGCACAGTATCACGGCTTGCTTTCTTTCCTCTTACTCGCTGCTCTTCCTGTAGCCAGCAGGGGGGAAGAACAGGAAGTCTGGCTGGAAGATGGCCAGAATAGCTCACCCAAACTATGCAAGGGGCTTTTTTATGCTGTATGATGCAATAATCAGCAATAGAAAAGGGCAGAGCAAGAAGTGTTTGCCTGTGGGAGTGTCTTTCCGTATACAGCTGTTGCTTGGAGACTGGCTGCACCCTGCACTGCCTGTGAGATGTGGGATTGATTGCTCTTGCAGCAGCAGGGTTTTTCTCCTCTTCACTTGCTAAACTGTCTTTGACTTGACCAACAGGTTTTCCCACCTTTCTTCTTCCTATTCTGTCCCTAGTGCTGCTGGGGGTGCTGGTGAGCCAGCAGCTCTGTGGGTGCTCAGCTGGGGTCAGCCCACCACAACCCTTTCCATCAACACACCGAGAGTCACCTCTTTACTCTTCCTCTTTCCTAATAAAATCTCCAGTGAACAAAGAAACTTACCCATAATCTTGTTAATAAATTGAGGTCTCCTTGATGCAGGTAAATAGACTCCCAAAAAAAAGAATGGAATTCCAGATAAAGCAATGCCAACTCCAATCATTGAATTTACAAAGTCACTATAGAGTGGCACTACCACCAGAAATACTGTGCATATACAGAATATTATTGGGAAAGCCAGACTCAGCTGCAGACAGAAAAAACAGAACACAGTGTAAATGAAATATTCATTGTCTACAGTTACAAACATTATGATACAGACTTTTCTCTCTGAAACCCACTTTGTGAAATTATCTGCTCTTCTTCTCATATATCTGGCCATTTAGGACCGTATGCAAATGGCAGAATTATTTTTAACAGAACTGTTGCTAAAAATTGCGTAAGTAATGAAGTATGGTAACTCTGCTGTGCTGAAAGAAAGTGCATAGTGGCATGCAGTGTTTTTAGACAAAACCAGTAAAACTTGGGAAACAAGAATTACTGACTTTTTTGAGTAGAGTATCAAGTTAAAGTATGAGAGGTCATTAGAGGATCAGATATCACGGGAGCTAAATTTGGTCCACAGACAGAGTTACTTAACTTGAGCATACCAAGAGATTTCTACTGCAAGATAAAAGGCTAATGATATGTTAGCCTATTGAGACATTCTCCAGTGGGCAGACAGAATGGAAACTGATTAAATAGCATATAATAATATACTGTTGCAACAATCTGTTATTCTTACCTAGCAGGCAAGCAACTTTCAGAGTACAACATCAAATGGAAACCATGTTTATCTCCTGACTTTACATGTATGGCCCAGATTTTAGACAGTACTTTTTTATTAGATGGAAGGCAGGGATTTTAAACTATTGTGTAATAAGTATTACCTTAAGAGGTCTGGGCCGATCTGGTTCTTTCCAACGTAGATATAACTGCCCAGCAATAGACAGACCAACAAAAAACCAGTAACTGAAGCTGAAGTAATTAATAAGCTGGAAGACATCTTCCACAGCTAGGTAAATAAGGGTCATAAAACACTGTCAGAAAAAAACAGGAGTGAGAATCTAAAACTGAAAGATTGAAACTAACTGTTTTACTACTTTTCGCCTTTAAGTAACACCTTATACTCCTTGGTGTTTGGCATAATTTTATGTGTCAAAACATCACTCTCTCAGCAATCACCTTGATGACAGCATATTTTAAGTTGTCTCTTGTGAATTTTTTAAAGTTTTCCTTTAAATAATTCATATTCTTGTTCTGAAGCAGTTCTCTTAGGTCATTGACTGAATTATAATAAATTACATTCTGGTTCAGGGGACTGGGTTCCCCAGAGCTGCATAAGGATCTGAGAAAAGCACTTTGGGTTCTAGTAGTTCTTTATTCTTGAGCAGCAGAAATCCTTTATATACAATAATGTTAATTATTGCAGTTTCAATTGGCTGAAAATGCAATCCATGGTAATCCATGCTATACAGAACACACTTCTTATGGCATGGTCTTCTGCTAAATTGATGTTCTGATTTCATAATGAAATAGAATACATACATGGATTACTTCTTTTATACTTTTCTCATGTTATTTTTTATACATATATATTTGTGTACATTTTTCTATCCCTGTGCTGAAGCTCCATTTTGAGGAAAACTGTGCTGTGTGTCCCATCTAATCAGATGAAAAGAAAAGCAAAAACAACTTGCATTGAAGAGCAGCGCTGGCATAGGTGTGAACCTCTCTATGTGGATCATAGACAGCAGATCAGGAAGGTGACCTTCCCGAGATCCCACAAAAAATAGCCTGAAAAAAAACCAGTAAGAAAACACATGTTCAGATCACAGGCAAAAGAGAATATATTACAGAAAATCGAAGAATAACACCAGTCAAAATAAATATTTACACCACTGAATTTCTACCCTTTAAACTGGAACCTGGATTCAACCCTTCTTGTAAAGATATACTGTACAACAACCATTGAATGATATATAAGCTTTTAGAAACATGCTGGTAACACCCATTTTTAAAAATATCACAGGTAAAATAGACAACACCTACAGTAATTGAAACAAATTTCTATTTCACAAAATTCTAAAAGCTAGCACTGAAAATATTCCAGCTTATGGAAGAATAGTTTTCAATGCCAACCAAAAGAGATTGCCAGGTCCCTAAAATGATTTCACTCAACCACATGCTCAATAAACAAACACACATAATTTTACTACCAACTGTTCTATATTGACTACTTCACCAAATGATCTGATTTCTTATCAATGCAGAGGCATTGCAAATTTATTCAATGGACAGGAAGAATCTTAAAGTGCCTGAATAAATCTATTTAAACTTTTTCTAGTTACATCCAGTTTCAGTGCTCTACACTGCAACTCTAAGCTTTCTGACTGCAGCTTTGTAGCAGTAGCAAGTTTTTTAGGGTTTTTCCAAGTACAAAGTTTTAAAATACGGATTTTAAAAAGGTCAGCAAGTCTTAGGTAAATACAATTGAAAATGAGAACTTGCTAGAATTATTCTATCAAGTAAAATGGTAGGTAATGCAAATAATCAGAAGGCCTGAGGACTCACCACACAGACAAAATTAATTTGATCTTTAATTGTGCACTGCATACACTCATGAATACTGTGAGGGGAAGCAAAGCACTGTTAAGGGTGTATGTACACACAGAGGTTTATTTAGATCTGCTGTTTTACTGTGGTTATTCCTTACAGGTTCAGTTACAAAAGTATTTTTGCCATTCTCATAATAGATCAGCCTTAAGAGTAACATGTAAAAAGACTTATGAATATTTGTCAAACTGAAAGAGAGATGCACTACTACCTTGATGATGCTAGAATTGAAGCATTAAGTCCACCAAAACAAGAAAAGGCTACAGCAATGGGAATTGTCCAGCTGAACATACCAAATACCCGATCAGCAAATGTCTGACGAAAGGGAAAAGAAAAGGAAACATGAAAATATCAGCAAAGAAGAATACGTAAAACAATTACATCAGAGCTTTTGTAATACATTTGTATGGAAAAGCAGCAATACAGTAATGACAGTCCATAATGCAGCACAAAGAATCACACAGCTTTCCTATTTCTTTATGGATTCTAAATAAGCACAAACTTCTTTAGCCAAGCATTTGAAGTCATATTTTCTGCTTACAAAAATAATGCTCACAAAGGAAAACAAAATGTTTCGAGAATTTTCTCACCAATCCTAATATATTTTATCTAACTGACCTACAGAACTCAAATGAACATTCTTTGGATTACTGAAAATATTACCTAACCAGAGAAGTGCCATATTGCACTGAATAAACACAGCCAACATCTCACCTACTGTTACAGATATTATGCTAGGAATCCACTTTATTTTCCTTCTTTTGCAATGTCCTAAGCAACATCTTTTTCTTTATCTCCACCACCAGGTCCTCAGGGCTCTACTCTCACAACTTGGCAAGTGACAGAGCAAGTGATCTTATCAGCAGTCATTTGTTAATGTTGCTAGACAATACTGCAAGCAACTGTGGTGACTGTCCATGGTAGAGCTCTGAAACCAAGAAGTCAGGAGCATCAAAGTTTCACAGTAAATGGCTAGAGTCACTGATTGCCAGTGATCTGGGATCTATAACAAGAATAGCTAATAATTTGCAATATACTGTCCTGGCCTATTCTGTCCAGCCTCCTGGATGGAGAAAAAAAGGGAGGGACATTTGGAATATCAGACAACATGTGAAAAATGAAGACATTTAATAAATGAAGACTCATAGGTATTCTAACTCCCATCTTAGTCTGAGCATTGTACCTGTCTGGACATTTGCAATCATGTGAAGCTAGGCAGAAACCCCCTTGTGCTGTGATCAGAGGACATGGGTAGAAGCCTTCCTATCTATCCCAATTCTATCTACTGATAACTACGTCACTTCCATGATTTCTTTTACAGAAGCAAACTATCAATCATGGTAGCAAAAGAACCATGTCTACATTAGACAGCATGAAGTCACAATTTATGGAAACAGAAAGGTACATACTCATGTATAAGTAGATTTCAAACAAACACTAAAGATTTGAACATTTTACACCTTAGCAAGTAGCAGTAATCTAAACCTTTTTATGAACCTTTCTCTAAATATTTCTTATCTCTCTCCTGGTTCATCAGTTTCAAGATACTCAAACATAAAAAGCATATATAGTATTTCAGCTTTCTGCAGGTTTGCCTATTATAAAAATTTTCTTCCATTTTTAGTATTTTAGTATTTTGAAACACCTCACCCTTGACCTCCCCTTCAAAGCACTGGTCTTCATCGTAACATTTATGAGTTAGGGAGCTCAATCAAAGGTGATTAACATCCAGAACTGGCCTTTACCATAAAGTTATCTAGATTTAAAAGTGGTCAAATTTTAATTACTCCAGGAACAAGATCATGAAGAGCAGTGCATTATGATCTGTCTTCCTAATGTTTTTGTAGGTCAAAAAAGCCTAACTGACAATATAGTTGGTTTGGGGTTTTTTTATATGTGTTTGATTTTCATGAGACAAAAATATAACATCATTCTCTAAACCACAAGATGCTGAGAAATTCATTGACATAAACCAAAGCTTGGCCAGCTAAAATTTCCTTTTCTTTGCTGCACTGATAAAGTGCTTTGTCCAGCACATTATCCAGATTATGGCTTCGAATCCAACTCTGCTGCGTACCATCATTAACGCTAAAAAGCAATATGTATTCTTTTCCTTTGTGTAATTTAGTTGAGCCTCAAAGGCAGACAGGATTTCCTGCTGCTAAAGGACAATGCCAAACCACATAATCACTTCCAAGGAAACCTTGCCTGAAGGTTCAAAGTCAATGCACCAACTGTGTCACCCTGGTTCTCAGAAAGGCACTTCTCTTCCTGAGCTCTTTTAGTTTATCTCTCTTAGCAGGGCTTCCCTCAAAATGGAGCTTCAACACAGGGGTGGAAAAATGCACACAGATTCCTACAGATATTATAAAATATGACATGAGAAAAGTATAAAGGAACTACTCCCATATTCTACTTCATGCTGAAATCAGATCATCAATTCAGCAGAAGGCCATGTCATAAGAAATGGGTTCTATATACCATGGATTACTCCTTTTCTGCCAGTTGAAACTGCAACTAATAATTGACATTATTGTATCTAAAAGATTTCTCCTGCTCAAGAAAAATAATTACTAGAACTCAAAGTGCTTCTCTCAGATCCTTACTGCATCTAAATGTAGCTCTGAGAAACCCAGTCTCCTGAAGCAGAATTTATTACAATCCAGTCAATGAATTAAGACAACTCCTCCAGAACAAGAATGAAGACAAGACGAAAATTCTAATAGGCAATTGTTGTAATATTTTAAAGGAATATTTAAACCTGGACTGCTGATTTCTGAAGCCAAACAGCAACTAAAATTATTAAACACCAAATTTAAAACTCCTAAAAAACAGGATTTTTTGGTTTAATATATAAAGTTAAGATACAGAACAAAATGTTAGAGAATTAAGATGTTTAGTTGCCTAAAAGATAAGCATTTAGATAAGTAATATTAACAGCTGAAGCTAAGGAAGAGAGAGAAAACTGATGAACATAATCTTATACTGAAGGATGCAAATTAGCTAATATGTCATTGGGAGAAATTTTTTCTCCCAAAGGATGTTCTTTGCAAGCATTTTCCATTTCCTTTTGGGACATCTGGTAATGGGCCAGTGTGAATGACAGGTTCAGGACTAATTCAAAGGTTATTTCCATCCTGTAATGTATGTCCAATTATTCTAAGATATGCTAATGTTGTTTCATATGTCTTGGAAAACAACAATCATTCATATGAGCAGTAAAAACACAAACTATATACAGATCAAAATGCTACTGATCCAATGTATTTTGGACGTTCTATAATAACTATTGCTCCAGCTCAAAGCCTAAATAAATAATTTCCCTAGATCTGTACAAGTCAGACTCTTCAAAAGAGAGAGTAATGTAGTGACAACCTCTACCAAACACTGTCATTTCTAATGTACTTTCTAATGCTAAGTAGTTGGGATTCCTGACAGAGCAAAGGGTGGAGAAACTTCAAGAGCTAAACTTTTCCCTAAGTGAGGTAATGCAAAAGAGTATTTTAATTGAGAATCACCTAAAAAAAGTTCAGCTTGGTTTGCAAAGTAGATCTGCTTGCAAAATGATCTTTCAGCAAAACAAAGCTGAAAGATACCAAAGTTTGGCTAATCTTTCTAGTGATATTTACCAGTTTAACATGACATGTAAAGACCCACCTGCCCTTATGCAGGTGTTTTCTGACAGGGTCTCACCCTCATTTATGACAAAAACCAGCCAAGTTCATTACTACTACTCAGACCCTTGAGTACAAATTTATAAATCCTTCAATATTCTACTCTCAACAGATGCCAAGAAAAGTCTTCTCTGAAGCTCAGCTATAGTCTCTTGTGAATGAAGACAAACCCAAAGATTTCCACAGTGTTTCTTGCTGAAAGAGCTACTGAAGTGTAAGTAAAAGCAGCCGCAATAAACATTCACTGTGTGCATATCAGGATTATTTTGCGTAAGAAGGCAGGGCAGAGAAAAAGCACAACTTGCAATCAAGTTATCAAGAGCACACACTGAATGCACTGAACCAAGAAAGGAAGCTGGGGAGAAGGGAGAAGAGTTAGTGGCTGCTTTCCGCTAAAACCACAATTGTACAATCATGGATCCTCCACAAATGAGCCAGGCCTGGGCTCTGAGCCAAGCTCTTCACCAATTCCACGTTAATTACCAGTACTTCTGGGAGTTGTGAAGTGCATTTAGAAACAAATGAGCTGGCAATGTGGGGAAAAATGGAGCATTCACAAAGGCATGTGGAGGATGACACAGGAGCCTACCTGGAGGCAGCTATAAGTAGAAACATTTAGTCCACCATAACAGGAGAAAGCCACCACTATGGGGATGAATATCATCTCAGGACTCTTCTGAGAAAGTCTAAAGAGCAAGAAGGATTAAGAGATTAAATCGTCATCTCTGCTATTGTCTGACAAGTCCTGTAGTCCTGACTTGAACTATAACTGCTTCTAACAGCTTGGAAACAGAAAATTCAGGGGCTGATACAACACTTTCAATTATAGATAAAGTTATTCTATGCCCTCCCATCCACTGGATATGTAAGGTATACAAAGATACATGCACAATGTAGGGTATGCACCTGGAATTGTTCCCCTTAGTTTTGATTTTTTTCTTTAAACCATCATCAGGGAATAATAATGAAGGCAGAGGCTTCCAGCCATGCACTTCTCAGCTGAACTACCCTTATTTCATTATGACTAAAACGTTACATTACTCCCAGAAGAATGGTCAAAAACTGAATACAGCTTTGTTTCAAGTAATGAATGACTGATTTAAATAAATTTTATTTTTATCTCGGGTTAGTTTGATCTTATGATCATTAGCTGGTAACTTGTGAATAGTTTGAAAGAACACTTTTTTGTCCATTTAAAGGTCCAAACAACAGTTCTATACAAACAGGCTGAACTAAAAGCAGCAGAAATCCCCCACATCAAGAGCTGCCACAACAAAATACACAGGATACTGCCTCACACTCAGTAACTCAGGCACACAGATGAGTAGCAAGAGTCACATCCATGTTACAAATCACAAGATGAGAACTGTTTCATCACACTTAGCTGCACACAAGAAGTGCACTTAGAGTCACACAAGAAATGTCAGACTACAGTGAGAGTGTATGGAGCTACAAGCACGTTAGGCTGGCAAAGCACTAAACAGCCTTGATTGGAGGGACCAATAAAAAGAGAATGTAGTCTAACACGAATAAGAAACTTACACCAAAAAAATACCCAGAGATTACGAGGTGTTTCTATTAGAAAAGTTTAAAAGGCATCTACAGAGCCTGTTCATGTAACTCCTTTCAAGATCCTATTGCCCAGGAGGTTTTCTAGGCTCAGCTCTATAACATCTTATCCTGAAAACCATACAGAGCAGTAGGGGGATTTATATATAAATGAACAATCTGAGTGGTGGTTGGGAAGAACAATTAATTCTACTTTGACATTTCTCTCGTGGCAAAGTATAAATACATTCACACATTACAGGAAGATCTGGCAGTCAGAACTACATATGTTTTCTCAGTTTTGAGCTTCTGAGACCTCTAAGGTGTTATTTCCTAACAGAAGCAAACTCTGATTTATGGCAGTCAGGAAGCTGCACATACAAAAAAAGCCCCTGAGAAAATGAAGTTTTCTCCCACTGCCATAGATTACATTGTCAGGATACAGTATGACATCTCTCCCCACTGACCAAATTAGATTTAATGTCACTTATATTAAAGAAAGAGTGCACATCAACCGAAAAGAGTCAGAAAATCGTAAAGGTGCAAAAGAAAGTAATTTAAATGTTCATGTTTCCTGTAAATCTTGTTTCAATCACCATGCTGTTGAGACTCAACATTTATTAGACTGTACACCAAAGAAGAATAAAACAGCAAAACACACAGCCTCCCACATTCCAGTTCACTGAGGGAGCATGGCAAAGCAAAGCAAGTCTGCTCTAGAATACAAGAGCACCAGAGTAAATTGACTGATCTATGCTGGACTCACAAGATGGTATTCAAAGATGCAACTGAAGTTGTTCTCTTTATCCCCAGTTTACTGACGAAGCTGTACCGCTCCAAGAAAGATGGCAGCTGGCTATGCAGGACTACCAGTTGTTTGCTTCAAACACTATTAGCTCTTCCAAGTAAAAGAAGTAAGCTGCCGAATATCACCTATTGTATGAACTCAATCAAAAACCAGAGACAGGACCAAACACAGCAAGCAGGCAACAAGCTGTGCGCTGGCAGCCAATGTTTCCTGTTAGCAGATAAAACAGCCCAGAAAGTGCTTGTGCAGTCAGCTGCCACCTTCACAAACAAAAAACACCATAGTAGCCTCAAACAGTAAAAAAAAAGTTGTTCAGCGACATTGAAAGGTGAGGAAAAAAAGTCTGCTTCTCTTTATTTGTGTTTGTGCTACAGAGTAACTTTCCTATGCATAAAACTTAACAGCAAAGGCTGTGATGGTTTGCGTAAGGAGGTAAAACAGAGGTCAACTGTGAAACTCTGACAGGAGTCATTGAAAAAGTGAGTGACTTGATGATCAGCAACCATCTGAAGAGCATCTGCAGAACTTTTAAGCTAGCTGCTGCTGTATTACTTAAATTTCTTCAACAAAAAGTCAGTGTCTTAGCCCCAGCACTGGGACTATACCACAATGAAGCCAATAGTGACATAAAAGGAAGACATTTTATCATTTTTTCCCTATGTAATTCCTTGGTATGATTTCTTTTGCCTCACAGACACCAAGAAAAACAGCACACAAGACAATGTGGAAAGACACACTCATACTTCCTTTACTCAGAACTTTCAGTACATTCAGAAACCAGAAATAGCTTCACCCCACCCCTTTACAGCTCAAAGCCTCTTCACTGAAAAGGTGAAAGCTACTCCATTCCTTACCAAAATAGCAACAAGGAAAGATTAAATGTAACTGCTGCTTTACTACTAAAAAGACTCTAAAATGCAGCAATATTAGTACCATGTTTCTTTAAAAAGTCATTAATGTAGTTTTCACCCTACACCAACTTCCACCAACTACATAAAGGGCAATAAGTAATCTGTATCTTGTGTCACATGTAGAATATATGAGCAGATGAAAGTGGCTCATTTTCATCAGATTAATTTTTTTTAATAGCTTAAATCCCACCTCCTTTCTTCATTCATCCACTGAATACAATGCCCTAAGTCTTCCTAAAGATTCCATTGAGGATAAAACTCTTCTACCACCCAGAGAAATTTCACCATAAAGATTTTTACATTTTTGTATTATAGAAGGGGATTCAAATGGAGTCATTAAGCTCCTTTTTCCCCCTGAATTAAGTATTTCAACTTGAACTGCAAGTGCACTTTCGAAGCAATTCTCAAAATTATTGCCACTTGCTACTTTTTGGTTCCCATTGTCTAGCTTCAGCACTAAAAGGAGCTCCCCTTTTTAAACTGTAGGATGAACTACAAGAGCACACCTGCTGCACTCCCCTACTGCAGCCCAACCACACAGAATAGTGCAAAGTACGTGTCATGCACACGTCAGATTCTCAGTGTCAACTCTTCCATTCTACAGACATCCTTCCAGAGCCCCACACCATTTCCTAATGTCTAAGTAGACATTTTGAAATTGGTTTCATAAAACTGGGCAACTGTTCATATCAGCAATAAAAAGGAACCTTCAATATCTCATTTGTTAAGTATTGAATTTCGGCTGGACTTTCACCTTATAATTCGAAAAGGGATGTTAGTAGCAGCAATCAGAGGAGCATTGTTTGCCAGCTGATGAGACATCTCAGCAAAAATGCCTTTAGGTAAAACATTAGTTAGACTTTTAAGTTCAGGTATGTGACAAACCTGAGATTCAGTGAAAAATTATGGTTTTAGATTTCCAAAGTCATTCATTCAGTTAAGTTCCATTAAAATTAGCCCAAGAAGTAAAAGGTCTAAAATAATTCTGGAACTCACGAACATTTTTTCCATCTTTCCCTGGTCACTAAATAGTTCTGCATGCAAGCAGATTGATGAAGGACTTTATACCATTTTTAAGTTGTCCTTTTTTCTCCTCCATGTTCGGACACATCTTATACTAGAGAGAGAAACCTGATCTGTCCAGTTCTGAATATTACAATTTCATGTAAAATTGCACAGCATGTATATATACATAAATGTATACATGCACTCAAAGATAAATATATACTCACTTTTAGCAAAAAACAACGTCAAAGAGCAACTAAATGAAGTGTATAAAATCATAAAAATTTAGGCCTGGGTTTCACATGTGCAGTAAGGTTCAGGCATTCACCACCCTGCCTTTATCTGGCCACCAATCACTGCTGCAATGCTGTCGCTTGCTGTGTTCAGGCACATGGACTGAGCACACCCACAGGGAATCACTCCCCCGTCTCCCAGGGCAGAGCAGTTTTCCTGATCCCATTCACCAAACAGCTGAATAAACCTCTGTGAGGACAAGGGGCAGCACAAGAGCAGGCACAGAGTACACTTAGGGGATAGGCTGGATTGGAGAATTTCATTGCTGTCAAAGCAGTGTATGGTCCAGATTTTGTCAGAGAAAAAACTGTGCTCCTTTACAGAAATCAGGGCAGATAGGGGACTGTGTACTGACTTTTAGATTTGTCTGGACTCAGTAACTATAGACAAGTATTAATAATCCCATTATCACTCACTGGAGGGTACTTTATATGGGATACTACAATCTACAACAGAAATAAATTACCCCTTAGCATGTGTTTATTCAAAATTTAATATTTTCTGTCCTTGTTTTGTCTCATTCTGACATGTTTTAGGAAGTTTTTCACAATATATTTCATGAAAATTTTGTATTTGCATATTCCTGCTAAAAAAGAGGTAAAGAATTAAAGTTTATTTACTTTCAATACATATTGAAATAAACATTTGTGTAACTCCATTTGAAATAACAAATTACAGCCCACATTTACCATAAACTATTTTTAAATCTTACAGTAAATATAAGTATTACTGAAGTCTGAGATAAAGTCAAGTCAGTGCTTTTCCAGAACCATCTGAAACAAGAATTACCTGGTTTGCTAAGTCAGTTTTTAATCATAATAATCCTCTGTGGGAACAGGGTAAATACTTCCTTAATTTTGATGTATTTAAAACTCTGTCCACTACTACTTATATTTTAGAAGCCAATTGGAAATCTGAAAGAGAGGCAGGGTATTATTTCTTTTCCTCCAATTTACATAGCCAAAAAGAAGATTAAATTTTCCCAAGTCTCAATTTTAAAGGCTATAGTAACTAGAACTATCCAATTAATTCACTAGTTATAGGGCAAAAGAAAAACCTAATCCTTTACTTTTGTTTCATTATTAGCTTAAGTATAAAACATGTTTCTACCAGCTTTTACTTTAAAAAGCTTATGTATTTTAATTGGATTCAAATTTCTTTCCATATACAAAAATAATGAATTTGAAAATGTTGTTGTAGGTTTTTGTAATGAATAGTGTTGGGAAGGAAGTAATGTAAGTTACTGAAGAGGAGATACAAATGGAAACTGTCACGACTGAGCTGCCACACATCCGTTTGCAGATAAGCTTTGAGTCACGAACAGCTCAGAGCAACACTGCCAGGTTTGGAATACAGCAGCACAAAGGAACACAATCAGGCACTAATGAGTCTTAAAATTTACAATTAGCTCAAAGTGCAGAAGTCTAATTAGAAACTTTGCAAAGTACACTAACAAGATGCATCTGTGCCCCTTTCACTAAATCTGATAATGTATCTGATTATTAGACATGATTTTATTAACTGCTTTCCTATTTAAAATTAAATTATTTTTGAGGACTCCTTCTGTCCTCCTGTATTCAGTTATGTACTAAAATAAACTAGGGATTATTCCTGTTTTGCCCCTTAAAATGAAATGCACATCTAAGAGGTGCAAAGTTAATAATGTATCAAAATGCCACATGGTCAACTTACCACTGCCACAGCATCACTGAAGAGAACAGCTTGAGAATCCAGCACTGTATAGTAAGCTATGTTGGTCATAATATAGATAACAGTCACAATTGGCATAGACACTGCAATAGCCAGTGGTAAGTTCCTGTAAGACAGAAAAAAATACTCCAAAACCCACAACTGCAGAAAAAAGAATTCCATTGGTAACAGATTAAAGTTATTTATTTGTATAGTTTACAATACACAGAGAAGTTATGAAGCTAGAATAAAGATCTCAAAAAGGGTATCTTTGGAACCACAGTTTAGTTTCTTCCAAAACTAGAAATTCTAATATAGAAGACTGGAAAAAAAAAAGTAATTTTTACAATAACTCAAAACCTAGATTATGTGTAAAATGGAATTCTATGCAACTGCTCTTCAAATAATCTAACTCCAAGATTTCCAGATCTGTAATAACAGCCTTCAATCTTACATGGTTTAAATGATTTCCTGCTGTTTGTGTTAATTACCACAACCAGAACCCAAAGAGGCAGAGCCCTGAGTCACTGCACTCCTTCTCCCTGGGAATGGGGCTGTCCTTCCTGCACTTCAAGAACTGATGCAGGAGATCTACTAAACCAAACCCCTGTTGTTCTCATCTGCACTCATCACTGCAGAGAACAAACTAACTGGACTGCATAGCAGAGATGAAGATCTAAAATTGCTAAACAGCTGTGAACCTCAGCATGTGGTGTGCCTTACTAGCAAACACATGCCTAGAAAGTAATAAAAAAAAAAGTCAACAGGAAAACACTGATAGCCTTCAGATGTAAGCAGATAAGACTTAATTGTGAGAAACTCACAGCCCTGAGTCTGCAGCTCCACAGAAAGAAACTACAGAGCAGAAGCAAATTTTTAATGTTAGGTTTTGGCTTTTTTTGGCCTTATTCTTTCCTCAAGCCTCACAAGACTTGAGGAAACATTCAAATGTTTCAAAAGGGAGAGCAGAACTGAGAGTGTTACTGTCACATTTGCCCAGTTTGAAATCAAGCACATCAGGATGTTTGTAGCAGCAATCAGAAGAACATTGATCGCCAGCTGATGAGACATCGCAGCAAAAATGCTTTAGGTAGAACACTAGTTAGACTTTCAAGTTCAGGTATGTGGCAGTTCAACTATGTCACAGCAGGGTGACACTAACGTGCATTTGCCATGAAGGCTGTTTTCAGTAACAACAATAAAAAACCCCAAACAATGAAAATCCAAAGCATAAAAATTACCAGTCTGACTAGAACTTTGGAAGTTTCGTCAAGGACTTCCTGAGGCTGAGAAGTCCAGCTGTGTCTGCTGCCATGCAACAGACAGACAAACATACACGACAATCCTCCACATAAATCAGTAAATTAGTAACTGGGAGTTCTGACTCTTCTTTCAAGTTGCACACTCACAGTAAAAGATCCATGAATCCCAGTACAGAGAAGAAACAAGCAGAAAACTGTGAGTTTAATTCAGCAATATTACACAATGTAACAAAAAGCTGAAATAGCACCTTAAGGACTGTGCATCATCCAAGCTTAAAGCCAAGGAACTATGTCAAATGTAACTTGTGGATTGCAACTTTTGGGTGGACAAGAATGAAGGCACAACCAATTAAGTGGACATGAAAAATATGTAATTCTTGCAGTAATTTTGTAGAAGTCTAGAATACCTCATTATTCCCAAGAACTGTCAATGAAGAAAGCTGAAATTTGAAGTTCACTTTACCAGCTAACATTCTACCAAGAATGAAGCTTGTATTAGGCACTGATGCCTATCTAGAGCAAATAATTCTGAAAAAATTTTCATCAACTAAACATCCTGTGAGAAAAATTGTTTTTCAGAACAATATATCTAATAGAAGAGCTATCAAAGTAATAACAGTAACAACATACTAACTTCAAAAAGAGGGAAAGGCATTGCAACAGTACTCAAAAAAGGAGGGTCTTGGCAGAAAAAAGCAATTTGAAGGACCAAATGATGAAAATACAAAACATATGTCTTCTGAGTATGTATATCAAATCTTTGCAAGAGGATTTAAAGAAACAAACTGTCAATCTGGAATTCAATCTGTCTAAAATCAGCTATTTTTACAGTTAAAACACTTATCTACTATTTTATCTTTTTAATAGATAACTTTCCTGGTTAGATAAATGCTCAGCATCCAACATAGAAAAGAATAAACCTCAAAAGTCAAAATCAGTTGGGAGAATTAAAAAAAATAAATCTCATTCATTCTTTATCATTCAGCTATAGCAATCTGAGCTGTTGCTTATAATAGGATGTAAAAATTATCACAGGGGATCCTATTCCAACATAAAGGCATCTGCTTACAGACTCACAGCTGACCAAGATTAGCCAGTCACATTTTTAGAGCATAAATTAATGGAAAAGATTAATTTACATTCTTAAATATGAAATCCGAATGATCACACAGGTAAACAGACTACACTTTGGTAGCTGTTCCACTGCAATATTGACACCTATTACAATAAACAGCAACATCTTGAACTGAATGCTCTGAATACAGCGTCCTGCAATCATTTAGACTTATTTATTCCTACGTTTTTCTTTTTTATTTTCAATGGATTTCAGTAAATCTTTGCTAATGGCTGTTCACAGCCTCATCTTTTAAGTATAGAGCAGTTCCACTCATTTCTGTGTAAGCTCAGAACTCATTACCGAATGACAGCCACAAACCCAGCAACTTGGGAACTGTCCAGGTTTAAAAAGCTCAAATCATTTACCTTTCTGGGTTTTTGATTTCTTCTGTTACATAATTGAGCGTATCCCAACCAGAGTAAGAAAACAAGGCAGAATATAGTGCAAGGGAGATGTCTCCAATATCAGAAGAGGATCCTGCGAAAGAGTTCTGAAAGTGCGATACATGTCCTGTGTGGAAGAGATGCAATGCAGAACAGGATAATAAAATACAGTAAGTAATGTTTTTCAATGTGGCACACAACTACAAACACACCTCAGAAGCCCTAATTCCTTCAAATCTGCTTATGAAGACCTTTCTTCCAAATCTACTCTGTGCTTTAGCCATGAGAGTAAGCATGGCATTTAAAACTCCTAAAAATTATTGGGTGTGTATGATACTGTTCTACAATTAAACACCTGGTTTGTCCACAGTGGTACAAAAAGTTCAGGAACATGAAGTTCAGACTAAGCTATAAACAACTGGCAATGACAGTACTCAGGTTAAGAGTGGTTTTTTATAAAATACATATTTAGAAAATAACCCACTCTATTCTTCCATATCCTTTTAAATTTTCAAACATTAGCCTATGGAGAAGGATTACAGGTGATTTTAGATAACTATGACAAGAAACCCCCCCCCAAACACCTACACAGATGTTTGAGTTTTTGCTATTAAAAACAGAAAACTGAGAAAGATTAACAGAGCATGAAGTATTACTGTTACATAGGATAAAATTTTCCCAAGCTAAAAAGTGTATGTTTTTTTGACCAGTATTTGTGAAAACTTGTGCCATCTTTTGACTTTAAGCAACTCAAGGCAAGCTCATAATTCACAGCTTATATATTCAGACTATTTCACATATACAGACACACACAAAACTACTGAAAACAGAAAGGCAAATTACTGTGTAACTCCAAAACATGCCCTGTACTGTGCATCCTGAAGTATTTAGACTCCACTAAAACTGGCCAGGGTAATATTTGAGGCCTCTAAAATATCTGATATCTACTATCTGATATTTAATATTTTTCTTCCCTACTTTTTATCCCAAGCAGACACTGCTATTCCCTTGGCACAGACATAGGCAGAGGAACTGCTGAGTTAGAAACAAAAAACGGACACAATGTCAAGGAAATTAGATGTGAACAAGCCCAGTATGTACAAAACAAGGGATGGGCTGATGTGCTAAGGATTAAACCTGGTGCTCACATAGGCATATTCTTGTTCAGTTCACCGTAATTACCATGCTCATGAACTTTTGACAATAACCAGTCAGAGCAAAGGACATAAATTGTCAGATTGCCAGGGAAAGACAGACCTTTAATAGCTGCTTTGAAAGGAGATGATTTTCTTAAGCTAACACACCAACAAATTCTTCCCAAAGGAAGGCCTAAGAACAAAACTAAGTTCAGAATGTCTCTAACTTGAAGGCACAATGCCCAACACACAGACTTTCTAATTCCCAACAGCCGTAACAGAACTCAGGCTTTGAGCGAAAACAGAGCTGTTGTTTCACAAATCTACCTACATATTCTTAGAAATCTATTTTTGCTTTAAGTTAAGACAGTTTCAGATTGCACAAAATTCATTTTGTAAAAAAATATTCAGCTGATCTTGCTGTAAAGTAGCATGTTCCTTAGAGAAATTTATAACTTTCTCCACTCCCACAGTATTTTGCTGTCTCTGCATATTGCTGTTTTCACTTCCTTTATTATTCTATTCTGCAGGCTGTAAATCACACAACATTGCTGAGCAATCACTTACTTTCTTTTACCAAGTTCAAAGTCAACTGAGATAGGATGGGTATCTCATGACACAATTTCATGATAATGCCTAACATTGATATCATTGCTGTATTATGCTTTTGCTGAGGCATTTCATAAAATATGCAGAGGTAGTTTACAGTCTTTAAACCAGTCACTCAATTTAACTGATAAATATAAACCTTTGCTTTAATTTTACAAGCTTACCCTGGCATATATTAACAAGTCCAGCGATGATGATGACAATAAGAGCAGTAACTTTAGCATAAGTAAATATATCCTGCACACGTGTGCCCCATTTAACATAGGCACAATTTACAAATGTTAAAAGACCTAGGGGAAGAACAAAAAAAAAGTAAAAATTAAAAGACTATTTGAACAACGTTCAGTTTAACTTACTTTTCAAAGATTTTTATTGTAATCTAAATATGCACTTACCTGTTACACTAATATTTAGGTTAAACTAAGCCAAATACACCAGTACTGAAAACACTACTGGTTTAAACAAAACAGCAGGAAACAGATGTTTTAAACACAGTTTCACCACATGGAAGGAAAGACCTTCCTGTACTCAGATTACATGCCCATTTTCCTAACATTACCCTTGAAACTAAAGAAAAGCTATCCTGAAACTAAAGAAACTGCTACATAAAATAATTCATTTAATTTATCAACATTGTTTTGACAAATAAAAGATTATCTAAAAATCCCTTTAGGCAAACATATTAAAACATATTAAAAGAGCACGTGATAAGTTTTTTCATCCTTCCTTGTTAGGCTGAGGATGAGTTAAACATCCATGGAGCAGCTGCAATGTTGAGTCACAGGTGATTCAATACTCTTTTCCAGTTCCATTCAACAGTATTAGAGAAATGTACTAGGAAGAGAAAGCAGATCGATCAAATTATTTACAAGGGCAGGTAATGATAAGACATGGGGTATTGGCTTTAACCAGAAAGAAGGCAGATTAGATTAGGTATCATGAAGAAATTCTTTAATGTGAGAGTCATGGAGCACTGGCACAGGTTGTCCAGAGAAGCTGGGGCTGCCCCATTCCTGGAATCGTTCAAGGCCAGGCTGGATGTGGCTTGGAGCAACCTGGGACAGTGGAAGGTGGCCCTGCCCGTGGCAGAGGGGTGGAACAAGATGATCTTCAAGGTCCCTTCCAACCTAAACCATTTGATGGTTCTAAAGAACATATGCTTTATGGCTAATACAGCAGTAGTCTCGATTTTTATGAACTGGTAGGAAGTAATGAGTATTCTGAATATATTTGTTCCTCTATCAAAATAAATTACAGTCAGACCTATTTCACAAGATTGCAACGAAACCCAAAATGAGACCTTCAGATGTCACAAGTATTTTATAGTTGCTGACTAAACTTACTCACATGATCAACTTCCCCAAGACAATTCCTTCATGGCTCTCAACATTTTGTTTTTGCATACCTTATGTTTTCAGAAGTGGAGAGCCAGACAACCTCTGCCTGAACTCAAGGGCTGTATATTGAATAGGATTCAGTATCTTCAGTATTCTTTATTTAACAATATCCTAATTCAGTACATATTTTTCTTAGCCAGATTATCACTATATTATCAAAACTTTTGTGTAGGAAACCTATTTATTCCAAATCTCAGTTTTCTCTCTAGTTAGTGAAAAGGTGGTTATATGCTACTGTACTTTTTATCTCCAAAGAACTTTCTTGTACTCCGTATTTTAAATATGCATATAAATAAAAACTAAACTTGATTGTTCCAGGGGTAAGGTAGTAGCAAATAAAAATTAAACAAAAATATGTGATATATTACTTTCTTTCCCATAATCCAAGAATACCGTGATACTATTAAGATAAAAATGAGCTTAGCACAGCTACCAAATTGAAAAGCAGTAATTTCTAAAAGACAACAAAAGAAAGGTAATGATCTGAAAAGTATGGCACTAGTATGTTAAGACAGTCTGGCCAAGCTGAACGAGGTTCAACCGAGCTTGGCAAGATGACGGGGGAGAAAAACCCAGCTGTATCAAATTTCAGAAGTCAGGACTCCTGCAGCTCCCAAACAGCCTTCAGGAAAAAACCCAACTCTGCTCAGTCTGCTCTTCAGTATCAGTGACTGGAGTATTTGCTCACTGAGTTTATTTCAGACATTTTGTTTTTTTCAAGCAACTTTCATTGGGATTTATCGCTAGTAATAAGTTGGGGCTTGGTCTCTACTTCAGAAGAAGTTATCCTCTGTCTCTGACACCTTATAAGAATAAAAAAGAAAGACAATCAATATTCTGAATAAGCCACATCTCCTCTCTTTCTTTTACCAAAATTACTTTCTCATGCTTTCTTCAACTTATTGTCTTCCTATACCTACTGTGTAATAATCTTAATTGAGTTGCTTTGTCTTAATTTCGTATTCTTTAATAAAATCCTTTTTATAAGGGCTAAATGCCCTCAGAGTGAGGGGATACCTTAAATGGACAAGCAGATTCTCCTACACTCTTGAATTTGTAGACAATATCTGTTTAAGGAATGTGAACATTACATTAAAGGCCCTTTGTTTCTCTCCTGAGGTTGTCATAACAATGTGGACCCACTTTGGAAGGAGGGAACTGATTAGGCTGACAGATTTCTTGGAAGAAGTTTGTAATTATTCCCACTACTTAGACCTCAACCAGCAAGTTTGTGCTTTCACAACAGTAACAAGTAACTTACAAAAAGAGGAAGCTGCAATCTTCGCAACTGGTTCTAGAGGTCAAATATTTGAAGCACATGTTAAGACACTCTGTGTCTTTTCCCTTTTCTGGTCCCACAGACACAAGTCTAAGAAAGTACATTAGAGCTACTCCAACAGATTTCCTGTTGCATCAGAAAGGAACCAGATAGGAGGAGCAATCTCCTTGAAGCATATTGTTGGCAGAAAAAACGCCTAAGTTCTACATTAGCTTCTTGATAAAAAATCACATCAATAGAGCTGACAGGCTCCAGAACACATGGTGGAGGGATCAGTAGATAACAAAGCACTGCCCTACAGACTTTCCAAAATATAGTTTTCACTATTTACTGATGTCCTAGGTTGCAATATAGATGTATTTAAGTATTCTATTACCACCAGCTGTGGGCCATTAGCTGTTATCACCTGCTAATGACCCACTCCGATGACAGACAATGGGCCATCAGGGACCCACCACATGACTCATGGACTTATCTCATCCCATTGGGGGATGCTCTGCCCAGGAGGGAGGAGCCAGGTGTTCCCAGCTCCTGGCCTTGGAACTGCCTGCGCTAGCCCTGTCTACTGGGTTCCCAGAGGACAAGAGCTGCCACTGGACCTTCAGCTGGAGACCAGACCTTCACAGGATCACCACTTGAACTGAACTACTTCAGTTGGACTGCTACCAGCACCCTAACACGGTGTCAGGTTGTATCTGACTTTGTCAGTGCTTTTTCCTTGTATTATTTCACTTATTTTTAATTTCAATCTTGACTTGTGATCTCCCACTGGTTTGTTTTCAAACCAATACATATTTTTGGCACCCAACGTGGGGCACAACCTGGGGAAACTCAGAAATCCTATCACCATGATACTCAGCTTATCTATATGGGTACTGTATCTTGCTCTCTATATTTTTCCACATATGGGAAACTTTCTGCCCGTTGTATTTCTCCTGTTGCGACCAGGGAATGGCATGAGAATTGCTTTATTGGTTTATTATGCCTATTGTATGATAACCTGTGAGGCGATGAATACCATTCGGAACATATACTCAGTTTTGTCTGCCTGGCCTAACCTGAGCTGCTACATCTGGGACCTCCTCAGCAATCACACCCAGCCTCTGGGGTTAGGAGGAGAGAGCGGTTTCTTCCAGCCTTTCAGGTCAGGCACAGCCGTTTTTGACAATATTGAGTTCTCTCTGGATGCTAGGGATGGCATAATCTTTTTGTCAGTTCTGTTTTCTTTGACTAGCACTGTGTACCTCATGCTGAAGAACAGAACAATACTTTGTCTTCTTGAGGAGGAGAAATGAAGCAAGTCAGCAGGCAAGAGGAAAAGAACCAAAAGAGCAGTCGATGTCTCAACACAGACCATCACCAAATCAGAGCAGCCAAAGCCAGTAGCGGTTGCCCCCGTCCAGAAAAAGAAATCAAAGAGCAAATCACTCCGCACAGGGACTGATGAGGATGCGGCAGGACCATCTCACCAAGCAGAAGAGACGGAGCCGGAGATCATCACTCGCTCTCTATCCCTGGGGGAGCTGCGGGACCTATGGAGGGAATTCACCCGGCAGGTGAACGAGTCCATCTCGACCTGGCTGCTCCGCATCTGGGATGCTGCAGCTAATGACACCATTCTGGATGGAAGTGAGGCCAGGCAACTGGGATCCCTGTCTCAGGATGTGGTCATTGACCAGGGGATTGGGAGAACCCAGGAAACTCTCAGCCTCTGGCGGAGATTGCTGGCAAGTGTACGGGACAGATACCTCTGTAAAGAAGACCTCCAGATGCATCAAAGAAAATGGAACACGATAGAACGAGGTATCCGATGCGTGAGGGAATTGGCCGTGCTAGAGATCATTTTCTCGGAAAACGAGAGATTCCCTAAGAGCCCAGATAATAAGAGCCCACATTTGTGCACTTCACAAATGTGGCTAAGATTCGCGCGGCTCGGACCAGAGATATACTCTTGTTACCTGGAAACACTGCAGTGGAGGGAAGGAGAAGATAAGGTGGGCGTGTTAGCCAACAAACTGAGAATTTACGAGGACACTGTCACCGCTCCACTACGCACCCATGTCTCATTGGTGGAAACAAACCTGGCCGAGCAAGTCTGGAGCTTGATTGAAGAGGGCCACAAGAAACTAAGGAAAGAGTTCAAAGAAGGAATTTACCATGCCTCACCGAAACCAACCAGAGTCTCTGCCATCAGGAGCAGACGTCCCCCAGCCAGGGAAAGAAGACAAACTCCGCGACGTGACCTCTGGTTTTTCCTATAGGAGCATGGGGAAGACATGAGAAAGTGGGATAGGAAACCCACCTCCTCCCTAGCAGCCTGGGTATGTGAATTGAAAAGAGAAACATCCACTTCAGGAGGCTCATCTAGGTTCAACACTGCCCCAGTCTCTTGTGGACAGAACCCCAGACGGAACGGAAATGATAATATGACTGATCCTTTTGAAGAGACCTCAGGAACACATTTACAGGAGGAGAGCATCGTGCACCACAACCGGGATTAGAGGAGCCCTGCCTCTAGCCAGGTAGAGGAAAGGGATAACTGGATCTATTGGACTGTGTGGATCCGATGGCCTGGCACGTCTGACACACAAAGATACACAGCTTTGGTTGATACTGGCGCTCAGTGCACCCTGATGCCATCCAGGTGTGTGGGGACTGAATCCATTTCTATTTCTGGGGTGACAGGAGGATCCCAGCAGCTGACTGTACTGGAAGCTGAAGTGAGTCTAACTGGGAACGAGTGGCAGAAACACCCTATTGTGACTGGTCCAGACGCCCCATGCATCCTTGGCATAGACTATCTCAGGAGTGGATATTTCAAAGACCCAAAGGGACATCACTGGGCTTTTGGGATAGCAGCTGTAGAGACAGAAGATATAAGACAACTGAATACCGTGCCTGATCTCTCAGATGACCCATCTGCTGTAGGACTACTGAGAATTGAAGAGCAGTGGGTACCAATTGCTACAGCAACAGTGCACCGCCGGCAATACCACACCGACACTCTGTGGGCCCCGTCCATAAGATGATTCGGGAACTGGAGAGCCAAGGGGTGGTCAGCAAGGCTCACTCACCCTTTAACAGCCCTATATGGCCAGTGCGTAAGTCCAGTGAAGAATGGAGACTGACAGTGGATTACCGTGGCCTGAATGAAGTCACACCACCACTGAGTGCTGCTGTACCGGACATGTTGGAACTTCAGTACGAGCTGGAATCCAAGGCAGCAAAGTGGTATGCGACCATTGATATTGCCAATGCCTTTTTCTCCATTCCTCTGGCAGCAGAGTGCAGGCCTCAGTTTGCTTTCACCTGGAGAGGTGTGCAGTACACATGGAACCGACTGCCCCAGGGGTGGAAGCACAGTCCCACCATCTGCCATGGACTGATCCAGGCTGCACTGGAAAAGGGTGAGGCTCCAGAACATTTGCAGTATATTGATGCCATCATTGTGTGAGGGGACAGCAACGGCAGTATTTGGGAAAGGAGAGAAAATCATCAGAATTCTCCTGGAAGCCGGTTTTGCCATCAAGAAGAGCGAAGTCAAGGGACCTGCCCGAGAGATCCAGTTCCTGGGAGTAAAGTGGCAAGACGGATGGTGTCAGATTCCTTCTGAGGTCATCAATAAGATCACCGCGATGTCTCCATCAACCAACAAGAAGGAGACGCAAGCTTTCCTAGGCGCCATAGGCTTTTGGAGAATGCACATCCCTGAGTACAGCCAGATCGTGAGTCCTCTCTACCTCATAACCCGCAAGAAGAACGATTTCCACTGGGGCCCTGAACAGCAGCAAGCCTTCACCCAGATCAAACAGGAGATCGCTCATGCGGTAGCCCTTGGCCCAGTCAGGACAGGACCAGAGGTAAAAAATGTGCTCTACTCTGCAGCCAGGAGCCATGGTCTGTCCTGGAGCCTTTGGCAGAAGGTGCCTGGTGAGACCCGAGGCCGACCACTGGGATTCTGGAGTCGCAGTTACAGAGGGTCTGATGTCAACTTCGCTCCCATCAAGAAGGAAATCCTGGCAGCCTATGAAGGTGTCCAAGCCGCCTCAGAGGTGATCGGCACAGAAGCACAGCTTCTCCTTGCACCCCGACTGCCAGTGCTGGGGTGGATGTTCAAGGGAAGGGTTCCCTCTACCCACCATGCCACCAATGCCACGTGGAGCAAATGGATTGCCCTCATCACACAGCGCACCCGTATTGGAAACCCGAATCGCCCTGGGATTCTGGAAATTATAACAAACTGGCCTGAAGGTGAGATTTTTTAATTATCTTCAGAAGAAGCAGAGGAGCAAGTAGCACGTGCTGAGGAAGCACCCCTGTATGACGAGCTGCCGGAGAGTGAAAGACGCTATGCCCTCTTCACCGATGGTTCCTGCCGAATTGTAGGCGCAGATCGGAAATGGAAAGCTACAGTATGGAGCACCACACGACAAGCTGTACAGGCTACCGAGGGACAAGGTGGGTTGAGTCAGGTCGGGGAGCTTAAAGCCATCCAGCTGGCTTTGGATATTGCTGAACGAGAGAAATGGCCAAGGCTCTATTTCTACACCGACTCCTGGATGGTAGCCAATGCACTGTGGGGATGGTTAGATCGCTGGAGAAAGGCCAACTGGCAGCGCAGAGGAAAACCCATCTGGGCCGCTGAGATTTGGCAGGACATCGCCGCCCGGGCAGAAAAGCTGACTGTGAAAGTTTGACACGTGGATGCACATGTACCTAAGAGTCGGGCTAATGAAGAGCATCGGAACAACGAGCAAGTGGACCGAGCTGCCAAGGTGAAAGTGTCACAGGTGGATCTGGACTGGCAGCACAAAGGAGAATTATTTCTAGCTCGTTGGGCCCATGATGCCTCCGGTCATCAAGGGAGGGATGCGACGTACAGATGGGCTCGTGACCGAGGGGTGGACTTGACCATGGACAACATCTCACAGGTCATCCACAGCTGTGAGACTTGCGCTGCAATCAAACAGGCCAAGCTGGTGAAGCCTCTGTGGTACGGTGGATGATGGTCAAAGTACAGGTATGGGGAAGTATGGCAAGTTGACTACATCACCCTTCCCCAAACCTGCCAAGGAAAGCGCTACGTGCTGACCATGGTGGAGGCAACCACGGGACGGTTAGAGACCTACCCTGTGCCTCATGCTACTGCCCGGAACACCATCTTGGGTCTGGAAGAGCAAGTCCTGTGAAGACATGGTACCCCTGAGAGAATCGAGTCTGACAATGGAACCCATTTCAAGAATGGCCTCATAAGTACCTGGGCTAGAGAACACGGAATTGAATGGATATACCATATCCCCTACCATGCACCAGCTGCCAGGAAAGTTGAACAGTGCAACAGACTACTTAAGACAACTTTGAAGGCACTTGGCGGGGGAACCTTCAAAAATTGGGAACTGAACTTAGCAAAAGCCACCTGGATGGTTAACACAAGAGGTTCTATCAATCGAGCCAGTCCTGCCCAGTCCAAACCTTTGCACAGAGTAGACGGAGATAGGGTCCCTGTGGTACACATAAGAGGCTTTTTAGGAAAGACTGTTTGGATTAGTCCCACCTCAGGCAAAGGCAAACCCATCCGTGGGGCTGTTTTAGCCCAAGGACCTGGTTATACTTGGTGGGTGATGCAGGCAGATGGGGAAACCCGTTGTGTACCACAAGGAGACCTTATCTTAAGTGAGAACTGTGTAGATGGTAATAGAATAAGGGGTGGATAATGTCCTAGGTTGCAATATAGATGTATTTAAGTATTCTATTACCACTAGCTGAGGGCCGTTAGCTGTTCTCACCTGCTAATGACCCACTCCGGATGACAGACAATGGGCCATCAGGGACCCACCACATGACTCATGGACTTATCCCATTGTGGGATGCTCTGCCCAGGAGGGAGGAACCAGGTGTTCCCACCTGGATATAACCTGGCCTTGGAACTGCCTGCGCTAGCCCTGTCTACTGGGTTCCCAGAGGACAAGAGCTGCCACTGGATCTTCAGCTGGAGACTAGACCTTCACAGGATCACCGCTTGAACTGAACTACTTCAGTTGGACTGCTACTACCACCCTAACACGGTGTCAGGTTGTATCTGACTTTGTCAGTGGTTTTTCCTTGTATTATTTCACTTATTTTTTTTTTAATTTCAATCTTGACTTGTGATCTCCCACTGGTTTGTTTTCAAACCAATACAACTGAAAATGTAAAATATGTATATAAACACTTTTAATAGGAAATACCTAAAGTTAAATAAGACCCACAATTCAATCATATAGTTTCATTCTTTTGATACAGCAGAACAGTCCTGATTTGAGATGTGTGGACAGCTGTTTCTCCATGTTGACTAACAGAGCTGGCTATACGACTACGAATATTTCAATGTTTTATGTGCACACAAAATTTCCACTTTTCAAAACAGCTTTACAACATGTACTGTTGTACTGATGTTACAGTTAATCCCAAGCATAAAGAATAATCTTGAATGAACAATTTTTTGAAACCAGAGTAGTAACTGAAGCATGTAACCATTGAGAAATTATGGCAAACCAAATTACACCAGAATTTATAGTGTAAGAGCCATTCTGCAATAGCTGTTAAGAGCACACTGAGAGTATTCTTGAGGTTTGATTTAAAATACCTCTCCCAGGGGCAAAAAATTTTTACCCCCATTTTTGCCATGTAAGTAAGCTGGGAAGAGTTAAATACCTTGTTCTGCTTCCAAACGAGAAAATGGTAGTTCACTGACTGAACACTGACAAGTTATTATTGATGTGCTGGAAAGTGTTCTTTTTCCCACTGTAACTCAAACCATTGCAGATCCAGTATGTAACAACTCTGAGTTTTGGTAAGATTTGCTTTCATAAAACATACCCTGGATAAAAACTTACCATAGTAAATGTCAAGAAATACTTACATTCACAAGCAGCTGCTATGAGGCGACAAGCCAAATACGGAGGGTCACAAGAAGGGAAGAAAGGCTGAACTACGTAGTTAGCAAAGGTGATGGCAATAATTGCCTGACTAGTTGGCTCAACAATTAGGAGTGAGGTCCACAAACGAATAAAAGCAATGAAGCTCCCAAAAGACTCCAAGATATATGCATAGCTGGCTCCTGACTTCTTAATAGTGGTTCCAAGTTCAGCATAGCAGAGAGCTCCAAAGACGGAGAAAATTCCTCCAATTGCCCAAATTATTAGAGACAATCCATAGGATTTGCTGTACATGAGAACTCCTTTGGGAGAGACAAAGATACCTGAACCAATCATGTTGCCTACTATAAGGCTTATCCCATTTATCAAAGATATTTCTTTCTTCAGTTGCATTGTATTTTGGTCTCCATCTTGTGTTCCACTTGGGTCTGTCCTTTCTGATTTATTGACGGGGCTGTATTCAGCCAGTGAAATTTGTGATTTTGTATAATCTGTCCTTTCCGCCATTGTGGAAGGCCTATGAATTCTCCACGACTCCGAATCACAATCTAAAATATAATACAGACATTTGAAATCATTATAAATTTTTTTATCCCATGACTTTCTTGAAAAATCTTCTTTCCACCTTTTTACCCTATGATTTACAAATACAAATTACAACATTTCCTTTTGTTGCTTCATGTTCGACTTTTTTTAGACTAAGTCAAATTCACGCACAGTTAAACAGGAGAACCAACACAGACATTGGCAAATTCCAATATTACCTAAGATGAGAGAGGAACTTCTACCATTAGGAGAGCAAACAAACAAAATTAAGCATGAACAGATCCATCACACCACTAAAACAATCAGTCTCATTACTGTGCTTACACATGTAACTTATGAGTGATCTGGTAACACACTGCCAAGGGCCACAGGCAGAGGTATTTACTCCACAATGGTTTTGATGCAGCCCTGGACTTCTAACTGATACTACAGTTCGCTCTCTCCCCAAAACTGTTTGCAGATCTCACTGCCTCATTTTTCAGAGTTATTTAAAAGTGCAGACTGTACATGAAAAAACCTACAGTAGCTTCAATCCAAATTCCTCCATTTAACAGTATCTGAGGACACAGAAATTAACCTTTTTTTTCTGCTTCAGAACTGACTGACTGGAAAAGAGCTTGAGAAAATTCTCCCATGCCTTCCAAAAGCAAGTTACTATTAATAATATTTCTTAGCCCAGGAATACATTGATAATTCTGAGTAAGACCCATTAGACCCATTTTATACAAGTTTAAGATTACTAGCTCATCAGCTACATAATGAACAGGCTCTACATAACTACCAGAATTAATTTCATAACCATTTATTTGCCTTGCTCTGATCAAACCTTTAGGGTATGCTTCAGCCATTCACTATAGAATAGAAAAAAATGGAAAGTCTGGATCAATTAAAATAAAGCAGCTGATCTAGTGCCAAGGTGGATTTTGGGCTTTTTTGGGGTAACGCTAATTTTACAAAAGGTTTTCTAGCTGCAGCAATAAACTTGTCAACTGAGAGAACAAAACCCCTGAATATGGGAATTTTGAATTATCATTCAACATGCAGTCACCCAACTACATATGAATCCACTAGCATATTAACATACAAGCTTCTTGCTCTTAAAGGCACACTTTCTGGAGGGAACACTCTTCCTTTATCATAAAGCAAACACCTGTATATTAAAGCACCGAAAATCTGATTTGACATCCCTAAACTAAGAATGTGAAAATGATAAAGATTATTTCCAATCAATTTAAAAAGTAACTTCTACTGAAATTAAGTACAAATTTTTTGTTTAAACATATTACATGATTCATCTCCAACTCATAAATCTTTAGGAACTGTGGTCTTTTAAATAATGCAGAATGAGATAGTAAATTTTCCCCTCTAAACTCCAAATAAACACTTTAAAGATGCTTAATTACTAAATACACATTTTATCATTTATATATGGGTCAACATCTAGTATTACAGAAACATCAGAAGCCATCAAGTTTCACACTTATAATTAGACTAAAATTTTTCAGACTTCCAGCAAAAAATCACTGCTATTTCACAACTTAAAAGCTTGAGTGTTAACATGGGGCACCTCCAACAAAATCAAATTAAGTAGGAGAGAGGGATTCACAGTTTCTACAGATGACTGTGACCAAAACTGCAAAAGAAAAGCAAAGTAAATTTATGACACCAGCTGTTACGTGTTCCTCTTATTTACTCTTCCATCTATCATGTGCAAAATTCATTTGCAACCACGTACTGGCTGACTTTCTGTAACTGGCGTAGTGGAACTAAGTCTTCAAAAAGACGTACCCTACATACTCACAAGATTATTTGTTTGCTTTACAAGTTCGGTTATCTCTAAATGCGTATAACTATTAATCAATTTTAAATATGATTCAATCATCAGAAAGCTGTGCAAAACAGCAGAACAAATAAAGCAGATGTTTTATGACTAATTTGGCTGTAAGAAGTGGATTTAAAAGAACACTTGTGACTCATAAAAATATCATTCAACTCCAAACTGAGTCTTTTCATTTCCATGAAAAGAACTCGGGACAGAACACTAGTCGCAAATGTTTTTCACAAGACAATTCACCCTGAACAAATGTCAGTGGAAGAAACAAGAATAGTACAGCTATTACTATGAAGTCCAACTGCCATTTGAAAAGATGACATGTTTATTTTCAGGCCTTACAGCAAAAGGATAAAACTGTAAATATGTTAAGAATTGATCACAAATGTAACGCATCATTTTGGTGGCAACTGTGGTGGCAGCTTTGTGATTTCTTACACACATGTCCTAATCATCACTCCCATTTCCTCCTTACCACCTTCCAAAGTACAAACTGATCAAAAGCATACACATTACTTCGAATACTCAGGCAATTTGATCATTTGATCAAGTCAATTGAGTAGTTCAAATCACATCAAACCCAACGTGTTAACACACAGGCAGTTTTGCACTAAGAGCAACCCTGATTTAGCTCATGGTCTGGAGTTCAGAGGTGCATTTAATTACCTGCAACTGCAGAGTCTATCACTGTTCAAATGCTTCCACCTCAATTAGCAGCACGTGACTGCAGTTCTATACAGTCTTGTTACTGATGACCTTGACTGTTTCTTACCCTATTCTGCTGCACCCAGAAAAGAACAATCACAGTATCTATCTCTCAACATAGCCTGTTTTGTCCCCCAGTTTTCCTTCTTCCCCTCCAAGTCTGCTTTTGTTATTCCCAATTTTGGGAATCTGCCGACAACTAGGATTTGCATGAAGGTGTGTGCAACAGCTCACTGAAGATTTGATATCTCATTCTCTTCTCCAGCCTTGTTTGTTTTATATGACTTTTGAAGCCTTTAGGGCAGGAATTACTTATTTGCCTTAGTCACATTACAAAAAATGTGTCTCATTACAAAAATGTCTCTGACATTTAGAGAAGTTTTTCCTACAAGTACGTCACTTAATCTTAAGTGGAACCAGAATCTGCAGCTTTGACCAACTGGAGAAAACTTACCAAGGAAGAGGGAAAGCAGAGACTAGAGAAAATAGAAGCTATGTCAGAGAAAAAAAACACATGCATTAATATCCATGATTCTGTCACAAGATCATTACTTCAGTGGAAACAGAAGAGATGCTCGGAACAGGAGCACCAGAAACAAAGAGCATATATTTTCTAACATACAATAATCCTAATAAACTCCACATGACTGCTATGGCTAATGCAGAGTTCTGCCTTCACACAAGCTAACTAACACGTGGATTTCCTCACCCTTGTGCAATACAAAGTCTTCAACTCTTTTTTGCTGATCACTGCAGCTGAGAGGAATCTTTTTGCTGATATGTGTAGTTCTGTTTTTTTTTTTACTGAAATTACTCTGCTGTTGGTATAGAAAGCTATGATACAAAACCACGACAGAGTGACCTGAAACTAGGATCATTTCACTGATTCACCAAAAATATACATTCTGGTAAGACCACCCTGGCCAGGTACCAAAGGAGCTAATGAAATTTAACATGCAGTTATCAATGCACTAACACTGCATTAGAGGGTGGCCCACCTCTATGGGGAGGGAAAGAGGAACCATCTGCCAAGATCTCCTTTCTCCCACTGAGCAGAACAGTTGTCAGTTGTTTGACCTGGGATGAACCCGCAAGTGTGTTAACAACCAAGGTAAAGTACCAAACTGCTAAAAGCTTACTGTGTTTTGCTGTGGTTTTATACAATACCTGCTCATTAGCCAAGATTTCTGGTACTCTTGCCTCAGTCTTGTATAGTTGTTGATTGCATAAAACAGCTCTTGTAACACACCTTTACATACACATTTTGGCTATTCACATATACCAGATGTAAGACTCCTATTTCTGAACATAATGATTGGCCCTGGGAGGAAGATTCAAAATTGCTCTATACAGGCAAACAGCATCAGTCTTCAGGGAGTTAAGCACCAATAGAGCAAAGGCTGAAAGTCCCAGAAATGCTTATTCATTGCAATATATATATTTAGGAACCCCACACTTACATGGGAAAAGCTTAGAGTTTGTCTAGGATGTGTTTTTCTGTTTTGATGAGAGAAGAATGACTGCCCTACCATACATATGTTTAACAGACAGGAAGCCCTTGTAAGAAAAACAATTCCCAATGTAAAGATCTAATCTGTTCAACTAAATCTTTTCTGCTTGCCTATGCAAACACACCATCTTTAGCACAATAAAAAACCAAACAAAAAACCACAAGGTTTTGATCAAATAGAATTGGTTTTAACATCCATTATTTTAAAAAAGGACAAGGTACATTTATCATGTAAAAAGGTATGAAAGAGAAGTTACTATATCAATTTTTTCACGTGGTAGTTTATCAGTATGGCAGTAAGTAATATTTTCATATTTTTACATATTTTTCTTTATTTTGAAATTTCCAAAGGAAAAAACGGAAGCAAGCTCACAACAGGGAACTTGTGGTAGGCAGTCTTGATTTAGGTTGGGAGTGCACGAAGCTGCTGCAATGAGAGGAACATCTAGTGAAATTTATACAATAAGCCCCAGGTAAAGAAAGAAGGGACAACAGTAGAGTTTGTAAAGTAATTCACCTTATTTTACATGCTGGAGCAGCAAAGTGGAAACCTCTCAAAAGGGAGGAAAATAATGCCTAAAGGCACATGTGTACCTGCAGACCTACACCCGTCTGTCCTCTTTAGGTGAACCTTAGAGCCAGATCAGATTGTACTCAATAACTTGCGTTAAAAAGACATAAACAATCAAGATCATTTCCAAACGCCAGCGAGCAAAGGCGCCTGAGGAGCTCACTAAGCCCATTCCAGCGCCGTGCGACAGCTCGCTAACAGAGCAGTCACACTGCACCCACCGCCGCAAAGCTCAATCCTGCCGAGCAGCAGCCACATCCCCGCCGGCTGCTAAGAGCACACGTGGCTCCCAAGCCACCCTCGAGTCGCCATAAGCGCGACTTCAGGGGCTGTCGCCGTCGGCCCGAGACCCTGAGGTGGTCCCGCCGCAGAGGGAGGCTCATTTCCAGAGCTGTCATTGCCACTCTCGGGGCCCGCCCCGCCTTCCGCAAGCGGCGGTGACCCTCTTTCTCCTCATAAAAAAAGCGCGGTCCAAACAGATTTCAAGCCTCCTGGGCAGCCCCGAGAAGGAAGTGGCTGCAGGCGCCCGCCTCAGACGGTGACTATCAGGGCAGCCTTTAAAGACACCGCAGAAACACACGGCATTCTCACGCTCCCACCGCACACTCGCAGCCGCGCGGGTGGCCAAGGCCGCCGCCCCAGATGCTGCAGGACAGGCGCAGCCCCCGGCAGCCCCCGCGCTGAGGCCGCTGCCCACCCGCCTCCCCTCACGGTGAAGGGAGCTGAAGGGAGCCGGGGGTCCCGCCGAAACTCCACCCCGGAACCGCGTTACCTCCGCTCCGCGGAGCTGCCTCAGGACGCTGCTTGCCCGTTGCCACTGAACACGCGATGGCGGCGCCGCCGCCCCGCCCCGCTCCGCCCCGGCCCGCTGCCGCGGGACCCCCGCCTCCGTCACCGCCTCCAGCCCCGCCTCGCCCGCCTCGCCCTCCTCACGGGCACGCTGTCGAGGGCGGGGCCGGGGGCCTAAGAGGCCCGCCGGCTCCTCAGGGTGTGGGCCGCGTGCTGGTGCGAAGACAGGTGTTTGCAGGGCCGCAAGTAGCACCTGGGCCGCGCAGTTCTCACCTCCGCCGGCCCCTCCGTTACCGGTGGGTGAGAAGAGCCTCGATCGCGTCCCCCGCCGCAGCCGGAGCGGGGGACCAGCCTCCGCCTTCCCCTCAGGAGCAAGATGGAGAAGAGCCTTAGCGCTGACGGTACGGGAGGAGCGGCGCCTTTCGCAGCGCTGCCCGCACTCAGCGCGCCCTGAGGGCCTCGGGGACACCGAGCTCCCGCGAAGCCCCGGCCGGCGCCGCTGCACAAAGTTACATCCGCATGAGTTACGCCCGCATGACTAACACCTTAGAGACTCTCAACCACTCAGGGGGCTGGCAGGGTGGAAACACTGAAATCTGGTGGTATTTCGGGTTTCTGCTGCATAGGTCGTAAGCGCCAGTGGATATGGCGCTTTATATAGTACCGTTGGTGTGTTCCACACCCCAAAAGGGGCAGGACTACACCCAAAGTTTGGCTCCGTTAAAATAGATGTAATGGACCTCCCCAAATCGTGATTAAAAGTGGCTCATGGTGCCTGAATATAGTAGGGAGGAATTGGCCGTTCAGCAGATTTATCTGGGGTAGTGCAATGAAAGCTTTCTTGTCTTCCTCCAGCAGGCTAATAGTTTTATCCTGTTTGAGCCAGTGAACCCCAGGCCACAGCCCCCTTGTAATGTTATTTTATTGCCTTTTTTTGCTGCTCCCTGGGAAGAAAGGGATGGTCAGTGCCTGGAAAGACAACAGGGCTCAGGAGACAGGATAGTCATTGCCTCACTCGAAACAATTTAATTACCCCTCTCTGCCCTGGGCCATGGTTATTATCTGCCATCTCAAAGATAGGTCAACAGTGAAGTTTTCAACAGGGTAAAAACCTTTGAAGCAAATAAAAATTACAACGCTGTAAAAGAAGAGGGAAAGGCAAACTGTGCACTGTAATACCCGTAAATGGGTTTATGAATGCAATAGTGGAGTCTGGTTCTATTGCCACCAGCCTTACATTTCTGATTTCCATCCTACTTCCTCTTTTAAAGGTTGTGTGTTTTATCAAGGAGTTGTTTCCTTCATTGTCATAGAGACAGTCAGGCTACCAGGCAACTGCTGCCCTCATCGATATCTCCAGATATTCATTACATTGTATTTGGATAAAAATTAATTAAGAAAGTTTGGGGTTTTTTTTAAATTAGAAGTTGGCGTTTTAAGTGCACATAGGGAAGATAACCACATTAGACTTTATTTTTAAACTATAAAGCACTATAGGAAAACAAGCTCTCATTTGCAGGAGCCTGATCACCTCAGCTCTTTAATTATCTTTGTCTCAACTCTTTGTTTGGTTTTTGTCAAACACAAACTATAGTAAATCTATTACCTGCTAAAGCTACCAACAGTGTTGCAAAGCAGCAAACAAAACCAGTCTGCAGCCTTCTGGGAGCTTAACAGCCCTGATAGGCAGCTTCTTTGTTTTTAAGCTACTGATACAGCACTGACAGAAGATAAAATGACATCCCCAGAATGTAATCAAATTCTTACAATATGAAACTGATTATTGTTACAAAGATAATATGAAGCAGAAAGCAGTCATTAGATGCTAGTAGTATTTAGTCATTGCTGTTAATATGCTAGTGCTCCATGTTCTGTGGTACAGGATTTTCAGGTAGATGGGTATTTGCAACAGTTGTCTTGCACATTATTCAGAAAGTGGATTGAGTGTGAATGTAAAATATGCAGCTGATTTCAGTTGCTAGACTGACTGCCTTTTAAACTCTCTCATGATTGAATCTACTGAAGACAGCATTCACTCCTCAAAAAAATGGACTCATAAAATATGAGCTAATTATAAAATTGCCTTTATGAACAATTTTTTAAGAAATAGATGAGAACTGAAGAGACACGGGAAACAAATTATTAGGCATATACTGGAAGTGTAGAGAATGACATTTTACTTTAGAACCTTGAAAAATATTCATTTAAAAATGCCCATTTGTGGCTTTCAAAATAGAAGTTCACCTTCTGAATTATGAAAACTTAGAACAGATCTGTACAGATTGGTATGAGAGGTCCAAGTTAGGACAGCATCATAAGGCTAGACAATGCTCCTAGAATGTTTGCAAGTGAGCAGAAGCAAACTTCAGAATAATCATCCAGACAGATATCTTTGTCCATTTTGGTATGGTTCATATTTTATAAATTACTTTTTCCATTTTACTCTGGAAGCAAAATGTAAGTCAAAATATAAGTCTGGACCCTTACTTCATTTCTTCTCTTGTTACAGATTACATAAATTGTAGGGCTCATCCCGGATGCTCCATAAATGGCCACTGGTAAGTTATGTTTTTAGAGGGCTGTGTGTTCTCTAAATGCTAGCAGAGGAAAAAAGCTAAAAAAGATTTTGTTTCCGCTAGGATTTTATCTGATACTAATTTAATCAAGATCTTATCTCCTTTAGCTAATGAGAACAAAGTCAGATTGGGTTTTGGTTAAGTCTGTAAGTTTTGCCCTATTTGCTTTTTTGTGTCTGACTAATGTTGCCACTTAGATACATCTTAGAAAATGTAATTCAACTCAGGAAGCTTGAAGAATAAACTGATTAAATACCCCTAAACAAACCAAATTGAAATAGCATCAGATTACAGGAAACTGAATCCGTATGATATTCATTCAATGGTTTTAGAACATGACAAAACCAAGGTAAAAATTGTTATTAAAGCTAAGTGAATTTGGAACCTTATACCTCAGCTTTGTGCTTGTTCACAAGCTCATTCTGGTGTGCAGGGTGAGTTTAAGCATATCCTTGCAGCAGAAGTCCCCCAAGAATGTGTTGCTCGTGCACTTAATTAATGAAAGAATGAGCATGTACAGAGCTCCTTAAGGGTCAGCATTGAAGAGTTATTGTGCATATATAAGTAGTACTCGCTGCAACTTGAAACTTATGCGATTGACAGTGATGGAGGTGTTGCTTCCAGCCATGTGTTTGATGGTTTTTGCTGGTTCCTTTTGAAATTCTACCATATAGAGTGAGTCCTGGGACCACTTTGATGCTTCTTTTGAAATGTACATTCTGTGGACACTAGAGTTATTAATAGGGGTCATGAAATTATTCAGGACAGTAAATCTGTGACTTTAGCCAGATCCCAGCAAATGACAATTTTTATGAGTACTTAGAAGCAGAGATTATTTTTTGTAGTTTTTCAACCTTCATAATTTTAAACAACCAGCACAGTGTCAACCACGTATTCTGTAGTCTTTCCGGAGAGAAACAGGAACAGTTCAAAAATAAGTGTAAGTGCACCTGCTTTTTTTCCTTTGGTTAAAGCTGAGTGACTTTGTTTACAAAAACAAATTTACTGATCCTTTGCCCCTTCTTTTTACCTTACTCATTCCATCATACAAATTTCTGCTGTAGGTGGTTTAAGCAGAGTAAGTGTGACTTAAAAATGAGAGTGACTACACTCACCAAAGTGTTGTGCAATTAAAGAAAAAGGTCTAAATTTAGGCTTCTATATTTATCTTCCCTGGCTTCTAGCTGCGTCTCCTCCTACTCCAGTGGCCTTCAGCATTTGACTGGCTCTGACACTTGCCCAGCCCCCTCTGAAAGGCAATTCTGCTCACTAAGCTGGCAGAAAACAATACTTTTGTGATGGTTAGTTTTCTTACCATCATAATCACAAAAGTACAAATGTGGAGTAAGCTAGGAGCAGAGGAGGACTTAGAAAATATCCCTCTAAGGAACAGAAAGTGTGGGATGTCTCTGTCTTGTCCAACGGCAGTTATTTAAATACTCTGAAGATTAACATTAGTCCTTCTTTTATGGAAAACTTAGCTTCTCTATACTGAAGGTTTTTTAAAACAGACTGTAAAATAAGCTTTGACATCCCATCATTTAATTTTACTTCTCCTATCTGGTTCTGTTGCCTTTCAGGTACCTTTTTCTTTTCACTGCCTCATCTGCTCTCACCAAAATTTATTACTTGCTTATACATATCTTTGTTGCACAATTCCAAGCTGGTTTTGTTCAGTGCTGTCAATGCTGCAAAGTAGAAGTGGGAATAAATATCTTCTAAAACATGGACAGGTTTTCAAATGTGAACTTTGCTTGGAGGGCAAAGAAACAACAGCAAAAATATCCCCATCTTTAGATAAACTTCAAAGATCTATAGCACTTTTTTATCACTATTTTGATTAGTGTCCCAAACTTTATATTTTAACTTTACATTTCCTTTGCTCATATAATCTTCTCTGTTACAAGAGGAATGCACAATACATCAAGTTTTTCCCAGTCAACTTTGGGGGTTTATTTGGAAAAAATAGTCCCTTGTACATACACTTGTTTCAAAACAGATGGTCTGACTTAATGTTTTAGACAACTAAATCATTCAGCTTTGAGACCCTACCCTTTGTTTATACAAATTGTCTTATCTATGTTGAATTAACTTCATGAGCATCTGGCTATTTATTAATGAGAGTGAGTGAATCACAGTCTTCATTTTCCTGGAAAACAAGATAGGAGTTTCAATCATTGTTTTACCAAGTCTTGTAATGCTGCAGGGATTTTTAAAGATAATGCTCTTTGTCCATGTCTATTTTGAAGGCTATTAAAAGTGATTATGTATAAAAACAAACTAAGGAGGATTTGTAGCTGTAAAAAATAGCATCTTAAGAATAAGTGTTTTTTTCTTGTTTCAGGTCCCAAATTAGTATGTGGGTACTATGACTGAAGAATATGAAGTCCTTAGTTACAATGTTTGTAATCCAGCTCGACAGCATTTAAACAAACTTCTTCTGGATAAAACAGTTTAAAGACATCTGTTGGCTTGGGTATTTTCTTCATCTTATGCAACTCTGGCCTTCTAATATGACTGCTCAGACTTTCTTCAAAACGGCAAAGTTCCTTTCTGTTATAGATCCGCCTGTATTATTGTCTGTCCTTTTTTTATATGCTTGTGGTGCCTGTCTCTCTCTCTCTCCTCTCTGATAAAAAGCAGGAGTATGGAAGCTTGGAAGATGCTGATCATACTCAGCAGTAGTTGCATTGATACTCTGTTTGCAAGCAGCTGGTTACTAGAGGCTGAAGCCAATGTCATCATTTTGTTTGTATTATCATGCTGAGTCCAGTTAAATACAACCAGATGTTCCTTAGCAGAGCTACTTTGAGTCCAGCATGTTACAGTACAGCCTCATCTACAGCCCACTCTTCCATCTTTGCTTTTAGTGCACTCCTGTTACTTTTCTCTTAATTACTGAATTACCCTGAAATGTTTATGCAATGCAAATAAGCTTGGACCTTTAATAAAGTTCAGAAGTTTGTATAGCAAACTTTGTAAAAGAAAGACCATGTTGTTTCACAAATACAAGATCAGGACAGCTTTGAAATTTTCACTCAGTTCTTGCCCAAGACTGCATGTTCCATGAGGACGATTTTCAGAACGTCTCACTATTTAAAAGTACACCTTAAAATTGATATGTAAAATATCTTAATGCTAAGAGAGTCTTTAAGGATTTATTGCTAGTCCATTTGCCTTTGCAGTAAAATATTAATGGATTCAGTCTTTTGTCTGCCAGCATTGCTGTTCCAATTTCAAATCCATTCTTTGCTAATATTAGATGGCATCCAGCCCTAAAATTAAAATGATGCTTGACTTTGCTAACTTTTGAGAAATGATTTCTCAGCAGGCTATTTGTGAGTGTTTTGCACTTTGCTCCTTTGTTCTCCCCTTGGCTCTTGATTACTTGGTGTGTACAGTGTCCCACAGAGCAAATCGTAGTGGACTAATTAAGAACTACCAGGAGTTTCCCAAGTTATGCAAGATCCCCAGAACTATGAAAAGCCTTTTCAGCTTCCCAGTCACATACTGTGAAGTGCCATAAATCAAACTTTTGAAAACACTGAAAGCTGTGCTACAGACACTTACGGGTGTACTTTAGCTCCAGAAGAAAGTGTTTACTTTTGTTAAAGTTTACTGCTAGCTTTTTTAGTACTATTTTTTCAAAGATGAAATCCCATAAGCTAAGAGCATTCTGAATACCAGTAATGTTGATTTAATGAGACATGATCACTTATGAGCATTGGTGACATTGTTGTCTTTACTATTTCATGAGTCTGGAAAAGTAAGTGGAGTGAGAGCAAACACTTGGGCTTTAGTGTCAGAACTTAGGCAGGAGGATAAAGGAAACTAAACCTTGTGGTTATGTGTATCATATTGCATTCGTGGAGGTCAGGGAGTTATTTTTACCTCAGTGTCACTAGTATGTAAAAATGTGGAAGACCTCAGCTTATGTTGAAACTAAAGGACTTGGCCAAGTTATATATATACATATATATATATATATATATATAAAAAAGATGGGTTGTCAGTGTCATCTCATGCAAGAAACTTTGTGATTGGAGTCCTGCAAGTGTCGTCATGCCACACATCAGTCACTTGGTCATGTAGGTTGCTCAGTGTCATGCTGCATGAGCAACTCTGTATTTGTCCTTTCTACAAAGGTTTTATTACTGAAGTGTTGTATCATTAGGGAAATTGTTGTTTTGGATTATTCTGTGGTAGAATGACATACATTGTAGCTAACCATAAGGCGTCATCTTTAAAACAAAGCCCAAAGCTTTATATTAGGTACTTGTACTGAAACAAAGAGGAGACAGCTACATTGCATGCTGTTGGAGTTAAATACAACATATAGCATACAGTAAAATTACAGCTGTGAAATCCTGATAATTGCCTTTTATTTTGCTCTGTAAAAAGGCTTCGTTTGTCCAAGAAAAACATCTGTGATTAAATACCCAGCTGAAAAAACAAACAAGAAAAATCCTGTCTACATGCCCAAGCATATCTCAAAGTCTCAAACCCATAGTGCACCTTTCCCTTTGCAGCTGTGTCTGTGTACAGTAACTGGTAGAGTCAATTGGCCCTGTTACAAGCAGGAGAGGTCTGGACACGGGCCAGGTGTACCTTCTTATGCTACTGAAGATGGACAGAAGGAACTCTGAACAAGAAATGACGGCTTTTACTGATGGGGTCTAATTTGGGTGAAGAAGCTGACAGTTACCATCTGATTTAAACCAAAATAAATAGTCTCAGACCAACTAAGAATGCAGTGGACTTGGCAGTGTTAGGTTTACCATTAGACTTAATGATTTCAAAGGTCTTTTCAATCTAAATGCTTCTCTGATTTTAAGAATGAATTAAATTGCTATATTGATATGCTAGTAAATGGAATAGAGGAGAAAATTCTTACTAAACACATTAAAATGCAACAGCTGAGGAGTTAAAATGCTATTATGTACCACATAGAAAATTAAATGTAATTTTAGCTTTTAAAGATGATGTAAAACAGCATCCAAATCTCTCCTCTCTTGTGCATTTGATGAATTCTGTACTACGTGAGAGTTTTTGGTAAACAAATAAATCTGCAGGTTTGAATGCCAGCATATGATTGATTTCAGTGGAGAGAAAGGGTTTTAGCCAGAGTTGCCAGACTTCATTTGAACCAGCTCTGCAGGAGTCAGAGCAGAAGGGAGGAGAGCAGAGGAATGCCTTGTTTTGCAGAAAGCTTCCCTGAGTTGAAATATTGCTTTGGCTGTAAATCTTTTAGTCTCATACAGGGTTTAGTAAAACCTGTCTGGGACATGCAGTCTATCAGAAAAACAATCAAATTTCTGTGTGAGGTCATACCAGTTCAGCACAAGTAACAACCTCATTTTTTCCTCTTATTTAATTTCATTTTAACATTCTATGCCATAAGAGAATTTTTTAATGTTCCTGAGATTTCATTCAAAAAGAGGGAAGAAAATACATTATTATGAACTGTCTCTCTCAGCAGACATTTAATTAATTGACAGAAATCTTGCTTGAGAAAGACTGCATTTTAATAAAAATGGAAAAATTTTCATTATATTTGAGAGATGATGACCAACCATGATCTGCTGAGAAGCAGAAATGTAGGAGATCCTTCTTTTCTTTTTAGAATTCAAAGAAACACTATTTCTAAAGGGTGGAAATAATCTCTGGGGCTCTTTAATTCAAATTATCTCAGTTCCATCATCCCAACAGCTGACTTGCTAACAGGCCCATGACTTCACAGGTAGGTGTTAGTGGAATAAATAGTGATTGAGTTACAGGGCAGTTATAAATATTCATGTTACATAGCTCCCAGCAAAATTACGTTAATTTTTCCCTTAAATCACTTTAAGTGTTTATAGTTTGCATAAATAAACCGAACAGGCTGAGATAAAAGGCTTAGCAAATCACTGTTGTTTACATTAATTTTGTCACCTAAAGAACTTTTGATCAGATAAAAGAAAGTTCCATGAATATTGCTAATTTCTCTGGGTGTGGGGAAGGAGCCTGTCTTCATGATGGCCTTTAAATCTTTTTTAAGCCCCTGCTTGAAAGCTAGTCCAGAATAGCAAAGCACAAGAACAGCCCAGGTACTCTGTTTCCTCACTGCATGTCCACTGCCTCTGCTCCAGACTCTTGTGTGCCCTTCATCCCCTATTTGCTAGACCAAAGGCACACAATTTTATCAGCTTGTCCTTAACATCAGGTTTCCTCACTGCTTATCAGCTTTCCTCTCTCCTGGGTTCTCCTCAGTCCATGCTCAGAGCTGAACACTGTTCTCCAGCTAAAGCACTCCCTGCATGGAATGGCAAACAATGGTTTACCTTGCACACAGTGAACACAGCAAGCACTCACCTCACTGTGTTCTCCTTCCAGGAGGCTATCACAGCACATGGGAGTGGCATAAAGACAACTTTCTTGGGAACATATTCTGCAGCTGTTACAAGGTTGGAAGTCTTATACAGTTGGGTTTTTTTTTCTATTTTTCAGGTGTATTCCTTAGTTACTTTTCTCATTTTCTTCCCCCACCAGGTAACATTCTAATGAACTGAAAAAAAACTTTGAGCCCTTTTTGGTCAAAGGACAAAAAATTTAATGTTAGTAGTCATTCTGTTAACTAGTATGGCCCTTTTTTTTGAAATCTAAAGAAAGTACTAATTTTACAGAACTTTCTGGAGTACAGCCAGGTAACTTCTGAGAGGGTGAAATTCAGGCATGCTTTCTGCTTGTATGAATATTGCTTTTGCTTGTGAAAAGTTCAAGTACAACAGTTGGAAATAGATACTGAGATACTTTGGAATGTTATCACATTTCAAGGGGTGAATAAGTTTTTATTCTAAATCACTGCCATTTAATTAATTCTGGTTGAAGGAGTCCAGAAGTTCTTCAACTGATGCATGTCTTCACTGAAAGAAGAAAGGTCAGCTTTAAAGGCCAGTGAAAATGGCAGTTTGAGGGTATAGATTTCTGTAATATTACCTGGTGATATTCTTGGTGAAGAGAAATAGAGGCAGGAAATAACAAAATACTGATCACAAATTTGTTGTGTCAGCACAGGAGCTGGAAATAGTATGTCTGAACTTCTTATCCACTATTTTTGTCATGCTGAGGTTAAGCAAAATGCTGAACAGTTAATATGTTCTTGCAGCTATGCTGACTTTAGTGTATCCCAAATAACTCATTAAATATGTTCTTTTCTGGCCTTGTCAGGTAGTTTAATTTATGGTGGACTTACCTTCAAAATCCAGTAGTTTTGTTTAACTCAGCTGACATACCATCTGTCAAGTCAACCATGTGCTCAGTTAAGGGAATGTAGTTCCAGGCAAGCAATGAAGGGATTACTTCTCTAGAAAAGGAAAAAAATTAAACTGTGCTAGGGGTTTTTGAGCACCAGTGAATTATTTTGCAGAGGAGGAAGGGGGGTGCTGTGTGCAGGAAAGGAACAGAGAATATAGTGCAAGGCAAGATTTCCTGAGGCAATGAAAATGAACCTTGAAATAACCTTGAAAATGCTACAAGGTTACATAGGATTCAGACTTGAAACAATAAAATAACAGTTAACCCTTGAGATTTAGATTGTTTTCATTAGTGCTTTAGGTTTTGTACATTTTAGACTTATGTGGTGTAAAATTCTTCAGTGTATGTTAGCAGTCAGTCCATCAATGCATTTTCTGAAATGTTGTAGATTAGTATTTCATGAATATGCACTTGCTATCTTCCTCTGATGTTCTCTGGAACTGTTTTTAACAGGCACTGGTAATAATTTCTGACTGGTATTTATAGCTTTGTTTGCCTTGCTCTCTACTGGAAGGACTAATCTCTTAAACATTTTGTTCCAGTACCTCAGATTAATTTTCCACAAATCAACTTCAAACAAATTCTAGTGCAGACATTCTTTGATTGCTGAAACTATCCCATCTCAGATAAAAGTGTGGTGTAGATAGGACAAAGGGCAAGGGACAGTCATCTTTCTGCAAATCAGCAAAAGATAGCTGCAACCAGTGTCAAGAAGAAAAATACATTTGAATACATCAGAAAAATAAACATCTGCCTACTCTACTTACCATTCCTTTAATAAATTTAAGTAACTTCATAAAATTTGTGCAACTTGACATTTTTAACATCTATTAATTCCAGTTTTGTCTTTTCTGAGTAACTGCAAACATTTTACTAATCCCTTTGTATGATCAGTCCTGAAGTGTCTTTGTTTTATTATTCCCCTTGCTGTTTTCTAGAGATACCCATGTTTTATATTTCCTTCCTGCAACTCCTGTTCTTCCACATTCAAGCCTTGTTTCTTCCCATAGATACTAAAGAACAGTTCGATTCTTCTATCTTTACTCCTGTTCAGTGCCATTTATTCTACATTGTTTCATAGTATCAAGGCAACTGCGGAAAACAGAGGTGAGGACAGTAAAAATCTTAGCTAATGAGCAAGCTTGGGCAGTTCCAAAATACCATAAGCTTTCAGCAGTTTGATATTTCACACCAGTGATCAACATGAGACATTTGTACACAGCCAACACATTACATACCTTATGAGAGTATGTATTCTTGGTGAGAAAAAATGATGCTGGGTCCAGGTCACTGTATTTTAGTTTGGTATCAAAACTTTTTATATCAACAACAGTTTCATTTCAATAAATGTGTAGCAGCCCTCCAAAAATACCACACTGGACAAACAGTTAACTTGGGCTCCCACTATTTTGTTGCCAGTTCTTCTATTAACAGTTAAGACTGGGCTTAGGTTTGGCATCAAATTACATTCTCAAGCAGGCAGCTGCTTCTAGAAAAGAGCCAAAACCGTTTCTGTGTCGAAAACAAAATGACAAAAATTCAGCACAGCCTGCCAGTGAGCACATCTTTCACAAGAGTATAAACTATCCAGAAGAACAACTAAATGGAATAGTTTCAAAAGCTGGTATTAAGTTTCAACAGTATTGCCAGTTTCTTTTCTAAAAGTCTGTGTTTCCTGCAGGTGAATGGTTATCTGTTTTACTGAGTATTTTGTGCCTTCTAAACAGGCAAACCACCATGACAGCAGTTCTTTTCCTCACAAGCAAGGCATCCTTTTTTAGCAGAGATTGTTGAAAGCTCCCGTTTAAATTGTAGATTGAAAAAAAAATTCAACTGTGGAATAGATGTTCAGCTCCTTTAATAAGCAAAACTATTGTCAACATATTCTGATAGACACTGATTTTAATTGTAACAACATTTTAATTCAAGGTAGTCTCAAAGTTTCATGAAGTTATGTAAAAAAAATAAATTATGTTTATTGTTCCAGCAGCATTGTAGCTGGAAATTCTGATGTAACAAATTTCTTATCTCTTAAGTGTGCCTAGATAACACATCATTACTGTATTTTAAAATGCAGTCAGCCAAACTACTGAATTCAAAGAGAACTTTGAAACTACAGAGAAAACAAAAGCAACATCAGGAAACGTGGTTTTGCATTTGAAATACCTGTAGATTGTCTAACAGGTTCTCATGTAATCTGGTGCCATGAAGCTTCATAAAATGAAATCCCACTGGGCCTTTAAAAATCCAGCACCTTATATAATCATTTCCATTATAATGAAAGTAATTTTAGGAATTTCCTTTCAAATTATGCTGGGTATGAGTTAATTTTCTCCACAGGAGCTAGCATGGGGCTGTATTTTGAATTTGTACTGAAAAGTGATGATAGTTCAGGGATGTTTTGTTATTGCTGGGCAGAGCTTACACAGAGTCAAGGCCTTTCTGCTCCTCACCCCACCCCACCCCAGCAGGGAGGAGGCTGGTGGTGCACAAGGAGTTGGGAGAGGACAAGCTCAGATAGCTGACCTCAACTGGCCAAAGGGGTATTCCAGTCCACGTGGCATCATGCTCAGCTGGGGAAGAAGGAGGAAGGGGGGGATATTTGGAGGGATGGCATTTGTCATTTTAGGTAACCATTATGTGGGATGGAGCCTTGCTTTCCTGGAGATGGCTGAACATCTGCCTGCCCATGGGAAGTGGTAAATTACTTCCTTGTTTTCCTTCACTTGTGTGCAGCTTTTGCTTTATCTGTTAAACTGTGTGTATCTCAGCCCATGAGTTTTCTCACTTTACTGTTCTGTGGAGCGTAGTTGTCCCCTGGGGTTAAATCACAAATGTTCTTTTTGGCATCCAGGGTGAGGCTTGAAGGGTTCAAGGTAACAGCAGGTTTGACTGGACTGTGCTGCATCACATTTACAGCTGCTGTTGCTGTTTAGCTATTGACAGGCTCCTGTGCTTGCCATGGGCTTGTTTGCCTTCTGTACACAAGTGTCTGCTGCTCATTAGTGGCTGGTTTGTTGCTTTCACTGCCTGCTGTACCACTTATCATCTTACTCAACTGTGCCTGAGAACATTTTGATAACAGCAATGTTTCTGTGGTGCTGTACTGGACAGGCTGGAACTCCATGTGAACTCGAAGGGTGCATGACCTGAGGATGAGTTCAAGCAGCAGCAGGACGCTGCAAAGCATCTGTGACTGTGGGTAAATCCAGGCCAGAACAAGAAAGCCTCCCAGCATTCCCAGGCTGTCTTCCATTTGAGTACAACCATGACAACAGTTCAGCAGAACCACTATTTCAAAATGGTCAGCTTGGCAACTCTTCTGCCTGGTTTAATTTTACATTTGAACTGCAGACATATTTAGAGAGATACCTCGATGTAAGCTATTCATGTTTTTCCATTTGATGAGTACTCCAGGTCCCACCTCTCCAAAGTACTGCTGTAAGTACTGCTACATTTTCAGAGCATATGACCGTTTGTGAAGAATATAAAGCCATTTATGTGCATAATATAAAACTTCCAAGCCCTACTGAAGAAATGTTTCTTGATTCTCCGAAGCCTTTCACTCTAACAGCTGTCTCAGATATGAGCTCAGCGAAAGGCAGTAAGTTTTTTCTACTCATCCAGTACTCTGTTTTTCATTATCCTTATTTGAAAGGATCTACAAACAGCCATTCTTCCACAGTGTGACCTCCAAAAAGACAAGATTTATTTTCCTTCCTTCTAAAAAAATCAAGGAAATTAGGTGTCATTTCACTTGAACTTTGTTTGCTCTGACACATGTCGCACTTCTCCCATCTCTGAGGTCCAAATCAGAATTTGTTATACCAGTCTTGGCAATTTCTGTTGGCAGTGGTTGACTTGACTTTTTAATCCAATTAGCTTTTTCCACTACTGGACTAAAATCATGGGCTGTAGGAATAATTGACTTTAGTCAATGGGTTCTGAGAAGTTAACATGAATCTTTGGTATTACAAATTACTAGAGCTCAGATGCATATAACAGACTCTCAGAAAAATAAGTCAACAAAATGACCTGTTTACTTCAGAAGGACAGTCTGGGCAATGAATGACTTGTCCCAGAGGACTACATTTGTTCACTGAAAGTACAGTCACTACAGCCTGTGCTGCCCTCTCCCCGAGGCACAGACAAGTGTCCAGCAGTGCCCGAGCACGCCCAGTCAGGGTGGGGTAAGAGGTGATTGTTTCGTAATCCATTCGAGACAGTGTTTGCTGGGAGCGAAGCACATCGAGGATGTGGTTGAGGCGTCCTTCTGTCATGCACTTCAGTATGGTCTGTCTGTGACACGTGAGAATTCGACAGCAGTTTCCCTTGCAGCAAGAATCTGCAGTGAAAAGAAAATGAGATGAACAAAGTGCTTTTTTCTCCCAGAAGTTGTTAGCAAGTGGTAGCATCAACACCAGAAATATAAACTCAGTAAAGGAATGAAGGAGGAGGAGTTAGTTTGTTTGCATTCTATGTTTGAAACTAGTCCAAAAGTATTTTCATCTTGTGTTTGAAACTCACGAAGATCAGATTCCATCAAATAGGTGTTTCTAAACCACTGAGTGCTTTGATGATGTGAGGGGAGGTTTTCAGGTCTTGCCCAATTCATCTGGCATCTCTATTTAACATTATGCAAAGCAGCTTGGTTGGGCAGAGATGAGAAAACTTTCTCCTATGAAGGTGGAAGGACAGATAACAGGTACTTCAGGGCAGTAAGAGGGAAACGTAGAGTGAAACTGGGAAAATGAATATACATTAAAGCCAGACTAATAACAAAAGTAATTCGCTCAACAAAATGGTCAAGAGCTTTGGGTTCTGTTTCTTTTCACAAGGTGATTAGAATACCTAGTACTGACATTCAGGTTTTTAGTGTACCATAAATACCAAACACTAAGAAAAATTTAATAACCAAAAGCCATGTCACTTTGGAGAACATGCCTCTTTAATTCTGATTTATGATTGTTGCCAGGAGTGTTCTGTGATTAACTTTTCCTGCATGGTCTAGTCCATTGATTTATCCAGAAATTATGGCATCACTCAAGTAAATAGCCATGGAGAAGGATGGCCAGCTAAGTTGAGAACTGGTTTAGGCCAGTTTGCAAAAAGTTAGCAAAAAAAAACTCACAAGGCTTCACCCACAGGCAAAGAATCTTCACAAATCAAAAGCTGACCCTTTCTGCCTCTGTTCTGCAGGAAGACCTGAGACTATGTAAGTGAGGGAATGAAAGGTCCCCTATCAACTGTTTCTGTAGTTAATAGCTACTTTTGCAGAGGTATGCAATACACAGCTTATAATTGCAAAAAAAAAAAAAATTCCAGACCTAAATAACTAATGTATTTCACATTCAATGTGTGCTATATTTTTTGTATTTTTGTTATGGTCTTTTCAGAACTGTTCTCAGCCTCACAGTGACCCTGGAAAAAATGAACAAACCAGTGTTCTTAGTGGTCAGTGCCCAAACTTCTGAGAACAGAGGAGCAGCTATACACAAACAGAAATTTGTATCAAGTTAGAATCAGTTATTACTCTAAGTACCTGAAAATGTGCACAAAATTTAGAAATACCTTAATTCTCCAATTTTTAAACAATTTCATTACTAAGATCTGGCCAAGGTGAATATTCCCAGCTCAGACTGGAAATGGTGCCTTACCTGTCACTGCTTGTGCAAGGTGCATTGGCTGTGGTCTGTGCTTAAGAGCCAGTGGTGGAGAGTTCTGCTGACTGCTCTCTTTGCCTGCAGTTGAACCAGATAAAGGAGTTGTGCAAAAGGAGCTTGATTTTCTAATCTCAGAGCCTGGGTAATCTAAAAAAAAGTTTAAGATGAGCAAATTAGTCCCTTGAATTGAACAACAAGAAAACATTATATGTATGTCAGCTACTGCAGGAGACTGGAACTGAAGACTGACTTGAGAGCACTTACTAATTACTTTGGCGCTTTAATACATCATTATTCCGAGGAAGATTTTGACATAAATTACTACACATATCTGACTTTTCCAAGCTGTCTGTAGGAATTTGTTGTTGAAGTTATGGAACAATTTATTCTGTCCATAAGTCTGATCAGAACTAAAGTGCTTGGGAATGCAGATGTTGCTACAAGTGAATTGATTTCTAATGTCTCAACTTTTGTACCTGAAGGCATGAGAAATACAGAAAATCTTTTCTTGACACAAATTTTAACACTTATATAGGGCAAATACACATTGGAAGGTAAAGGAGGTTATATATATTGGAGTTATTCACATGTTCCTTGCAACATAGCCTTTTTAAAACATATCTCCTTTTCTTAGCAAAATAATAAAAATGCAGTTATTCCTGGTGGCACAAAGCAATGTGATTCCCAGGAGGGACTTGTTCTGTCAAAAGCAACAGGCAATATTTGATGTGTGAGAGAAAGGCAGCTCTACATTTACGGCTCAGTATTCTAAAAAATATATATATAGTAAAAATGGCTTTTTGATCTATATATTTAAGCAGAAAGCTTTGTGGTGTCTCTGGTTTCCTGCAGTGAACTCATTCTTCAGATGATACCAGCAGAGAGCACAGCTTTACTCTGAGAAGGGACAATTTTGCTTGAAAAATACCATTTCTCTATGGAACAACTAGTAATATTTTTTATTTTCTTATAATGGCTGGAGCTGAATATAATTCAAGACAGAGACCTTTTGTTGCTGTTGCATTCTGTGGGGTAGTATTTGACAGACCCATCTCAATATTATCTCTTCCTGCATTATTCACTCTGCTGTCAAGTAGAACAGTTGACAGGTTTGGCACTACAAGAGGAATTTTCTTGCTGATTAAGTGGTTGGTTTTTTGTGGACAGATGACCTGAAAGAGACCAAAATAGAGAAGAGTTATCTCCTTGGAAACTTTTGTTCCAAAACCTTTTCTAAACAGGAGAGGTTCAAAACAAACCTTAGGAGGAGGGGGTTGTTTTGGCAAGAGCAATGTCAGAGCGAGCTGCTTGGATCAAGGTAAAACAGTGGGGGTTTGCTGGATGGAGTTATCCTGGCTAGGAACATTTTGGCCAAGTGTTGTGTGACAATTTTACATTGTCAAGGCTGTCAGGAGAAATAAGCAGCTGATGAAGTACTCTGAAGATTCTTGTGCCATGAACTCACCTCTGAATTGCATGTGCCTCTCTGCAAGGTGTACATTTCTGAGCCTTTGCATGCATTAAGTGCTCTCTCCTGGAACAAAAAAAGCACAGTAACTCCAGTAAGTGGAGATGTGGTTTGTTCCATTCCCAGCTGTCAGGAACAAGAATTTATTCTAACATAACTTATACTGACAATATATTTTATACTCTAAGGTGTGCTCATATATAGTAACAGTGAATTGCACCAATCAGGGAAAGGTGAAAATAAGCCTATATTGAGAGAGACTGGGCTAGCTATAACATGTTTTCCTTTAAGTACCCAAACAGCATGGCCATCCTGTGTTTAGAGTGCCAAACTGTCTGCAGTAAGGATGTGTCAATACTTGTGACTTTTTTCCAGTTTGTACATCCACAGGAGATTTATTAAAGTGTTTTTTAGTTTTTATACTTCAAAAGTTGGGATTCAATTTTCCAGAAACTTCATTATAATTTTCACAGTGACTTTGGAATTATCATTTCAGTCATTTGAACAATAAATTGTGCTCACTGATCACTTTTCACAATTTAACAAATTGAAAAATAAAATCTTGCTCAAGGGAGGTGGAAGCATTAGATTATGGAATATTTGGCAGTACAATCTTAAATAAAGTTCAACAGCAGAAAAAATTGCTTTGACTCTGACTATGCCACCTATTAAAACATTGATCAAGGCTGTTCTATCAGCCCAGAATGTGATTGCAACACATAGAAATAATCCAGCATGCATCAACGTACAAAACACTCAGCAATGAAACCAACACCCCAGCATGGGTTGTGTAACTCCAGCTGGACTCAGAGTCCTTGTTCAAGGGCCAAAACACGTGTGTCACTGTTTTCCCACAGTGCCTAAGTTAATTAGATAGGATGAAGCTATATTTGTGCCAGTGACATTTGTGCCAGATTTTCCATGGCATTGCAAGCATATCTGGAGTTAGCTCTATCCCCTCAGTCACTGGCTATTCCCCATCCCCTCCTGTGGTATCAGAGAGACCCTGAGACCCCAGGATGAGCAGTGGCTTGCAAGCCTGCCAATTTAGAAGCAGTGAAGGGTACAGAACAGAGCTGGTACTAGTATTGCTACCATAGGTACAAGCACTGTTCAGGTTTTGAACTAAATGGTTTCTAACCAGTATACACAAAAAAATTGTCCTTGGTTCTAGCCCCGGTCTGCAGTACTTGAGCTGATGTTAGCTCTCACTCATGAGGGTTTGCCAATCTGACTCCAGGTTGTGACTGGAAAGAAGTTATCATAGTTTTAAAACAGCAGGTAGCAACTGACCTATTTTCTGGAGAACCTCACAATATATATTCTACAATTTCTGAATGAACCTGAAATGTCAAAGGGTACTCTCCAGCTCTCTGGCATGTCCATTAAAGCAATCAGGACAAAACCTTTCCTGGTTTTGGATCACAAAGATTTTAATTGAACAAATCAAGTAATGCTGTTGTAGGGGAATGTGGCTAGCACAGGTTTTTCCCATGAGAAATTTTCTTGTGTTTTATAAATAAAGATAAAGTTTGGATGTTGCTGGAACAGTGTCCCAGAACTTGGGCAGTGCAGGCCTGGCCAATCAGGCCTGGGGGAAGGCTTCTGACTGACCAATCTGGGTGACTTTTGAGAACTCTATATATGTGATGAAATCAAAACAATAAAGGTCATTCCTTCTTGCCACTGAGAACTGATGCATTCATTACTCTGCTAGCTGCTCAACAGCGACAGGGGAACAAGAAATTTTGCACTCACCTTTGCATCCATCAAATTGTAGATTGCTGCAGAAATCACCTCCTTATTTATACTAGTCAAAACTCCATTTAGAAGGTCCACACATTCTGCAAGGATAATAAAACATCTTAAATATCACATTGTGTATGAAAGCATGTATATATTTATTGCAACTAACTTTACTATTATATCAAGAAACTGGATGAAAGAGAGGAAATTAGTTTAATACAACTTCCACCTCTTTCTTTACTTTATAGTAAACAAAATTTTGGAGACAAATAAGCCAATTTATAATAAGTCAATTTCTGATAGGAAATTTCAGTTAGAGGAAACATCAAAGGTAGACTGATAATCTAAAGACCACTTCCACTTCAGTTGTTCAGAGTGGTAGAGCAATGTTCCTATAAAGACTGTCTCCATTACAAATCTTGCACAAAAAGCAAATCCTGAGTGTTACCTGCAGTATGTGGTCTACAATCTGGTTCTTGATGCCAGCACAGAGCAATGAGCTGCAACAGTGTATTCCTCTCAGGCAAATTGCTTGGTATGAACTTTTCTGAAATGCTTGGCCTCAAACTGCTGCAGATTCCTCTCAAAACATCAAGTAGGGTTGTTTGACCTACAATTTAAAGGAAAATGTCACTGCCAAAAAATACTAAAGATCTCGGAACTCTCTTAAAATTACATCCAGTGTAAGTCATATTCTGCATTTTAAAACAAAGACTGCATTTTTAATAGGAAAAAATATAATAATGCTCATGTAAGTAGATGTGCTAACCTTTAACAATAGTTATAGCTGCTTACTACAAGAGGACGTTTCAGCATAAAGAGCTCTGTCCAAATACTGAATCAGAAATGGTTATGGAAACTTGTACTGTAAACTACATGCACAGGTACCTCAGGAATACATGTTATTATTCTGAGGAGTTTTATTTAAAACCTTACACTTGCATTATGAGAATAGAACAAAAATAAGAATTGTAAAAAAAAAGAAATCTACTTTGAGCAGCCTCAAGATGGCAGCCATAAGCTGTATAGACATTTAGATATTATTCCATGCAGTATTTTTCAAAGGTCCTCAGTCTGGAAAATACGGAGTCCTTCAATCAGTTTTGCCATGCAGAATGAAGTCCATAGCAAAAAAAGCCCTTACTGATCTCTTCTTCCATGAAACAGGGATCATTCCTAGACTGTGACAATTATTGCACAATGCTTTGCAAACTGAGTTCTTTAAAACTGCTCATACTTTCATCTAAGAAAGCAAGATTCCATTCTTCCTTAAGAGAATTCAGCATGAACTGACATTTTTGGATGGGTATTTGAAACTCATGACAACTGTAAAAATGAGAATTCTGCTCATTCAATTTGTGGGCAAGATGTGGGCAGCACAAAGTCTGATATGAACAATAAATACCTTCAAAAGGTTTCCGTCTGCTTAGGCTCTCCCAGCACAATATTCCAAAACTGAAAAAAAACCCAAAACAACAGATCAGTGAAGACCATTCATTAGTTTGCAATCTGTATCTATGTTCTCAATTTCAAGAACAAGTCTCTTGCTCTAAGAGAAAGAAATCTTTCAAGACAAAGTATTTTCTAATTTGATGAGAGCTTTTATCAGTTTTCAACTGAGTTGCTCTTATATAATCATCAGGTTGAGGGTTTTTTATTGTTTAAAGATAGGTTTTATTAGAATTACATTTCAGGTTACCACCTTACCTTCACTTGAACCTGGAAATTTTGGAACCTTCTGTTCTACTTTCTCTATCATTATTTTGTTTTCAAACAATTTCAATATCAACTGGACTTTTCAGCAGGTACCAACACACACATCAGTTAATCGACAAAAACTTGATTCTTATGAACTATATGTCTATTTTGATAACAGCAAAATTTTGATGGGGCCCCGAACTTCTTCCTTTTCTAACATCTTAGGAATAATTGCACTGATATCATAGATCTATACATATAACCCATAATCTAGGTGGTATAAAATACAGTGGTTTGATAAAAAGATCAATTGTCAAAATCAGAAACAAAAGAGAGGAGGCTGCTGGAAGAGAGAAAACAGTCTACAGATGAGTCAGAAGCAAAGCAATCAAAAGGGGAAGATGCAGTTCTAGGATAACCACATCTACTTGTTTATATATCTTGCTGTAGTGATTACAGTGTTTAAAAGACTCTTCTGCCTTACTTTCATAGTTTTTAAAAGTAAAAACTGGAAGTTTTTACTTTTACTTTTACTTACACTCTCTAGGAAAGTATCAATGTAATGTGGACATACATGTAACTTATTTCATGTATGACACAAATTTTTGTTTTCTCTATGGCATCACTATTCAGATACACACCTCTCATGCACCTGAGTCACATCTGAGCATATTATTCTATAATGTATTATATAATAAATATATACATTAAATAATAGATATTAATGCAATTTTTGAAAATTAATTATGCTACCTGAAATTAAGGCTCCACTCTTCCTGTGCAAAACTTGTGTTTGTGAACAACATGAGATTAGTCACATCATTTATAGGTCTCCTCAAGTGTATGAATTATTTGACTCATCTAAGAGGCTGCCTCTGAGACAATTAAGCAGGAGTTTAAATTTGTTGGTTTTGCAAAAGATCAGAAATCAGAAGAGTGGTCTCTTTAAAAGTTATTTGTAATATTAGTCCACAGCTCTGTGTAGTCATGACAATATGTGTCCATCCAGACCAGTCACAGCTTGAGCTCCTCTCATGTATTAAGGCAACCACAACTCAGGTGGCACTAGGTGATCTCCCTCCTTTGCATAAATCACTTTGTTAAAAAGTATGAATGCTTGAGTGGCTCAGTGAGTTATCCCAGCAGAGATTCCATAGGACCTTAATGGGACACTGTTGAGGGAAAGGTCTTATGTTTACCTGGGCCTGACCTAGGCATAAACAATTCTTTCTGAAACTAAAGCCAACAGCAATTCACACTTAATAAACTATGTGAAGCAGTTATGAGGCTTCTAAATATATCTGAAAGTTTTGGCAGCTGTATCACACTTTTAAAACATTTAGGTCCATTATATAAATATTTATATGACTGACTTTGAGAACAGTTCTTAACCTTGGTATCTTATTCCCCAAATATGGGAATTTAAATTTTAATTCACTGCTGTAATTGGCCTCATGTGGAGCACTATCCTACTGCATTATGTAGGTCTGGCATTTTTACTGTGATGTCTTTGAAGATAAGGGTTTTGGCAGCATTAGAGAGTGCAGCATGGACTAGGTATGATGTGACCTTAGCAATTCCATTCACCTGTAAATATCACCTTCCTGGGAAGGAAGGCCTCCTTCAAGCACTTCAGGAGAAAGATACGCTAAATCCTGGCAGTTTCTCTGGTTGCAGTTCTGCAGGTCTGACTTCAGTTGCTGTTTCCTCCAGTTGGTTAGGCCATAATCTGATATCTACAGAAATGGGAAAGAAAGTAATTTTAGAAACATTACATCAAGTCCTGGTAGTAAATGTTGACTATTAAGACCAACATATGCAACAATAGGACAATCACTTGATATTACATTAATGGACTAAAAATAGAAGCTCCTACCTTGGCCCTGTACTGCACATCCAAAAGCACATTGGAAGGTTTCAGGCTGCAGTGGCAGAGAGCAGGTTCAAGGCTGTGAAGATGATGCAGCCCCTCAGCCACATCTGACAGGATCCTTATGAGTAAGGGAAAGGGAAGCTCTGGGTACAGTTGATGCTAAGTAACACAAAATACAGGTTTTGGTAGTGTGAAATTGTTACTATTCACATGTACATTTGACAACAAACAGAACTACAATATGGAAGCACAAATCAGAAACTGAAGAACAGATTGTGACTGCTGTCCATCATTTACATGCTGATTGTGCTTGTTGGCTGATCTTGTAATTAATTTTATCACCTCAAAGATGACATCTTCTACGTACCTCATGGATGAGTGAGAGGAGGGATCCATTGTTCATCCATTCAGTCACAATCCCCACAAGTCCATGGTATTGGTAAATCCCAAGGAAAGGCAGGAGACGTTCAGACTCACAGCATCTGACACTTGCTATGTCCTGAAGCAGCAACTTCCACTCCCTGGAAAAAAAAAACCAAACAAGTTAGAGGCAGGTTAGACTTAAGGGAACTTCAGCAAGAGATGAGAGTGTAGGATGTGGAAATGAGAAAGAACCATATGGTTGAATACAAGCTAGTATTATCTTACCAATAAACCAAATATCATATAATCTTCCAAACAATTCTAAGAGCACAAAGCAGTCATAGTGTAGTGTATTTTACTAATATAAAGTAAATTTAATTTTTCTAATATAAAATGAAAGACCTCTGGATGCTTTAATATGAACATAAGGGCACAGTCTGAACCAGGATTGAAGTGTGAAGGCAGGAAAAAGCTGGAGTATATGAAATGCAAGATTAAGACTAAAACAAGGATTTTTTCTTTACTGTTTCCAAGAACTTGCATTAATTTGCTAATAGTGACATCCACATTTATAATGAAATTATGTGTTTCCATGGTTTCCATGCACATCTCACTGCTGTGTAACCCTGGCCATTACCTTCCTTTCTCTCATTTCCTCTGCTCTCATCTGTACATGCTGGTTTAGATTAAATTCAGCTGAGGTTTCTTCAGGGACCTCCAGAAAAATAACAACTTAGCATGGTGCTATTACTGATCAGGGTGTGTAGACATTATTATAGTAGATAACTAATGACTTCAGGATTAAGCTCTACTTTATAAAAAATTGTAAATCCCCACAGAGCTTGTTTCTCAGTAAAATTTCCTCCAAGTTGCCCCTTGGCTAGTCAGAATTTCTAGGAATGGAGATGTGCTTAGGGATCAGGTGATCCTGGATGTGCCAGATTTGTTCTGGTGCCACCACTGCAGGTCTGTGCTCTCCACCTGCGTGGTTGGTTGGGCAGATAAGACACCTACCTGTCTGTAGGGTCCTGGCTGCTCAGCAGCTTCACAGAGATGGGAGTGTTCCAGGAAATATGAAAGGCTTTCAGTGCAAAGCCTGAGCCTGTCCTGGTCAAGGTAAAGCTTTCCAAATCTTCCTGGGTTACCACAGGTAATGGATTGGCCATTTCTTGGAGGCTGGCTTGGGGGAAAAATGTGGCAGAAAAGAAAAAAGTTTTAAGAGGTTTTTTTGTCACAATTACCAAAGGTCAGTGAAGTTGCACCCCTCCCTTATTTCCCAAAAAACAAATCCAACAGCCTTCCTTTTACCACTCTGTGTCAGACTTTCCTTATAAACAGAGGAAGAATGCACTAATTGCAAAGGAGTGTCTGGACCATAACTTGCCATTTGAGGCTGCAAGGTGCTAATTAATTGCTCATCATCATTTCTATCTGATGACTTTGATATATTAGACCATTATTGATAATATAAAATGTGATTTTAACGTGATACTGAATTATGTAGACAACAAACTAGCATCTTACAGATGTATGCCAAGCAAATAATTTCTCCACTTCTCATAAAAAAGGCAATTATTCAATAACTCATGTCAGCATGCTCTGCATCATTCTTGCACACATCACACATGAAAGCAAAAGCATGGTAAAAGGCAAATTCCCTGCTATTGTGAACTGTCAGAACTCTGCTACATGGAGCTGTGTCTACATAGGAACCACTAATTTGGGCAGTACAGTTTCCATCCAGGACCTCTCCAGGGCCAGCTGCACATCTCACACACTTTGCATGGCAACACACATGGATTAGAGACAACTTCTGCAAAGCATTACTACATGAGTAACATTTCTAATTACATCTGTGAAGCTCCATTAGACAAGAGAGACCTAAAAAGTGAGTGGTAAAGGAGGAACACTAGCAATCTAAGATAACAGATGGCATCAAACAGATGGTGTTGGCAAGGATTACTGCAAGAGCAGTGGTCAGTGAGTCAGAACTCTTCAAACTCCCTTTAGGGTCCAGTAGCCCAGGGCTAGAAAAGGAAACATGAGGGAACTGAAGTAACTGTGAAGGACTGTTGAGTGGGAATTGTGTCCTTTCAGAAGATGTGCTCTACCAAAAGAGCTCCTGGGATGAAGAAGGCCTCGAAGTCCAGAAAACCTTTTCTCCACAAGTAAAATAGAAACAAAAGCCTGAAGATAAGTTTGCCTGTGATCTTGGCTGAACTGTTTCTGGTTCACTAATATTTTATTGTTGGTTAATCTCAGTCTCTTCCTGTAGGCACATTCACAATTTAAGCTCAGTTTTGCCTCTAACCACTATCAAAATGCAAAATGCAGCAGCTCATTTACCAGTTCAGCTTTAACTGTATTTGATTCTGATAGGAAAGCACAGTTTTGCTTTTTGTTAGATTATTGTAGTTTTAAAAGGTGCTTCTCTGGGTGTTTCCTTAAAGAAGATGTGAGGCTGACAGGTTAACAGTTTCATAAAATTCGAAAAGGTTCCTCTGAATGAAGATAATTTTCTAAATGAGCCATTTGTTCCTTCAAGTTGCAAAGACAGACCACACAAATCTACCAATTCTGAGTATAAAGGAGGTAATCAAAAGGCTGGCAGAAGCAAAATTATGTCTAATTTTTATTATATACAGCAATAAAAAATAATTTAAATACCAAAAAAATTTACTCAACTCCAAACATAGTGCAAGGAAAATCAAATAATGATTTTATCACCTAAACCATTCCTGAAAGTATTTAGTTTTCTTTAAAATTTAATCAAGTAATAATATAAGCATTTTTAAAAGTCTTGCTAACTGGCTGCTTAGATAAAAATTAAAGCTAATTATCAGCTCCTATTCTGGATTTGCAAAATCTAATATAACTAGAGATTTTTTAAAATAGAAACAAAAACCACTTCAGTCTTTACAGATACAAACCATGTCATGACATGCGAAGCACCATTCCCCCTGTGTCTGAGTTTCCACATCTTTGTATAGCAAGGTACCAAGACATTCTTTCAATAATTCTGCTCTTTTGAATGCTTTTTCTTTTAAAATTCCATTATCAAACCCAAACCCCAATATTCCATAGGTGACCTACACAAGGAACAGGGTTGTATTATTTTTCAGTAAGACACTCAAAGTCTTGGATAACTTTGTCATCCTCCCCAACTCCATGGGCAGGAGCATGAAGAAGACTGCTATAAAGCCATTTATTCCAAGTTTCTAATTATAAGGTAACTAAAAATACTAATTCATAGCAAAGATGTTTCCTTACCATGAGAGAAACTCTATGTTAATATACATATGTCTCAGGGAAAGTTACTGGAAATAAAAAGTCAACTTACCTCTGGAAATACGAACATAAAGGCTATGGAACAATGAAATGAAACTGCTGTAGATGCCAAGTGTGAGTCAGCTTTGAACTGCATTTAAACACAGCTCAAGTTTTCCTGCTGGTGAGTCAGCTTGGTTGTTGATCTCTCCTTTTATTGGCTGCCTGCAAACATTTAACATTTCCTGGTCAGATATACGAACTGTAACTCTTTAGTGACTGCAGATGAGAGCGATAACACAAAAAGATGTTGGACAGCTGCTTTTTTCACAATGAGGAATACCAAGAGGGAAAGGTCTATGAGTTTAAAATACCACATTGGATACAGCACAGGTATGGAATTATGTGGAGCTGCTCACAGACTGTGCAGCTGATGCTGATCTCTGCAGTGGCTCAAGCTGACAGCTTAGCATGAATGAGTTAAAAACCCCATAAACGTTTTAAGCTAAGTTGATCTTAAAACAGGAAATAAATGCTGGGTTTCTGGTAAGAGGGTGGTTAGGCATGGGGTTATATTGGGTTATGGAGAAGTCAGGTTCAATTGGCTGTCAAACAGCCCTACTGAAGAGGATGTAGGGGTTAGGGTGAAAGTCAGGCTGGTCATGAGCCAATAGTGTGCTCTCATCTCAAGAGGACAAAATTAGGTGCTGGGCTGCATTAGAAATGCAGTCAGGAAAGTGAGAGAGGCTATGGTGCCTCACTACCCAGAAATGGTGAGGCTGCTGCTGAAATACTGGAGTCAGCTTTATGGCCCTCAGTTCAGAGAAAATGTTGGCAAACTGGAGAGGATGCAATACAGAGCCACCCAGATGGGCCCTGGGGCACATACCTGACAGTGAGAGGTCAGGGCCAGTCTGGCTTCAGCAGGTGCTGGAGGCCGAGAGGATAATGGATGGGATTCCTACAGCTATCTGAGGGTCAGTTATGAAGATAGAGACAAATGCTTCTCCACAGTGGCAGATAAGCACCAGTGGTATAGGCAGATGTCTCAGCTTCAGAGATTGGAACCAGGTGCTAAAGAGAAAAATTCACCAGGTGGGTAATGCAGTCCTGGGATGGGCCACTCAGATTTCAGAATCTCCATTCTTTAAAGGTTCTCTAGACTTAGCTAAACAAAACCATGGCTGGCCTGATCCAGCATTGCCAGTAGTCCTGCCTTGAGCAGGGGGCTGGGCTAGAAAATTACATAAATCTGGTATATCTTTAATTTTGTGGAAACTCTACAGGGCCTAATTGTGTTCCTGCTAGGCCCCTGGCATACACATTCCCACTGAAGGCTGATGGGACTGCTGCATGCAAGGTGGAAACTGTAAGAGAGAGCAGTTGTTTCAGGTCATCACATTTTATGCAAACCAGTGTCAGTCAATGGAATTGTGTCCACAGATTTCAGTTGGTTTTGGATCAAATCCTAACCTCCCCCACTCCCAGGGAGGGAAGAAGCTGTAAGGAGTTAGCTAATCCTCCTGTGATCACAGGAAAGTCCCTGATATCATAAAATCATGTGGCTGGGGCTGTGTGGCCTGAGAGGAAGCACACTGTGAGTGGGAAGTGTGCAATGTGCTGTTTGCTGACAGCTGTAACTCTCTGCCCAGCACACCCCTCCAAGAGGGAAATTTAGTATCAGGGGGCAGAAGTAGCAAAGGTGAGGAAAGTGGGCTGTAACAGCCCTAGAGAAGGCTGGAAGCATGTTAGGTTATGTTACTGGGGCCACAGGATCCTCCTCCCCTTGGCTTTGATTTATCAACACCACATTCACTTTTGTCCATAGTCTACACTCCTGTAGAAAGTGCCTTAAAAATGTTTTCCTCTTTGTAAGGTGATGGCCTTTCTGGCTCAGACTGTGTTACCACAGAATCACAGACTGTTCAAAATCCATACAGCTAATTAAAGAAAGTTCGTCAGGGAAGCTTTGTAGACAAATTTGAAGGACTTAATTTTACAGAAATTCTTTGACACTTAAAGTAGTTTTAGGTACTTCTGTATTATTAGAATATCATGTGCTGGGGAAACAGAGTACTAGAACAATCCTGCTTTTGTTTACTCCTTTTGACTATTGTTTTCAGCTTAAAACAAAACCTCAAAAAAAAACCCCTCATAAAACCATAAAGCTTAATTTTAATCCACATGTGGAGAAAGCAGAAATATACAGGCCAATTTGCAGTGCAGGTCTGAACTAATTAAACATCTTTATTACCAAACAAGTTAATTAAAAAAAAAAACCTCAGTATTTTACTTACAAATAATTTATCTCACATCATATGAAAGCTTTTAAATAATGGGCGAGGAATAAACCTCTATAGGCTCCCACAAGGGCTGTCTTGTGCGGAAATCAGTTAAGAAAACAAAAGTTTAGTTTGACTGTAAATTGTTGTGTTTGTTTGGATTTTGGTTTTAATTGTAATTATGTAAAATACTTGGAATAAGACTTAGCACCAAAGAATAATGGGTAATACAGATATTGAGTTGTTCTCATCTCCTATGCAAAACTTTCATTCATTGCCACAGAGGCTAAATACATGGATACTAGCGAAGGATGGACATTCCTGCCAAAAACAGTAGCTGCTTGATGCCTAAAGGTTGTGTGCTGTTCTCAAGGCCAGGGAGAGACTGAGTTCCACTGGAAACACCATTGAGTGCACTTCCACCCATATGGAAGGGGAAACAATGAACAGAAAGGTAATCTGAAGTCCATTTAAAATGACAATTTTGTGAGTGTCTGCAGGATTCCTTTTAGCACGTGAATCCAGCCATCAAACAAGGATTGGAATTACACATAGCAGATAGCATCTGACTATAACTGCAGGAAGAATTCCAAGACAGAATGTTATTTCTCATATGTACATTCATGCTAAATGACAGCACAAGTCTTTCAGAAGAGTCACAGATCTAAAAAAACCTGGAGACCAGTTTTTATCCCATTCAGAAGACAAACAAAACTGACCCTCAGATTGTCAAGGAATGAGCAGTTAAAAACCATCGTATTTATTTATTTACTTTCGAACTATCCAAATAAGGTCTTTTAAAGCCTAACCATAACAATGCAAGAACTAGAATTTTTGCTTTTTTAACCCAAACTTATTTTGTGACTCACTCACAAGCTAAGACAGTTCATAGGGAACATAAATGTGTTCTTAACAACACCTTGGCATCCTGACATTAGGAATAATAATGACACCTAAAGAATAACAGTCTAAGACACAAGTGGTTTATAAGTCTTCCCCTCATAACAGTCAAACAAAGTCGATCCAGTTACAATCAAATTTAGATCAAAATGGGGGTTTTACAAGCAGCAGCATTAAAGGACCACAGCATAAGACAAAGCATTACTAGAGCGAGTGTGTACAATGAAAGAATGACACAGGACCAGAAGATCGAAGCATTAAGATGACCCAAATACCAAAGCCTCTGATGCATATTCAGTAAACACTGCACTTGGATATTTCAGAAGACTTCCCAGCATCATTTCTCAATCTGGCTATTCCAGTTGAGTATCTGGGCAGGATAACTTTTGCCAAAGATGTAGGGTCTAAGGTGCCTTTTTCTTTGACATTTCATTTATTTCAGGAGGCCTCACAAGAAGATAATGTTAAAATGCTGTAGGTTTTGGATTTGCAGGATTCAGATGCTATGTAGGTCACTTTTATAAAAGCTGGGCTGTAGTGCATGACTGCTGCCAATTATATGATCATCTTTCTCTGGAAGACAGGACTCCAAACAGGCACAATACTCCCTCACTGTAATGGAATACTTTAGGATACAAAAAAATATGGTGTCTGTTTTCCATTTCATGGATTTTCAGTTGAAATAAGCCTTCCTTTTCTACTTTTTATGTTTCATTAAAAAAAATAGTTTCTACAAATGCCCATACCATGCTATTTTGGGAAATACTCACTACATTAATTTTGTCATTAATGAGATGACTAAACAAAGGGTATCACAGCATCTGGCCTTAGGCAATTTCAATAAAGTGAGCTGTGCCAAGCACCTCTGCTAATTAAATTCTACCACACAAATGTATTGATTCTTTACCCAATTATTTATACAGTGAAATCTTAAACAGGTATGACACAGTAATTCATGTAAATGGGAACAAGATGAAGAACTCCCAGACTGCAGAGAACTTAAAGGATCTTGTTACAAGTGCCCTAGTCCTCATCCCAAGCGACTGTGATCTGTTTTGGAACATGATGTGCCAAACAGTATTAAGACAGGGTGGAGGAATGCTAAACCTCCAGGTCTGTCAATTATGTACCTGCAGATAAGAAGTTCTAGTAAGCTAATGGTGAAATATCAGAGGCCTACATTGTGTGACCTTGCTGGGAATGTGTGGCAGAGGTGAAGCATTATAAGCAGCTTCCAAAGCCTTCACACATTCCAAGCAAACCCCAAGCTCTTCTAGGCAAAGACATAGTGAGCACTCCCTCCTTGCACTACGAAGGATACCTGTTCCAGGGTGAGGAATATTCCCAGTATGTGCAGCCATATTCACCAATCCCCAAAAGAAACTTTTCCTCTAGAACAGCACAACACAAATCTCTTTTCCAATGCCATGCCTGTCTCTTGGATTTTTCCACCAGAAAGCGGGTAAAGTTTTAATTGGCTTGATCCTAAGTGTTGCCTTTTCTCTACCTGTTAATTCTGGAGTGTGCCCCATCTGGGCACACATAACCAACAACAATTTTTTGAAAAGTCTGATTTAGGCCAAATGCTGTTTTTCAGTTGCAGGGCTGATTTGTGTTCATTTGGAGATTTTTTTTTGTTTGGTTGAAATTTTTTCAAAGTTGCAACAATGTGTACATTAAAAGCATCTGAAAGACACAGATTGCCACTGATTTCCTTTAAGCATTGGTATAACCTGGCCTGCTTGGAGGACACTTGCATTTAGTGCCGTGGAGAAAGACTTCTGAATTGCTGCAGTAAACGTCAGTGGACGTTCGGTGAGCTAGGAAAACATTCTATTTATGGTGAAATATATTCTTTGGATTTGGTCATTAGCATACTCAACTGGAGTTAAGTCAAACACTGCCAGAGATGAAAACTTCCTTCTCCTCTGTGGAAAGTGGCCAACTAAAACAGAAGACGTAAAAAGTAGAGAATTTACCTTAGTTTCCCACAGTTTTCCCACCACCTGTCACGTAATCCTTTGCAGACCAAAAGAGCCTTTGTCAACCTTAAAAATTTTAGCTGGGCTAGAATCCACCATGAGTGATATGAAGAGACAGCATCTAAAAAAATGAAAGGAGGTCTTCTTATAAAAAAAAAAAATCTTCTTATGGAACGTCAATCCTGTTCAAAAATTATTAATAAAGTAGTTTTAATAGATCTTGCAGTAATCGAAGGGCTAAGTTTCAGCTTTCATTTGGAGGCTGCCAAATCAAAACCATCTGAAATTCTATTCATTACAGACCCAAAACTTTGGAGGACAATGAAAAGAAAACAAGACATTGTTTATTACACATAGTCCATCAAAAGCATATTAGTTTGCATGACTGAAACATTTTTGAGTGTTTGAGTTGGTAACATTGCAAACAAGCTCCTCAGAGGAGGCTAAACATTGCAGTTCTTTGACTTTTGCTTAGCACTGAGTTCTGGTAAATTTTTTAATGGCTTAGTCCTTGGAGATCACTATCATTTCTCCTGTGAAAGTGATGAGAGAACAGGGACACACAGCAAGAGAGACGTAGGCAGTGTCCAAACAGGCTAGAGAGCCCAAGTGCTCTGTCCTGTGATGCCTGTGTGCTCTTTGGAAGTCATAGCAAAGAAACTTGAGCCAAAAAATATGGTTTAAGAAAATGTTGCAGTAATGCAGCATAATCTTTTGGGATTAATATGTTGACTCTTTTAATTATCAATGATCTACCCGTTTTAATACAGGCAAATGAACTTCACTGAAAAGTAAACAGTTCTAATAATATGACTGTATGTAATTTTTTGACTTTTGCTTTTGACAGCTGAAAATAGCAGCGTGGCATGAGTGAGAACAGCCTCTACTGGGTGGACTTTGTTGTATTGTGTTCTTTCCAGGAAGTGGTATCAAAAAGCAGTGACCTGTTGCAAATTCCCCCATTGTACTGCAAGAGACAAAAAACCCCAAGGCTTATCTCTGTCCTCAAGTGACAGATACTCCCATTTCCTCTCAGCTTCAGTAGAGCAGGGAAGCAGATATCAAATCAGACAGCTCTATGGTAGATATTAAAAAGGAAACATTTAGAATTTGTGCAAAAGCTGATAACCCCTAACACTGGCAAGCTTAGGGAAAAGCCATTGTGCTCCCAGCTTACACAGATGCCAGCTGTAGGCTCAGGTCCAAGACTGGGAGAAGCAGCTGGCATTAAGTGTATTTGCACATCTCTAGAACATTTTCCTCTTAAAGCAAAATACAACAGCAGATATTTGACAGTGTGTGCACCAAACTCAGACAGTAACAGGGGTTGCGCTGCCACTCAGAAGCAGCTTAAGGGGATGAAGCAAGGCACAAACAGGAGTCACATGAAGGTCAAAGGGGAATGTCAAATGCCACAGCCCAGATACAGTACAAGCACCAGTACAAGCTGGCAACAACCAGGTGGAAAGCAGCTCTGCAGGAGAGAACTTTGCAGCCCTTAGTAGGAAGGCAGCTGAATGTGAGAAGCAAGGAGTCTTTGTGGCAGATAAAGACAAACATCCTGGGCTGTATTGGGAAAAATGCTGCCAGTAAGTCAAGAGAGATCTTGCTCAGCACTGGTGAGACCACATCTGGAGTTGCATTCTCTGCTCTGGGCTTCCCAGTGTAAGAAGGACATGGACTGAGTCTAGCAAAGAGTCAGGAAAATGATAATAAGTAAATGGAATATCTGTGAGGAGGAGAGGCTGAGAGAATAAAGATCGTTTGGCTCAGAGGGATCTTTCTGATATACATAAACTCCTCATGGGAGGAAGCAAATATGGACCAAGACTCAATGTTGCCCAGTGAAGGGACAAAAAGCAATAAGAAGAAATTGAAATACTGGAAACTGCTTTACCATAGGAAAACACTATAAATGTGATTGAACAGTTAGACAGGTTGTGCAGAGAGGTGGAAGTCTCCATCTTTAGAGGTGTTTAAAACTTGGCTGCACATAGTCTTATAAGCACAGCCTCCACTAGACCTGTTAACACTATTTGACTTGAGTTCTTACATATGGCTCCATCAGATAACCAAAATTAAGCTTATCTAACAGCTTTTCAAATATTTTTTCCTGCCCCATGACATTGTGAGGAAATTGGGGTCAGAGGCTCATGAGTTTCATCACTACCATTTCTTGCTTGCCTCCAGAAAACAATTGCTTAAGTTTCCTGTCCTATATCTCTAACTGGGCCAAAAATTCTTTGACTTGTGCTATACCTGGTCTTACTTAGCAATGGAACTGGCAACTTTGCTAAGCTGCTGTAACTGTAAAAGCTCAGCTCCTGACTCATCCAAAGTGTGCAGTAGATTCTCTCTGCCATGAAATAAAAAGGAATAAAGCTATCAGAAATACTGATGATAATAATAGAGAGAACTATTAAGTCCTGACACACCAACAAAACAGCTCAGAGAAGAAACACAGCTGAGGGTTTGAGCTTAAATGCAGTTCCTGAGCCAGTGGGCAGAGCACATGTGTGGAGGTCCCAGATGAGGCTGATGAGGACAATGAGGGATTCTTGGTGCTCTCAGGGCCCTGGCAGACAATAAATCCCAGTAGTCACAGTTTATCATCCCTTCAAGGTAGGCTATTTGAAAGAGCTGTGTTTGTAATAAAGGGTTTAATGTAGATTTACTAGGCCGTAATGAATTTTTAATCTGTAATTGTTCAGTAGGCTTTGGTAGGATCTGTTTCTGAATGTCTAACACTGATCTTGAAAAGAATAATTTTACTACCATTGTATGCCATAATTTTGCTTTCTTACAGTTCTCATTAGCTATTGGCAAAAGCTACAGATTTAATACTGTTATCTCTTCTGAAAAAATCTCTGAATTTAGTGCTCTAAATGTCTTCTCCCATCTCTTTTTAATGATAAGCCTAAAAATGCATATTTTGGCACCCTAGTGAATAAGTTTTGTTTCTTTTAGCACAGGGAGTGTTTCACAGACATTGAAAGTTTCATTCCTGTAATTTCCTTCTAGAGAAAAGTTATGATTCACTTAGAGGAACTTATCAGCTGGTGGAAAACCATTAGGAAAGTAACAGAGAAAACAAGTTTCTCTAAATAGTTTCTACAAGGCTTTGCATGAGCCAACTTTTCCCCAAAGCAGTAGTTAACTCATTGCAGTCTCCTGGAGTCCAGGAGATGAAGTCTTTGTTGTTGTACATGGCCGTAGGTCTAGTTAGTGTGTAAAATCACAAATGCCACAACTATGATCAGCTTTGATGTGAGAATGGCATGTAGAAAACACTGCATGTGACTATTTGCCAAAGCTGTCTCCAGGCTTCAGTGCTGTTGGCAGATGCAGAAGGATTCCCCTGTTCAGGAATCTCTCTGCAGGCACACAGTGGCCACTGCCAAGAGCCTCCTGACTACCACTGACCTTGGTGGAAGTTAAATACTCCCTGTACTGGATGAGTATAATGAAATGAAAATAAATACTTAAAGGTGATTAAAGATGCTAAAAATTAAACTAGCCTTGTCATGTGAATATACTATATTGAGGTTTTGACACATTACTTCCCATTTGCTTCTCTGTTTTGTCTCCATAGAAAGTGCTGTGCATACTTAGAAAAATCAGTGTAGATGCTGAATCTCAAAGACAACAATGCTTCATTTCATGAGGTAACATGTCAGTTTGGGAATTAAAAAATTAGCTTATTTTTCAAGCCACTGAGTTCACAATGCTGTATCTACAAGAATAAAAGGTGTTAAATGAAATGTATTTTTATTTTAACTCCTTGTAACGTGATATAATTTACTTTTGTCCAGCTGCTGCATTACTGCTACTTCTGTCTCGTCCTCTGAGTATTGGGAAAAATGTGGTTGTGTTTCTTTTCTGCTATTTCATAAGTGGGGTTTTCCGGTAAATTTTTGTAGCCTAGCTTGCAAAACATCCACTTTCATTCTGAATGTGTGGGAGCTAATTTTAGTTTCACTTTAGAGGGAAACTTTTCTCCTTTACAGCATGGTGGAACATAAATGCTTTTCCTTTTTACCAGTTCTGCTTACAAGGTGAATCTCAAGATACTTAGCAGTGTCATAAATGTAAGGAGGAAAATAAGGAATATTGCAGTTTGAAAAAAAACAGGTTGGAAAACTGTTGGTTTGTTTTAGGCTCTGGAGCAGCTCCCTCAGTCGGCTGTATTGTGTAGCTGCTGTTTTCTCTTGCTTTCACAAATTTGCTTTCTTTCCCTTTGTTTTACCTCATTGCTTGGGAGAATTATCAACTGTAGCTGAAGCAAGGCTGATCTACATTCACAGTGCTTAGCACAGAAAGGTTCTGATCAGAGACCAGAGAGTCACTGTAGCAGTGCTGAACAAGTAGGTATAAAGTGAAATGATAGAGATGTACAAAGTGGAAGGCACTACTAAAAATAATGGTAATAATGGTAGGGGAGTGGAGTGACATGGTGAACAATAACATGGTATTTTCTATATTATCTGAGAAGATATTTAAGCAAGGAGTCTCATGTGAACTGGATTTTGAGCTTAGAGCAGAGTTGGTAGGTAAGGGAGAGAGCAGAAACCTTCACTTCTAAGCTCAGAAGAGAGAATTGTTTTTAAGGCTCCTCTGTAGGAGGCAGAAAGGTTAGTGGTTCCAGCAGGCATCTGGGAGGGTGCTGGGTGTGGGCAAAGGGCTGCACAAGAGCAGGAGCCTTAAGGGACTGCAAACTGCAAGATCAGCGTAGGCATGAAGGATTGTGAAGAGAATGTGTCCCTCCCTGCTCTGAATGTCACAACAGGCTCCCAGTGCTCTCTCCAGGTTTGTCAGACACACCTTCTGCTTGTGTGTTACACTAATCTCACCAGTGCACTTTCCAGTGTAAGGATGGGACTTATCCCAGTGTGCCCACAGCAGAGGTGCTGGTTGTCCTGAGGACTCTGCTGTGCCTTGAACGGCAAGGACTACATTCAGGCTGGTTAAAATACACTCCATGTGCTGGAGGGTTGGACAGGACTGCTGGAGAGGGCAGCTTCAACCTCAATGGCTATCATGGACACTGAGGGTGAAAATGGTGCATTACTTTGTGGGATTCAGAGTGTAAAACAAACAAACAAAAATGTTAGGAGGAGTAGAGCAGCCCTGTCTCATTTTAGCCATGGCAATGGCTTATTCTTAGGTGGTGGTGGTGGTAAAACTATTTGTAATTCAGAAATCAGCACTAAAAGCTCTGTACAAATCAATTATTGTGTATTGATGCCAAAAGCAGGGAGCTGATTACCTGTATAAGCTGAGGATGAAAAAGCCACTTTAATCCTAAAGTAACCATAGAGACTACTAAACACCTGTAAGTAAGCAACATTTTTCATTTAACTATGAATTTTTCACAACCGAAAGTTCTCAAAAAAGCTGCTGAAAAGATCTTTTATCTCCAGATATTTATTTTTGCCAAATCTTAGACTACTGGTGATAACGCATTTGTTGTCTCAGAAAGATTTAGTATATTTTTTGTTGCTGTTTCAAAAAGTCAAACAGCTAACACTCAGTGAGTTCATAGATGAAAAACATAAGCTGAAAAGCCACCAATTTACCTATTACTCCTGGAGGAGGGATGGTATCACAATTGGTGCTATGAACACCACTCTGACACCAGGCACGATAGGAATCCATTCCATGGATCTAGCAAACTTAGCAGGCACATTTGGAAACACAACTAGAGGACAGCATTCAGGAATGCTAAGTGAATATACATACTTACTGGTACAGAGTATGTATTTGCTTGATATCCTTAAAATAATCTATTTATCCCAGATTTCTGGGTTATTTTTACACTTAGCTCCAAGGAATGTTACAAATGCAGTGCCAATATGGCAGAAGTTCAAAGCATTCTAAATGTATAAATCCAAATTATTACTTGGCTCAACCATGAAATATGTTGCAAGCATTTGATGTTTTGTAAAACTTCCAGAATTTTGTGAAACCAGAAGACTATTGGTGCCAAGATTAACAAAAGGTGAATCCTGACTGCCAGGACTCAAAGAGAAAATAAAGTAGCAACTACAAAGAAGTTTGGTTGATGTAGGTTTTGAACAAAATCACAGAAAAGCAAGGAAAGTATTCAGCTGAGAAGTAATCAGAATATACTTTCAGCTAACATATTTTAATAGGATATATTTATTTCTGAGAAAACTAACTTTATTCCTTGAGATTGGAAGTTCAGAGAGTACCTGCCCAGATAAACAGTTTTGGTACAAGTTTTACTATGCTATGACATTTCAAATAAAAGGTTTTAGAAAAATAAAGAGGCCCTTTATAAACATTAAGCAGACATGAAATGGAGCATGAGCTAGTTTGCAGGAAAACCTAAGAAAGCAGTTGTTGGGGAGAACTGCTATTTATTAGATTTGTCACAGTAGGGCTTCACAGTGGTTTGTAGAAGACAAACCCTGTCTTCTAATCTGAAAGTGAATGTGAAAGCTGATAAAATTTTGTGAGTGATGCAAAACAGTAGTAGAATATTAAAAAGCAATAGAGAAGAGAACTAGGTTATTTGCTTGCTGAGCTCATGCTGGCAAAATGCATTTGTCATAAATGTAGGACTGAAGCTACTGTATCATGAAGCAAAGAAAAATGTCAGCTTGCCTGGATGGTAAGACTTGTTCTGGAAGTCAGTACCTCCAAAACTGAACTGAAGGCAAGGGCGACAGAAACAGGTGGGTGATGTTTGTGTAGAGAGCACCAGCAAGGTGGAAATCCACATGCAGCTCCAGCACATCTCTAAAAAGAATGAAAAAATACCAAAAAAAGCAAATAACGGTTTGCCAGAAAATCTTGGGTTCAGCAAAAATGCCTCACAGCAAGACATTGGAGAATGTTATGGCTCATTTATCAAAAAGAGAACATGGAATAACTTGTTTAGGGGGTTTAAACTCTTCCATGGGAAACGAAAATGGGACTTTTAAAGAAAAAGAAAGGACACAGTAATGAACAAATGCCTGATACAGAAACACATTGTGAAATAGAGACACACTTTTTAAATACGGAGTGATTGATTATAGGAATCTGCTGCTTCTTGATGCCTGCGGCTGGAGGGTGTGAGTGCAAGTTGGCTGCTTGCTGCAGCCTGATTTCACCACACAGGGTCAGTGTGAGATCACACAGCTTTGCTCTGCCTCAGCTCTGACTTTTTGAACAGAGGGCAGTCATGCTGGGCCAGTGCAGGGACAGACTCAAATTCCTCACGTATGGAATATATGGTCCCTTGGAGGACTGAGTGGAAAGAGAAGATTTAGTCATGGGAGGGAAGGGGAAGAATACCATTTTTCCATATTTCCTCTGCTGACTTGGCAGAATTTGTGGTTTCTCAGTACTTCTTGAGGATGCTTTAGGACATTTGTTTTCTCATGGATGAAGTAGAGACACAAGCTGAAAACAAGCATCCTCATCTTCTAGTTTGTATTGCTTTTCTTTGCCACGTGGATGCTGTGGAGCATCATGTACAGGCATTATGCTTTTTACAGTTGGTTGGTATTCTTCTGATCCAGCACAGGAAAGAGAAAGTGTCATCTTGTGGTTAAAGAATGGGGCTTGATATCATTATGAGAGTAGTTTTTGTGAGAGTTGTTCAGAGTTCATTTAATGCTGATACTATCCTTGATAACCAGTGAAAACATTCAAAATAAATTCTGGTATCTTCATGCCAGTAACTTCAAAAATAATCTTCTGGAGGTTTAAGCCCTTCTCTTTATTAGGAAAAAGAGGAATGTTCTTAACTTGAGGTAAGTATGCTTGTTTTTGGAAAAAAGCGTAGTTTTAACTTACCTGAAAGAGGTACTATCAGCAGGTTTGATTTAGCTGAACAAGGATGAAATAACATCAGCTGTGCGGTAGAGGTCACTGCTGCATTACTTGAATAAATTTGGCTATGTGTCTAAGAGGCCTGACCAAAAGGATTTCTAGTTCACAGTAAATATTTGGATTTCAATGAAGTTAACATTTCCCTGAAATTTTTATTTTTTTGAAACAGAGAAAAAGCACCAGGTAAGCTATATATACAGAACTTGTACTTCCAGGGTTCTGCAGATATTTGAAAAACATAGTCTGGACAGTTCACAGACTGATAGGGAATTCCCAAAGACAGATCCAACACGAGCAGATATTTTCACATCCTGCACAGAGATTATTTCCAATCACAGCTGAGCCAGGTTAGTATTAAAGTAAATTTCTGGGCTTCATTACACAGTTTTGTACATTCTGGCTCCCATCTGGGAGATTATGTAAGTGTGTCCCTAAGCTCCCTGAGGAGGGTTTTAGAATTCAGGAGGTGCATTGTGAGATCAAGGCTTGAGCTCTCAGGAGAGGTAAGACCAGATCTACTGTGGACCTTTCTGCACCCCACACTCAATCCTCCAAGCAAGCCTTCCTTCATGTGGCTGATTCTATTTAACTACTGGTTAATAGGATCATGTCTTTGGGCTATATTTTTCAACCGGAAGTTCTGGATTATTGGATCCTTAGCTCTTTTTTCAATACAAGTCACAAGCTTTCTCTTCTCTTTGAATTAACAGTTTGCAGCTCTGTTAGGAATTGAGTCCTCAGGCTCTCTGAAAAGCCAGTCCAAGTTATTTATTGAATGAGCTATCAGCACAAATGGAGAAAAGTATGAACATAAAGCTCCAACAACTGTGGATCTGCCCCTACCAGTGGTAGCCCTGCAGTGGATACAGAGGGTAAAGCTCCAGTCATTATGGATCTTGCTGGACTCAGTTCTAGCTGAACATTGTTAAAGCAGGATTGAATATGGATTCCATCATCAGTTTATACAAGGAGCTTGTATAACTGTCTCCTGGAACATCACCAGATTTTGGAAAGTAGATTCTTGCATACTATGATCACACATAAGTGTTGGCATGAGGAAAAGATTCCTTCGGTTAATAAATAAAACCAAAATGTCCCAGGAAATCATAACATAAGCACTGTTCCAGAGTGATTCTGGCACTTGTCCCTGGCCTTAAAAGTCCTCTATATTGTTCCATTATAGTCTGTTCTGTTCCTAATTATTTAAGAACTGAAGCACCTTGGATAAATTCCCACCTGATGCTGTTGGGCAAGGGCTGTGGAGACCTTTATATAACTGTCCTTCAGCTGTGAAAGACAGCAGAACATCAGCAACACAGGCTGGAGAGCAGCAGTGACAGAGGAAGTTTTAATCAAGAATGGGAATAAGTGCAAAAATGTGTTGGTGATTCAAGCAAGCTGCACTGGAGTTGTGCTGCAATCCTGCTCCCAGTTAGCCAGGAATGTCTGGAGCAGATGAAATATTCAGCTGTCTGCAGTACTGACAGTGCAAAGCAACAGAGATGAGCTTTTCTAGAAGCATCCAAGGGACTTGAGTGCTTTCTGAAACCTTAGCCAGAAACTTCTGTTGTAGGTAACACTTGAGCTATAAAAGATGATTAGTGAGATAAAAACAAACAAACAACCCCAAACATTGTTTTAATATTTTAGTTAGCTCTTAAGTAAAGCAAAAAATGTGAGATATTTCCTGAGTCAATAGCTGATCTTGCCAAAGGCTACAATCAGCACTCAGTCAAGAGTGGTACTTCATCCTCATGATCCCTGACCATGCCGAAATAGTTTTAAAACCTCCTGCTCCCTTGACTGGTGTTTTACTGCTCATTCACCTTCCTTCTGATAATTTCCCTTGACATATCTTAAGAAGTTCTTCCAAATACTTTCTCCTGTTTTCTGCATGTGGGAGGCCCAAATGCTTTTCTGCTCTATTTTTTGCTATGATTCATATACAAAATTATCCACCATCACCTGTTGAAGACTAAGAAAACTACCTTTTTGTCATCTATCCAGAAGAGGGCCTTAGCTAAAAGTGATACTTATGAATAATTGAATGATGTGTGAAATTCAGCATGGCTGAACAGAACAGTTGAGGCTGAAAAAGCCCTCTGGAGACCATCTAGTCCAACCCCCTTATTTAGAGCAGGCTGTGAGCAGTTAGGTTTGAAATATATGCAAGAATGGTCTACAAAACCTATTGCAGTGTTCAGCCACCTTTACTGTAAAAGCAGGGCTCAGCTTTCTCCCACCTTCTGCAAGTGATTTTATTCAAGGCCCTGTGGAGGTCATTGTCCTGCTTGTCAGAGAGCTCATTTTGGACTTAGATTTGATCTCTAGGTTCTCACTCATTCTTGCTGCGGGACAAATACAACAGCTAAATCTTTACCAAGATTCATTCTCCAGCTGAATTCTCAGACTGAGATATTGTCTTCCTTTCCCCTGATAAAACTAGGCTGGGCAATCCAGAAGGGTTCATGGAAGGGTGTTTCTTTTAAAGTCTTCCCAGCCTGCTATGTTGGCTCATTGCTTTTTACGGTTCTCTCTCCTTGCTGTCCATTCCCAGCCCATGTCTGCTTCAGTAAAAGTGCAAAGTGCAGAATGAAGAACCAAATCAAGACACTGTGATTTTACAGTACAGCATCCTGTCCTATCTGCTCTCCACAGAGCTCTGCAGCAGCCTTTTGTATTTTAAAATCCATTATCATGCCTCAGCCCCTTCCTCTCTGGAATGAACAATCCTAATTCTTTCAGTCATTTCCAGTGTCACACTTTTCTCAGTTTCTCTTCTCTATGGACTATACTTTATTTTCTGTTTATTTATTACGTAGAAGCAGCATGTGGCTTGGTTCTTGAAACTGGGAATAAATCACTGATTTGTCTCATATTTTCTGGGTAGACTGGATGGGTTCTGAAGGCAACTTTAAGAAACCATAAGAAATTGCAGTATAGAAGTTCCTAGGGTGAAGTTTGGGACAGCAGTTCAGTTTTCTTTGTCCTGCAGTAAGCACACTGACTATTCTAGATTATCACTAATGATATCTAGAGCAGAACTGACCTTTTCATTCTTACTGGAAGTTTGTGGTGTTTTACTTTGAAACCAGCATATACTTAAGTCTTTGTGGTATCCTGTGCATATCATCCTGGATGGAAAAAGCTTGCACTGGCATGTGAGTGAGATCATTTGTACATTCAAATGCCAAATTCATGGCATGAGCTATAAGCACTAATAACAAAGTACATCCATGTGCAGATTTATTTCAGTTTCTTTGGACAGGTTTAATATTGGTTTGCCTGTTGTCTACCAAGTGCTACATATTTTAAGCGACTAAAAAGACTTCTTAAGCCCAGTTAGTGAATCTGTGGAATCTAAAATACAAATCCCTAATCTGTTTCTGGACCAAAGTCCCAAGCAGAAAGGGGGAGAGAGCAGGACAAGAGATGTTTAGCAACAGTCTGAAAGAATGTGGGTGCAGCATTAACTGAGAGAGCAGAACCAAATCTGGACCATGGTGCCAGAAAGGTTTTGTACAAGGGGGATTTGTAATTTGGAATGTTCCAAGGACACATGATTTTGGAATGCTTTGGAACAAGAAAAAAGTTATTTTTCTGTGTGGTTTTGTGTTTTGCAGGGTTTCTTTCCTTCCCTTCAGTTACCTAACACTGTCTTGAGTAGGCAAACTTAAATTACCTTTTTCACTATCTAAATTTCTGCAGGAAGGTTTTTTTTTCCTCTACATTTCCTTTTGTCTACATATCTACATTATCATAATTGTGTCTTCAATTTAACTGCACAATACTTTTAGTTGGACAGTGGTCTTTGAAAACAAAAAGGACATTCACTGTTATTTAGCATGGTGTACTAATCTGGGTGTGTTTTAATTTCCACTACAGTAAATATTTACTGGATTATAAATAAGATTCCTAACTAAACAAATCCTTCCAATGAGGAGGATCTAGAAGGAAAAGGATCCAATCTGAGTTGAGACAGGAATGTCAGTTCTTTAAATGTTTGTGTGTTATAGGAAAACAGCTCCTTCATCTAATGAATTTGCTTTCTCAAAATATCTATGCATACTCTTGTCTCATTTAGAATGAATGTGAAACTTCTTCAATATAAAACAATCCATGATTTCCCTAGTCATTGGTGGGGACAAACACATTTTCATGTAGGACTGTGCTCAGGTTAGTGGACTAGAAGTTAAAGAAGCTGGCTATCAAAACAAAAGGCAGAGATAATTTCAAAGCTACTCTGTGAGGAAAAGCCACTTAAACTTATTTGAACACAATGCAACACAGTTGCATTCTCAAGATAATTTATTTTCAATTTCTATTAAAACATGTGCCTGGCAGTAGTACTGTTCTCTGAATCATGGTTACAAAATCCAATGGAAAGTTACCTACTTGTAGGCTTTTCTGCCTGTAACACTGGCATTGGGATATAAATGATAGAGTGAAACTTTATTTCTTCTCCAATAAGATGAAGTGGATGTGTAAATCCTGACTAACAAATCATTCTATCAATAGTCTTTGGACTCTCTCTAGGAATATGGACTTACTGTCTTGCATTTCCTTTCTGAAGGTAAGCAGAGATGTAAGCTCTCTGATGAAGTTCTGGTGAACCTGGAGGAGTGTTCTTGTGGGTACATTGTGCAGCTGAGAGCAGAGACTTGCAAACCCCTGTTATGCTGTGTGTCTTCACAAATAGTCCAGATTTTCACTCTGGCAGCCAATAGATGCAGGGTACAAACCCATTAATAAAGACTAAGCTAGGTGAGGTTGGGAAAAGTTCCTTTATGCTACCCTATATTCCTATCCTAGATTTCTCAGTCAGAAAGGTTTCACATTTTTTTTTCCAAGTCAGTTAAATTAAACGCAAATAATAATAATACAGTGAGAAAATGCATATACCTTGCTCTTATGAATGGAAGCAACTGATGTGGTTGGAAGGAGAAACCTTTGCAGCAAATTGAAGTAGGAAGCATTTCTTAACAATGGATATGCAGCCTATTTAAGGCTTCAGAAGAGAAAAAGATAGTTTAAATGGGTAGAAAATTCTCAGATGGAACAGAAATTAATCTGGGGCATCTTGAAACATTTGAGTTTGACAGTCAATGCCCGGGAGACTTGCCTGGGACTCCAGGCTATGGAAGTTGCTGTCCACTGTGAGCTTCCCTTGGCACCTGGTCACTGCTGCTGCTGCTACCCCTAATTTTTGCACTCTCTGTAAAGACTCTGGAAGAAAGGAAATTATTGGAGGTGCCAGTGAATTCATAGAGCCAGAAGAGGGATAGAGGGTCAGACAAGGTGAGAGGGAACAGCTCATCCTCACATGAGGCTTGAGGCATTTTCTCTCACTGGAGAATAATTGAGATCTTCTTAATGTTTCATAGCCTTGTCATGTGCTCCCTGCAACTGCTTTGCCCAGAGGAAATATCAGTGGGAAACCCATGGGAATTTATTTCTGTATGTTTTATTACAGGAAGCTATACAGCCAAATTCAGTCTCCTCTTGCCCAGAGAATGATAAAATGTCCTGCTGTGCCAAACAGGCCAATTGTTTGCTTTTCTGTTGCCTGCTTTAGGAGAGGGATGTGATGAGGTAATGGATGCTAACCTGCTCCTGCAATTCAGGGAACTGTCTTACCTGTCCTGGAATCCAGATGTCAGAACTTCAGTGTTGTTTATGTTTAAAGTTTTTTAAACCCAAAATTACAGAGAATTCATTGCTCAGAGCACTGTCAGGAGAGCAGAAACAACTGACCAGAGATCTTATTTCATGCAGAAGAAAGTTGACTTTCTGTTTGAGTTACATGGGATAAGATAATCTCTATACATATTGTCATAACCAATTTTTCCGTTAGATCCAGAACTGTTCTGGAGGCAGTTAAATCTGTTTGAGCTGAATAAAATATTAAAAATCCTAAATTGCTCCTGAACCCACTTCCAGCATGCTCTAGTCTCTGCCACAGTTATTCCTCCAACAACTTCTGTTACTCCTGAAAACCATTTTGCCTGTGCTGCTTTCAAGGGACAGCAATCAATACTTAATTCCACACTGCTAAACCCCAAATTTTTTATTTATCTCACAATAGGAAATTTTCAGGGACTGTCCCTCAAGAAGATATTATACAACATATCTTCCCTTCCTTTCATTTTTCTTTTTAGCTTCGTTTAGAACACTGAGGCATGATTAATACTGAAGTGAATAAATGAATTTCTGTTCATTTTGTTGGCCCTTCCATTAGGGCCTGAGAGACCAGGTTAGATGTCATTCTTTCCAAATGCATTTATATAGATGTGTATACATTTATAATAACTACCAAAAGCTTAGGCAGTAGATTAATGGCCATGGAGATGGAAATAATCTATTTATCCATACGGCACACAGCAAAATAAGGAAAAGTTAGCCACCTTCTCCTGAATGTGCTTATTTTTTGTGTGGAAAAATGAGTTTCAGAGTATGAAATGGGTCTTACTAAAGTGATTTGTTTCTTCACCTTCCTGGACAGACTGATGGGAGACTTGATGTGGCTTACTTTTATAATTTTGAGAACCTGATGGCAGGTTTTAATGGCCCTGAGCAGCCTCACCTGGGATCTCCCTCTGACCCTCCCAGCTCCCCATGGGCCCAGGAACCCATTTAAGCTCGGTCCTGGGCCTCTGATCCCTGCCTGAGCTGTGGACATGTTATTTTCTGTGCCTGTTATTGGCTCTTGTTGCTCCTGACCTGGGGAATGTTTTTTTTCACCCGGACCTTGTCACTGTAGTCCTGTTCATCAGTCACTGGCCTGCACCTGACCTTGGTTATCCTCACTGCAGCTGACCTGCATATTGAATTTGGGCTTGACCTCTGAGTGGCCTCATTACCATGAGCCTTTCTCATGATCTGGGCTCTCAGATGGCCCTGGCTGTCCCCCTTTGACCTGCTCAGAGGTGCCTTCAGGCAAAGTTTCAAGAGCATTTTTACAACTAACTAGTGACTTTCATTAACATCCTTGATATTTTACTGTTCTCACTCAGCTTGCAGTCAATTAACTATTAATCACGAGATACAAAGCAAAGCAAGACCCCAGCTTGTGCTATGATGACTAAAATTGTCATTGGAGCCACAGGACAAAGAGAACTGCTGCTTACTGCCTTAGAGAAGATGCAAACAAGGTTTTAATTTTAAAAAGGTGCTTTCTCCTGATTCTAATTCACTGTCACAAGAAACAGTGTGCTGATACAACAGAAGGCAGAGAGTCGGGAGGATGAGAAACCACTGACAGGTGAACAAATAGGATGTTTTAGCTTTTTCTGTTGCTGATGATTTGTAAATCATGCTCTAAGAATCCATTTCTTAATTACAGCATGGCTTTGGGGTTATAGTGGAACACAGTTTATAGAAATTATTTTTGGGTTGAGATTTTTAGCTTGTTCAAAGTGGATATGAACATGTACAATGAGATTGAATTCACTGCAGAAGCACAAGGAAGTTCTTGCTTCCTCTCAGTGCCTAGGCTTCTTCATTTTAACTGCAATGCTGACTTGATTTTAAAATATAAATATTAATTAAAAGCAAATTACTTTAATGTTTCTCTTTTTTTTATAACATTATAGCACAAGATCAAATATAGGTCAAATAAATATAGGTCAAATAGTTTTTGAAATTCATCTGGAATTTTATAGTAGTGGCATCATTTGTGACAGCGTAATTGGATCTGAATCTTCTGCTGAACGATCTTCTCTATAAATAAGTTTTTATTTCAGATTACAGGAGTTGAAATCAAGCCTTAGATAGCAGTGTTGGAGTTGCAGTAACATCTAGCTGTCAGTTGCACTAAATGCAATACTATTAATGTAGGTGAGACAAACCTTCCTTTTTATGGGAAAACTCCAGTTAATTTTTAAAGCAATGTTAGGCAGCTGTTGTGAACAAAGTTTTGATTTTCTTACTGTTATTCTTCTGCCAAAAACCTGTAAATGTGAAGTATTAGCAACTTGAAACTCTTGCCTGTGTTTTTGACTGAGAATCTCTTATGACAGCATTTGAGTTTGCTTTTAGGTGATTTTCAAAAACTATTTATTCAGTGATGCTCAAAGTACTGATTCTCCTGGAATCCATATTATCCACCCGTGTGTAATCTCTGACACTAGCTGAGGATTTTCCCAACTAGGTGACTTGATATCACATCTTCAATAATGTCTTTTTGCATTCACTAATGATAAAAAGCAAAAGATTCCTGGTAGCTGAGAAGTGAAATGTGGAGAGAATACAAAAATGCTGTAGTGTAAAACATGCTGATCTTTCTAGTGTTACCTTAGTGTCTGAGGTAAACTAGTTAGTTACCTTTGAAGGGGTGTGTGTGTATATTTGGGAATCATAACATCAAGTTACAGTGTATTATTATTGTGCATAAACAATATTGATATCACCTAAAAATGAACACTCCTGATATTGGAATGGAATGTTACAAAGGGTCTGTCCTGTAGTAGAGAAAAGCAGATATGGTAAGTAAAATGGAAAGTTCCTTTTTTTCTACATCTTTACTGTTGTCTCTGAATATTTTTCAAATTGTAAATGTAATTGCTTTTCTTGTTTACACTTATGGTGTATGGATTTGAGTATGTTTTTCATGCTGTAGTTATGGAGCCAGATCTTGCATTGGTACTTTCTGGGGAGCATGGAAGCCAGGGTCATCCAGGAAGTACCCCATAGCAGTCTGGAGCTCTCAGATTGACCTTCCACTTCAAGTATCCTGATGGAATCTGTTCAGTGCTTACTTAAAGAAAACCATACTGCATTATATAGCTCCATTTGTAATGTGCTGCCTTTGATTTTTCAAAGTCTGAGATCAGGATGGACACCTGCATGCCCAGGTACAGAATGCAGTCACACTGTGTAATCTCATCCTGCTCAGTTTTTATGCTTGTGAAGCTGTTTTTCTTGGAAATTACATCTAAATAAGGCTTGGTCAGTCCTGTTGTGAAGCTGTGTGAGATGAAAGCTTTAGGAGGTATGGCTTCAGGCCACTCAACACACATATAAGTCTTCTGAGTGTGTCAGCTGGAGTTCAAAAGGACCATGCTGGGTTTGGAGGCATTGCAATGAAATACCACTGGAAGAGATGCAGTATTTTTATGGAGGGTAATGTATCTTATTGATGCAATAGTAATGTAACTCTATATAAGTTTAAAAGCCCTCAAGAAACCATGAAAGTATAATTCTGGAATATGCTCAGTTTCTTTTGTGGTGTTAATATACCAAGTGCTGAGATTTTCAGATTACTCATCCAGAGGCATGAGTAATTTTTGAGAAAGGCCTCTAATTATGTGGTAAAAAAAAAATCAGATGTTCATCGTTATATGTTCTGTAGAAATGCTCTGTTTAAACTGTTTGTATTAGCTCTTGAAGCTGTAAGAGGGGTTATGATCTTGTTTTTCTCAGTGCTGTACAAACACACTTTGGAAAATATCCCCTGCCCATGCAATAGAACTGCAATGAGAGCACAGGAAATTCAGAGAATTCAAGAGAGTTATAAAATGTCATTCAAGTCTGGAAGTAACCACCTATCAGGTAATGCTTTTGTGAACTAACAGTGTAAACTTTACCTTTCACATAGATTCAATGGTCTGCTGTTACTTCTCTGCATCTTTCCCACCTGTTGTAGAAAGAGATCAGGAAGTAACCCTTCATGTCACAGTGATTGTGTCAAGACATAGAACTTCTGAATCTTTTCACAGAGTGCTTTTAAAATCACATTTAAAATTTAACACTTTTAATATCTAGGTATAGCTGAAAAGTGCTTTGGGGGACAGGACAGACAGAAGTAAAGCTCCTTTTGCTACTGTAAGGTGACTGTGGTAGTGTTGGAGTGCTGGACAGTGAGCAGAAAATATTCAGGGAGTTATAACAAGCTGTGTAACTGAGCTAACCCTTGACGAGGACAAAAGCCTTTTTATCCCTCTCATTAGTTACTGCTGATCTCACTGAGGCTGCACAGGTCAGTAAGAGACCATGGCCCAGGGCAGACCAGGTGCCAAGGCTTCTGCTCTAATACAGTTCACTCTCCTGGAAAGCTGAGTGCCTTTGCAAAGTAACAGCCCTGTTCAATTTTTGGATTCTTGGATAGGAGTTTTTCATTCTTTGATTATGTACTGAAACTGAACTTGGAAATGAGGGGAATGTGATTGCAAAACTGTGGATACTGTTGTCTTGATTGGGTTCAGCACTATTTACAGCTGAGCTTCTTATCTGAGTTGCCTTCCACAACTGAATCTGAATTTTTCCACCACCCGAATCATAGGAAATAGCTGGTAGTTAATCAGTGATGATGATGAGCTTTCTATTTGCTCATTCCTTGTTTGATCTGTGCATTTGAGTGAGGTCCAGGTAAAATCCAGTTTATAATATAACCAGGCCTTTTTGCACAGCTTTTTTTTTGCTAATAAAACACCCTGAGTGGGGCAGTTAGAATAAGGGTAAAGGTAAATGGAGCTTGCTGGCAGACATTTAATGAGTCAGGGAGGAGGCAGCCAAGACACAACTGCTCAGTATGGTCTTACCAGCATGGGTGAAGGCAGCATCCCAGTTTTGTCAGCATGAATAGAACGCTGGAGCTGAAAGGTTAAAAATGTACCTGCCAGTCTCAAACTGGTATGTCAGAAGTTGCCTGCTTTGCTTTTGTAAGGGGCTAAAAATGTGCAGATGCTAGAGGGGAGAAATTAGAGTCCATCTGTGCTGCTCTCAGCAGCAGTTAGAGGATTTAAAGAGCAGCTGAAGATGTTTTGAAAGCCAGAAAGGGATCTCTGAATGTCTGTTTTCACATAAATGGATGCAGCATGTGGTGGACCGAAGCAGACTGTTCAGATCAACTCTGAATTATTTGTGCAGGCTGCTGCTGTGAGCCAGAGGAAGAAAAGACTTGCAGCTATAACTTAAAGAAGAAAGAAGCTGCTACCATAAATACAGCTGCAAGCACGTCAAGGTTTCTAAAGTCTATTTGGTTTTATTTATTAACTCAGTGTTTTGCACAAACATTCAATACTCTTGCATCATGTAAGGCTGTGTGTTTACTGTGTGAGTAGTTGTGCACCTTGTTTTGGCTCTCTTGGTTTCTGAGGAGAGTCTGAAGAGGTTATTTCAGGACAGGTTAGGACCACATCCATAAGAAATGGAGAGGGACTGTCAGTCCACAGAGGTGTAGGCTGTATTTTTTTAGCTGGTTAGTGTATTTGTGTTTTACCTCTGTATCTGGGCTTATAAAGTTTCTGGGCTTTCCTTTGATAAATGTAGGATGGAGGGAAGCTGGTCTAGCTTAAAACTCTAGAAAAGACTTAGGCTCATTTTTGGTATTAATTGGTTTCTTTCCATGCTTGGAAACTGTAATGTGTTATTTAGGAAAATGTAAAGTTCTACTAGAAAAGCAGCAATCTGATCCTAGTTTGATTAATCTTTGCTTTACCAAATTTCTTCCTAAAACTGTGATATGACTGCCTTGGTGCATGGAAAAACATTGTACCTTTTCCTGTATTACAAAAACATAATGACATATCAATTGTATAGGAAGGCTAATCCAAATGGCCTCGAAACTAATTGGAATGCTTACCTTTGCTTCAACAGGCCTTTCTATTTAGTGTGGTGTGACTTGGCCCAGACCCCTTCTGAAAACAAAAACCAGCAGATGTTCCAAAAGTAAGGGTTTGACAGGCACCTTACTCACCAACAGCCTCTCTCTTGTTAGTGTTTCAGATGAGGAGATTGAAGTGGGTAATTAACATGTATGAGCTGTATTTACAAGCTGAAAACGTTTATTGTTTTATCCCTTGAAGACTGACTGCTTTGCTCAACAGTGAATGAAAGCAAGAGGAAAATGATCCTAGTTTTTGTGACAAATGTAAGGAACTAACTGGCTAAGGTCGTATGCAATTCTGGCAGCTATATTATGGTATCTCAGCTAACAAACTTCCTTTCATCCATCACACAAAGGAATGAATTCCCTTGTGATACCTGATACTACATTGTTATAATGAAATTCTATGAAGTTGAAATTCAGGCTTGTTTTAATGCATCAGATGCTTTTTGTATGTTTTGGACTTTTGAAACAGCCTCATGTTTGTAAGGTTACATAAAGCAGCAAGGTTTTGTATGAGGTAGAGGGAGGTGGGAGCTGCTGGTCTCCCAGCAGGTGATTTCCTCAGTAGACAGGAAGGCATCTCTGGAGATGTGGGGTGGTGTCATTCAGATGCAAGACACCATGGCCTGTATTTCCCAGTTTAGAGCAACTCTGTGGCAAGCAGTGTCCCGTGGAATAGGATGTGCTGTTTGGCACCTCTCTCTGCTGGTGGGAGCTGGTTGCTGCTGAAACCAGCAAGTTTCCTCCGAGGACTTTTTGCACCTAATCAGCTGGAGATATGTTTGTTTCCCCTAAGGCTCTTTTCCTCCCTCTGCCAGCTGTACCTGGTGAACCTGCTTTCCTGTGCAGGCACATTCTGCGATGCACCAAACACTCCTTCAGCAAGTTGCTGAAACATCCGCTCTGCACCAGTGAATGTGCCAGTATTATTCCCAAAGTGGTGTTGGGCAACTGATTTCCAAAGAATTTGACAGAATCTGTAGAGAATTGGAGTTGATAAAAGGCAGAAAATGTTTGACATGGAGTTTTGCCTGACTCAGTTGTTTCATTTCCCAGCAGAGTCCCAAATGCAAGTTCTCTGCTTTGTGCCATGTTACTTGTGGCGAGCTTGTACCTGTACCATGGCATGAAGCCATCTTTTGCAAGTTTGAGAAAAGAATGTTGCCTCTTGGATGAAGAAATAAAGAACAAGAAAAAAAAAAATTGGCAAGTTTCAGTGAGGAATTTTTGTAGGGAAAAACCCTCGGAGGCAGCACAGTTACAATACATGAGTCATCTGAATCACATAACATGAACTGGGTAGTAAAGTAGTTGTCCCCATCTCAGAAAATTAAGTTAATTATTATTTCTAGATGATTAGAAAGGATAGGGGAGAGTGGATAGATGTTTAACAAGTTGACCTTCCAAAGTTCATGGAAATAATTTCTCATACTGGTTGAAGATAAGATCAGAAGCTTCGAGACAGGAATGCCTCCAGAATAAATGCAGCATACAAAGAGCTTTAACACAAAGCCCAACAAATATGCGGAAACAGACTTACTTGTTTTAGCTATTCAAATCCACACTAGGAAATAAATGCTTGGATATTGGAAAATAAAGAAATTTTCTGTAGAAACTGCAATTCTGTAGGAAATTGCAACATCTTGGAGAGACGTGAAACTGAGAACTAATGTAGCTGTAAAGATGCAGGAATATCTGTGTCACAAACTGTGCCTATGGAGGCACAGGGGTTGTTGGGGGTTTTGTCAAGAATAACAGTGCTCTGAGGGGCACTCTAGCCTAGTAGTGCTAAAGGGTTTAGCCACTGTAGCAGAAGAGGTGCTCATTTACAGCAGAACATGCCTGAACAGAGCTTGGGTGTGTTCCAGGATGCTGCATGGCTGAGGGGACTGACAGATGTCTCAGCCCAAAATGAACCCACTGGGAACTTGCAAATGTGAATTAATTCCTGGGGGACCATGTGCTATAACTAAAAATGAATCTGTATTGTAAACAACTATCATAAATCACTTCTTCTATTGTATTAGAAAGCTTTGACTTCATAATGAGAGGCCCAGTATTTGTAATCAGGCACAGAAAGGAGTGACACAGGTTGGTCGCCTGTAGCACACCAAGAAATCCAGATAATTTTTATCCTAGAGTAGCCCTATGGCTGAGGAACAGGCCAGGAGATCCAGGTTCATTTCTTGTCTCTGTTATGGCAATTAATAAGCAGACATTTATCTCTGAACTGTCTCTGTCTTTAAATAATTAAAAGTGTTTATTTGATACCCAGTCACACCCAGGTGTGGGTCAGATGGGATAGATTGACACTGTTAAGATTAGAGCTGTTCCCTATATTATTTAATTCTCTTACTGTTTTGTAAGAGGATCTCTGCTATTACATGCTCATTTGTGTGCCACTTGGTTATTTGATTGGATGTTTTATGCTACACTTGTGTTTTTGAGGTGACTGCTGCAATCTGAGTGCACTCTCAGGATGCAGCTCGGCAATGACACTGGGGCTTTTAGTGTGTTCCAAGACTAACAGCAGTGTGGTGACAGCTGGGCAAGTTTGTTTACACTTTCCCAAATGTCAGAACAAGGAGAAAGCCATCAAGGCTTTATACTGAATGCACGTCATTTGCAAAATATGAAAGCAGCGCAAAGCTAAGTGGGACTCAAAGTCCTCTAGCAAGGCTTTACAGGAAACTAAAAAAAAAATAAAGGCATTTTCTAAAATTGTGTTCCATTGTAACGGTTTATATTAATAACACATCAAAAGGTGTAAAAATACAGAAAAAGATGAAGGATATATGGCAAGCTTGCATAATTCTATAAATAAGAGCAACTAAAATTATTTTTTAAAGTTACTTTTGTCTCATTCTATCTTGAAACCAATGACTACCGTAATAATTGACCTCATGGTTGATATTTTTATTCACAGGCTGAATTGATGAGCTAAATGGAGTGTCAGATGTACTCAGGTACACAATGGCAGTGCAGCAAGAGGGGTTAGCACTGCAGTGTGGGTAGCAGACACAGAGAAGCTCTGCTCTCCCAGGCCCAAGAGTCTTGTCTATGTTTCCCAAGTACAATAAGCATAGGGAGTATTTTAGAAGTCCTGGGCATTACCTTTGTGCTGCTTTATATCCATTGTGTCCATTCCAGGTGAGTGAAAGGTTCATTACACTCACTGGTTGTTCCTGACCTTTGTCTCTTTCAGATGTGTGCGAATAACAGCCACTCCTGAGGCAAACCTAGAAGAGACTTTGCATAAGCTGCTCATGAATGCTTTATTCAGGTGAGAGGGTAAGAGCAGATCAAGATCAGGCCACGGATGGAGTGCAATAAGAGCCCTTTGAGCTTCTCTGCTGTGTTTACCCAAAGCCACCTCCCTCCTGAGGTACCAGGTGAGAACATGCTTTTCCCCACATGTATGCCCTTCAGTTATTTTGTTGAGGTTTCTTTGTGAACAAGGAGTATCCAGAAAGTCTCCAAGGCTTGCCACTTTGCTTTTTATCAGGCATGTGGGTAACTGAATTGGTTTGAAGAAGAGTCTGCAATGCTTCTGTACGGTCCTATTACTTCACACTTTTGCACAATTCCTGTGTGTTTTCTCATGCTCTGGCACAAGTCCAGTCAAGAAAGCTCAGTAGCAGAGTAGGGACGAGCTTGAACTTGAATCTAAGGTCATGATGAACTGTCCTGTGGAGCTATCAGCTCAGTGCTAACTGGTAGTGAAGCAAAGTAAGTGCTAGGAAAGGATGGAGGCCAAACCAGATGGTTGATGCATAAACCTATAGTTCATCTGTGCTTAGACTGCTGGATTAAAAGCTGATTTTTCCATCTCAGCATGTGAGGTGAGCATCTGTAGAAGGCCTGTCCTGTGCATGTCCCAAGAGGCAGTGCAGATACAGTGAGCTCTACTTACCGAGTGTGACAACTCGGGTGTGTGCTCAGGCACAGTGAACTGCAACAGCAGAGCAAGGTCATAAATTTCCTGTGACACATCAGAATAGCTCTGACCTACAGTTATTGCTGACAGCCCTGAATGTTACCCTGCAGGGTGGCAGGAGTGCCAAAAAAGCTTTAGATAATGCCGTGGTCAGAGCTCCCAGGGACAGACACCAAAGATAGGCCACACTTTGGTCACCTTGGTGCCACATCGTTCTGCCCTGCCGAGCGCATGGGCTGATAAGCAGAGCCAGTCAGGAACCTCACTGTCACAGCACTGCTGCGGCTTCAGCCTTGAGGTAAAGGGTCACTTCATGTGACAATACCAAGGCTTTTTGGCAGAAGTTTTGCTTGATGATTCAAACTTAGCATTTTCACAATCAAGACAAATATTGGCCAGGGAATCAGAAACACCTCCTCTTTTTCATCTTGCTTGGGACAACTCCTCTGTGGGAAAAATAAAAACTGGAGTGCACTGCAGCTGGCCTGACAGCTGCCAAAAATGTGAGGGGATTATAAATAAGTTATTTCTCTTGATAAAATAATTATTGGCAAGGGCATAAGACTAATCTAGAGTCTCTCATCTCTAGTCTAGAAATAGCTGCTTCATAGACAAAAAAAAAGGCACACTAAAAAAAAAACAACCAAAAAGTCACCCAGAAAAAAAAAAACCAAACTGACCAACCAACCAAAACCGTAGCACACCAATAACAATAAAACATGAACTAAATTCAAGCAAAAATACACCTGAAACAGGAATTTTAAGTTATTTGTAGAATCACTGACATGAGAAACAAGGAAGACATCTCTAGATAAGTTTCTCCAAAAAAAGAAGTATAACTTGAACAAGATCTTGGGGAAATCGGGTTTTAATCTGGTACAAGCTGAGTATGCATATTATCAGATAATTCTTGCCACAGCAGCATTGCACACTTTTTTCACTGACCTATTCTCAGCTTTAAGCTTTGACATGTCCAAAAATGGGTGTCTGTCAGTTAAATGTGAAATTACACAAATTGCAATGTATTTCTAAACCAAATGCTTTGGGGATTAGTTACTGAATGGCTTTATTCTTGTGCAGAAATCCTGCCTCTTTCTTACCTGTAAATCCACTGTGCAAAATCTTTTCAGACCTCATGGTGAGTATTTTTTATGTTTCTAAACCATAGAAATGACCCTTGAATATATGTATATATTTCAAAATAGAACATTCTGTTTTACAGGAAGTGACAGCTCATTTCATGTTCCAGCCTCATTAAGTGGGTCTAGAAAAAGCTGTCAATTACAGGTGAGAAACCTTGACCTATGAAATCATTTTGTTACACTTTAATGCATTGCTGTTATATTGTGACTAAGTGATAAGATTGTCTCTGTGAAAGATCCTGGTTCACCCAGTTTTATGCAGAATAGTCCCAGTGGACTTCAAATTTCATTCCTGGCAGTCAGTGTTGCAGCACATGGAGCTACTGTGAAGGGAAACTGGGATCTAAGAAAATATCACTTAACTGACTTTTCAGTGTGCATGAAAGCGCTCTTAAGAGGAAAGGACTTATGTGCAAAAAGCACTTAGAATTTCCCAGAGACTCTTAAAGCTATAGCAGAAAGGAAACATTGCAAGTCAGGAATATCAGAATGGGTAACCTGAATCCAAGCAGCTGTTACCTCTGATAGACTCAGGGAAGACGAAAATAAACCCTGAGGGTAGGAAGCTGCAGGACAACTCTAGTCCAGTCCTTTTCCAAACCTTTACAACTAAAAACTATTGTGCTCTGCTGCTGAAAAGCTTATTTTTCTTTGACAAAGTTGAACATGCTGGCTGTGTAGCGCTGGATGCCCTTAGCTGTACAGGTTTCAAAGCCTTTCAGGAGTGCTACAAAATCCTTTATCTTGATTAAGTGATTCTTGATCTTGATAAAGAAAACCTTAAAGTTTGGTTAAAGAGCTACAGAAAGGCTTAACCTGTAGCAAAGAAATGAATCCAAGAAACTCCAAAGGCTTTCTGCAGCCCTGTTTATGAAAGTTTTTGTTACAGGGTTAAACAAGCTCATAGCATCACATGCTCCTTTCCCATCTTTGAATTACTCACTTGTATTTGAAAACTACAGTTTTGCCTCAAGGGGAAGTATGTACAGAGAAGATGCTCAGTGCTCACAGTTCATTGTACCTCCTACTTCAAGTTTTCTTCTCTGTTAGTTATTCCACTCAAGAAACAGTGAGCATTAACTTTTGTGGGATGTTTTGTGCTTTGGAGCACATGCACACACCACAATATTATACAGCAGTGTATTAAATTAATCAGTTGCTAAATGCCCATGCAGACTAAAAGAACATAACTAAACACTGACTGTAAGATTGTAGAAGCTAAAGGCTGCATCTTCAAATGATGCAGCTATCTGGAACTCATGTAAATATTTAGGAATATATTAACATTAAGATAAGAGGAAAATTCCCCACCAATTTAATGTTTAATCTTCGACTAGGTCATGGCTGCTGTTTGTTTGACATGAAAGTGCATGTGTTTACTTTTTCCCCAAAACATCAATGCTGAACTCATGATGGAGGTCTGAGGGCAGAGCTCTGAACTGAGCTTTCCTCTGCATGTTGCATTTGGGCAACAAGGAATCTGCAAAGATCCAGTCCTGGGAAACAAGCATGGCTGTAGTCCCTGGAGCCTAAGGACTGTATCTCTTTGCATCCTACTAGTTTTCCAAAGGAAGCACATGTGCTGGGAAATAGAAAGCACCCTAGATTTGGCTGTCATCCAGCCATCTGAGGAGGGAAATGGTGATGCTGGACCGTTTTCTAAGGAAATGCCTGCACAGCCACTTGGCAGTCTACTACTTCTCTACATGGATGCTTCAAATGTAAACTATTCTTGCAAAATATCCACTGCTACCTCACAGCATTGTACTTGCTAGGGACATTTCTTCCAGGGATGCTTATAGGGACTATCTTGATCACTGCTAATGCTCTCCATTATTGCTCCCTTAGTCTGGGTATAGAAGAGGTGTGGAACATCTCAGTAAGGCATTGGCACTGTGCTCTGCAGTGCCCACACAAGTCCTTACTGCAGAGTAGCCAAGGCTGTGACTACATGAATGTAGACAGTTGAGCTTCACAGCCCTCCTGGGCAGTGTGATTGATTCTCACCTCCCCAAGTTTATTTCTTAACAGTTGTTTTAGAGATAAAGTGGTGGAAGTGTCTGATGCCCCTGGCCAATGAAGGGTGGTGAAAATCTTTGGCTTCATCTCATTGCTTTAGGAAGACAACCCTCTTAGAACTGACAGGGAATGATTTTAAGGTAATGAGTTGAAAGCAGGAAAAGCAAAAATCACCATTTAAAAATAGTTCTAGCAAATTGTAAGGTTTTCATCTTACTCTCCTCAAACAATTTTCCAAGTTATGAAGATAAAACCATTTCAATCATTTATGTGACTGGGAGGTCAATGTTCCTGTGAACAACAAAAGGGTGCAGTGAACCTTTACTTCTCTTCCCTTGGACACAGCTGCCTAAACAGTGCAAAAAGAGGTATGAACACAGGATAGATATGGCTTTGGCAGGGACATGGGAAAGTTAGGACACATGGTCTGGGCCAAATCTCTTTTTAGAGGAAAGCCATGTGAAAGCACACTCTTTAGAGGAAAGCCATGTGAACGCACAAACACATGTAGGAAGTCACAAGCTTAACTGAGAGCAGAACTGAATCTCATACTTGCAGAGTTGCCTAAGCTGCTTTTTCTGTCAGACCTAGCAATTGTCTGGGATTTCCAGGCCTTTTTACCTCTGTCCTTAGCAGAGCAAGTCACATATTTCAGACATCCAACTGCTCTCAGAGGTGGTATGGCCACAACTTGCTGCTTCTGACTGGGGGTACCATGGCATTTACAGGGAATGTGATGTGGTCTGGGTTGTGGTGTTGGTTACAAATGTGGATTTTCTTAGTTGAAGCAAAAAGAAACCAGGTAAACTGTTACAGTATTGATATCAAACCATTTATTATCGTTACATATGTGGGTCCTAGTTTTGGTACGCAAGCTAATGTACAGTTTAAAGTTAAAGTAAGCTTTCCTGAGGGATAAAGGTGGAGGTGCTTTGGGCAGAAACAAAGTGAAGCTGGGTTTTAGGTACTGCACAGAGACCATCTAGAACCAAAACACTTGATCAGATTTTCCAACATTTGATTTTGTATTCTTAGATTAAATGATCTGCATTCTGTGTGTGTGTATGAATGGAACACTTAATATTCTCTTAGGCAGAAAACATGCAGAATTTTAGATTTCTGTTTTATTGTAACTGAGAGAAACACCAAAGCATCAAAGCACTGCTGTGGCCCATGGAGGATCACACTGGGAGTGTTCCTTTCTTTATGAAAAACCAACAGAACATGAAGTTCTAATCAGTGAAACAATGTAGTATGCCAGGATAATTTAGCACAGAGTGTGGTACACCTTAAGGCTGGCTAGAGGGAAGGGTGGATGCTGGAGAGGTGCTGTAGGAAGGGCTCTGCCATGAGCTGTCAGCAGCAGAGGCTTATCTGACAGGTTTCATGATGGGTAGAACTTACATAACCTGAGGTGAAAAGTCAATAAGTAACAAGGAAATTTCTTTCTAAGGAAATAGGAGTTGGTTCAGGTGCAAAATGTCCCCCAGAACAGTGCTATGGCTTTGTTCTTCAATCTGTGCACAAAAAATGGCTTTGTCATTTCAGGAAAAAAAACATGAGTGAATTGTATGTGTTTGTAGGTCAAGGGCTGGCTGCAAGGCCAAGTGCAGATTGCTCAATTCCTTCTTCTTCTGGAAAGTTTATGTAAAGTGCTGGGCTGAGTTATTTGTTTGTGGTCAAGGTACACAAGGAGAAACAGTTACTTTGATATATATCTATTCCATGGGATGTGTTTGTTGGGATAGCAATAAAAAAGAAGCCCCCAAATTGCTGTGTTCAATGATCTTACTGTACAAGCAAATAAAGGACAGTGGGTTATTGTACATGAACATTTTGCTGTAAACAATTGTACTGTGCACAAAACATGACAGAGCTTGTGCTTTTGGAAAGACATCCTGGCTTCATTCGCAAAGGTAATACAGACTCTTGTTTTATATATTCTTGTAGGAAATGAGCAGGATCTCCTATTTTTGTACATAGATGGCAACTTTATTTCTGCAGATTTGCACAGGAAGTAGTCCTTACCTTCCTTATTACACAGCCTGCCAAAGCATCATGTATGGGTTTGTCTTGTATCTATGGCATCAGCAAGTATGGACTTGAACATCTTTGTTCTACAATGTTTGACACGCAATGCTGCAATACACTGAAGAAAGATTTGAAAAGCCTAGTAACAGTGCAGTCTTAGATCACCTAAGCAAACAAATCACTTATTTTCTCTGAAAATTTAGTTTTTTCTTGGCTGACATGGGCACATTGGTTACATGCCAATAAATATCTGAATAATGCATATAAAAGCCTTTGCTGTCAAAAAATCAGTATGAGTTATTTAAGAGCTCTGTGCAAATGCTACCTTGGATAAAGGCCCAGGAAACTTGAAAGAGTCCTTATTCCCCTTCTCCCTCTCTTCAGTCTGACAGTATTTACTGAGTCACATATTTCGAAGGGTAGCTCAACTTTGAGTGAAACAATGGCTTCACATTTATTAAAACAACTCATTCTGGTGGAATTAAAATAGAGTACTGTATGAAATCTTCGGCTCTGATGTGGGTTGGGAGAGTAGAGAAATCCTTCTCATGAACTGCTTTTATCTTTTAGATCACATGAAAGAAAGTATGCATCTTAACTGCGTATCAGCAGTCCTGATTTCCTGGAAATTGTGGTTTGCAAACAGATGGCCTCAGAGATAAACATGTGCTGCATTTACTACTTGAACTGAACCCTTTGGCATAAAGGTATTTCATTTGTGAAGGGCGTTTTAAATTTAGCACACCAGATCGATAATTCCCTGGATTGAGTAAGATACCTTGGATGAAACCCCTGGTAGGTTTTAAGTTTTATAGGAGGCAGTTTGACTCATTTTACTGCTACTGTGCAAAAGGCTTATAACACTGTATCTCACTGAAGAAAAAGAAATGTAAACCGAAATCAATATTTTCAGACTCACTATGTATCTGTGATGCCCTGAGGATTAAAAATGGAAATATTTGTTCAATGCAGGACTTTTGCCATGCATGTCTCCTGTAACTCTGCTTTTGCTGTAGTCACAAGTCAGCTGAACATTACTAAGGAAATTCACTACATCATTCATTCAGAAGCTGGGAAGGGAAATATTCCTGCTGACTCATGCTTGTAAGTATTTTCCTTGCTCCTCCTCCAGTCCTTTTGGCTCCTCCTCTCCTCTCTTGCTGCTGGTTGCACTATATTTAAACAGCTGTCTGAGAGCAGAGAGAGGATTCCAGGCTTGTAGTTTGGTTGGCTCTCCTGACTGTACAATCACTTTCATAAAGATCCCACCTCTCATCAGACCTGCTGCTAAAGGTAAGGAGGCTCCAAGTAAGCCCAGAGAGCTCTGTCTGGTGTACCCTAACATCAGTTTCTGAGTGTCACAGGAGTGTTTTTAGAAAGGTGTTATTGCATACCACAAAATGATTTTTTTCCACATATTTTAATTGTGTTTGGGGGGTAACTGGCCTGACATGTAAAAGCTGTCAAGACCTCTGCTTTTTTAAAAAAGTGCTAATCAAGTAAATATAACCCAGTGAAAAAAATGTGTTGATGCAGACACAAGGCTGAAGAAAACTATTGTTGCATTTGTGTTAGAATTGTTTTTTAAAACTGAGCGAGTGTTGTGGTAGCTCTTTTAATCTCCCCCAGTATTTATACCCTGACTGCATTGCTCTCTTGAACTCTCCCCATGTGCTGTTCAGGTCACACTTGGTGGTTCTTACTTTAGCAAAATCTCATGGCTGTTATAAGGCTGTTATAAGGCTGTTATAAGGCTGATGTGATCTCGCTTTTTATTTCTCTAAAGATCACAGAGTGTCCTTCTCTTGCTAAATGTATCTTTGCTTTTCCATTCGCTCACTTAAAGCCTATTTCAGTCTTGCAGCCTGGAACTAGTAAGAGCCACACTGACTGACTTTGTGAGTTATAGTCCCTCTAGACATGAGGCTGTGTCAGGAAGGTATGCAGAGCTTGGCCCAGAACGAGCTGGGTGCTTTTCAGCCAGAAGCAATTATGTAACATCACACAGACACTGGAATGCTTTGGAAGCAGCAAGAAGAAGAGTTGTGAAACTTGCTGCATTCTCCCAAATGAAGAGAAAGAAAGGGACATCCATTTAAAGCAGGAAGCCCAAAGCAGCAGCCAAACTCTGTCACTAAGCTGACTAAGTGTGAGTGCCCAGCAGCCCACACTATGTAAAAGGAGGGTGGCAAGAACAGTCTTGAGTTTCTTGCTGTCTCACCCTTTTTCCTGGTGCTAACTAGTTCAGTGTATATTTGAAATGAACTTCAATGTCCTGTTGCTCTCCAACAGCCTCTGCAAGAACAGGCTTTCCTCTGCTACACTGTATTAGCTGTCCAGGTGATCAAGGTATAGGAGTCTAAGACATAAAAAGAAAAGAAAAAGTAATTAAAATAATCCAACTTAACTTCTAATGGCAGAAAAAGTGAATGTTTGGCCTGAAACTAAAATGCCTGAGATGCTCTGAGCTCAGTTTTACCCCAGAAGTCAAACAGGTTCAGCACCTGATTCACTTTCTACTTAAAAAGAAGAATTAATAATTATGAGTTATAGAGATGGCAGCTATATGATGTGAAAGGGACTTCTCCGATTTGTAGACAGATGCTAGGATGATTAATCTTGTGTTGATAAAATTGTCAGTGTCAAACCTTCAGGAAACAAAGTGTGTAGCACTAAAATGTCATTAGGGTTTTTGTGAGCCCAGGTATTGAATAAATCCATGGTTAAAATTGTCACTAATGTACACAGATCCAGTAATTTCATCAGACTAACAATTGTGCTCCTCTAGCTATTAAAGTTTGGTTTAATTCCAGAAAATATTCCTCTTTCATGTATCAAAAGGTACAGAATGGAGGGGGAGGAGCGGGAAAGAAGGAGGGAGTTATCAGCGAGCTTGCGGCTGCTGGCTCCTGCTTTATCAGGGTGGAGAAGGGTGGCACACTGCAATGGCCAAGAGCCAAGGCAACCTTCCTCTAAAGTAAACAGGACTGCCAGGCTGTCTTCTCCTGCCTTGTGCCTTTTCTGTCCCCTTCAGGCTCCTCCAGAAAAATGCTGGCATACGGCGGCACGACTTTGTGCTCACGCCTTACAGACAGCCTTGCAGGCTCAGTATTTATGTGCTGGCTCTGTGCTGCCCTGGAACTGCTGCCATGAGCTCTGTTGGGTTGGTTCAGCAATCCTTGCTTCCAGCAAAAATCCCACGGATGTTGCTGGGTTACCAGTGTCTACAGAGTGCATATGTTTTTTCCATGCATGTTGCTGCAGGGAGCTGTGGAGCAGAAACCTGGAAGATTGCTTCCAGAGATCTTACTTTCCTCTTCTAGACTCCCAGTAGTTTCACAGAAATAGGATGTGTACTCTGTGTTAGGAAAAATTAATAAGAACTTTTCTTCTTGTGTAATGCAGTCATGGAGAGGGGGTTATTTGTTACCATGGAGAAGAAACTTCTGCTGACCTGCAGCTGGATAATGCAGTTCACTGGTTTGGGGGGAATACCTGACTGGTCACACCAATGTCCTGTTCCTTTGGTGTGTCCTGTAGTCCCATATGCTGGTGCTGAATTCCACCAGTTACAACTCTGGAGCTTTGGGGGAAGGAATTATTTCAGGGTAAACTTACACCACAGTCTGCTGAAGGTGGTGCAGGTTTTGGTTAATGTGGCAGAACCTACCCAAAAGGCTGGGGAGATCTTTGGGTGGTTGGGCTGTGCTCACACAGCTTCCAGGGCTGGGATAAACATGCCTTAAGGAGAGTTCATCTGTAGTGAATGCAGCTACCTTTGAGTCTCAATTAAATTGGGAACATAAGTTTCCTTGATATCCAACTCTCTTCAAAGCTAGATGCTTCAAATGAGTTAAATTAGAAAGCACAGCTATTATGACTTTTAAGTGGTTCATGCCCTGTCAGGCAAAATGCATGAGAGTCTTAGACTAATGCTTAAGTTAAATGGTAACAGGCAGCTAGTTAGTGTTACTAAACTGTGATCCAAAAATGTGGACAAAGCTGCTAGTTTTGATTCATCCTGTAAGCCTTAAGTGATGAACCCAATCCTCTTGGAATAGAACTGTCGAGCCCAGCCATGACTGTCCATTGGTGCATATGAGAATTGTCACACCCTTGCAAGCAAATGCACTTACAACACTCCTGCTTTAGGCTGGAATTTGCAAATTGCAAACTCACTGATGGTTTCCCAGCTGCCCAGTCAGTCACCAAGGTCCTACTCATTGCTGGAGCTGCTGTGACGTAAATGTCAGGCTTAAAGAGAGGCATTACACTGCTAGGAAGACATTTGCTGCAATACCTGTGTCAGAGGCAGTGATGTGCCAGGCCTTATGGAAGTGTGCAGTGTGCTTGCCAAAGACCTTTCTGCACTTGGAAGGGGTGTGGAGAGCATGCCCTGCTGAACAAAGCTGTGCCATTCAGTGGATTTTTGCTTAGTTTCCAAAATGAGAATAAGTTTTTTTTATAAAAGAGAGTATTTTCTGTAGAATGACTTGAAAGATTATGCTGAATTTCAGAAATCTCATGTTTATTGTGGTAAAAATAACTTCTCTAGGTTAGTGACAGTAGAGTTGAATTCCATGGAAAACTAAAGAAGTCATTATTTGATATGGTAGGATTCCTGCAGGAGTGGCAAAAACATTCACTGTTCATTGAATATCTGCATAATGGTTAGAGTAGTTTTGTAGATTCCACTCTAGTGACACATTAGTCTCCAAGATAATGATGGTGTATATTTTGTTCAAAGACTTGTTATTTGCTTGTTCAGACCTAAAACTCTCAATTTTCTGGAAAATCAAGAAAGAAGCTTCCAGAACTAAACTAGCACTTCTCAAAAAATTCTGTAGTGATGGAATGGTACCTATTTGAAAATGCAGCCAGGAGATTCACAGCCTCTGGGCAGAAGTCTTGAGCCAGGTTTACTTTACTTATCAGTAAATGCATAAGTTATTTTAAAAAGTGTTTGTGAAAATTATGCAATTTTCTACCCAGTATGGTCAGAAATGAAGTTTTTATTAACAAGCTGCAACACTTCATTTAATGTTGTCAGAGGGTTACTAAAATTGCCATCTGTCCTGGAGGAACTGGAATTCATGTCTGAAAAAGAAAGATAGCTGTTCTCTCACCCTTTTGTGGTTCGTAATCAGAGAATCATCCTTTGATTTTGGGGTCAGGAGGAGAAAAAGATAAGGAGCTCTGTCCTGAGTGTGCAAGTGTAATGTGACAGTCTGCAATGCAAGGGTGATATTTTAGATTAGCCTGAGGTTGTAGACTGTGGGGAAAGTCTTGTGGGATTTTTCTTTTTCATTTGTTAGTGTTTTTTGGTTTTGGGTTTTTTTTTTGGTTAAAAAATATAAATAATTCCAAACGTACTTGTTTCAGCAGGTAGACTCCAGAGCACAAATGCTTCCAGATGGGAAGATGTATCCATTATTGACCAGGCCCTCAAATAAGAGTGGGCTCAAGACACTGCCTGTTGTGATCATAGGTAAGCCTTCTCCTGCCAGCATTACTGTGTTCGCTCGTGCTGTTGTTGCTTTGGGCTTGCACTCTGTAACTTCTGTTTCACGTGTTATCACTGAAACTAGAAATGCCTGACCAGTCTTTCTGCATCCTTTCCCAGACAGCCAAACTTCCAGTAATACTAAAAGAATGACCACTAAGAGCTGTAGGAAGTGGGGAACAAGATGTTTGACAAACTAAAACACATATCTATCTTTAATGGTCAAACTGGTAACCTTTTTAGCATCAGTTCATCAGAGCCTGCTTTTTCTCTGTTGGATATTTAGAAAGATTTGAAACCTTTTCAGTACAGATAGTTAATCAACTTGCTGTGTTTATCTGTAGTTCTTGAATTGAAGGTAGGTTTGAGTGAGTTTTTTCACCATTATGCCTGTTTCGAAAGTCCTCCAGATGCTGTTCAGGTTTCCTGAAATTTTTCACAGATTTCTTTTAAAACATGAGTCAGCTACACTGATTTTGTACAGATGTAATGAACGAATAAAAAGATGTGTGCTTTCTACCAGTTTAAGAAACCAGGTTATATAGTAACTGTCTTGTCTCCTTTGCAAGAGGGAGCTTTGCAATGTGAGGTGATTCTTGGAGCACAGTATGAGTAATCGTGTCAGTGCCTTCCCCTCTGACAGGCTGAGCTGTGCTGGAGTGCAGGTTTGGACCCTGCTCATCTGAGCTCATGTTCCATGCCTTGCAGAGCTGGGTTCCCTCCTTATCTGGCATCCAATTCAAAGCACCCGAGAGAGCTGCTCCAAAGTTAGAGCACTGCATAAATCATCCCTAATCCCTGCTAACAGCGAGTTTGACAAGGATACTACTACCAGCACCCTCTTGTCTGAGAGTGACTTTGTGCTGCTCAGTTGTTCAAGTCTCTAGGTGGAAAGAAAGGTATTTTGGTACCTCCCTAGTGCACATCCAGGGCAGAGATGTGACTAAAGCCTCAGAAGGACCTGTGGGAAGATGTGTGCTCTGAGGAGGCTGTTGGACTGAAGCAGCCCAGCTGTTTCACTGCAGCTGAACACTGCATGAAAGCTCCAGCTACTTCCCCAGGCCCTGCTCCAGGAAGGCTGTGTGCTCCCTCAGCTGTGCTGGCAGCCTCATAGAAGCAGTTGCTTTGAAAAATAACTTGAGCCCCAGATGTTCTTGTGACCATCCGTATCGAACTTAGACGTGGTTCAGGGTAAATCCTCTGTGTGTAGTTGCTGTGTTGTGCACTCAGGTGGTGAAGTTTGGCTTAGGTACCTCCTTGTACTTCCTAAAGCAAAATAGTAACCTGAAATTTGTTATGTTTTACTATAGCTGCAGTTTTGTTTGGTTTTGGTGTCTGTTGCTGTTGGTTTTGGCTAACTTTCCTGCAAATGGAATATTCCAAACACTGACTTGCAGCTGCTGGTCCATGCTCAGCACAGCAGACTTTGTCCCCAGCTGTGACATGTACTGCCCTTCACATAGTTCACTGCTGGCTTTAGGGCCCTGACCTCCCTCTTTCTAGGATCCTCAAGGATCAGCCTTTGCTCTAGTTGCCCTTGCAGCACTGGCACTGTGTCAACAGGCTGCTGTCACTGGGGTGCTCCTCCCCTATTTGTCACTGCACTGTGTCATGGTTGTTAGTCACACAGCAGCCAGGCAGGCTGACACTCCGTTATACAGACACTGTAAAACATTAAACCTGCTGGAGAACAGCCATGGGTAAACTTTCCACAGGCTGTTCTCACTAGGCTGGGGAGTCACATATAGCTGGTTTTTCCACTGGCTGTTGGGTGGTCAGCAGAAGGAGTTCAGCCATCCAGGAACCTGTTCAAAGTGCTATATTCTGAGGGCTTGTCTTGGCATGGCTGAGAGACTTTTCCCTTAACACACTGCAGTGTCATGGTAGGGCTGGTTCCCATTTGAAAGTGTCCTCAAGACCCATAAGTCAAAGCTGCTATTGCCAAATATCCCCTGAAAGATGGGATTTCTTGCTGAGAAGAGCCAGTTTCCCTTCACTTCGAGTTGCTCTCTCTTCTGGATCTTGTATCCCGTGCACAGTGAGCTACTCTGCACTGGTGTGAAATGTGCTTTGAGGAGAGCTGAGGCCCCTGGTCAGTACATGATCAGTTTTTAAACCTATAAGTTTAGAGACATAGCTCCATTCATCACCATGCTAGCGACTTCAAGCTTCAGGTGAGGTTAACCTCTGACCTATTTAACCCAGTGTCTTTTCAGCATGTTCTGAGGACCTTGCAATGCAGATAGGTACAGCTGAGGAGGAGAAGCGTAAAATTACTTCCCCAACTCAATCCAATAGGTTGGTGGTCAACCTAAAATAGGAAATCCCCTGTATCCACAGCAGTATCATATCTTTCAAATTGGTCTTGATAGAAACACTTCTCAAGGGACTGCTCTATCTGCAGGAGTATAAATTCTTTTCCATTGTCTTTTCAGGGAATGGACCTTCAGGCATCTGTCTCTCATATTTGCTGTCAGGTTATATCCCTTACTTCAAAAGATACTCTGTTCATCCTCATCCTATTCTTCAGAGGAAACTGGAAGAGGCACCAGAAGTCTCTATTTTGGACCAGGTTTGTATAAACAGTATGACATTCCAGTAAAGCATCCTAGGGGTGTACCATAAGTGATAACCTTGTTTGGATTTTTGAAGTACACAGACAGAATGAGCCTTAAGCAAATTTTGCTTTGTAATCCAGATGTCCCTTGTATGAAATGCCAGCATTGGTGCTAAGATCCTCGAGGTAGCCCTCAGGCAAGAACAGGTCTGTGTGCCAGTAAATGAGCTTCCCAGCACAGCAAACCCACTGCTTAGAGATCCTGGAGTAACAAGCAGTCTGCTTCTGGGCACTACATGCACTCTGAGCATCTGGTCTGCCTCTCTCTAGGATCTGGAGTATCTGTCTGAAGGCTTGGAGGGACGATCCCACAGCCCTGTGGCTCTTCTCTTTGATACTCTTCAGCGTCCAGACACAGACTTCGGTGGGACAGCAGAATCTGTGCTCACCTGGTGGCAGGAGCCTGACAGAGCCATCCCCCACCTGGTCCTTGGCAGAAATGCTCCTGGAGGTGCCTGGCACGTAAGTGAATTGGAGCCAGCTGGGGTCTGCATGCTGGATAACAGCCAAATGTGTTGACTGGAGAGAGAAAAGCTCCTCTAAAGTGTCAGTCAGGCATGTTAGATTTTATATTTATAGACAAGTGCAACTTAAAAGGAAAACAAGCATGAGAGGCCTTTATATTTCCCATCTCTTGTTCTTTTTGCAGAACATGGATGGTTTCATCCATGACAGCAGATCAGAGGAAATTAGCGATTTCATGCTTTTTGCCATACTGAAACATGAAAAAGTTGTCTTTCACTTTTTACATTAAAAAATTAAAGTAACTTTGCTCTGCTTCTTTTCCCAGTCTATAGAGGGCTCTATGGTTACCCTGAGCAAAGGGGAATGGATGGGACTCCCAGATCTCCCTTTCAAAGAATGGTTAAAGCAAAAGAGAAGGTAAGATATCCATGGTGTCATCATTTGCAAACATCTGAAGATTCTTAGAGAACCTGGAATAGACTCCTTGAGTGTAGCTACCCCTCTGTTATAGATGATGTTAGTGAGAGAAAGGACACCCTCCCACACCCCAAACCAGTCCATTCTACAATGAAGGACAATAAAAAGTTGTAGTGCTGCTTGGAATGTGTCCTTTTCCACACCCACTGGGAAGATGAATCAGTGGCCATGAGTTCTGAGTAAAGCTTGAAAAAAAAAAAAAAGGTATGGTCACCTGGCTTCTATGTCTGCTGCTGTCCCTAAGGATAAGTATAATCAGTTTGGCCACTGTGCAATCTCTGAGGTGTTTCTTCTCTTGATATGTGTAACAATTAATCTTAAGAAGCCCAGGAGTTAAAAATGGAATGGAAGCCACATATTAGAGGAATGCTTAAATACACAACCATGTTCTTGGGGATGGGATTAATGCTAAAGAAAGCTACCTCTGTCCAACACCTTCTGGACCTGACTGTTAGCTCTAAATGTCAGGAATAACTTTGCTGAAGTGGGGGAAACTATATCAGTCTTCTCTGGCAGTGCCAGGATAGATGGCTCTAGGATACATTCAGTGGAAGAGGGGACAAATTCCAGTCTCTTACTTAACTGCTGCTTGACCTTTGTTTGCACTATATTACAGAGGCCTCAAAAACAATAGAGCCACAGCAGAGGACATTGCTCAATATTACCAACACTATGTGATGAAAAAAGGACTGCAGAAGAATTTCAGATGTGGCACTGTTGTGACCTCTGTGAGGAAAGTGAGCGCAGAGAGCATCTCCCACCATGCCCAGAAAGATCTGCAGGAGGATGGTAACTCATTCTGGAGCTCCAATGAGCAAAGTGCAGAGGTCTTTCAGGTGGATGGATTTTTCAAAACTATGGAAGGTGATAAAGAGCCTTTCTCCATCTATGCAGAGAACGTGGTCTTGGCTACAGGAACATATGACAATCCTACCTGGCTCGGGGTCAAGGGAGAAAACCTCTCCTATGTCCACCATCAGCTGTCTGCCCTAGAAGAAGCAGTGAAGAACAACAGTGTTGGCATCATGTCAGATCCAGTCTTGATTGTAGGTGCTGGTCTGACAGCTGCTGATGCGATTCTCTTTGCTCACCATTGCAATATTCCAGTAATCCATGTTTTTCGGAGACGAGTCAGCGATCCGGGCCTTATTTTTAACCAGCTCCCCAAAATGATGTACCCTGAATACCACAAAGTCCATCAGATGATGAAAGAACAGACAGCTGCCTGTGCTGGGCCCTATGAGCGTTACATCAGCCTTCCTGAACACCATGTGCTCTCGTTTGGCAAGGACAAGAAATGCATCTTTCAAGACAAGAATGGCTGTCAGAAAGCTTATAAAATTTCCATGGCTCTTGTTCTAACAGGCTCAAACCCCAACCTCTCCTTTCTGCCAAATGATGGCATGGACTTGGCAATGGACAGTGAGCAGGCAGTCAATCCAAAGAGGAATCCCATAGATGTTGATCCATTCACCTATGAATGCACTCAGGAGAAAGGGCTCTATGCTCTGGGACCTCTAGCAGGAGATAACTTTGTTCGCTTTGTGCAGGGAGGGGCTCTGGCTGTTGCCAGCTCTCTGTTAAAGAAAGCCAACAAAAATCCCCCCTAACAAAAAGCCCCATCCCTGTACTACCTAAATCTGGATGGGTTAGTGCTCTTTCCATGGAGCAGCAAGTCATCTGATTTGTACTTCCTCAAATCTAAAGCCCATTCCTGGTATTCTCCAAGGTTATACAGAGAGTTAGTAAGGTCTTGCTGAGTTATTTGGGAAGACAAGGTGGCCAAATACAGGGTGGGTTTCACACACAGCAGTATCTTCAATTCCTGGGAATTCAACTCCTTTTCTGTATGGCTAGGCACGGTTATTGGGACTGAATCTTGTGCCTGGAAAAGGGGAAAGATAGGAATTGCTCTTCTATCTAAAACCCTCCAGGTGACTGAAAATTGGGTTGAGGAATCAATGCTAATTATTTTCAGATAGCAGGCTAACAATACTGTGTCGGTGTCTTGACAGTGTTTTGTCATGAAACAAAGTAAGCTGACCTGGTTTTATTTGCTCCTGTGGTTTGGCTGTATGTTCTTGTTAGACCAGAAATCACTGACAGATGCTGCAGGTACCTCTAGGGTACTCTGCAAGTAACAACTGACATACAAACGTTCAAAACTCCATTGTCTCACTGACACCACCACCAAGTAATATATGATTTTTTAAATTTTTTTTTTAATCAAGAGATTCCTGTGGTGGGTTTTTGTCCTTCCTGAGAAGGAAAGGTACTGATTTGCAGACACTTGGTTTGCCATCTTGCAGCTTCCTACTTTCTAAATCCTAAATCTGTGATAGCCAAACTCTTGCCTGCTGTAGAGACAAGCAGAACTAAAGGGGAGCTACTGTTCTGTCTTGGAACTGCCCAGGTGCTGTATGGGGCTTCTGCTGCACAGAGTACTTTGAAAAGGTGCAATATATTATATACTGGGTGAATTTCTAATGTACTATGTTTTTTAAAACAAAATATTATTTTGTATAAGAGGGGCAATGGCACAGTCACTTTTTGGTAGCTTTATGCTATATATATATATTCATAAACTTTTTTATACTGATCTCCTAAAATATTTTTATTGGCAGAATATTTTGTTACAGTCTGTCAGTCAGTGTTCTGAATGAGCTGGGGTGGATGGGAATGATGCCTTATGTTGCAAACAAGCATTCTCAACAGATCTACAAGGCCTTTCATACCTCTCACAGGAAAAATTGCAGTCATAGCTAATTTTATTTGATGTAAAGACAGACTGCTCCCTGTGCTGCACTGAAACTCACTGACGTCACAAGTCTCTGAAAAACTGAGTGTGATGAGACAGTGGCTCTTTGTAAATTAATTGGCCTCAAGTTGAGATGTGGGAGGAGCTTGCCTGTGGTGTTACTGTATCACATTTGAATAATTTTTCTGACTGACTATTCTTGTATGAAACTTTCCAATAAAGTGATTTCAGACTTACTTTGTGTTTATTTAATTCTGAATCTCCAACCCAGAGAAGATTCCTGATTCGCCTTCCTGGTGATTACCAGGGCATGGTTTGTACCTGCTAAATCCTTCGTCCCTCTGTTTCCTAGGAGGACCCTACTATGAATTTTCTGTCTGTGTATTTTTGTCACTCCAGTAGGATGAGGAACCCTTGTAAAATGCTTTGGCCATGTCTGTCTCTTGTGAGGCTGACACAATGCCAAACCAGGCTATTTGCCAAGCTTGTTCTTGCCTGGGAGATCTTACATCTCTTTCCTATTCACCTACTGTCTCCTCCTATCTGCAAAAAAATCCCAAATTACAGCCTAGACCAGTAATACAGTTTAGATCAGAAGGGACATTTGAAGGTCTCTGGTCAAACCCTGCTAAAACAGGGCACACTTTGAAGATAGACCTGGTTTCTCAGTGCCTTCTTGGGGAAAGCGTTGAGTATTTCCAGGTTGGAGATTGCAATATCAACATTTGATTGCCCTGTTCAACATTTTACCACCTTTGTTGTTGAGAATTGTAGGCTATTTTCTTAACTAGTTGAAGTGTCCCTGTTGCAGCTTATTTGCTGCCCATGGGTTTGGTGGTTTTGGCTTTTTTTACTGCACAGCTCTGAGAGAAGTCAGGTTCAATGTGTTAAAACATTAATACTCACTCTTCTCTGCAGGCTGAGACTGAAGTGCCCTCAGTATTTTGTGAACACAGAAGAGTGGAGGGGATGAGCTGCCTGGTCTGTCATTGCTCACTGGCCAGAGGGGTGGCAGTGCCCCCAGGGCTCTCTTCAGCAGCATTGCTCTATATGAGCTGGTGCTTTTCTCCCTGATTCTGTTCTCCTGGCTATACAGGCATTCTTGAGGAGGGATAATGTGGTTCTCTATTCTTCTGCAGCTAACCTTTGCTAGAAGAAAGTTCAGTGATCAATGCTCACCTTTTTAAAAGTACTGGTTTTGGCTACATCTTCCTGTCTCAAAAGCAAATGAAGAGGAAAGCAAAAGCCAAAGAACATTTAATAAAACAAGGGGCATTGTAGTGTGCTGGGAATAAGGTCATAAGATTGGTGTCAAGTGAAATGCTGCCCTTCCCATCACTGAGATCAAAGTCACAGTGTTCATGCTGATCATCCCCACATCCCATATTGCATTATGCTGAACTAATTTGCCCTACAGGGGAGAGCTCCTAACTAGGTCAGCAGCCTGAGCCTCCGTCAGGGGATCTCGCGTGTCTGCTTTAAATAACCTCCTTTCCTGCCCAAGAGGGACGAGCTAATTGCCTGCCCTGTGCAGGACCAGAAAGGGAAGTGTTTCTTCCACAATTGATGCTTAGAAAATATCCTACATTCTGCCCCGAGGGATGTCAAGGCAGAGGATCTCAACAGCAGAACTGGTGGTTTAGTCATCAGCTGCAGGTCCTCAGGGCAAGGCTGTGTGCTCCTAATACAAGTTGTCATTCAGCTCTCTGTATCCAGGGAGGCAACTATGAATTATTGTTCCAAAACAATCAGCTGTGAGAGTCAACAGATAGCAGCTTTGTTATGTGTGGAATTCACCCGAGCATTATAACCTTGACCTGCAGCATGTAACAGGACCAGCAATAAACCAGTCTCCTCCTGAGCCCTCTGCACTACCACTGCCTGCAGCAGTGACACAGCTCCATCAGGTGACACTGCAAAGCTGTCACCCCATTGCCATTGCTGCTGGCCAGGCCAGCACAGAGCTTACCCTGGTGAGTCCACTGGGTATTTAACATCAGAGACCACTCTGCCACACCTTTGTCCCCTGCAAGTTATTAGGTGTCCTCTCCCTGCTGCCCGGGGGGAAACTTCTGCAGCCACCATGACCAGAACTGCAGCTCCCTGCTTGGATCAATTTGGGTGTAGCAGATTGTTTTTTTCATACAGAGCTCTGGCTGCAGCTAAGAAGTGATGCTCATCCCTTCACAACAAGGGCTTTGTGTCAGGGACTCATTTTCTGTCTTTCAGGGCTCCTAAACCTCCTTTTGTGTCCCCACTTGTGTCCTTGCAGAACAAGCTCCTGAAATCTGCTGGTACTTGCCAGGAACCATGGAAAATTATGCCTTCAGAACTCAAACAAAGATTTGAAGTTTACCAACAAGACAAAAAACAGAACGGTGGTTTTCTGATTTTATTACGTTTGTGAGTCCTTGCAGTCAGGGCTGAGGTGTTTTAAACTCGCCTGCGGGTGTGGCAGAACTGAGTGTACAAGTCTGAACTCAGGTACATTTATTATGTAATTAAAGTACAAACTTACTGCTTCTGCTTTTTGCTTGGTGAAGGTCTTGTGAGATGTTGGAGCATGTTCATTGAGAGCTTTTGCTTCTTAAATGAAGGGATGGGTGGCCTCTTTTTAAAAGGAGCCATCTTTTATGTATTGCCTGAATTGAAATAATTTCAGTAAAATAGTCTTGGGAACTCCTTTGGTTGTTCAGCCTTCACTTTTTTGGCAGCACTTCTGTCTCTGAGCACAGGATGAAATCCAGCCACATCTTGGCCAGACCACTCTATTTAAAAGGTCTACAGAGCATTAGGATACATTGCAAGCCCAATGATTGCCTAAGTCTTAGCTTTATAAGGGCCTTTAGGGAGCTGTCAGGCTGTTGCAGACTGTGGTGGTTTCAATTAACCTGCTTTATTTGCGAAATACAGATATTTGTGGGAAGGCCAGCAGCCAGCACATCACTGCTGACTGACAGCTCCTGGGGTCATGCTAAGCTGCCTGTAATTGGGGGCACTTGGGGAGTGGATGGTGTGGGAGAGTCTTCTAGCAGAGAGGTTTCAAGGTATAACCAAGCCTGGAAGTTCCAGGGAAAAATATCTGACTTCCAGGGCTCTTAAGCAAGCCATGAAGGTCGAAGAAAGCTCCTGGCTAGAGAGCAACTAAGTGGGGAGGAAGAAAAAGGAGCCCAAATTTTGCTGCTGGTTTTGGCTGATTTCTACCTTCTCCCAGAGCCTGGAATTCTGCACAGATCCTCTGTCCAGGAAGAGTTTCCTTTGACATTCCTGGGGGCAAGCCTTAGGGCCAGGACAAAACCTTGATCTTCTGGTGTGCAGCTCAGTGAGATTCTGAGAGAGTCTGCTCTGGCATGAGAAGGAAAACACCTCATAGCTTTGCTGCCTCTGTCCATATGAATGTGCCCTTCTGCTCCATATGGGCACCCGTGTTAGACAGCTTGGCTTAGGAAGAATGGCCTACAAATACATTGATTTACAGGAGCAGAGCAGGCAGTTCTCATGAACTTTTTGCAAAGGAAGCAGAACGGATTTTGTTTTCCAGGCCAATTTTTTCTGCTTGCATTCATTTCTTGGAAGTGCTGTCAACAGTTCTGCTTGGTTTTACGTCTACACTGCAGCAAGCTGGAAACAAGGGAAAGGAGGGGAATCCTGAGCCAGGCAGCACCCATGCACAGGCAGCGTGGCCCTGCTCCATAACCAGCATCACTGCCAGCTGGGAAAGCTGCTCTGGAAGGTGACAGCACTATTTACTTAAGATATTTACCCTGCAGGTGAATTTCCACATCTTGGTCTCACTGGAAGTGAAGGGGCTGAGAAAATAACTGCAGGTCCCACCTTGATGGACTGGGGTGCAGCTGCAAAGGGCTGCAGTCCCCATGGCCAGGCTGGGGTGTTTGATCTCAGCCCAGCTCTCTCCAGGGTGGGTTGGGCGCAGAGTTAGAGCAGGGACAGATCAGAGGGGCTTTGCATGGTGAGATATCTGCTAACTGCAAACTGGGAATGAAGAGCCAGTTCAACAGGAGTTGTGGGTGGGGAAAGTTACTGCTGACGACAAAGTGTGGATTTTGGGATATTGCATTGGGTAAGTTTCCAAATTTGAGTAGCTCTTTTGTAACCCACAGAACCCTCTGCCAGTAAGGCAAACTTTAACCAGAGGACAAGTAAAGGACAGGATGGAATTGTTTCTTTGATGGCAAATAACTAGAAAATCAGGAGAGCTGTGGTTTTTTATGAAACCACAGGCAGTTTTGGGCCTAAAACATTCATTCTTTTCCAGAGCCAGCCCAGTGGAGCAAACCTCATTTGCAATTTGGCATTAATACCCATGTTATCCAGCATTACCGTAACTCAGAGTCAGCAGAGGTCTCAGAGGCATAGATAGCTTTCAAAGCTAATAAACCAACCAATAGATCTTTCTACTGAAAAAGCCAGGGAATTTGTATGCCAGAAAAAAAAAAATCTTGGTGTTTTCTTGGGGTAGTAAGTGGACTTTTCAGTTTAGACATTAAGATTTAACAAAAACAAGCAGATGGCAAAGTGATGGGATGCTGAGTGCAGATGCCCCAGTGGCTGCAGTGCCCTGAAAGCACCCTGGGCTATGCCAGGTTCAGCCCATCCCTCACAGGGCATCCTGCCTGGGGACCAGTGGGGACCCCCCAGGCCTTGTCCAGCTGGGAGGAACAGAACTATGTGTGATGGACATTTTGACACAGAGAGGGATGAGAGGTTTGTCTTCCCGATCTGCAATGGTGGCCACAAAAAAAGATGAACAATGAGTCGCGTTGCACAAGGTTAACATAGCAGTGTTGTTTCTAAGCAAATCTGAATTACTGGAGAGTTTATGCCATATGAATCCCTCGTGCTGTGCAGCTGAGTTTTCTTTTTTATATTTTTCTTTCTTTTTCTTCTTTCTTTTTCTTTTTTCTTTTTTTTTTTCCCCCCCTAATCTGGTTGCTGGGATGCCAGGGGTGGATTTACTGTTTTATCAAACCACAGCCTGGGAAAAGAAGCAGTGCTGGCAGATGCTGACATGTCGTGGCTTGGGGCTGGAGGGATTTCACAGCTGATGCTGCTGAACAGCTTGATATGCTCTGGGCTCTCTCCCACGAGGGTACTGAGTGACAGCCCTGCCTGGAGCATGTGTGGGTGACTGCCTGGGACTGTGGGCAGTGCAGAGGGGATAGGTTTGGCAGCATCTGACTCTGCAAGTAGAAAATCCAAGGAAAGGGAAACTGGATATATGGGGTATCCACTCCTCAGCAGTTTTCCTGCAGCTAGTTGGGAAGGACAGTGTCAGCATGGCCAGGGAGGCAGAGCTGGTCCTGGGCACTGCGATGGAAGCAGAATTCCAAGCTCAGATGTTGCAATTGAAGTTTTCCCTGAGCCCTTTCCAGCACCTGTTTGCCAAACTCTCTTTGAAGCTGCTGGAGGTTCCATGCTCCTGTCACAGAATTTCTGCCCAGGAAATTAGGGTGATAATAAACAGTAAGACACATGAGCAGTGAGAGGGAAGGGTGGCATTTCATGTGAACGAATGACAGGTGATTGACACTGCTTGAAGTAACCTACCTGCAAAAACATCCCTCATGCCCCCTGTTGCACCTTCATGGAGCTTGAGCAAGAGATTTCTCAGGAGGGTGAGTAACTGGTATTGTTTTTGCTGGCTGGAGTATAACGAGGATGGCTTGGAGCAGCACATTAAAGCATGAAGGATCCAACCTCTGCAATATATTGACCTGATCAAATATGTAACAGTAGGAAGGCTTACTTCTCTGAAAACAAATCCTTTAAAATCCTCCTTCTGTTTTACATGGAGGGGAAAGTAAGACCTTTGGAAAAGTTTCACTAAAAACACAGGCAGAAAGCAGCATTTGATCAGGGACTACTTATATAGCAGAGCCTCAGACATTGCAGTGAACATTGTAATCTCTGGGATTTTATGGGGGATTTCTGGCCCCCTTTTGGGCTCATGCTCCATCTCAAGGCTGAGAGAAATTTCAGAATTGTGTTACACTGGAACTGATTTCTTCCACTGCACAGTTCTGGGTTTGGTGAACTGGTGTTTAGAAGAAACAAAAGAGGTTCCCAGGCTATGCTGTGGGGCTTTGCAGCAAACACATGTGCTGGTTTATAGTGAAGGTGACTGTCATCCTGAGGTTGATATAAGTTCACATTCCTGAAAACATAAATATTTATATAAATATTTTTCAGGAAGATGGAGAAGCAAGACTCTGAGAAAAAGATCTAGTTATATAAACAAATGTTATTTGTCTGATGTAACACCCCAAATACCTCATCCACTGAGTAATCTGGATATGATATAACAGGGGAGCTGGATGAGAGCAGGCCAAGTGAAGTGTTCTCATCCTGAAACAAAGGAAAGCAATTCAAAGGGAGGTAGAATTTCCCATTCCCAGGCTGCCTGTCCCCTGTGACCTTCCTTGTGCTCTGTTACGTCCATTTCCACCAAAAATTTCCTCTTCCTTTAAGCAACGTAATGGATATCCCTCTGTCCCACTGGGTAAAGGCTCATTGCAGAGGAAGTGATGCAGCTCTGCTGGAGCAGCTCCCATTTGCAAGTGGAGCCTCTGCCACTCTCCCAGCATTAGGTCAGGAAAACTGTGGGAATATGAAAGCAATCCTGCAGCTAAAACAATAAAGTGTGGCTCTGGTCAGATATCATTATGGATGAACCACCTTTCCCCGTTTCCTCATGTGTGTGTTCCAACAGGCTTTGAATGCTGCACTCATAAGGGAAGGAGAAATGCACATGATAAAAGTGCTCATTCTGTTAAGAGGTGAATGACTGATCCCCTTATTCTCAGTTTCTGAGGCTGGAAGGTCCCAATGGCCCCTGCTTGGTGAAAGAACCAATACTAAGCATTTTCCATACAGAAATATAATTTCCATATTCCTCTGATTCCCTAATACTCTGATTTTTCACTAATTATCTCCTACTTTGAAGTTTATATTACAGCCAGCAGGACAGCCCATTTGTATCATGACTTGAAACTCACCTGGATGTTCTGGGTTTTTTCTTTTCTGACAGCTCTTACAATAAGAAATGGGAATTACATCCTCTATAAACAGTCCATCCTAGGAAATCTGACAGCCAGCCAAGAGTGGCTTAGAAATCCTTGCAGTGGCCACAGGCAGGCACCCCAGCTGTGAGAAAAATTGCATGTGTCCTCGGGATGGGCAGTGCCTGGTTCAGCAAATATAATTGTCCACAACAGGGAACTGAAGGAAAATCTGTAACAGGGCAGAAAAAATACAAGATGCCAAAAGAGAACAAGCCTGAAGAAATTGAACTATTTGAGGAAACTTCCTTGGATTTAGGCTGGGGCATCTGAGCAGCCCTGCAGCTGCCGAAGGCTTTTTTGGAGGCTGCTCCCATATACAGCTCTGCTGCTGCCAAGGCAGAAACCAGCTGGGCAGGGGCTACATCTTGCTTTCTGTCCTTTGGGTGAGACATGCAGCACAATCATGGAGGAAGAGGAGTGGTGTTATTACAGGGAGCTGGGAAATGATGGTGCTTTTAGTTAAAGGTGGGCATTTTCTAGGGATGCTTAACTGCCCTTCACCAACACCACAAGGTCCTTGAATGAAACTGATCCCTGCTGTGTTGTTAGTCTATGAAGGGCAGATATGTGGGGAAATACCTGCTGGAAGGGCAGTGCTTCACTGACATGTAAAGGTGGTGTGTTCAAAGAGGACTTCGTGGAAGCCACAGGTGCCTTTATCTTCTCTCTGTTTTCAGCTGTTGTAAATCTTAGTTGCACCAAGAACCCTCAGTTCAGGGCACAGATGAGCATCCTCGTGCTGGGTTAGGAAGAACAGGATGGTATTTATGGTATTTATGATATTTATTTATTTTTGCAGCCTGCTTGCCCAGGGTAGGCCTGCCAAGCCCCAGCCCTCATGCTGGTGCGAGCTGGTTCTTGTATTCAATATGAATACAGTGTATTCAGTGAATATTGAAGGCAAACACTGTTTATTTGTGTAAGGAACAGCCCCAAATCCAACCTCCTGGCAGTGCCTAATCCCCTGTCAGAGCTGGGCTCTGCCCATTCTTCTGAGCATTTTGTGGTTGATACTGGGCAAGGCTGTCACCCAAGCACATCCTATTGTGAGGAAGGGATGCTGGCATGTGAACCACCACAAGATTGGGCATGGATGGCCCATAGTTCAGGAGGAGGATGAATACATGAAGGCATTATGTTGTCAAAAGCCCATCTCCAAAAGTCTTTGAGAAAACCTCCCCTCAGCAGGCACACTCAGAAAGATATGGGACTATTCTGTCAGCCAAAATTTTGGTATTTTGCCTTAAAAATGGAGCATCCTATGCTTTTTTGCAGCCTGCCAGGGGAGGTGAGCACTGGTATCTGTGTTGTGGGGTGTTGGAGGCAGCTCTGCTGTCAGGGATGTTGTGATTGCCAGCAAAGATCTTGCCAGCACAACAGAATATGTCCCAAAACAGGACTGAGGAAGGGGATGGGGGTCAATAACCCAGCAACAGCCATATAAGCATTTTACAAAACTATGGAATCATCACACAGTCCTTGAATGGCTTGGGCTGGAAGGAATCTTAAAGATCATCTGGTTCCAAAGCCCTTCCATGGGCAGGGACACCTTCCACTGGAGCAGGTTGCTCCAAGCCCCATCTAACCTGCCTTTGAACACTTCCAGGGATGGGTTAGCCACAGCTCCTCTGGACAACCTGTTCCAGAGCTTCACCACCCTCACAGGGAAGATTTTCTTTCTAGCATCCAACCTAACCCTGCCCTCTATCGCTTTGAAGCCATTCCCCCTTATCTTGTCCCCTATCCAGGCTGGCTGCCTGGAGGGACTTTCCCATCAAATATCTCTGGCACCTATTGATAATTTATCTCCCCAACCCCTGAATTTCCTAGCAACGAGATTAGTCCCAGCAGCACGCAGTCAGTGCATTGGTGGCCAGCCCAGCTGGCCTCTCTCAGGGGCCCCACAGGTGCCTGGGTGCTGTTCAGCAGTCTTTGTGCCTCTCCCAGTCCCACTCTGCCTCTCCCCAAGCCAACAGTCCTCCAGCCTGTGGTTCTTTGGGACCAACATGCCTGCTCCTCTCAGGAGTGGTTATTGGGAGACTCACATCTCTCTGCTGCAATCAAATTCTTTATGGACTTGATGTTTACAACAGGCCATTAAGGTGTGCTCTGGAATGCTATAAAACAAACAGCTCTGGATTTTTTTTTTTTACAGGTTAGATACTAACAGCTAGGAGTGTTTCACAGCCATAAAGGATATCTGGCAGGACAGGAGCATTGAACTGATAGTCTGTCTGCTGGAATGGTTTTCAAATATAGAGCAGGCTCCTGGAAGCACTTGCCATAATCCTGGAGGCAAATGTGAAGCAGTAAATCTGCTGTGACTCAGAGTGTGCACCTGGCAGAGAAACCCTCGGAAACATTACTGGAAGGCAACAGATTTGTTCTGGACACTGCAGGTGAGGTGCCTTGTGGGAATCCCTCTAAAATTGCTCAGCAAATAGAAAACCCAGTGGAGGAGCCAAAAACCCTCATGGATGCAACCCATAAGCATTGTTTTCTCTGCCAGCAAGAAAACCAGAGAGAGATTCAGATAGTTCATCTCATTGCAATTTAAGATTTCTCTATTTCTGAAGCCCTGGGCACAAGCTGCTGTTTCATAGAGCCACTCCTCACTGGTGACACCTGAAGGAACCTGCTGGTAGATGTCTCTGCAGGGATCCTTGTGCCCTGGTGCCAGGCATCCCTCCCAGTGCTCACCCTGCCTGGTGTCTGTCAGGAGAAATGGGCTTCCAGCACCTGAGAGTTGGTGCTGAGGACCCCCATGAAGAAATCTTTCCTTTTGAGACTGAGCTTGCTGCAATCAGCTTGGGCAGTCTGGGTGACCTAGGAGTCCTTTGCACTTACAAGTGTAGCATGTTTTTATTTAATGTCTCTATTTCTGTCATTTTCATGGGGAAAAGTTTTATATTATTTACTCCATATTTCTATACTGCATCATCTGCTACCAAAATACATGGTCTATCAGGTGCACCGAAATTGATAAAAGATCTGATAGCTCTTGTATCACTTAAATTTGAGATTTGCTTTGGCTCTTTTTCCTGTGGTCTTTCAGAATTTGCAAGTAACCCCAGAAGTTACCTGGAGTTTAATTTCCACACTGCGTCTTGCCATCTGAAATAATTGAATAGCAGTCAAAGGAAGGATAGACCCCTCTAGATAGCTATCATTTGTGCTGGAAGGAATTTTCTCTGCAAATCTGTGCCTGGGAGGCCTGAGAAGCTGCTGTTCCCTGCTGGCCTGAGGGTTTGGCACACTGGCCTGGCAGCAGGAGCAGCCAGCCCAGGCTTTGCCAGCTATGCTCAGAGCATTTGACCAGAAATGATTTGGAGATTGTCTCCACCAGGATAACTTGGGTAAATGGTTGGATAATCCTCCATCAGGATAAATTGTTATGTAATTATCTGGCCATGGACTGTACAGACATGTTTCCAGGGAGGTGATTTAGCTGTCATGTCAGTCCTTAAGCACTGATCTGGACTTGCACCGGGTGGTAAAGCTGTCGGGACAGGTTTAGCTGGGAAAAGAGTTTCAGGCTTCTGAAGGTGTGTTCAAACCCCAATTAAAAGGATAAAACTTGTGTATGTGTGACTCAGGGTGCAGTTGGCAGTGGGAAGGTCAGAGCTGGGATCTTACATTTTGGTAAGAAGATGATAGGTGGGATGGGGAGGAGCAGTGGCTGCTCAGGGATGTTGGGAGGTCACACAGAGGCTTTGTGCAAGCAGGGCAGCACTGAGACAGGGGTAGCAAACTAGTTGAAAAAGGGCTTTTCAGGGGGCCGAAGTTATTCATAAACTTGCACCAATTTTGTGGATAGCTATGGATTTTTAAACTTCCAAAGAGAATGGGGAAGACAACTAAAAAGAAAAATGGTGACGCTTAATTAATATCTCTTTAAAGCAAAATTTAAAGAACATTATGCTGCAAGGACTGGTTGGAAACAGGCTTGCAACCCTCCCTGAAGTGACCTTGTGTCTGTCCCGCAGCAGCACAGCTCCCTCTCCTGACTGGAGATCTCAGCAGCCCCCAGATGAGGGATTATTGTGCTCGCTGGGAGACAGGTTCATTTCTGCAGAGAAAATGTCCTTTAAAGCACAAAGTGATCCATCCCTGTCTGTGGAGATGGGCTGGATTCAAACGTCTTAAATCTGTAATTATTTCAGGTTCTCTGTTGAAGCACATGGCCCAATGGGACCTTCTCTATCTCCAAGTGTCTCCTCCAATTCTCATTTAAAAAAAAAAATTCTATTTTCCAGACCAAGCTCTGCTGCCTACAGAGGGGATAGTGGGTAGGAGCATCTGCTGGCAGCACCTGGGTGTGAAGAGTTTCTGACTTTGGCCACAGCATGTGGCTGGGCTCAGCTGGGTGCCTGCCCTCCCTGCTGCCAGCCTGAGTCCCAGGGCTCTGCAGGGACATCAGCAGTGCAGGTGCCATGCAAACCTGCTCTGTGCCCAAACTGCTGATACCTCCATGTGTCAGTTGGTGATGCTCTGACCTTTTGTCCCCATGAGATTGTTTTGACATCTTGATTGTCCACCTTCCCCAGCTGTCAACAGCTTAGATTATCCTTAGATATTTGGTATTTCTGCTTGTACAAGGGCTTGACAAGCCCTGTTTGTGTTGCCCAAGCAGCTTTAATTCACCAGCTTGTCTGCGGGTAGCTTTGGACAGGAGCTTGTCCTTTGAAAACAAGGTTGGTTTCTCACTCTGCAAACTGTGTGGTCAGCTCCATCCCCAAATGCAGCAGTCAGTAGGGTGCTGGATCTGTGCCAGACTCTGAGAAGGTCACAGGATTGACAGAGGAATAGAAAGGTGGGTGCTGTAAGTAGATGAAGACTCAGCTGTCCCCTCCTCATCAGCAGTGCTGTGGTTCCTGCAGCACCATGGGAGCTGTGTGTGTCAAGCTCTGCTGGGAAAACACCCAAAGCTGCCTGGGCTGGATGGGTCAGGGGAACTGTTCCAGGCATGGGGGTATGGCTGTTGGGGAGCTTCAGCTCAGAGACAAAGCCCCAGATGTGGCAGACAGCTGAGACTCATGTCAGAGCCTCACAGTGACCCTCCTGCCAGATCCCGTTCTCCAGAGCCTTCTGGTGCTGGCCCCGTGGGGGCTTATTATTGCTGTGAGGGGATAAATCAGCAGAAACCCACACTCTGCTGTAGCCCAGAGCCTCCCTGCAGCCTCAGCATCAGGCACTAGATGTCCTTGCATGCCATGCTGTGGATGTGCAGCCTCCAGTGTTGCACAGGCTGCAGGTGGGACATTTCCTCAAGGTTGACAGCCACTGGATGAAGGTGGGCCTTTTCCAGCCCTGCCTTTATGGGACAGAAGAGAATTTATGGGGGAAAGGCTCTTGCTTCACCTGCCCATCTTCATGCTCTCCTGGGGATGCTGGGTCAGGGGCTGCCTTGCTTGTGGGCATCATTTTCCATGAGATCCCAGCAAGTTGCATCCATAGGCATCCCAGCACCTGCAGCTCAAAGTCACTTCTTGGTGATCCCATTAAATTATTTCAAGAGCAACCCTTTGTTGTGGGAAATCGATATCTGCCTTGAGGGCCTGTTGATGTCTCAGTGAAACCCATTAAATTACATGAGTTTGATCCCAAAGTGGCAAACACAGCAGCATTTTAAAATAGCTCCACAGCCAGGAAACCCAATAGCCTGCTCATGAAGTGATTTTGTGTGTGTGTGTGTGTCCAGCAGTGAGTCTCCCAAACTCTTGGTGAATAATTACGGGAGCAGTGTAAGATATAAATAATTTCCCTAGGTCTGTCACTTGGGGGACAGTAAATAAGGACAAATAAAATGCTGTGGGGAAAATGAATGTGCCTCGTGCTGGAGCAGTAAGGAGCAGCATTGGGTGTGCAGAGCAGGTCATGGGCTCCCACTCTCAGGTTCCAGTGGGTGCTGGGCTGTGTGAAGCAAGCCTGGCTTGTGGCTTCAGTGCCTCTGGGCACAGGTTTTGTGCCAAAATCTCTTCAGTGCCTCTGGGCACAGGTTTTGTGCCAAAACCACTCCTGTCCTGCAGTTTCAGCATCAGTTTGAGGACAGAGAGCAATGCTGCAGGCAGAGGAATCCTCCAGCAGGCTCTGTGCCCTTCTGAACAACCTCCATGTGTTCACAGCTTTGGCCACAGGCTAAATATGATAAGAATAAGAAATATTTCTATTTTACCTCTCTAAACTGTCCATCCCCTGGGGCAGCTCTTGGCCAGTGTTCTGCCCACACCCTGCCTGCCCCCTGTGCCTCCCCCTCTGCCTGGGCTTTGCCATCGTGCCTGGATTGGGAGCCCCAGAGGGAGTTCTGCTTACTTTGAAAGCTGTCAGATTTTACTTACTGAGCACTAATTAACTGTATTTATTGTCAGAAATAAACTGGAGAGATCTTCTTTCTTCCCACAAACGCAGTCAGAGATGATATCTGCTGAGCAAAGGAGGAAATTACTTTAGAAATTAATTACAAAGGGTATGTGCAATGGGAGAAGTGCCAGTCCCTCCCTCCCCACTCTTGTTGTGAAGAAGCTTGATAGCTCTGATTTCAACACATTCACAGACACATTTTGACTACTAAAACTGTGCAAATTATCAGTTTTATGTTCTAATGGGCAGGTCAGTTATAAAGAGGCAATATTTTATTTAGGTGCAATGACTTAAACTTTTTTTGATTGGTGGTCAAGCCACACACAGGCTTAGAGATGTGAAAGTCTGCAATTCCCCATTTCCATGTTTTTCATACTGTTATCTATGACTGAAATGAGGTGTACTGGACACAAGGAGCAAAGGGTGATTTTGAAAGGTCATCAGAAATGGATGAGCTCATTCCAGGGTCCTTAATAGTTCTGACCTCAATTGCATATTGAAGGGAAAAATATTTTGGTCTGCTTTACCTGAACTCTATTGTAAGTAATAAACATGCAAGAAAAACGTTACTGTAGCTCTTCCCTACAAATCCAAAATCACAAGCTCTATCGAGTCAGTGGCCTTCAAGTATAACAAAGGGTGTATTGGTTTGGGTGTTAAATGTTCATTTACTCAATTACCAAAACAACAGAGCTAGGTAATGTCCTTTAGTAGCCAACACCAAAACAAAACCAACCACCAGCCTCTGAATTTACTTAGCAGTCATCAGCAGAAGGGTTTTACCCACTGTTTGCCTACATTCTTGCACCTCAGAATGACTAAAAGGCAATATTCTTTGGGTTTTAAGGTTTCCACTGAATGGTGCCAGGATCCCTGGGGAAATAAAGACCATGTCTGGAGCAGATGTGGAGCCCCAGCCCAGGTGTCCTGAATTTGACAGGCTGCCCAGCCCTGGCAGGAGCTGTGCTGCTGCCATGGAGTTTGGAGAAGCCACACAGTTCCCACAGCTGTCCCCAATGAGCCTGTGTATGTCTTGGAAGGTGAGTCTCTTATGAATTAGAGCTTTGATTTTTATTTTATTTTTAAAGCCCTTTTTTCTCCTCATATTTTTCTGGAGAACTATCTCAGAGCTCTGGGGAAGTCTGGACCTCTGAGAACTATGAGATACCATGGTGCTGTTAGCAGTGTGGCATTTTCAAGCTAAGATGTACATTTTTTGATAAAATCACCTGGTGATTACATGCTGCATTATAATAAATACAAGTTAAGAGAGAGACTAAACTGTCATTTCAGCTTCCAGGCTGGGCAAGCAAGGATGCTCTGCCAGATTCCCATCTCCATGACAAGGTTATCATTTCCTCTTCCTGCCACTGAACTGTTGCATTAACCTCAATCCCTCAGTCATTAGCAAATATTAGGAAGTTGTACGTGACATTTTGCACCAAGCAAGGCTGCAGGTCCTGCCTGTTGGAAATTTTTAATTAAATAAAGCTGCCTGCTGTGTGCAGAGGGGCAGGGGGGAGAAGGCAGAACTCAAAGGGGAGATGAAAGCTTCTGTCTCTGCCTGCCATGCCAGGGTGTGGGCAAGACTTGTGCTGCTCTCGGACCTTCAGGGAAGCCCTAGCACTTTTCAGATGGCCTCTCACCTGAAATCACAGCACACGGTCTGTGCTCCTGCTCCAAGTCCTTCTGGAAGTCGCTGGAAAATACTGGATGTAGCACTTGAATAAGCCCCATATGAAAGCTGGTAGAGCAAATATTGTCAATGGTGGAAGTTAACAAGTGCTTCGTGCTGAGATCCAAATGCAGCAGGCAAAAAACATTGTCAGGCCAAGATCAGACTTGAAATTGGACTGGCAAACATCTTTTTTTGAGATATCAGAGTTTCTGAACTTGGAGCTGGGAGTGAGAGAGAATAGATCTGATCTTCCACAGCCTCCAACAATCTTGCTGTCCAACTGATCCATCATTTATAACACCGGGGAGGTCTGGAGCAAGGCGTGTGCCCAGCCAGCACAGCAGTGGGGAGGCTCACTGTTAAATGTCAGGGTGGAGAAGGTGGAGCAGCCACTGCTGCCTTTCCCTGCAGCCCTCCCTTGCTCTGCCGGGCAGGGCTGGAGCTCTGTGCCTGCAGCACAGCGTGGGAAGCCAAATGCCAGCAGGTCAGGGGCTGTGCTGCATGCTGGGCTCTGCTGCCCTCGGGCACCACATGGGCTGACCATGCCGAGCCTCCCAGAACCTGTAATTAATGCTTGCTGCTTTCCCAGGGAGGCACTTTGCCTGCATTCTACTGAGCTTTTTAGCTGCATCCTCTCTCTTCTCTCCTATTTATTCCTATGCCACTCAGCATCTGCATTATGTATAAAGCTTTCAGGCAGCCAGTGGCTGCTGGTGGTCCTGCTCTCTCCACCTTTAATGAAAGAGCAGTAACAGTGCTGGATGCCCAGGAGCTGCAACTAAAGAGGCAAGTGAACCCTGCTGTCTCCACTTGTCCATCACTTGTTCAGTTTCTCCTTCTGGCCCTGGCTGATGGCTGCTTGCCGGGTCAGTGCCACAGCCAGCAGCACAGGGTGCTGGGAGAGGCTGGCAGAGCCCTGGTGCCTTGGCTGCAGTTGTGTTTATTTGCACGGGACAGGCAGTGTCCCATCTCCCTTGGCAAGAAGCAGAGGGTGAGTTTTGGCACATAGAGCTCAGCGTGAGCTCTGTGCCTCTGCCCTCACCCGTGGCTGTGGTGTGACACGGGCTGGCACCAGCAAATGCCTTGGGGCTCCTCTGTTTCCTCGCCTGGCTCAGAAAAGTAGTAACAGTCTTGTCCCTTTTTCCTCAAAGAGAGAGTTCAGCCTCATGGGAACTAGGGAATAGCCCCTAGCAACGCAGCCTAGTACAAATAGTTGGCTTCTTCCTAACGTCTGAATGGAAGAATTTTTTTCTATCCAGGTCTCATTAGTAGGAAAAATGAGTATTTAAATGCCATAGAGCTGGTTTTGACAGCAGCAAGAACTGGATTTGAAAAAAGCATAGAAATAGCCCCAGACTTCAAATCCAAGTAATGAATCTTCACAGCAAATAGAAAGGGAAATTCAAAGAACCTTATTTGAATTTATTTATAATAAATTTATTCAGTCAATAGTTTCAATCAGCATGCATATATAGCAATCCTAAACTGGGTGTGATCAATACAGTCTGAACCAGCCACTTAGTGGAGGGATGTCTGAAGGAGAAAGAAATATGTAAATAATGTGAGCATTCTACAAGTACAAAAGAGCACAATAGCTCTGACTGTGAGGGGTAAGGAGATTGGCACCAGCTCATGGCAAGGAGGACAAGCTGTGTCTTGGTTTGGCTGTCTTTGCTGTGAGATGTGAATGGGAATTGAGCAATGCTTGGGTTGTACACCAGCCTGCTCTGAGCATCCCTGTGAAAGAACACAGAGCCACTGAAGTGCTGCACACAGCTCCCACGAGCCAACATCAACCCCCTGAAGTTCCTCTCTTTTACCCCATGAATTTTGTGTTGCTGGAGAAGCAAACCCTGAGAGGCAAGAGCTTGGTGAAAGAGGGGCTCAGCCCTTGGGTGCCCTGACCTACTGCTAGGCTTCTCTGTGCCCCATTTGTTTAAAAGTCTTTTAAGAGCTTCCAGCTATTATCCATGTACTCCAGCAGAAAGAAATGGGCTCCCACTCAGTTTTCTTTGAGTAGCAGCTGAGAGGAAAATGCACATTCCCCACCTGTCACCTCAAACACAGAAGTTTCACCCTAATTTACCTTAATAAAGATGGGTGGTTAGAAGCAGCAGCTAAATAATTCCTCCAGGTAGGTTTTATGAGGGTCTGGTTTCTGACCCATTGGTTTCTGAGGGTTTTCTAAGGGTTTTCATTTGTTTTCTGAGGGTCTGGTTTCACACATTCTGGTGAACTGCAATGTGTAAGCTCTGTTGAAAGAAATAATTTGCTGCTGTTTGTTTCTCTTAAAGCAGTGGTTGGTCAGGCCTTTTGGAGTGATCATGCTGTTGGTCAGGTGAAGGACTCGGTGTGGGCAGTGAGCAATGCTTGCAAGGGGTGCTGGGCATGCTGGCTGCTGGGACAGAGATGCTCAAACCTGGGGACATGGCTCTGGTGGTCACGGAGTCCCCCAGACCTGCCTGTCAGAGGGTCTGGCTGCTGCATGTGGGAAAAGCCATTTGGAGCCTGTGGCTGCTCCAGAACTCTGGGGAAACCTCCAAGTGTGTCTGGGTAGGAGCTCTCCTGCTTTGGTGCCTTTCTGGCTTTGAACTCTGACTGGGAGCATCTCCTCAGGTGTGGAGTGAGAAACGAAATTATTTAGTGTAATTTTGTCCAGAAGATGTATTGCCTCTATGCAAGTCTAAATCTTGACCAGTGAAGCTGAGCACAGGAGTTTGTCAAAGGAATATGCTCACAATACAGAATTACAGGGTTAGGAATATTTTCCAGCTGAGCATTGTGGTTAGTGCTGTACCCACAGATGCTGCAATATCCCACCTGGAATCGCTGACAATTCCTTAAATACTGACTTTTTGGAGTAGGGATAGGGGTTCAGGAGGAAGTTTTATTTACCAGCAACAAATTTGTTCTCTTCTGCCCATACAGAGAGCTGCTAAAATCTGTCGTGGGGCTAGAGAGGCTGTGGAGGGGAGAGAACATGGAAATGGTCTTTTAAAACCTAAAACGCCTATAAAGTGCGGTTTATGCTGGAACCCGAGGGTCTGACCTCCCCCCACCCCAAAACCTCCCCCCTTGCTCTCCGGGCAGCATCCCCGCGGACCCGCCCGCTGCCCGCCGAGCGGCTGTGGGAGGAGGAGAAGGAGGAGGAGGAGAAGGAGGGGGAGTCCCGGCGGCGGCATGAGGCCGGGCTGAGCGATGTGCGAGCAGGCAGCGCGGTACTGCCGGGCCGGGGTGCAGAAGCTGCTGCGGAAGCCAACGCCGGCGCTGCGCGGGCTGGACGGGCTGCTGCGCTGGGCGGCCGGCAGGATGGGCGACAAGGGCCTCGCCGAGCGGGAGCTGCTGGCCCCGGGCGCCGCCGCCGCCCAGAGGAAGGGCACCTCCGTCATCCTCGATGTGAGTGCTCCCTGCGTCCCGCACCCCGCTCCTCCTCCCCCGCCGCCCCGTCCCGCAGCGCCCCGGCAGCGGGGATGCTCTCAGCTCCTGCCCTCCCCGACCGGCCGGGCAGGGCTGGATGGACCGCGGGGCTTGCGATCCCCGGCTGGCTGGGCGGGGGTGTCCCGCATCCTCTTGCCCGCGTCCCGCACGCGTTCAATCCCCTCGAGATCGCCGTGATTTCCCGGGTCCGGCATCTCCCGGACCGGCTGGCAGGAGCTGCATCCCGGCTTCTCTGCTTCCCTGGATCCCGCAAGCCCAGGCTGCATGGGCACGGGGAGCACCCCGGATCCTGCATCCCGCCAGCGGCTTGGCATCGGGGTTATCCCTCGGATCCTGCATCCCCGGCCGGCTGGGGATGGCATGCAGCCCAGGTCCTGCATCTCCCGGGCTGGTTGGGCATAGGGGTACCCAGATTCAGCAACCCCTTTCCCGATCCTGTGCCCCTAGGATGCCTGGACATGGGGTTGCAGCCCGGGTCTTGCACTCCCTTGTCCGGATCCTGCACCTCCTAGATTGTCAGGGCAGCCTGGGTCCCCTGTCCCCTTGCCCTGCACTCCCTGGGACAGCTGAGAATAAGGTGCACCTTGGTTCTGCATCTCCTGGACTGGGCTGGGCATGGGGTGCTCTCTGCATCCTGTACCTCTTTTCCTGAGTCCTGCACCGTTTTTTTTTTTTTTACCAGCTGGCCATGGAGATGTATCTTTCATCCTTCATCTCCATGCCAGGATCCTGAACGCTCTGGACTGGCTGGGCATTGGGGTGCAGCCTGTTTCCTTCACTCTCTGGACAGGCTGAGCATCGGTGTGCACCCCAGGTCGTGCAGCCTTTATCCCAGGTCGTGCAGCCTTTATCCCAGGTCCTGCATCCCCTCGAGCAGCTGGGATGGTCCTTAATCCTGGTTTGGGGGGAGCTGGTAGGGATGTGCTCAGTGCCTCGACTGCTGTATTTATAGACTTTCTGATTAGGGAGCTAACGAGGCTATTTGCACTTAAATGAATTGGGAAAATGGGGTGGAATCAGTCGGAGTGCAAATGGTGTAATTACAGTCTTTCCACAGCATCCAATAATTAAACACATAGCTCCTCTGTTTTGCCATCTCCTTGCTTTAAAAAAAAAAAAAAAAAAAAAAAAAAGAAGAAGAAAAAAAGAGTAGTGAGTGCAAAAATAAACTACTGAGGCATTGGCTGTAGTAAAGGATAACTCATGCTCTAGGATAGGGAGTAGTAGCTCTTCCAGGCAAGCCCTTGCATTTCGTAAATAATTTGCTGAACCTGTGGGCACTGGATGGGCTGGAGAGTCCAAAACTCATTCCATCTCTGTGCACCCTGAGCTGAAGGCACTTTGGTTCCCTGAGGAGCCATTGTCTCCAGCAAGTTGCCAAAAGCAGCTCAGAGAGCAGAGCTCTTGATGGATGACCCTGCCTGCTGGAAGGGGCTGGCAGGTGAGCAGCTGCAGGCTGGGGGAGAGCAGATTCCTGGGGAAAGAAAGAACAAGTGCAACTAATCCCCTTATGTCTTTTAAGTTAACTTGTTTAGGGGGGAGTTCCTGGTTTTTTGGGGTTTTTTTTCTATTTTTGTCGGATGTTGCCACCAAAATGGTATCTTATCCATTCAGTTTTACTATCTTTAAGTGATTTTTTTTTCCCACTTTGAAGTTTGAGCTTAGGAAAAGAGTAATGAACTTTTCGAATGGGAAACACAGTAGTGCATTGTATTATTTCAGTGGGAAATACAATAGAACTGGGTGTGCAGCTCCTGATAATTTTTCTCTTTCACAATCGTACTGGGAGCCCTTTCTCACCTGCTGAAAGTAGAAATGGATTCTGGAAATGTAAGATTTGAGGGCTTAGGGGTTTTTTTTTTCCCTTCCTTTCTTAGAACTTGATTCTCTCTTTTTTCTGCAGGCACAATAGCAATCCCAATTGAAGCTGTGGCTTCACTGTGATGTGCTCTTCAAGTGCACTGCGAGACCCTCCTTTCATACAAAGGGTTTAAACACGGGAACACGTATTTAGCTTAATTTTCACACATTAGCATGAAAGTAACAAGCATCCCACTGAATGCTCAGGGACGATAACCTGTTTTCCATTTAACTCCTTCGCATTTTTGCTGATGGATGTGCTGGGGAAGCAGTGAGTCCCAGCCATGCAGCAGTGCAGCTTCTCAGTGGGGGAGGATGAAGTAAAAGGCCTGTAAGATTTTATGTTTAGCTAACACGTTTTCATGAGCTGGTGTGCTATGTAGGCTGTTCCTTGGGGGCTGGGGGAGGAGAGGAAAGCTTGGGTTTGGTTATGAATTAGATAAAATGGCTCTGACACTAATAGTATCTTAGTCACTTCTTCTTCCTCTTCTGGCTTTCTCTCAATTCATCCATCCCCAGTGTTCTTGTTCTGACTCCTCCATGAGGGTGGCTGTGTCAACAAAATTCCCTGTGCTCTTTCCACCAAGGAAGCACATCTGGGCTTTGTGGAGCAAAACCGGGGGCTGAAGAAAAATAAATTCAACGAGGGGATTAGATGTCTTCTGCTATTAACCCGGCTACTGCCACTTGGAGGATGAATCCTAACTTTAGGCTGGCTTCACTGTTTTTCTTTTATTTTGCCTCTGGCCTTTTAGGTAAAGGATTAAAAAAGGTTGAATAATGTTTATTAGTTCAGCTCAAAGCAAGAGGTTTCCAAGTGTAAAGGTAGCTGAAGGAGCAGATTATCTGAACCCTGGTAACAATCTAATGAAGATATTTAAGCCCTAAGCATTGCCAAAAATAGGCAGCAAGTAAAGATGCTCTTCAGTGATGACAGTAGAACAAGTGGAGGTGATGTGTCACTCTAGGAACCAGGAAAACATCACTTTGAATTGAATGGTCAGCTCTTACAGCCTTGGTCAAATTATCATAAGGGGCTGGGGTTGCCAGGGGGTCTGTACCCATCCTGTCCTCGCCCTCAGGTGCCTTTCTGGGTCTGCTGCTACTGCAAGGGCCTGAGGCTCAGGGCTGGCAGCTTGGGCAATCTCTGCAGGTATTCCCACTCACACCACAGGCTGTGGATGGACACTGGGTATCTAATGCTTCCTGCACCCACGAGGACAAACCTCTTTACTAAAAACTGTCACAGTGCTACTCACACCCACAGGTAGAGATGGTCACATTTCCAGTCAGGAACAAATCCTCAAATGTCACAATGCTTATGAAAAGGAGGATATATTATGTGGGTGTATATTCTCTGTGGGTAAGCCAAGGTGAGATCATATTTGCTGAGTGACAATGAGTGCATGTGTGATGTAGAGCTGAGGTGGATGCTTCTCAAGGTGTAGGAAATGTCTAGACAGGTATTGTTGTGTCTGGGAGTACTTCAGAGCTGGCTGACCAACTGTCCTTGCTCATCACTTCCTGCCTGCCTGTCACTGCCAGAAGCCTATGTGGACAGCAGAGGTGTGAACTGCAGGGCAGGTGAGGCCTGGGCAGTCACAGCAGCTGCAGGTGAAGATGTTCCCTCTGGTTTGCAGCTCATCTCCTGCTTGGCATCTAAAATACGGATCAGCCTTGGGTATGGGTGAGCATCCCCATGGCAGGACTGTGAGCCCCAGGCAGCATTGGCCTCCCTGCCTCTGTCCTGGCTTTGCCAGTAGGGACTAAATGCATTGGTTTTGGCTTTCTTTTAAATGTTCCTGAAGAATACCATTCCATTCATTTCAGGTCAGATGAAGCTTTCTGTTTTATCTGCCCTGTCTTTTGCTGAAAACTAATTTTGACCCTTATCTGACTTTTTTATTCTTTGACAGGGTCAGAAAGATAAATTCAAACACATCTCTCCTTCCTATGGCTCCTCTTGCATCTTCTCTTACATGGCCAAATCTGGTTTGCACTTCTTCAGCCCCATGGGATTGGGTGATGTGTCTGGAGAGAAGACAGAGAGAATTTGTGCCATGGGTCCATTTCCAAATGTAGATCCAGAACTGCCAGTTTTCCCACTGTTTTGTCAATTACATGATTTCCAGTGCAGCCCTTAATAGCAAGGCTATCACAGCCCCAGGAATCACAGGAATCCCTTCTCAATCCTCTTCTATTTTGACCTTTTCCTTCTGTTTTTATTTTGTTTGGTTGGTTTGGTTTTGTTTTTCTAAGATTGTTTCATTCCCCTTCTTGTGTCCTTGTTTACCTTCTCACTTTGAGTGAACTGAGAAGGCTATTTTCCTCCTCCTTAATCCTCCCTTTGTGAAATCCATGGTTTGATATCGTTCCCTTGAGCCCTGCCTGCAGGCACAGCTGGAGAGGAGATCCAGGGCAGGCCAGGCTCTCTTCGTTCAGGAATTGCTCACTGCAAGGTACACAATCACACAGGACAGTCCATCCTTTCTCCTCTGATCTTCAGGGCTTTGGAAGTGGGTGCTTGAAATGAAGCTGAACGGAAAAGTGACTTCTAGTGCTGAACATCAGCAGGTCAGAACATCAAGTGCAACTCTTACCTGTCTCATGCAACTTTTATTTAGGACAGCCAGGTAATGTCTAAAGAGAAGGTAGGAGTGAAAGCAAAGTTTGGGACATGGTGTCAGCTGCTCTTCTCTTGGGGAGGAAGGGAAAAAGAAAAAACATCTGCTCTGAAGTGGGAAAATGCCCAAAGACCTGGAGCTCTGCAGCAGCCTTGTTTTTTCGGGATCTGCTCCAGATGGGACAGTATTTCCTCACCAAGGACATACTCCTTGCTCAAACATCGAAATAAAACCTTTCTACTTGCATGAGGAATGCTCATTGGCCTGAGGATGTCTAAAGATGCAGTCCAAAGTGACAAAGCTTCAAGTCATTATTTTTTCACATTTTTTACAGAAAGAGTAACAGAGAGAGGCTGTAGGAGAGGAAATTCCTATTGGTGCCTCAAGTTAGAGAACTGAAGGCCATACCTGATACAAAAGCATGTCTTAACTCCAAAGGAAGTGTCAAGATTTGTAGGTAGAGGAACAGAAACAAAAAACAGGAGTGCAGGTATAACAATTTTTTAGGTCTGTATGGGTCTCTTGATGCCTTCTCATCCATGGGCTTTCCTCATGCATGAGACATGATTGTGTTTGTCCTTGATTCTGCAGCAAGATTATGGTAGAAAAATGAGTTTCAGCTCAGCTGCATTTATTTTAAATCAACATCATATTAACCTGGTGAAGGGATAATAAACTCCACAAACCTGTAATAATTCTTAGGCTTCTTGGGGGAGTGCTTGTGTGAATTTAATAAAATTCGTGAGAAAACCCTCATTAAGCAGCCTCCAGTGTCGCATGTTCTCATCCAGGAGCTTTGAGAAGGCAGAACTGAATGTTTAAATTGAAGCCATCATTTTTTTCGAGTTTATTATTACCAACAGGGCTTTGAATTGCTTACTTCTGGCAGTCAAATATCTGCAATAGCCATTTGAGAATACAGCAAAAACATATATTTAGAGAAAACCGATTGGAAATCTTGACAAAAGTTCTTTACTTTAGAGAAAATAGTGCTCATATTCATCTAAACCTCTGGTAAGTGGGTTAGGTATGCCACAGACAGCAAACTGCATGCATTGCCTGTGTAAATCCTATAAAATGGGTTAATGCCCATATTGTGGGCATCCTGTGGCTCACTGTGCAACTTAGCCTGTGCATCAGGAGTCTTGCTTAATGGCTTCAAAGCCCAGCTGATGGGGGAGATGGCTGCTGTGGTACTCGAAGTGGATCATTTCTCATTTACCATGTGAAGCTGTGCATTGCCCCAGTGGTTGGAGAAGTGGGGGTGATGGAGCGGAAAGAGCATCCCTGGTCAGGCTGTGCAGCAGTGGCTCTGCTCGGAGCCCTGCCCCGTGGGGATGGTGCTGGGCTGCCTGCAGGCACACAGAGCCAATTGCTGCCGAGGGCCTGGCAGGACAGGGCCCTTCTGCATCCATATTTCATCTCCTCCTCTCTCGCTGACCTCCAGGGCTGCTGCCTCGGCTCAGTCTAAGTGGCTTTGCTGCTGAGTGGGAATGTCAGCGATGGAGTCACTGGGAGCCTGCGGAGAGGCTGTGGGGTGGATGGGCTTTGCAGCCTCTGCGCTGGAGATGACACAGCATCCTCACTCAGATTCCTTTCTCCTGGAGCTGGTGGGAGCCAGGCACCAAGCTACCCTCGGGGTTTGCTCTCTGGTCCATAGAGGAGGTGTGAGGGGCTGTGTTTTCCCTGCCATGCCCAGATCTCACAACTTTTCCTGATGGAAAGCACACCACCTCCTTCCCGCAGTGGAACAACTAATCCAAGACCTGAACAGAGGGTGTCTTTGGGCTGTGTGGGGGAGGGCACTCTTTGCTGAGCTAGAACATAAATCCTGGGTCTTCACAGCAGCAGCATTTTTGGCAGCACTGCCAAGCTATCACAGACTATATTACATCTTTATCAGCCTCCCGATGCTCATTCCGATGTTCATACCTTGATGCAGTGCCTGCCTGTGCTGACAGATGACTTTGTCTTAAATTGTTTTTTCCCTCCAGGTGTCCCAGTTAAATTTTTTTTTATGTGTGCAAATTTTAGGTGGTTCAATTAAGTTGAAAGAATAAATCCTGCTCATTAGCAATATAAAAACCAAGCCGCTTGGTCCTGTAGAATAAACTTTGATAAGTAACACAGCCGCTGTGATCTTTCATCAACACTTTCATTTACAAATAGCCATACTTTAGGGAGTATCTGGGAGAGTTAAAGCCCTAAAATGTTCACTTAGTGAAGCTGGATATAAATACTTCAATTTCTAAACATTTCTTCAATTTCTTTATTTTCTTTCCTGTTGCTCTAAATAACCTTGCAAGGAATAACAACTCTGTGGAGCAGAGCACTGCAGGTCAAGCCTTTCTCCCATTTTAATCTACATTTTACCTATTGGGTTTGCCTTCCCATTCTCCCTCTTCCAGCTGTGCTTAGTAGGGTGGTGATCTCCCACGGGGCTGTAAAGTAGGCATTGCTGCTCCTGTGTTAGACTGGCTGCAATACCTTCATTTCAAAGCAGTGGGAAGAGCAACAGAAGGAAGTTTTGATGAAACAAAAAGCCCAGGAGCAATCAGCATCCAGGAGCAGAAGTACCTCATCTGGAGGTGCTCACTGGGAGTGAGAAGCTGGGGTGTCCAAGCCAGGAAAACAGGAATATTTCATACAGAGGGAAGGGCATATTGAGCACAGCTGAGTGATGTGTGCTAAAGCTACCCAGCTTGCTGGGGTCCTGCGGGGATTTATTCCTTCTTCCCATAGACAAGCCAAGCCATGACTGGCTGGCCTTTCAAAACCCATATTTAACTTCAATGGAGTCTGTAAGCATGGAGACAGGTTGGAATTCCACCCCCAAAACTTCTAATTGCTTTACAAAAATGCAGGTCAGCACAAGACAATTTTTGAAGTGGCCACAAGCTGTAATCCTTGTAGGCAGTTTCCATGACTCACACCATTTGGGTTTGGCTCAAGCAGAGGGGTTTTGCCTCAGCTGAAGTCCACCAGAAAGTCCTGCTTTGACTCTGCCCTAGGCTGCACAGCCTCACAAGAATGTCAGACAAAAGAATGATTAATGTTCCTTAATTAAGCCATATTCAGTGAAATAGCATATTCTGCAATTCAATTTGTCTCTTGGGGTTCTTGTTATGTGCAGCAGTTTCTCTTCTGATATATTTTTTTTAATGGTTTTTTGACCCAGAAAATATGAGATTCTATTTTACGGCTCACTCTGATCTGTCTTGCTGGTGCTTTTATTCCCTCCTCAGGGAAATCTCTTTCTACAACTAAAATCTCTGCTCTTGCTCAAATTAATAGGGTCAAGCCTGAAGAGATGATGAGAATATTTTACCTTTCCTGCCCATGTTAATTTTTTGGTAATTTATGGCCAACCTGTGCTAGAGGCCATTTTCAGCAGGAACCTTTATGTTTCCAACCTTTGCACAAGGCTTTTGCTATTAATTGCATTGTGTTGGTAAGGACAGTGGGACAGAACAGCACAGCCCTGCAGAAGCAGATGAAGGATGTAACTTAGGCACACAGAAGTCACACAAAACACAAGCAGGATGCCAGCTCAGCTCTGCAGGGCTGACAAAGTAGAAATTAAGCAAAACAAAGATACTGAGCTTACTCAAAAGTGGGGGTTGAGGAACAACCACCTAAAAAGGACACCAGACATGAAGACAGACCCCAAATATCCATATGAGGGCTTCTGATAAGGGGTGGGGCTGTGTAAAAGAAAGTAATGCATATGCATCAAATAAGTGGGGATAGCTAATCAGTATGTAATCATGGCTTGTGATAAAAACTCTGCTCACCTGACACTCGGTCAGAGGAAGGACCCTCCAAGTGAGCAGCTGATTTTGGTATCAGTATTAGGGGATTATTCCTCAGGTGAGACCAATGAGAAAAACAGCAGCTCTTTCTGCTCTCTTTCTCCCTGGCAAGTCCTACAGTTCTACGCATTATTGCAATTTTTATCCTTCTGTAATGGCTATCTGATTCCTCTCTGTGGGCTGTTTCTCCACACAGTAGTTTTAAGTCTAAATATAACCTCTTTCCCATGCAGGAGACTTGCTTTAAAAAAAAAAGTTGTAAATATTTTTTTTTCAGAAGTGCAGAGCTGTGAAACTTGGTTTAAGAGATTTTATTGATGCCAGAGAAATTGTCTAGACTGACTGCACAGCTGTTGTAATATTTTTAGCGTGTATTTTTCTGGTGTTGGATCCATGGTTTCAGCTTTCTTAAGTGAGGAAGGTGCTGGAACTCCTGGAAGCATTTCCACCAGTTTATCCAAAGGCAACCCTGTTGGTACTGTGCCCTGGCAGTGGTTGTCCATCTGGGGGAGAGGAGCTCAGTTTTAGGAAGGGTGAGCTCAGTAAAGCACCTCAATTGGGGTTTGAGGGGTTGGAGTGCTTTAACCTGCCCTGTGTGTGGAGCTGAATGTGGTCCTGGTGCAAAGGGCTTCATCCCCTCTTGTTGGACAACATAATAAACATGTTTCTCTCTCTCTCTCTCTCTCTTTCAATTCTAGATTTTCAGAAGAGCTGACAAAAATGGTAAGTCTGTGCATTCATACTTCATATTTCTTGATTGGACTATTGTCAGTATTACCATTTTTTTCTGCTAGAAACATCCAGCTGTTTAAATGTTGTTCAGTTTGCTGGGTCTGATGCTGATACAGTCAAAAGATCAGAAAAGATTTTGTTATATTTTGGAAAAGATATTCTTAGAGCAGAAGTGATACCAGTGTGCAAGCTGGCATGGCAGAATCCACCAGATTAGGGCAATTTCACAAAAGCAATATAAAAATAAATCACAGGTAAGTGATAAATGAGGATTCACTTCTTGGTAATCTTGAAGTGTCTTTGAAAACAGACCTAACTTGTGAATATTAGTAGTTTGGTTCCTGAGGGACTGGACCCACACACCAAAGAGAAACCCATACTGGTGTGTGTTTTCGGTCTGTCCCTGTGGAAAGCTGAACACCTGCACTGAGCCCAGGTGAGTCCCTAGATGGGGAATAACATGGATGAGTCTTCATTAAATGGCTTGGAAGGGGAGAGCTGCTCTGCTGTAAGACAATAAACAAATAAACAAAAAAACAAGGAAAGAAGATTCAATGGGTCCAGTCCCAGGATCTTTCCCCACCCTGAAAAGCAGTTTAATTTTAGCTCCTAGGTGAAATCCCAAGAGCTAGTATCTATTCTTTCCCTGTTGCACAAGAAGAAAATTAAATATGCATCAAAACTCTGTGTTTGCAGAGGGACATGTGGGAGGGCTGTGCAAAGGAGCACAGGGGAGAGTTTGTTTATTATCTTCCAGCTTTAAAAGGGAGATACCTGGTTTCTGCAGGAGCTCACAGATGTGTGTAACTGGGTAAGGAGGGTACTGCCAGCTGGCTTGCAAATAAGCAGTGGATGCCATGTGACTGTGGGCACTTGGTTATGGCAACTGACAGGGTAATGAGATAGTGAAATTTGTTGCTTGGAAAAGCTCAGCAGTTGTGTGATGCAAGGAGAGTGGAGGGACAGAGCACTCCAAGTGCAGCTTATAGGGAAAAATGAGTTTGTGCTCTTGTCACCCAGACTGGCTTCAGAGGTGATGTGGGCAGATATTTGAACTGCTAAGAGTGAGAGCAGGGCAGAGCACTGAGCTTGTAGGGGGTGAGGAGACCAATGCCACCGAGCACAGGCAGAGAAATTTGTCCTGCCTCTCCTAACCCCGATGGGCACTGCAGGGAGAACAGCTGGATCTCCCAATAAAGGCCAGATGCTCTCTGAAGAAGGAGATATCTCCATCTCTGCTTCCACTCTCAGTGCTTGCAGTGTAAGTGACCAAAGCTGCAGTGTTGGGGCAGCACAAGGGGTGCTCTCTGTGGGACTATTGCTGCCCTTCCCTTTTTATGGGACCTGGAGGACAGGCTGTCCCAAAGTAATCTGGAGTTAGGTGGCATCTCTGTCCCCAGGCTGGCTCCTGCGAGGTGAAGCACAGGAGCATGAGTCACTCTCGGCACCATTGCTCTCCAGTCCCACAGAGCAGGGCTGTCCCTGTGGTTCTGGGGCTGTTTCTGTGGTCCTGGGGCTGTCCTCTGAAGGACAGCACATCCTGCAATGATTTTTCTTCCATTTATTTAGATGCTGCTTTTTTCTTGACACAACACTTGCTAGCCGTGATGACCATTTTTGTCAGCCCTTCATATTTGCTGGACTCTGGATAACAGAGTTTGCCACTCTTTGTAATTAGCTCAGTGTGTTCCTCTGCAGCCTTTTGGGGTCACAGCTGCCCACAGCCCCTCTCCAGCTTCCTGCAGCTCACAGCAGCTGCTGCAGGAGATGTGCAATAATATTTCCCTTGGTACAGGCTCTCTGAAAACTAGGACTCAGAGGTTTCCAGAGCCAGAGGTAATATCTTTGTATTTAATAGCCCTAGGGATCTCTTTTTCACAATTTTCTCTTTGACATCCTGGACTTTAATTTATTGATTTGTTGAAATTCAGCCTATTCATGGCTTTACCTGTTACAGCTCCAAGGAACAGTGGAAGCATCAGTCTGCTGCTTTTATGTCTCACAGCAGGTGCTGTGCACAGCCCTCTGTGGAAAAATGAAAATCTCACACTTTCCATTTTTGTCAGAATCCCAGGAAGGGGCCCTGAGCCCCGGACAGGCTGTTAAAAACACAAATTCACAGATTCCAAAATATTTCACTCTCTTAACATGTTTCTGTGGTCTCCACACCTGCAGAGGTTCCTGTCTGGCAGGGACTTTGCTCTTTCTATTTAACCAGCTGAGATGGATCATTATCCAGTGCTGTGTGATGGTGGCATACTGGGCAGAGAGCTCCCAGGGCAGGGAGTGCTGCCAGCTTTACCCACAACTGGCAACCCTTGCATTCCTCAGCTCTGCTGAAGCCACTCTTACCCACCTGGAGGAACCCTGTGGAAATAGGGCAGGGGAAAATCTGAACAAAACTTCTGCTCTTGACACCTAGTTTAACTAGAACATTTCATTGATCTTTTTTCCATGCAGAGATCAGACAATTAGAGGATCACCTAAAAAGCAAAGGAAGGGTTTGTAAGATTAAGGAGTAGTCTCATTTAATGTGCAGTTGAGAGGTTGTAAATTTGGAAATTTTTTCAGCATCTTGATTTTTTCCCCCCAGCCTGGTAAAAATGGCATGTATTGTGTTAAAGCAGCGTGGCTGGTTCAGACACGGTAACTATGGAGCCTGATAGCATGAATTGAAGAGCATCTCCCTCCTCCCCCTTCCTTCCAAACCTTCTCCACATAAATTGTTAATTCATGTAAAATTGGATGCTCTTGCTGCAAGATGCTAAACCATGTTATTGCCCCTGCCATGTTCAGGTACTTGTATTTCTGTGATTTGATTCAGTGCCTACACGTACTTAAGGGCTGCTAATGAAGCAGCTCTTGCTTGTTAAAACTTGGTCTCCTGCTCCAGAGAGCTGAGATTCTGTCTATAATGTGAGCTAAGTCCCCAACCTTTTCCCCAGTGATAGTATCAAGCAGTTGGATTTACAACTATCTACATTACAAACTCAGAAAACAGTCTGCATAAGACACCTGGAAATGATGAGCATATTGGAGATACCTGGATAAACTGGCAAATGGTCTGGAAAAGGGAGAGGGGCTGGAGTGTAACCCAACAGTGAATAACTTGGTTAACTCTAGTCATGCTTTGCAGGGGCATGGCTGTTAGTCATTCAAAATAATCTTTTTTTTTTTTTTGTGTGTAGGAGTGTTTTTCCTTTCTCTCCTAATAAATCCACCTACTGTCTTGTAATCCTTCCAGTCCCAGTAAACAATACTTAATCATTTAATTGGCATGTACTGGGAAAATGGAGGCATCTTGTTTAAAGCTGGTGCAGTAGAGCTGTCAATCATGAGAGTTATCTACTGTGTACTTAATCCTCTCATTAGAAAGCTGCTAATCAATTAAATAGCCCAGGATTCTCTTTGAAAGATTAAAAGAGTTTTATTTTGACAGAACAGCCTCTCTGGTAACAATTCATTATAGATATGTATCTTCCCAAAAGATGTGTTGTCTGGAAATCTCCAAATCACTGCAGCTCCCCAACCCCCGTGCCTTGAGCATAACTAAATGCAAAGTGCATCCAGCTTTGATCTGTGGTTTAGTTTGGTGGGTTTTGCTGTAATTATTAGATCCTGTTCATGGAAATGGCCATCAGTCTGCCAGGTTAGGTGGTTTCCTCTGGACTTCTGCCCTGGAAGAGGAGAGATACAAAAGGAAATGTGCCAGAAACTCAGCATATGGTTCTAAAACACCTACAGAAAATGGCAGGAGGAGCTGGCAGTGGTGCAGTATTGCACTTGATAGTGACCAGAGATGAGTTAGTATTGTGGTTCAGTCAACCTGCCACCTTCCTGCTGCTGCTGTCCTTGTGATTTCTGCACCAACAACTGGCCCAAACTGTTGGGGTTCTCCCTTGAAATTACCGCGTCTAGAGAAGGTGTGGATGGGAGTGAAGCCATTCAGCACATGCTGTCTTGAATAACTTCTCTTATAAGAAATGAAATACAATGAAGTGTGAAAAAATCCAGAGTACAAATGCTGAGAGGTAGTTTCAGTTTCTGGTTGATCTGAATGATCAGCTGAAGGCCTGTAGAGGACGTAGCAGAGCTAATAAAAGAAAACAAAGGAAGCATGAATGAAGCAGGAATTGGTATTTGGAAAGGGCATTTTGGTTAAGAGCCACTCGGGCAATGGCATTGTTCCCATTCCTCTCCCAGTAGGGCTTGTCCTTTAAATAGCTGCACACAGATATCTGTTAGTCACTTAAGAGCTCATTAAATGGGATTTATGCTGCTATTCTGTGTAAGGAAAGGTCTGCACAATCCAGTGTTACAAGTCTCACAGCAAATTACACTACAGACCATGGGGGCACATGGAGAGCTCCTGACAAGCAGGGAACATAAATAGCTTTTGTCCTCAGCATCATAACAAACTGGCCAAGGATCCTGCTCAGCTGGGAGTGGGGCTGTGCCCTTGTGAGCAAAGTAAGCTCTGCTTCTTACATGCCAACTGGCAGTGCTGCTCTGCCTGGTGGCTTTGTGGCTGTGATGCCACTGCTGACCCCCTGGTGCCAAGCTCACAGGTTTCAAAAGCCAGGAAAAGGTAGAAAAACAAAACCAAGAGAATGAAAAGCTTCAGGCACATCTCTCAGCCCCTGCTTGATAAGTTCAAGAACTCAAGTTTTTCATTATGTTCAAGAAAAGCTATCATAAGTGTCACCTGAGGAGAAATCAGTCTTGATCACCAGTACTCCAAGGAAGAGAGTGAGGTTTCTCCCATGGATTGTGTTTCTTGATGAAGAGATGGTGGTGGGAGAGCAGGGAGAGTCCTGGGCCTTCAGCAAAGGGGGAGGCTGAATGGATCCTGGTGTAGTGAGTCTCCAAAAGAACACGTGGGTGAAGCTGCCAGCAACTTCCAGCCCTTCACAAATGCTGTATGCCTGTCCTCAGTGTCTTGTTTGTAGGCAGAGACAGTTCCTCTAAGGACTTTAAGGGTCTGTGGAATTTGCAGGATGTTAAGTGGTAATAGCTCCCAACACCACCTTTTCCAGACACCACCTGGAGAAATTATTTTGATCCCTCTAGTGAGCCCAGTAGGAAGAAATGGGTGTTTGTCTGTGGATGTGCTTAGAGCTCAAATTCACAGCAACCAGACTCAGGTCACTGTGTAAATGTTTCCTTTTCCTCCTTTCACTCTGAGAGTGCCCCTTGCTGATCTTGAGTTATTTGTACAGAAATTGGGGCAAAATGGAGTGAAAATACCTCTTCAGTTCTGGCAGTGTGGAAGCACAGAGAAATTCACAGAGAGAGAGAGATGGAGAAAATTATCACTGGTGAGCAGATGGTCCAAAGACCCCATTTTTAGCATGGTAATTGCCCACAAGTTGTTTTTAAGACATGAAATACTTGCCTTCCCTTGTCCCCCCATGAATCTGAGACCCTTTTAGAAAATACACTTGCACCAGGCTTGAATGGTGATAACCAACTTGGACTTCAATAACCTGGCTTTCAAGGCGTCAAGGAGGAAAAATTAAGGCATTGTGACTTTGGGTGCTTTGGGATCTTAAAAAGGTGCCAAGTTAGGGCACTGATACCTCCACATATGTATCATATCTGAATAAAAAGGCCCTGAACACCTAATAAGCCTCTTGTTGCACACATAACTTCCTTCCACAGTCACAAGTCTGCACCTATTGTGAATTGTGCTTTTACTGTGAGCTCTTGGGTGTTTTGCAATTCCTGCCTTAATGGCCTATCACTCATCAAAACCACTTCTTTCTAGGCCCAGGTAATTACCTTCTGCATGGCCACTATTCCTCATGTGCTGGGAAAACCTGGAGCTATTCATATCCTGCTGGTGCATCCAAATTAAGTCATTAGTTCTCAGTGAGAATATTTATAATTCTTGCATAACAAAACCAGTATTAGCAGCCACCTACATGTAAGTAGAAAAATTCAGTGATGAATCAGGTTTTGTAAGTATGGATGAATCTGTTAGGTTCTTCCATGACCATTGACCAGTCTAAATGTATTTATCTTTTTCTTTTAAGTAAACAAAAGAAGATTTGCATTTAGATAGTCTAGATTTCATGTGACAATCAAAAATCACCTTGTAAGACTGCACAGTGACCTTTATTTGCAAGGAGAAAGGTGGAATCTGTTTTCATTTATTTGGGCTCCTGTGCCATTCCCAAGCTCTCTCAGTTACCCTTCCAAGTCCTTGCAAAGTTCACAGCACATGGTTTGGAAGGGATGACATCTGTTTAAATTGGGACATGCTGTTCCCAAAATAATAAACAAACCTATCCATCAGATGATGAATTTTGAGATCATGTAGGAATTGTGAGAGGTGGCTGCTGACCATGCTCTACAGGCTGTCATTAGATGTGTCCAGTACTTCTATCCACCCTTTATCACTATGAGCCTAGGAAAAGATTCTATGATTCTGTGTTTTGATTTTTATCATTGACTGGCTTGAAAGAGCACTTCCCAACTGCTCATGCCCTTTCAGGGCTGCTTTTTTTGTTCTTCAAATATGTGAGGGTATCAGGTGCATGCTGTGTGCAGCAGAAATGAAGAGCTGGCAGTTTTTTAGGACCTGTTTTTCTTCTCATATCACATCTTTTTAGCAAGTTCCTGTTAGAATCAAGGGGTAGATTTTTAAATATTATTTTCCTGGACTATCTTGATTCTGCAGAGCTGACTTTGAATTGGGTGCACTGGGTTAGGACTTCATTAACAGCTGCACCCTCATGTGCTACAGGCTGAGTAATGCAGCAGCCCAGCTCTAATCAGGGCTCAAGCCAGAGAAGGTTTGAGCTGGGCAAGGTTTGGATTCAGCCCAAAAACTCCCCCAAGAACTCAAGTCAATGATGTGACAGCACATAAACTTTTATTTCCACAACAGAAATGCCCATATTGCACCTATTTCTGCCCAGCATCAATTTATGGCCCATCACTGTCCATTAAGGGCTTTTCCTGCTGAGAGAACAGGCAACCTAAATAAAACGTACTGTGAGATCCTTCATGGACAGTGGGCAATGGAGGCACTATTGCTCTCAGTGTGATCACCACGTGCAGGGAATGGGATTGGGGGCTGCAAAGAGCCGGGAATATTCCTCTGTTTAACCAGAGTGCAGTTGGCTTGCTGACACTTCAGCTGGTCTCTGATAGCTCAATGACTGATATTGTGCAGAATACCCTTTCCTCATCATTCAAGGTACTTTGCAGTGCTGGTGGCCATGTTCTTCCTTGCCAAGGGTGTCCTTGCCCTTTTGCTGTAAAATCTGCAGCTAGAATATCAAACCTGACTTAAAGAAAAGCTTAGAAAATCAGCTTTACCTAATATTTGGCCTTCTTCAGGCGTGCTTGCTGCCTGTGGTGCTTGCTGCCTTGTGACTGTGAAACATATTCAACCACACGTTGGTCCACCCCAGGGCAGTGCTGGCAGCTCCTGGCTGCCCTTTGTGCCCAGCACCATCCCTTCTCATGGCTGCTGAGCCTTTCTTTCTCAAAAATTCAGCTGCGGAGCAAAACCCTTGGTCAAAGTCATTAACTGCTGTGACCTTCAAGGCTTCCTGACATTTCTTCATTGGCAATAATTGGAATAGAACCTCAGAGTCAGACAGACACCTAAATACACAGGCTTGCACACTTTCCTATTAGGCTACACCTGAGTTCACTAGAAGCTCAGAAGGGTCATCTTGCTGTGGTCACTGTCTGGGCAGAAGCATCAGCCCTTGGGCCACTGCTGACCTCTGCTCTCTGCTGGACCCCACTCAGAGTGCTCAGATGTGGAGGAGCACACTGGATCAGAGCTCTTGCATGAAAACCACACACCAGTCTGCATGCATTTCCAGTCTGACCCATCAGTTGAGCCTTCTTGCTGTCTGTGTTTTCCTCTGTTAGAAGTTCAGACCTGCCTGCCCATGAGCATCTTCCTGTGGTTCACCAAACCTCTTGCTCTCAGGAGCTCTTGCTCCCTGTGCTCAGCAAGTGCTGATCTGGCAGGACAAAGGGATGTTTGGGCTCTACTCTGCTGGGCAGTGGGGCAGAGCAGCTGTGTCCAGCCTTTGGGGTGGGTTCTGTGTGTGTGGTGGAGCCTGTGCATTTCTACAGGCAATGCTCTTTTGCTGCTGGATCCATTCTTTCCCTCAGCTCCTCCTTTCAATTTCTTTAGTACAGGGAGCTGGAGACAAACAGCAGCTGTCAGGGTCCCCAGGAGATGCAGGGAGGGGATTTGGAGCAGGGGTTACTGCTTCAGCCTGGCAATTTGAGGCTGAGCATTTGATCCACAGGGCAGCATTTCCAAAGGCTCTGCTTTGCTTTGAAGTGCACCGATGCAGGTCTGACATGTGATGCAACCCAAAGAAGAAGGAGTTTATTTTCTTCTTCTCTTTGTGGATTGGGAAATGTGGGTTTTCTTCTGCAAACCTCATTAGAGGCTTCAGCTGGACAGGAGTAAAGGGGATATATTATTGTAAAATATTTAATGACCATGTTGCAAGTTGTGGAGGGTGGGAATAAGGGATCATGGTTTTCCAAGGAGACTTTGAAAAGCTGCTCAATTAGCTGAGAGGATTTTTAGAGATGTTTCTTTCCAGGGCCAAAGTTGAGAGATTTAATTGGAGGCTGCACAGCAAATGTGTGTACATGACAGCCAGCAAAGGGCACAATGAAACCTTTATGGAGCTATTACTTCCTCATAAACCCTACCCAAAAAATGTAAGCTTTATTGATAGGGCCTTAAAATGGTGGTTCTTGCCCTGTTTTTTCAGGAGCATGGGGACTGTTGAACTGGAGACACACAGCTGTAGGTATCCTGAAGGCCATTTCAGTTGAAAAGTTATAGTCCTACATTTTCCTTGTTGATGCACAAGGGAAAGGGAAGGCTCTGGCTATAGTAGAAAGCCAGGGAAGTGATGGGCATTGAGGATTTAGCGATTTTTGATCTATCTCATTAATATCTCATCTTGCTATATCTGGAAAGCTCTTCAAAGTAGATACAGCAAATCAATATTTCTCCTGCTAATTTTTTTCTTTGTTGCTGTTGTTTTGTTGGGTTTTGCTTTGGTGGTTTTTGGGGTTTTTTACAGATATTCAACACTGAGGTGCTTGGAAAGGACTTTTGCAGGATGTAGTATCCTGGCAGATTAAACAGGTGCAGCTGACTGCAGGCTTTGGGGACTCAGCTGATGTGTGGCAGTGATGAGGGGACACAGCTTGTGTGTAGGGACAAGCTCCTAGGACATTTGCACTTTCAGTGTTGGGAGTCAAACCCTATGAAGTGTGTAGCTCTCTCCTTCACCAGACAGTGTGTTCTGCTCTCACACACAACAGGCAAAGAGCTTTCTGCTTTCTTGTGCATCAAACCCTGGTGCAGCTTTGCTTTGAGCCTTTTTATTAAATCCTTTTTATTAAATATCTAGTTTCTCTGCTAGATAGCCATGTGAAGGATCTCAGTTGATGTTTCCTGTGTTACCTTCCTGCTCTTCCATATTACCATCCCTCTTCTCAAATGTGTCCCTTAACAGGAGAGGCAGACAGAGTGCAGAGCAACAGGACATTGCTGGCTCTGGAACCAGCAGTGCACTCTGTGCACATGTGCCATAACTGAGATTAAAAAAGGCCTGGCTTTGTCCTGCTCCCTTGGTGGAGTGTGTCAGTGCCAAAAGTGTTTCCCAAACTGCATTCCAAGGCATGGAGTGGCTGTGAAATATCTTTGTACAAAGGCTCTCATCAACATTCAGTGAATCTCACTTAGGAGGGCTCAGGCATGATGCTGCCTTTGGTGGAGAGATGCTCCAGCCTGGATGTTTTACCCTGTTTTGAACTGGAGCCATGGTGTGGTTTGTGTGCTTTCAGTGTGTTTCCAAGGAGTGCCAGGGACAGCAGAGTGACAATGCTCACCCAGCTGGAGGTGACAAGCATGTGGGGACTCCTTAAAATGCCTTTGCCACCACCACGGGCTTCTTGTGTGACCCTCAGCTCACGTTATTTCTCTGGCTACACCACCTAAATCTCACTGAGAGTTTCTATTGCTACTTCTCTCTCTCAGTAGCAGGACTATCCTATGTTTGCCTTTAAGTTTAATCCCTGGGAAGTTCCCACCGGAGAATTGGAGCAGATCCTTAGTGGAGGGAAAGCACTCTTTTTGCCTTTTTGCTTCCTTACTTTCCTGTGCTCTTGTTGCTGTGGGAACAAGGGACAGCACCAGGCTCTGGCATCCTTTTTAATTAGGTATCTTCTGCAGATCAGCTGTATTTATTGAAGATTTTTTATTATAGCTATTAAAATTAAATAAGGCAAAAATTGAATCCAGAACAAATACACTGCTGCAAGTTATCCTCATAATGTGCTAGCAATTTTTGCCAGACAATTGTGAGAAAATATGTTCTGGCAGCTTGTGTTCAGGCAATTGGCCAGGAACAGCTATAAATCATGCATATCTTTTTCTCCCTCTTATCTTTCTCACTCTTTTAAAACACCAGATAACATACATTGGAGAGAAGGGTGTATCTTACTGCCTTGCAGTGGGGAAAGGAATTTCTGAAGTTGAAACAATGATACATCCACATCTGTAACTCCCAGCAAGGATGATCTGATGGGCAGGAAGAGCTAATCTTTTTTCATGGGAGGATAATATAGCAAAGAGTGAAAATAGATGTTTATGGATATGAGAAGCAGGAGCCTGAGTGTCTTTGGTTTCATGACTTGTCTGCACCATGGGAAGGTGGTATGTTGCTCTGGAAAAAGTCTGCAATGCTTTCAGAAGGTTTTCAGAGGTGGAAATAATTAAAAATTATTTTTTGAGTGGAACTTTCTTTTCAGTGACCCTGCTGCAGCCTCAGTGCAGAGGTGAGACCTGCCTGTGTCAGCCAAGTGGCACAGGCTGAGCTGTGTGTCAGCTGCAGAGGAAGATGCTCTGGCTGTGCTCCTGCTGCCCCTCAGCAGAGCTTTAAAGGGCTGCTACGGCTGGGCTTGGGCTCAGGAAGTGCCTCAGCCTGGACTTGGGGTTTGGACCCAAGATCAGCTCCTGCTGCCAAGGTTCTGCCCTAGTTGGATGCTGGTATGAGGCCCCAGCCTGGCACAGTGCAGATGTGAGTGGCTGCAGCCCCTTGCTGCTCACAGCTTCTAACCTCAGCCTGAAAGAGCAGCCAGGTTTTGGGGCTTTGTTGTGACCATCAGAGCGTGGCTTTAGGGTAGCTCTGGTACCTAAAGAGAGGTACCTAAAGAACATGAAGGTTCTTTTCCTTAATCCTATGTAGCTGACTCCAGGACCCTGGGGAATCTGAGCTTTAGGCACACAGTGATTTGGCTGTGTGTCATTCTGCTGTGCCAGCACCAAAGCCCAGGTTTGTGCCTGGTCTGCTAATAAAAATAAGTGCACTGAGGCTTATTTTCCTTTCCAAAGGATTTTCTGTCCATCGTGGAGATGTTACTTTTCCAGCTGGCTGGTTCACTGGCTTCCACTTGCTACACTTTGTTAAGCAAGGCTGCTTTTCCTTCCTCGCCTTTGTAGTACCATTGGTTGCTTTCTTTGTTTTTTTACAACACCCTCCCCACCTTCTAAAAAAGGTTGAATCAATACTGGCAAAATGTTCAAGTTTTACCGAAATCTTTACCAGCATATTCACATTAATAGACTCCTCAATGTTGTAGTATACTAATACTAATAATGCCAATACTAAAAGGGACAATCTGCACCATGGCAGGTGGGAGCAGCCACGGAGCTGCCATGGCATCATGCTGTCACCTTCCTTGGCACCAGCTGCAGAGAGCAAATGTTCAACACTCATTAACCCCAGTGACATCCCCATGAGGTGGGATAACAGGAAAGGAAGGTTGGATGGGCAGAAAGGGACTGTGAATTAATTTGAAATACTTCTGCCTGGAAAGCTGAGTGATAGGAAGACACAGCTTGCCTGGCTGGGTTTCAAACTGGAGATCAGAGGTAGGGAATGGGGAATGCAAGTCTGTCCCTGGGCTTTATGGAGCTCAGGCTTTGGCTATATGCAAACACAGCCACATGCAGAATTATCTTGTTATCCTTCCGTAGCTGGAGTGATAGTGGTATCAATTAATACACTTAGTATGTGTCAAACAATGGGGGAAAAGTGTGTGCTATAAATGGAAGTACTTGCATAAGACTGTAAAAACAAGATGAAATATTTATATTTTTCAAAGAAAGGAACTAAACTTGTTTCCTCTCCCATGCATCCAATAATCTAGTCATAGGAAAACAGTAGAGTTTAGATGTCACAAAAAGGAATTCCTAAGATGGAAATCAGAGGGGGAAATGGTTTTCTAGTATTTAACTGGAGGAAGAATTAACTGAAAAGAAGTTATAAAAGTGGGACTGTCCATTGCAGCACTATTAAATCCTCCTATAACAAGAGCAGCATGAGGGAACAAGGTGCTAAATGCTGAAATCCTGGGGAGATGAAAGGAAAAGGAAAAACCGAGCAGTGGGAGATGTTCTTGCCGAGCACTCTCTGCAAAATTGGCTGGAGCAGGACTCAGAGCCTTAAAACTTTTCAAACCCAATTGTTGCTTTCTAAATGAGGTGCCTGACATTTTAAAGGTCAGCAGCTGGGGAGAGGGTGACTGCTGTTCAGCAAATGCAATCAGACTGTGCTCACTGCCTCACTGTGTCCTTCACATCAGGGCTGGGGCTGCCTGATTGCCTGGGAAGACCATTTCTGTTTCCTACAGATGTTTCTGTAGATGTACGTATTTGCAATACCTAAATGAGGAAGGAGATCTGATAATTTTCCCATTTCCCACTTCTCCTCCCTCTAGGGGGCTAATAAGGGGGCAAGTGGGCAAAGAAAGGCAGGTGGGAGGTTGAGGGTGGATGTGGGTGTGAAGGGGGAACAAGAAGGTGTCTATTGCCAGACCAAGGCATCAGGTAAGAGCAGAAACACCTGCCCTGCTGGCAGCCGGGCTGATGTGTCACATGTGGCACCCCAGCCTGTCCCTGCTCCATCCTGGCAGGGTGAGCCCTCTCCAAACACCATTCCCTGGTTACAGGCTCTGGCTGTCAGAGCAAAACCCAGCTGGGGGCTGGCTGCAGCTGGAGGAAAGCTTAGCTGGACAAACAGATCTACATTTTTTTCAATATCAAGAGCCTTAAACTCTGGACCACTGGAGCTACTCGCTCCCTTCCTGTGTGCTTTTTCTCAGAGCCCTGCACTGACCCAAGCAAATGTATTCATCCAGCAAGTGACTGAATAACCAAGGCAACGTAAAACAAAGCAGTTTTCCTGGATTCATAAATCAGTACAGAGCAGGACTGGACCATTGCAGTACAGCATGAGTAGGTTGGTTTTTTTTTACCCTCTGTCTTCTAGAATTTTAGTATTCAAGTTTTAAGCCTGCAGTATGTATTTCTATGCTGGGCTGCTAAACCTTTGAATTGTCAACATGCTGAGCATTTTGATCCTTTCATAAAACAAGAATGAGGATTCAATATTTCTCACTGCACTGCTATTGCAGCAGTACTTGGTGCAGATTCACAGAGGCTGATCTTGCATCAGGAGCCATGTTGTTCTGTAGCACAGACGCCCCGTGGGATTTGGGCAGTAGGAAATCACAGAGCTGATTGTGAGCTTCCTTCTCTCTGCAAAAGCATGTCAGTGTGCTCTGTGAGAGAGACAAGTAAGGTTTGGAATTAGCTTCTCTTTAATTAGTGTGGAAGTAGCAGGAAACAGCAAATGTTGTGTCATCTCCCACATCAAATTGTCATCTCCCACATCAAATGCCACCAAGCCCTCAGTCAGAGGTTTCCTATCAGTGCATGGCACCATGGCATGGCCTGACCAGCACCCTGACCCTCACCAACTCTACTGGTTTTGAAGGACAGTTTTGTTTCCTATTTCCTAGCTTAATATTATGTCCTTTCTTTTTTTTTTTTTTGGTATGTATGTAAATGAAACACAAATGTTTCAGGCTCACGTGTGTACAAAGAGAGGAAACAGGTCCCTAAAGAGATGGGTGCGAAGTCTTGGTAAATTCACCCCTAACTTTGTTCATTGAACCAGTCTAGAAATCCAACCTGTGCTAATAGTTTGGGAAGGCAGGGAATTTTAGTGGGTTTCCTGCAGGCAAAGGAGAGCCTGCAGAGAGCTGTGCTTCTCCAGGGCTGTGACGATGCTTATCTGCTTTCTGAAAAGCCTTTTCATGGCAGGTTTGGCACTGACATGAGCTGGTACTGCTGGCAGACAGAAAACCTCTCTGTAAACTGCTGCTTTGATGGAGCTCTCAGATGAGCCTTCTCCTGCACCAGGACGCTTCTTTCTTCAAATGGCTCCAATCTCTGCTAATAAATCACCTCCTCCACACAAGGAGGGTTTGATCAAACATCACAGGAGATATCATCAAGGGCTAAACCTAACATTTCCTATTCCATTACCTAAAGCTCATCATGCTTAGCGTATCAAAGAAGAACAGAGTTCCCTCAAGCATTTCTACCGCCAAGCCAGGCAACCCACAGCAAATTGTCCACGTGCAGAGTGGCTCCTGAGTTTTCTTTCTTGGTTGCTGGGTTATCTTTGCTCCTGCTGTAGTACTCCTGTACTACTGAGCAGAATAGAGCAGGGCTTCCTGCTTCCAATTTAGGGCTCCACATCTTTGGGGAAAAATTATGTTAGCAATTTGGATTTCCTATGAGTAGCTTGCATAGCATTTCCTGGCATGGCACTTCTGTAAATCTAGATGCTGCTGGGTTTTGGTGGGAGGTTTTTTTGGTGTTGTTTCTTTTTTTAAAATCTATAAGAGGATTCCATTGATTTTGTTACCAGAGCCCTGGTGGAGCAGAGGAGAGCTCAGATGAGTGTGGTTTATCTTGGAAACTATTAAGCATCACACTGAGTGCTGGAGGCCCTCAGTGCCACCACTCTCCTGTGTAAATTCAGTTCTGCCAAAAGCAAATGGGTCATGCTTCACCTTCATGTCAAACAAGTTGTGTGTCTTCATTTTCATGAGCCACCTTCCCCATTTTCTCTTCCTTCTGCACAATACATTGGTTTCCCAACTGGTTTTTCACGCCAGCTTCCAGCACTTCCCCCCTCTGCTCTCCAGACATCACCTTCAGGCTTTGTAAGACCTTAAAGAGAAAAGAAGAGAGGAGAGCAGCAGTTCCCTGAGCAGAGGCTGCAGCCAGGGCTGTCCTGCTGGATTTCAGCATGTCAATAAGAGCAGTGCTGCTCCGTGTTCCATGAGTGCAACACTTGAATCCAGGTCAAGCCTGGACTGTGGCTTGGGGAAGTTGTGCATCATGAGTTTTGCAGAAGGGTCTGGAAGAATCTCCCTGCACTGCCCACACGCCTCTCCTTGGGATGTGTCTGATGCCAGGCTCTCAGCTTAGCTGGGAAAGGCTGTGTGCCACTCCAGGTCGCATGGCTGCAGCAGATGCTGCTGAGATGGCGTGGAAAAATTGTGAATTCAGCAAACGCTAAGTAGCACACGGCATTAAAAATTCACAAAGACTTCTCTGAAACACAGCCTCCCAAAGAAGCATTTTAATGAGCTGCAGCAGGGCTGGGTGAGGGAGTAGGGAGACCCTTCCCCAGCACTGTCTTAGGAAATGGTCCCACGCACAGGTCTCCCCACTGGTTTGTGCATTTGTGGTTCTCAGTTTTCAATTAAAAACTGCAGCAGAGGTTTTTTCTCTTCTTTTCATATGTAGGAACTCGGTGACAACTTGTTCAGGTTTGCTGTGGAAAACTAAACTAAAAATTGAGAGGCTGTTGTCAGTGTTCAGGGGAAGAGATAAGGATTAAACTGAAACAAAACTTGAAATACTTTAGGTCTGGGATTTTCAAATGTTCCTTTGAAAGCTTTCTTTAAGAAGAGAAGCCAGATGACCCCATTTTCTGCTGGAAAAAAACTTGTAGGCATTTTTCCAGTGGCTTTCGTCCTTCAGATACCCTTTTTTTCCTCACTGTGGATTTAGCCAAATTAAAGCAGGCTGGGTTGAAGCACAGAGCCCCCAGGTCAGTGGCTGGGATGCTGAGGATGGAAGGAACCAATGGGAGATGCTGAGATGGCCAGGGGGGCCAGGGGTGCTTCACAATATTAATCTTGGGTTGGCACACAACTTTCCCTCTGCCTTTTGTGCTGGTACCAGAGGGGCTTGCATGCTTTTGCAGCTCAGTCTGGGCAGGAGCACACGGAGCAGGCGCTGTGGGGATGCTCTGCCTTGAGCTCTGACCTACTTGGGAAAGCAGAGCCCCTGGGCTGTGGGTCGGGGAGCTCTTGTGCAGCTCCTGCTGCAGTGATTCTCCTTCTTGTTGTTTTCATCATTTGTTTAAATTGGTATTTTTTCTTTTGTACTTTATTCTCCACTACACGGGTCATTGCAGAAAAGACAGCAAAATGCCTTATCTTTCTCCTCCCTCAACCAAAAAGCTGGATAAGGGTTCTGGGCTTTTTATAACCTACTTTTGAAACAACAAACAAAAAATAAACGGAGACGATATTAATGCTGCAGCTTTGTTAGAAGCAGAAATCTGTGATTAAAGAGGTGCTTGTTTAATTTGCTGGAGCAGAAAAACATATTTAGGTTTTGTTTTTTCTTTCAATCTTTTCAGAGCAGATGTGCCTTCCCTGCAGGACTGCTCTGTTCTGTGCTGTTCTGATGCTTTGCTGGAGCAAAAGGATGAAAGAGTGTAGAACAGATCTGCATTGTTTGCCTTAGAGATGTTAAGTGTCTCTGACAGGGCTGAGACACCCATCCTGCCCTGGACAAATAGCTGGAGACACTGAGCATAGGGCTTACATTTTCACTGTGAAAATAAATGGGAAATGCAGAAGCTTATTAAGTGGAAGCATAAAAAGCAGAGCAACTGTGGTGGATTGAGTGAGGTTTGGCTTGGCTGCTCTCCCAGCCATGGGGAGCCAGGACAAACCATGCTGGAGACCTGCAAGAGCATCCCATGGGGAGGGACCAGTTTGCCTCTCCTTTGTACTGGGTCCTGAAGCAAAGACTACCCAGAAAAAAGATATAGCTATTGGCAAAGGATGTTCCCAGAGAGGGACCATCAAACATGAGCAATTGTTTTGTTTAGAGCCAGAAAGTTTTTTTTTAGCAGGGATTTTGAGACCATTGAGTTTCAAAAAATGAAACATTAGTGTTGCAGGAGATGGATGTTGTGGGCTTACTCCTGGCTTCACAGTCCAGGGGTTAACATGAGGAAGCAAGCAATTAATTATGCAGGTTCTGCATTTGCTATTCAAGCACCTATTGAGCCCTGGCACAGGAAGCTGGATGTCCTGTATGCCGCAGATGATAAAGCAGTAGGGAAACTTCTTCTGCTTTCTGAGAATGCAAATGAGGAATCTGCTTTCCGTGTTAGTTTAATTTGCTGTCTTCATCTCTGCGCAGCTTGTTAGCTGAATGGAAAACTGTTGATGCTGCCAATGCAATCTGGATATTGTTTCATGGGACTGCAGAAAGCGAGGAGTTTGTAGCTCTCTAATCTGCAGTAATTTGCTGCTAATTTGTCAACAGTCAACAACTCCAGTGGCTACCACATGGAAACAGCCCTGCTGCCCCTGCCTTCCTCTGGTTGGTGTGAGAGAAAGGTCACTTAGAGCACTGCTTTTCATCCACTGCAAGGGGTTTAACAAGCACAGAATAATGTTTATTTTACAAGGGGGAAACAAAATCACAGGGGAACTATTGCAGTGGCAGAACCCAGGCAGAACCCAGAACAGGCTTGCCCACAGCTCATTCCTGACACACCACCATGCCTCAGGGACCCAGCACAGTCACTGCACCCTGGGCACTGCTTTTGTACTCAATCCTTCAGTTAGGCTGAAATGCAACTTCTGCTGTCGGAGATCAGGAAATCAATCAGGTGTCACAGTTTCATCTGTTGCAATTCCCTTAGCTGAGCACAGTGCTTCCCTGGGTAGGACAGCAGCTGAAATGCTGCCCACTGCTCTGTCCAAGCTGGCCCTGGGAGAGGCTGCAGTGGTGGTGTGTCGCTGTTGAGCCACTAGCAGAGAGAAGAATCCAGTTCTCAGTGGCAAGAAGGAAAAGGCCTTTATTGTTTTGATTTCATCATATATATAGAGTTTTCAAAAGTCACCCAGATTGGTCAGTCAAAAACCTCCCCCTAGGCCTGATTGGCCAGGTCTGCACCATCCAAGTCTTGGGACACTGTTTTTAATAACATCCAAACCTTATCTTTATTTATAAAACACAAAAGGATTTCTCATGGGAAAGACCTGTGCTAGCCACAGTGGTGTAGCAGCAGAACCCCATCAGCAGCTCCAGGGTTGCTGGCAGCAGTGATCCCTGTGGATTTGCTCCCAGAGCAGCATCTGGCAGCATCATCAGGCTGTGCCCAGATCCAGTGTGATGCTGCAAGCCCTGCCAAGAACAGCCTCAGCCCCAGGGAGATTCTCTCCCTTCCACACCCTGGCCACATCAGGACCACATTTTTGAGAGGCAACACCATGCATTTTCATAATTTTTTGCTCTTTTGCTCAAACACTTGCCTCTTTCTCAATTTGAAGCTGGGTGCTGGGTATAATGAGCTGAAAATAGTGCAAACCCTGCCCTGGCCCCCTGCATTCATCTGCACCTTAAAAAAGCAAGTGAGAAGTCTTCCTAATGAAGGGCAGAGGGGAATTAGGGCTGTTTGGTGCTTGTTTCCGAGCTTTTCAAGAAATCTGGATTTAATAGGCTGTTGCAGAGCTGGGGTGTACTGGAGTTGGGAGTGTTTGCTTCTGCTTCAGCTTGATTGAAACTTCCTGATCAATCATCCCAGGTTTACTTTGTCTTTTGATGTTTCTGCCAAAATTTAATGATAAAGTTTGGAAGCTTTGGAGCTGGCAGTCTGCCTGGAGCTGATAGTTCACAAATGTTTCAGCTAGCACATTCCCACTTGGGCACAGCACAGAGCTGCATACTTTGCCTTTCTAAATCTGTGCTCTGAGCTATCCTCAGCACAAGTGGGGACATCAGTTTGGCAGGGGAGGGTGTCAGTGCCCTGTAGGAACTGCAGTGCATTTTAGGAACTCAGGAGGTTGCTGTCAGCAAATAATGATGTTTCACCACATGTCGTAAGATGAAGGACCTGCTATCTAAAATTTTCTTCTTTTTCTCTTTTCTGTTTGCCCTGGACATGCATCCAGTGCTGCTTTTCAAGGAGTCTGAGAGCTGTGTGAGCTCCATGGTCTGGGTTTGCTGCTGGTCTCCATGCCCTGAGTTTTCCTTAGACTCAGAGGAGGAGAGCACACCAAGTGCTGCAGTGGCTTTACATCTCTGCCCATCACCCCAAGGTTTCTGTCTCTCAGCATATCCAGTGGGATGCACCTGGAGGATCACCATGGCACGGCAGGAGTAAGAGCCCTGCAACAGCTTGAAACCATGAGTAGCTTTTGATGTGAGAGTGGGGAATTGCAAAAAAGTCTCCCAAATAAACCCACTGCTCTGCTTTGATGTAGCAGAGCTCAGGAGCAGATTTAAATACCTCTCTGTGATTCCCAGGCCACCTCTATTGTGCACACAAAGAAATGCTTAACCTTGCAGGAAATTATGTATAACACTGCAGTTTGCTGATGCATAAAAATTAACTAATTTTTGCATAGGAAAATAGCAGCTATGCTATTTAATATTTTAGTATAACTATCCAAATATCAGTTTTTCCTCCTACTATTTACTTTAGTGTATTTTTTCATTGTCTGTAGTAATTCCTGTGCAGAATAGTTGTTTTCAGGGCACTGCAGGAGGCAGGTTCTGCTCTCTTTTAGCAAGGTGTCCTTGTAAGAATTTTGCCTTAAATGCAAGGAGGAAGTTTTGAAGTCAGGATTTACAGCTTTGGGATGGTTGAAGCACAGAGTGATCTCATATTAACAACAAGCTGTGCTGCCTTTGTGTTTCATTTTCACTTTGGATCAAATATTTAGAGAGGCTGTTAGTAGCTCATGGGCTTTGACTGGAGGTTTGGTAGTGGGAAGTTTGCTGACGTTTTTTAAATCACAGAATGATTAAGGCTGGAAAACCCCCTAAGATCATAGAGTGCCCTTGCAATCAGATATCACTGTGTCCCCAAGTGCCACATCTACGAGTCTTTTAAATACCTCCACAGATGGTGATTCCCCCACTCTCCTGGGCAGTCTGTTCCAGTGCTTGACCACTGTTTCAGTGAAGAAATTTTTCCTAATATCCAATCTCTGCAACTTGTTTCAGGAAGGTGAGTGAAGAAGGGATCTGTAACAGGCTGCCTGGGCAATAAACAGAAATTTTGAGGATCAAATAGTAGGGAACAAAGGTGGATGATGTTGCAACCTCTTGCCTCTGTACAATCTCCTCTTAAACAGAAATTCTAATTTTGTGTAGTCTACAATGTCCCACATGTTACACCCAAGAGTTCAAATAAAAAAAGAAAGTGGGAAGTGTGGGGAGGGAAGATACTGAAGACACTTTAATGAAGAAGGAAGTAGAAGTTCAGGATGACAGAGAGGGAATGAGACTGAGAGACAGCAGAGAGAGCAAGACAGATGTTTGGATATGTGGAGAGTCAAAGCCTTTGGGAGAGAGAATGAAGCTGTTTGGGTCAGGAGGCTGCAGGCTCTGCACAGGGACCTGCTGCTTTGCTGTGCTGGCCTGTGCCTGTGTAACTCACAGGGCAGACTTTAAATGAGTAAATAAATCAAAGGTGCTAAAAAGCTATGGTTGTTCAAAGCCAGTCATCCATTTAATAGCACCCAATATAAAAAGGCACTCTCAGGTCAACTAAGATGAAAAATAACTGAGAGGCAGTGGCAGTTGTACATCTGAGCTAAGCTGCATCTGCTGGTGGCTGCAAGAGCTCAGAAACAGAGATTTCCTGATGGGGGAGAGTGAAGGAGCAGAGGAGAAGGTGTGTCCCCAATCCCTTCAGCAACAGTGAGACCATCAGTGTGTTATCAACATTGTTCTCATCCTAAATCCAAAGCACAGCATTGTACCAGCCTCTAGGAAGGACATTAACCCTATCCCAACCAAAACCAGGACAGTTAATTAATTAATTACTGATTAATTAATTTAATGCTGTATATATTTCATGGTATTTAGCCCAGAGGTCTGCTTTGTGCTACAACACTGACCAGTAAATACCCTTGGTGCACAGCCATCCATGGTGCCTCCCCTCCAGCTCCTCTTGGCTGCCCAGGCCTGAGCCCAAGGAACCCACTGAGAATTCACCTATTGCCTTCAAAACGAGTTCTTTGCCAGGAGCTTCCTTTCTGCAAGCTCTGGATTCCTTTCCCGAATGTTTTCCCGCTGCTCTGCCCTGAGCTAGAGCTGCCCATGTAGCCATGGTCCCAGGGCTCAGCTCCCCTGCAGCCTGCAGCAGTTATTGCAGAGCTGCAGCTCGGGGCAGGGCTGACTCAGTGCTGTCCTTGTGCTGCTACAGATGGGAGGCAGATGTTGAAATCAGCTGTTGACGTGTGTTTTCCTTTTAAACTGCAAGCAAATAACTTGGACAGTGAGAGAAAAACTGAAACAGGTTTACCTCCTGTTTTCTGTGGGGAAATGGAGGATGGAGAAAGCTTTGTGGACTACAGGCATTTCTCTCTGAATTCTCTTCTAATGGTTCAGGTGGTTTTTGCTATAACCTATATTAAGCAGCAATTATATTGAACCTGGGCAGGCTATTTACACCCTGGGGAAGTCTAATTCCAGCACTTAATTTATAAACAACTGGGAATTTCTTTGGAAGGCATTCCTAGATACCTGTGATAAAACATCCAAATTTAATGTAATGGATAAGTGCAGAAAAAAAATACCCCACATTTAAATCAGGTTATTACAGCAAGGTGAGAATTATGTGGGAAACTGAAGAAAGTAGAGCCTTCACAAATGATAGTGGGAGAAAATGTGCTATATCACTCCTGCAAGTCTCCCTATCTACCACCTTGCACTTGATAACTATCTATAGCTGCCATTAAAAATAATTTCAAAATTACTTCTAACTCTAGGATAACAAAAGGCTTGATTTCATGATAAAAGCTGAGCAGCTTGGGGAAAATTCTGGCATGCTAATGAAGATTGCTTAATGCCCAGGCTATTTATGATGGGAATGAGGTGCAGTTTTCTGACTACAATGGAAATCCCATTTTTCTCCCATCTAAATCCTACAGGGAAGATTCCCAGGCATTGTCTGCTTGGTGCATGCAGCATTACCTATCACCCTAGACAAAAAACAGGCTCTAAGTTGTTCCTCATTATCTTATACTGACTGATGTGGTAATTTTGAAATGAAAGTCACTTTTCCCCTATTTTAATGGAAATGAAAAGGCTAATCCTGTCACAAAAAGGATCTTCAGTCCTTCTCTACTGAGATCAGATATAGAATCTGCCATTCACAGATTTTGAGTATGTCCCACTTTCAGCTGTACCACAGAACTTCATAATATGCTGCAGAGAAGAAAGGAGAAGTCCAAAACTGGCTAAATATTGTGTTTGATGAAGTCTGTGCTTTGATGAAGACAAAAGTTAGCCAAATTGCCAAAGAATAAATGGTCTTTATTCCTGGGGTGAATGACATGGGAGGGATATTGGCTGACTTCTCAAGGGATGTTCTTTCATTCACTTTGTGCATCTGATGTTTCTGCAAAGCCTTGGCTGGGCACAGGAAGGAGAGATGTCCTGGGAAAATAAAAATCCCAGAGGTTTTTATTAACACAAATAGTGGCACAAATGGTGATGTTGAAAGTAGAGCTGCATGTGGCATTGGCCAGGGAGCTTCAGTGTGAGTGCACATCCTTCCCAGAATGAGGAGCTCTGGGCTGTGCCCATGGAGCTGTCGTGGGGTCTCTGGCAGAAGAGGGAAGACACCACCTCAAAACTGTGTTAAAGGCAAGAAGGCAAAGGAGGGGATCATGCCCAGTGCACAGAAGAGCATTTATCAAGTGTTTTTCAATGAGTTGAGTAAGCAGAACTCCAGCTCCTGAAGTTCAACCCCTTTGTCCTTGTGTGAAACTCTCTTCTGTGCCAACCTTTGCATTCCTGTGCCAGCATCACCCAGTAGGTCCCACCAGCACTCCCATCTGGCACTAGAAATGCACAGGAGTGTTTCAAACAGATGTTTTCTGCTATGTTGGAAACATCAATCTCCCTCTCAGGTTATCCATGCAGATCACTTGGTGTGGTGAATGTCTTGTGAAAAGAGCTGTGCTGGGCATTAGTTAAGTTTCAAAATTTTGGAGTCAGACTGTAAACTCCTTTCACTAGAAAATTACTGCAGGTGTAGTAATTTCCTGTTAATGATGTGTGTTACATCTCATTAGCCAAGCCCCTTGCTGGGCTCCACTCCTGTGGCACTGGCAGCATCCTCGTGCAGAGCCACCCAACGTGGGCTGTGCTGCTCCTGCAGAGCTCCTGTGGCTCTGAGGTGAATCACCAGCCCTGCTTCCAACTAAATGCAATTGCCCCCAACAGAACATTGAGAGGCTGCAATTAAAGTGGGTGGATCATTTTTTGCTGGCTGCTGTGTGCCTGAGCAAGGGGTGAAGATCTGCAGGTGACTTTCAGAGCAGGCTGGGTGATGCAGAGGACATACCACTTCTTTGCCCAGTGGAAAGGCTCATCACAGATCAGATCTGTGGGCCTGGAGGTAATTTTTCCTAACAGCCCAGGATGGAAAGCTCAAGCCCATATTCCCCTTCATTTAAATGAATAAAGTCTCTCCTCCTGGCTTCCAAGGGGCTGGAAGAAGGGTAGAAGCCAATCCTTGCTCTTGCTGGCTCATGTATCTGCACATGCACACCCCCAAGAATGAAGAAAAAAATAGAGTTATCATTTTTATTCACAGGCTACAGTAAAATCCAATTTACTTACCCATAGCTGCTGGGCAATTGCAACTAAGTGGAGCTTAGAGCATTTTAGAACTCACAGAGTAATAAAAGTAAGTAATGAAGTATATTCATAATAATAGTTAGAAAATATATTCATAATGTATCTGGGAAATATATGAGCAGTCTCAACCTCATGTAATTGAAAACAGATTTAGCAAACTGAGGCTCAGAACAGTGACCTTATTTTGTAGCTGCTTTAAGCTATTTGTATCACTGAGTGAATTTCCAGAAACTCAGCCATCAGATTTCCTATACTTTGGAGGATTTATGATCTCAGTTTGATTTTTCCCTGGGCTGTGTTAGCGGGTGAGAACAGCTTGATTGTGTCAGTTAGAAGGTGTAAAAGTCGCTTCTGGACTTCTCAGATTTTCATGATGGTAAATGGAGATATAATGACATCCCAGTTGGGGCTTTCTGATGCTGTCTCTTATATCCTTCTCTCTTCAGTCAGTTTTAACTTTGATAACTCTGTTGGGCTGGTAATTTGCTTTGGTCTTTGCCTGTGATTGAATTATTTTGAAAAGCTAGGGTAAAATGAAGATTGCTCTCTCAGGAAGAAATGATGGCAGGATAGTTGTGGCCTGATTATCTCTTTCTTCAGCTGATCAGTGCAGGGGAGGCAATTTCTAGGCAGTGTCACTTGTCCTTGCTGCCAGCTAGGTGTTGGGTTTAAAGGGGAGGGAGGGAGGGAATCAGTGGAAGTAGGTTGCCCACCTTTAGCATGGTCACCCAGATAAAAAAGTCACAAATATTTGTGTAGCTCTAGATCTCTAGATCTTAAAATCTTTATGATCTAGATCTCTTTGAGATCTCAAAAATGATGGAAACTTCTTTTGGTTTAGTGAGATTTGGTGAAGAATCTCAATTTTTCCATTATGCTTCCTGTCAAAAGAAACTCCCTGGGGCTGAAATGTCCCAGACAAGCTCCACAGGGCAGGGTGTGGGTGAGGCTGAAATGTGCAGTTGAGGCTCTGGTAAAGCCCCTGCCTGTCCATTTGGAGAATTTGTACCCCTTGAGCCCAGAAGCTTTCATCAAAAAGATGTTTTCTGGAAGTCTTATCCATTCTCTACCAAGAGCAGACACTTCTGCTGTCAGGAAAAGCTGTGACTGTCCTGATAAGGCTCCTCCTGGCCCACAGTGTCCCATCAGCTCTTCCTTATCACAGCAACAGCCAGCCAGGGACCTGGTGTCAGTAACATTGTGGTCAATCCTCCTCACCAAGATTTTTTAACAGTTTAATTTGAACTGGCAAATCCCAGCCCAGTCTGCTTCCTCTTATCACCCTGAAGCTCCCTGAAGGCATCTTTGCCTGCTGGCTCCAGCAGCCCAGGCTCTGGGGCTGTTCCACAATTATAGATATGCAGCTCAAGGATTATCTCCTTACTCAGAACAGCTTTTGCTTTGTGTGTTTGCAGACAAGTATTCCAGTTTGTATTAAATACCCATCAGCTTTAAGCTGACTGGTGCTTTGTGCTGGTGGTTGTGGGAGGATGAAAAGCAGATAAAATCGGTGTTTTTATTCAAATTCTGGCCAAGGGTCAAGCAGTTCGGGGGGTCTCCAGACAATAAAAATTAAATAAAAGTCACTGTCACTTCCTTCTTCCTCTAGATCTTTAAATCATCCTGCTTTTTAATTACTTTGGGCTGTTAAATGCCAACGAAATTTCAGTGCATCATGGTTTCCAATGGTCTAACCTGTCACAGTAGTTGGTAACTGTCTACCTGTTCACTCAGGAGACTCTGAGATAGGAGTTAGAGCAGTGTTTTGGCACAAATTTTAAACAGGCATTTCAGAGGCTGCAGCAAAAATGGGTCCTGGAGCACATTAGTCAAAAAAAAAACCCTCAAAAAGCCCAGAGCAAAACAAATCAAGCAAGAGTAAAATGAAAGACAGAAGTTATGAGATATAAACTAGATAAAGGGCATGGATTTTTTTTCCTCAAACTTAAAAACACCTTTGTGTTTTTCAGAGTTAAGCAAAGTGTAAATTCAGATCAAAGTACTCTCCTGAAAAAAATAATCCACTTCACTTTAGGGTTTTCATTTCCCAGTAAGTTGATTTATGTGACTTTCCTGGGAATTTATTTCTGCCTGCCCTCTGTGTGGAAGGACAGCTTGAAGGTGAACAAGCACTGATTTATGGTTTACAGGTAAAGTGTTCCATATATAAAGAATTGTTTAGTCCTTGTGGGATAGAAATGCTGTCATCCTTTTGATCCTGGTGCTTGAAGATGTGCATTCATTGCCAGACAGGACTGGAAGAAGCCAAACCTTGATCTTGGCTAGGACACTGCATAAATAGGAGCACTGAGGGGGAAAAGCTTCTTATCCAGCTGTGCAGTGGAGAGTGGAGATGGGTGGTGGGGATGGAGATCCTGCTGTGGACAGTCTGTGTATCTGCTCCAGTGAAAGAATCTCACCCCTGGGTCACTCCAGGTGACACTGGTGGGATGCTTCAAGCACCAGGTTCTTGCTGAACTACAGGTGCTTTAGTGTTCTGTAATCAGAAACACAGAGCAGGTTTGGGATTCATTCCCTGAGCTGAGCACTGGTGTTCTGCACCCTGCCTGCTGCAAAGAGGTCACGTTTTGGGGAAGGAATGCAGGAAAACAATTAGGCAGCTGGACCCTGTCTGAAGCCATTGTGGTGCTCTGGAAATGGTGCCCTCTTCACCCAGTGTTGCTGTAGACTTTGTTCTCCTGCTGTGTTCCTTCCATAATTGCCAATTAAATGGGCATCTTAGACTCAGTTTATCACTGTTCTAAATTTGTCTATGCCAGGCAAGTGAAACTGGGTTAGCATTTGGCAATGCAGGTATGTTTTAGAAGCAGCAGACTTACTTTGGGGAAGAAATATTGATGTGTATGTGGAGAGCTGGCTAATTTTGTCCTCTGGCATCATTTCCTGGAAAAGAAACAACAGGGTTTATTATTGATTTGATTAAATAATAAATGATACATTCTCCTACTGCAAAGTAGCAGCACTTCCAGTCTGTGACTCTTCTGTGGATATGAATGGAAAGATTTTAAATAATATGTGACCTGGGGTAGTTATTCCCCCAGAGGCACTGCTACACACCAGAGCATGGTGTCAGCAGCTTGGACAAGAAATGGTAAATGAAAGGTTCTTTAGAGTTTGTTTTGTCTCAATCCTGTTGCTTTATTGTTGAACTCCAAAGGAGTTTTCTCCAGGCTTTCTCACAGCTAGCTCTGTGCCTGTCCACAGAGCACAGAGAAAGGCTCCAGATTTTTCTGTCAAGTGTAAGCCTTTGTCACCTTATCTGTCAAAGTTGTGAAGGAGTCCCTCTTTTAGCCCCTTGTATATGAATTTGATTGTTTTTCCTTGGTCATTTAAGGAGGCTGCAGCAGCCCCAGTATGAAATTAACACTGAGACCAATAAAGAAAATAACACAGAAAGTGTATGGCCAGATTTTCACATCAGTTAAATAGCAGTTATTTAAGGTTTCTGTTCAGAGCAGGGAGATGGACAGTGCTGGAAAGGATGCAGCTGGATGGAGATGGCAATAGGTTCTGCTGGGTCTGTTATAATTCCAGCCTGGGGTCTTCTCCTGTCTGTTAAATGTCCCTTAATGAGCATCCTGCATCATTTGAACGTTGGGCAGACTAAAGCCTCCCGTATTTTTTCAATGTAATTCAGTTTTAGGATGAAGCTTGCCAGTTTTCCTGTTTAGGTCAGAGCCATGCTTTGGGTTAATAGCCCAACTAATGGCCAATGACCAATGCATCCATAGCCAGGAGCATCTCCATCTGGCCCTGGGTCTGCTGGAGCTGCAGGGTCCCACCCTGAGCCCTGTGAGCTCTGCTCTGCTTGAGGGCCACTTTTGCAGAAGCACTTGGAAGTGATTTTGGCCTGAATCTTTAAATCTGTAGATAACTCTTGGTTTTCAGCCTTGTCCCCCTCACTTTGCTGTTCCCTAATGGCAGCTGTGTTGCTGTTTGCAGATGATGGGAAGCTGTCCCTGGAGGAGTTCCAGGCTTTCTTTTCTGATGGGACACTCAATGAAGAAGAACTCGAGAAGCTCTTTCACACCATTGACTCAGACAACACTAAGTAAGTTCCATGTGCTGATATCCTTCCATTTCACAAAGTTTTTGGGTCATGGCAGTGGTGTGCAGCAGCAGTGCTTCTCTGCAGGGCTGAGCTGCAGGGGTGCAACTTGCTTTGCAAAACTTTGCAAAATCTCCATTTCTGCTTGGTTTGTGTCTCGCCCTGACAGCCATTATGTCTTGTCTTGTTTTGGTGGTTTTTCCAGGCCATTTCCTTTAGTGCAACCTGACCTTTACAGCATCTGAAATAATGCTTAGTTTAATGTGAGCATTTAAATATCTCTAAATTTTCCCCTTTATCTAAAAGCTTTGCTGGGCTATAAAAGGCAATGATGTGAATCTCTCTAAGCATAGACCTATCCTGTCTCTTTGTGGTGTCTCTGTATCCCCTGCAGCTGGACCATGCCTGCTTCACCTCCCATCCAAACTATCCCCTGGAAAGCAGTGATCATTCCAGCACTTAATAGAAACGAGCCCCTTTATCTTCAGGGTGAGGTTCTTCCCAAGCCCTGCAGCCACTGTTGGGATGCTTTGCCTCTGCTCTGCTCCCCACAGCCTGAGGTGGCTGCTCTGGACTGGCCAAAGCACCGAGGGAGCAGACCCAGGAGCAGCACTGGCTACAACAGCAACAAAGAGAAATGATGGCAGAGCAGAGCTCTAGGTGTGCCTATAGCTCGACATGACATCAAAGTCGAGGCTAAATATGGCACCTGCCTGCTGTCCCTGAGCATCAAGCTTCTGCAGCCTGTGCCAGGCTATCAAATTAAGCTGACAGATTTGTTAGCAGCTGTTGTTTCCTCCCCCTCTCTGTCTCCGCTGCCTCTCTCTCAGTGCCCCCTCTGCCTGCCTTTGGTGGGGTTGGAGGTGTTTGTGAGCCCCTGGCAGTGTCTGGTGGCAGCAGGGTTTGGGATCAGCACAAAGCCATGGATTTCCATTGGGAGCAGCCCTGTCAGCAGCACTGGGCACCAGCACAAAGGACACAAGCCACTGGTGGGTTTTCTCTTTCCGAGAGGAATCTGCCTTCAAAAGCCTGAGTGGTTTTGTCTATTTGAAAATACAAATGAAAACCAGCTTTGAGTCATGTTCCACTGTGACTCCTATTCCTCTGGAGAGAAAAAACCTGTCCAAAAAGCAGAAGAAAAGAGAATCCAATTGCAAATGAGAAGCTTTGCAGCAAGTGCTTGAAAAATAATCATCTGGTTAATTATAAAGCCTTCTGGCAGCAGACAGGTGGAGTTTTGCTCCTGTGAGTGGTGCATATTTTGCCACCCATCCAAAATAGCCCCTGGAAAGCAGTGGCTGTGCTGGAGGGCACTGGCACCAAAGCACCACCGTAAAACTCATCAACCAGGTACAGGGGCTGCTGCTGAAGATATTTCCAAAAGCAAAGTAGATGTGAGATTTCTCAAAATCGTGTCTTCTCAATGTGTGTCCTTCCCAAAATTTATTCCAAGGTCAGAAATACCAAAGACCAGCTTGATATTTACCTTTCCCTGAACCAAAGAAAGTTTAGTGACCTTGTTACTAAAGCTATCTGGGAATGATCCATCCTTTCCAAAGGCCCTTTATCCATGGGCACTGAAGAGGTGCTGCCTCATGCTGTGTGGGTCTATTTATTGAGCTCCAGGTGATGCTCCCAGATGGGCTCTCAATGGACTCTGGGACTTGGGTGCTCACTTGCCTCATTCTGAAATAATTTATAGCATTGCCTGATCTTATCAGTGCCCCCCTGGCCCATGGAAGGATGCAGATGGTTGATGTGTAATCCAGGACACGTGGGGGTGACTGTGGGGATGTTTCTTCTGGTCTTCTTGAAACAGGAAATTGAATTTGCTTGGGGGTTGTGGGGAATTTGCTGCTTGCTCCGAGCCTTAGTAAGGGATGTCTTTTAAACTGGACAGAGTAAAAATGTGCCATTTGTAAATGTCATGCAATGGTGCTGTTGGCAAGGGTCTTGCTGAGCAGTTCCCGAGTGTGACAAGAGCTCCCACAATTCAGGAATATTTTTCTTTAGCCAAGCTGGCTTGATACAGTCATCAATACCTGTTAGGGACTGATACTTGCAGAGAGCAGTGGAGCATCTGCTGTTCTTGGCTGGAAGCAAAAGCAATGAGTTGGTCACGCTTCCAAGTTAAATCCTTGCATGAATTGGCACTTGTTTATTGATTTAAAAAGCATAGACATCTACAGCAAATTTATCAAGCTGGAGAAGGAAAATATTCCTTGTTTTTAATCTGAAAGAGCTGTCTCAGTCTCCAGAAAACCTATTCAGAGTGAGGCTTCCTTCTGCAAAGTGTTTTTCACTATGAAATGAGTAGTTTGCTTGACTGCAGTCGTGTCCAGTACAGCCCTTCAAGTCCAAGTCATGTGTGGCTTCACCTTGCTGAGTCTTTTGTTATTTTCACAGTGAATTGGCAGCTCTGGGGGAGCTTGGGCAGGGGGAATGCTGCCTCCAGCATGCCCAGGCACTGGGGCTGCAATCTTCAGTGCTGCTGCAACCGAGTAAAAGAAGTGGAGTGGAGTTTTCATTCTTCCATTTTACAGGGGAACATAGGAATAATATTAACTTAATCTTTCCCAAAGGCTGTTTGAATTACAGTTATTTGCTATTTGATGGAAGTTTATTTACTTTTAATTTTTTTAGCACTCTGTTTTATCTCCCCATTTTTCTCATATTGGCCATCGTGTTTGTTTAGTGTGCAAAACAAAGTTTGCTATTGAGATTACATTACAGCAAGAGTAGAAAATGAAGAAAATTATGCTCCTGCTGATTGTTAGTAATTGCTTCTACCAGCCAATTACAAAATGTTGATTCAATTTCCTGGAGTATTTTTAGAAGCAGAGAGCTGTCTTACCGGAGTAGATAAAATGAATGTCTGTACCAGTTTCTGACTGGGATTATCTGGGGAGACAGTGGAAAAGAGAAAAGCTGGGCAGAGAAGTGGGAGGATGAGATGGGTTGGGGATGAAGGAGTAGCTGTGCTGCTCTGGAGAGTCAGTCCTGAGGTGCTGTGGCTGGAGGAGCCTGTGCCTCTGTCAGGGCATCCCAGAGCCCAGAGACACCCCACTGACAGCAGGGTGCACTTGGGAGGATGCTGAACTGAAAAGAGAGATTCCAAAATAACCCAGGGGCACTAATGAGCTTCCTTCCTTCTGCCTGACTGCCTGGGAAGAGTCTCTAGGAGGTTCATGGTGTGGTGTGGGGAGCATGGGCTCCAAACACCCAGCCCAGGGTTCTATTAGCTCCTGTCTCCATGCAAGAACTCTGCTGGAGATCCTGTCATCACCAGGTAATTCATCTGGCAGCAGGAATATGCAAAAGGCGTCTAGTGTTCCTCTTGGTGTTTTTTGGCAAAATTATATTCATAAAGCTGCTATTACTTAAAAACAATGAAAAAGTAGTGTTTTTCTCTCTGTTGCTTATGCTGTCTGCCCACCTTCTCTCCTCCCAGCTGTAGCAGTGGGCAAAACCAACACATTGCTGGGTGTTTTTTCAGCACTGGTTTTAGCTGTCACTTCAGGAGGTTTCAACTATGGTCTTTGGGGAGCTGTCTGAAGATTACTGGAGAGATAATAATATGTTACTATTAATACCAAGACTACGGGAACAGCACAAGTAATGTGCAATATATGTGTGTATGATGTATGGACACACATAACTAAATATATACTTTTTGTTTAGTTGCAGGAATGGCCTTTAGAAAACATTGGATTAATGGTTACCTGGGAAATCCAGTTATATTTGCAGAGTCATCTACACTTTCTTACCTTTTCTAACAAGATGTATCGATTTTAAAAGGGAAGAGTCATTGCAAATGTAAATTCAAACAAGGTGTAGGGTCACAAATGAACAGATGAAACCCTCAAAAGGTGTTACTGTGATACTGGACAAAGCTTGCTTTGTCTGACTCACAGCTCCCATCTCTGCCAGCTCCCTGGGCTAGCACTTACTCCCACTCTGCATCCCCTTGGAAGGAAGAAGCACCTCTCAGCCCTGGGGAGAGCACAGGGATGTCAGATGTGGCTGTTGACTGAACAAATGTAGTCCTTGCAGGGGATTTTAAAAATTCCATCTCTATCTTGTACATTTTTCATAGCTGCAGAGGACAATCCTTTGGGGAGAGATCTGCTCAGTGGAGCAGGACTGCTCCGCTGAGCTGCACAGGTCCATTCACAAAGAGACAAGGACATGGCATTAGCATTCTGCTGCTCTGTCATTTGTTATCTCTTCGTTAGGCTTACAGCTATTCTTTTAATGGCTTTGTTCTCCCCCTCTCCCTGCTCTAAATGAGCTCTTCTCTCCAGTGGCAAACACTAGAAAAGGCTGGAGTGTGCACGTAGGATAATTCACAAAAGCAGCATCTCTTCTCAGAATCTTTTGCAGCTTCTCCAGACTGTCATTTTTGCCAGAGGATTGTGATAAATGGAGAACTGAAGCCTCTTGAGTTCTCCAGCCTGTGCTGGACCTGGCAGTGCCACCTCCTGTCCTGCAGGGCACTGACCTGGGGCAGGGGGTGGTCTAGAGGGGCAATTGCAGGAGAGAGAGGGGGAAATGGATAACCTGCCTTTGGGATGCTGAACAACATCCTTCTTGAAAATATGAAGCCACCTTCCTGCTCTGACCCCTGAGCTGCTCAGACACCCCAGGGAGCTGTATGATAAATTACAGTAATCTGGGGTTGCTTTAGGGTGCAGAGATGCAGCAGGGTACAGCCAGGGCAGCTACCTGCCTGCTCAGTCCCAGAGCTGGAACATGGCTGTGCAGGGCCATCTCAGGAGCAGGTAATGATCCTGATGAGCTTCTCTGCCTGCACTAATTAGTCCCACAGTGGAGCAGACATGTTAGGCCTGAGAATGCTGTGTGTGCTGAAAGAGCTGTGCTTCCAGCAGAGCATTCAGCTCCAGCATGTTGAGGGATGCCAGTGAGGACAGGGTGGAAGCTTTGGGCTGCCTCTGCTTTTACCAACATCATCAGGGTATTTGCAGGGCTAGAAGCTCTCAAAATAGGTCTGATACTTTCTGCAGATTAATTTTGATTCTCTGTGACTTTGAATGTGTCAATACCCAAAGGTAAAGGTGAGGCTCTCAACACTCTCCTTCCAGCACACAATGCTGCTCCAGATCTGGACACCTTCAGTATCTTCTGGACAGCAGCCTGTTGTCCTTCTGCTCCAGCCCTGATTTTCCTCTGGTAGAAAAGGTTTTGTTTGGATGCCACAGTCCCTTCTGGCACACCCTCTGAGGTGCTTTGCCTTCCCACTACCCTCCAAAGGACACCAGACCCTCTCACCCCAAAGATGTGGAGTCCTTTGGTGAGAGAAGGCTCCATCTAAGAGACTCCACTGGGTGTGGGGAGACTTCAGGAGCAGTGCTCTGCTGCCTGTGCTTGTCTTTGGGTTTCTGCAGTCCAGCCCTCTCAAATTTGAACAGAAAGTGCTTCTGCTTCTCGAGCAAGAACAATGATGATTATGATTGAGTATTTTTTTTCTGATTTATTCTCCTCCCCCTCCTTAATCTGGGCTATTTGCATTGCAAACCTGATTCAGTGGAGTGCTGGATTTGTCTGAAGCCTGTACTACAGAGATGGCTGTGCCCATTGAAACCAGCTTCATTTCTGAATATGGAATGTTCTCAATTAGCTCCCTGGGAAACAAACTACGGATGGTTTAATCAGCCAAGATTTTGATTAACTGATTCAAGAGACAGTTCTTGTCTCTTCTGAAAGGGACAAAATGATTGCACAAAAATTACGTGTCTTGCTCTAATTTCTGGCTCTCAAGAGCATGGGCATTTGGTGGATTTTGTTTATGTGGAAGATGTTTTTGAGTCCTAGCTTATTCTTCTCTAAACATGTCATTTACTGTGCTCTGTTTTTCATTTAAGTGAAGAAATACTTGGTTCCAAAGCTGGTGCTCAGCATCTGTGTGCTGATAGAGACACAAAACATCTCAGGCTCACCAAAGAAAAAGGGCTTTAAAAACAAATCACTGGGTGGGAAGGTCATTGCGAGAAACACAAAGCTGAAAAACTGCACAGAATCTTGTTTGAGCTAACATTTGAGAACATTTTTCTATTTCTGATCTATTTCCCAGGTGTTTTCCCAGGCAGGCTCTCTGCAGGGTCCCTGGGGAGAGCCCGTCTGGTAGTGAGGCAGATTGGCTCTGGGAGCAGCAGGCTGGTGTTTGCTGCAGAGTGAGGAGCAGGGAGGCTTTGTCTGTGCACATGGAGTGAAGAAGTACCACATCAGAGACTCTTCTAGCTGGGAAAGGGGCTCAGCAGCCTAGTTTTTGGATTGTGAGGGACCATTCTGCATCACAGGTTTTCCATTCTAGGGAATGGAAAGATACCAAGATCTTGCATTAAAACCATAAAAGTGATGGGGATATTTAATTCCAGTCAGCCACTTGTGTTTGAATCATGCTTGAGGCATTCAAAGAGATTGTAGACTTTGCTTTCAGCTCCAGTCTTGCAAATTTATCATGGTTTTTTTCTGGGTAAATGTGCTTAGGGCATCAGCATCAGGCAGCAGATGTGTCCAGCTGCTCTTTGGTAGGCAGAGCAAGCTCTCTGCCTTGGGACTGGATTTGGGAGGAGGTTTTTTAGATAATTTTTTAATGGCAGGAGAACAGAATACATGAGAAACAAAGATATTCGGGAAAATACAACAACAGAGTCCAGGGATTTCTTGCTTTACTATTCTTTTACTAAATCCCTGCCAGTTGTGCCTTACTTATCCAAACCTGCACATTTGTTCCTCTAATTTCTCTCTCTCTTCTACATGCAACTTTGGCAATAAACAAGATACCTGTGAAATCTAAAAGGAGGAGAAGGCTGATTTAATTTTCCCTCATGCTCTCAATATCTCATTATTTGCTTCTGGCAATTAGCAACCCATTCTGCTGAGCTCTGAACAATCCCTGTCTTTTTTGTGGTTCAATATCATAGAGAACACAAATAGAAATTGGATTAGCCCAGGCTTCCATATCGAGTGGAAATAGGCAAAATGTTAAATACTCATCAGAAAAGGCCATTTCTGACTGTTTCATACTGTTGACAGTTGGTGCATAAAAACATGATAGATCATCTCCCACCAAAAGGGGAGTATTCATTTGTTTTAGTGATTTGCCTTGAAAATTGAGCTAAAAGAAAAAATGAGAGGTTAAAAACATGCATAAATGGCTTATTTTGATACAAATGAGAGGGTCAATAACCAGAGGGAAGTTAGGGAGAAAATAGCTGAAGTGTAGCTTTGATGCAAGCCAGAGGTTTTGGTACTACTAATGTGCCCCTGTGAAGGTGAGAAATCACAGCACCCCTTGGCTTTCTTGCCCAGGGAGGAGCAGGACAACAGCACTGAGGCACAGAGGGGTGAGGGAGGTCAGTCACACTGGTGGCAATGGCTTTTTTCTGGGAAACTCAGCCCTGCAGGCTCCAGAATGGAACCACTCTGGAATCCAGGCAGTGATTCCCAGTCCCTGCTATGGATACTTACATCCTTTCCACCTTTGCTGCTGGTTCATCACAGCACTACGTGCCTGTCTCATTCTTGTGCCAGTGTCCCCAGCTTTCCTGCAGTGGCATTTGGTGGGGTGGCCTGGGCCCCTCCAGCCCTGCTCAGCATCACAGCTCAGGGCAGAGGAGATGCCACATTTCCCTGCAGCTGCTCGGGGTGGTGGCACGGCAGGATTGCTCCCTGTGTGCAGGGGGTGCAGCAGGGAATGCTGACATCTTGTGCATCTCTTAGCTGGCCAGGCTGGAAAAGCCACACTCAGTGGCTTCCTAAGCCATGGCTGGGAGCCCTTCTGGACCATTTTCTGCCTCTTCAGTTTTTAAAGCACTTTACTGAGCACTCCACGATGGAAGGTGTTGTGATTTTGTGAATGAGCATCATAGGCTAAAACTGTTCTTTCCCTTCCTCTTACTTATGTTTTTCTGTAATCCATATTGCACAAATGGGAATCCATATTGCACAAAACCAAAACAGCTACTGCAACTATCCCTGTAAAAGAGTTTACATTCACAGCAGTCCAAATGCACTGTAAACAGCTGGTATTTAAAAGTCTGTCTTGAGGCTGATCACTTTGAATAAGCCTGACAGCAAAATTAATGTGCTGTTAACTGCTGTATTTACTGCTCCTAAAATTTGTATGGGAGATGCAGAGCAGGGTTTACAAGCAGGCTGTGCTGCAGGATGCAGGCTGAAGATACTGCATTGGACCAGCATGTCAAAATTAAATAATCAGCTGTCTCAGTGCAACAGGATGATAATGTCACAGAAAATCATGCTGTGCTTCCAAAGTGGAGCTGGTGGGAACCCTGAGAGCAAAGAGATTTTCTGTGCTGACCAAGATGAGTGCAGCCTATCTTTCCAAGGACTACAGTCCCAGTTTTGCCTGGCTCTGTCAGGAGATGAATATAGTCAATATAGTAATCATCAATTTAATAAATTTGGAAGTGCCATCCCTCCTAGCAGCTAAGCTACTTGTAGGCTCTAATTAAACCTGCCTTCTATTTTATTTGATGCACTTGTGGGCAGAGTGATATTTTTCAAGAAAAAGTCATCCATCAAAAAAAAAAAAAAGGGTTTCGATGTAATTTATTAGGAATTTGGCACATGCAGAGACTTGAAAATGTTTCAAACTGTACTAAATGTCTGTTTTACTAAAGGTGGTGACTCTGCTTAGAAACTGTTGGATTAAGCTTAGCAAATTAGTGCACTGCATTGATATATTTTTCGGGATATTAACTGTGCTGTTAGCAGGAGATTTTTTGCGTTATCATCTTGTTCAGAGTTTTTGTGAGCTTTTCAAGGGAATTTTTTATGAGTGGTTAGAGGTTCTGGCCAACTGTGACAATAAACCATGAAATGGTTTTACAAGGTACAAGGAAGGATGCAAGAGGATCTTGCCTTAATCACCCAAAATTTTCTTCCGGGGCAGAAACAACTCCACCAATCTTTGCTCTTAACGTACAGATCCTGGGTGGCCCGACTGGATATGGAAAAGGGAAAACCCCTCCACTTTATGCTGCATTTTGTATGTTATTTTCTAGAAGCTATAGGGCAGGAAGGGCAGAGCCTGGCAGAGGCTGAGCTTGGTTCATCAGTGGTGCCCAAACTCCAGTTCTGGAGCTGTGTGGCAAAGCAGGAGGGTGTGGCACCACCTGGCAGCCTCAAGTGCCATATTGCAGTTGCTGATGAATGAACAAAGAAATGCCTGGAACTTTGCAGGTGCCAGTTTATTGCTCCTGCTTTTTTTTAAAGTGACATTTATTTCTCTTTTAAGTAGCAAGAGCTTTGAGCATGTTTTTCAACAGCATCCAGACCATTGTTTGATTTTTTCAAAATATTCAGTCACTTTTCCTGCTGTCCTTGATGATTAGAGCTGTGTGTTTTGTTCTGTCAAATGCTTCACCACATAGAAAATGTTGTTTTGGTTGTCTTGAAACTATTGATGAAAGAAAGCATCTGGTCTGTGTCAGGGACGGTTTGCAGCTTGGGACTTTCTGAGAGAGGCAAACTGGGGTCTTCACTGTGTGATTCCTGACATCTACCTGTGGCTGTGTGTGGGAAATTGAGTTACACAGGGGATTGGCTTTGCTATGACCCAGTGTTTCATAAGTGTCTGTGCTGCAGAATGCATCAGTGTGCCAAGGGAGTGAGGAGCTGAACCAGCCCTGAAATACAGCAGCAGTCTTTGAAAATGAGAAACTAGCAAATAATGTGTTATGTTGTGATGGTCTTCATCCTTATGGCAAGTATTGAGTCCCTGAAAGGAAATGGAAACAGAGTTGTGCTGCAAAAAGCACTGTTTAATCCTCTCCTTCCCCCTGACCAAGTGCCCATGCTGGTTTTATCAGCTACACAAGCAGAAGCAGGAATATTGCTGTTAGCACATCACAGGCAAACCAAACCCAGCCTGTGTGGATGGGCCCTGGGCTCATGGCTCCTCACAGCCCTTGCCATGGGGAGGGGAGTGGGGACGTGGTCCTTGTCCCATGGGGGCCACCAGGGTCACTCCTGGGAGCCTCTGAGAGAGCATGAGCTGTCATTGCAGCAGTTTCCCCATTTTCCAAAGCCAGGAAAACTCACACCAAAATCCTTGAAGACTGTGATGAGTGTAAAACTGTGGTGGAGCTGGGGCTCTGCCAGGAGCAGTGGGGATGAATCCCACAGGAGAAGACAGCAGCTGAGATTTCACAGATTTCACAGGGTGTTCTGCACTGGAAAGGATCCACAAGGATTACTGAGTCCAGCTCCTGTGTGAATGGTCCCTGTGGGGATCAAATCACAGCCTGGGTGTTTTCAGCACCAGGCTCTGTCCAGCTGAGCTAATGGGGTCACAGTGGGCAGAGGGCCCTTCAGCTGCTGCATCCATAATGCTCTTGGATGGTTTGGGACTTCAGAGACTGTGTTTAGCAAGTTCAGTAGCCTCCTCACATCATTTTTATAAAGTTTATTACTGCTACAAGATAAATGCAGCTCTATTGCAGGCCATTGGCTAGAGAACAGACATCTTCCCATCACATCCCTAATTACTGCTCATGTTGAGTGCTATGGCAACTGCCTTTTAGCAGGGCATCTGCACTCCAGTACCACAGGCTCTTTGGAGCAAGTCCAGGCATTTCTGGATCTGTTGCTCCCCAAAGTGTGCCACCCATCTGGGGAGTTCAGCCTCATGACATATCAGTGAGGAGTCAGTGTTCAGTGCTAACCACCCTCTGTTTCCCCCCCTCCCTTCTTTACTTTTGCAATCAGAACTGGAATAGGATTTGTAACACAGGCACCTTACTGGGGATGTATGAAAGTTGTTCTGAGCCAAACTCAGGCTCTGGCTCAGTGGGAGGGATGCCAGTGGGCAGTTCTGCCTGTAAACCCTGCAGGCTGAGCTGGGCTGTGGCTGTAAGGTGAGGAGGCACTCTGCTGGGGCTGTGACTGTCCCTGGGAGAGCCACCAGACACACTCAGGAATCTGCCCAGGGGCTTCCACATCCAGGAGGAGGAGAAGGTAGTAAAGATCTTCTGCTGATCTTCCCCATCATAATAGAAGGTCACCTGAAAGAGCATCTTTGGTGATGCTGAAAGCACAGATGTGGATATCTGAGATGCTGTTTGTCTGGCTTGGGCAGGGGGGGGCCTGTCTGCTGGTACTTCACAGGGAACTGAGACCTCCTGGTTTCTCTCTGTGCTTCTACAGGCAGAGCAAATCCACCACAGACTCCTTGTGTGACTCTGCAGCAGCTTCATGGGGTCTTGTGTAGGGAGAGAACAGCCTTGAAGCAGGATGAATAAAAGAGTGTGTTTTATCCTGAGCCTACCAAATTTACTGTGCTTGTTTGTATTGAAGGTCAGTTCAGTTTACCTAGAAAAATCAGTGTTTTCCAGATTGCTGGTTTTTAATGAGGATTCTGCTGCCCTGGTGCTCCAGAGGAAGGCACAGAGTGCAGAGCTCACAGCTTTGGGCACCAGCATTTCCAGTGAACGTGGGTGGATGGTTTGGAACTGGATCTGGGCAGTGTCTGAGTTAATGAAAACTCAGATGGCTCATAAAGGCAAGGAGCTGCAGAGAAAGCCATATGAAAACATTGCTATTAAAATGCATTAAATCCTGGATCATTACTATCCAGAGGGCCTGAGCACAGGTGTGCTGTGCTGCTCACCTTCCATCCTGCTGAGCAGAGTGCCTCGCTTGTCACACAGTGTGCAAAGGCACAAAACTGTCCCTGTCCTGGTCATCATCTGCCTGAATCCCAAGGAAAGATGAGCAAGGAGCAGCAAGGAGCCAAACCCCAGGTTTAGGTGAGCAGAACATGCTTGGGACACTCAAGACTTCAGCCTTCAAACTGGTGAGTGAAAATCCTGTTGATAGCAAGGGCAAGTAGGAGGAAAGAAACCATCTCTGCAAGTTCATAGAATGTGTTACAAACCTCAGTCCTGCACCTCAGGTGATGAGATTCTGTAATACAATATTTATATGTGAAAATTTCATACAAAATCCTTATTTTGCTTCTCTCTATTTCTGGGCAACTCTTTGTCCCTTTTTTTTTTTTTTCCCCTCTGTGTTACGAGGGCTTTGGAGAAAAAACATCTTTTGTTGCTGGGCTTTCAGAGGCCCTTGCTGTGCTCACCAGGTGCTCAGTGATGAAGCACATGCCAAGGAAAGAATAAAGTTATTAGTTTTGTTTTGGAGAAGGCAGCATTTTTCTCCCCTTCAGGATCCCCCATGGGATCTGTTCTCACTGGTGTTTTAATCTAAATCATTGTGCTTCCACACTAGAAGTGTCCCAGTTAGGTGCTGATCCATGTGCATTCTGCAAAACTTTTCCTCTTTCATACAATATGGATTTTGGGAGAAACCTCTGTCTGGATGAATGATGAACCCTGTGTCAGCTCATGCCTCACTGCTGTCCTCCATCCACTCAGAGTTCAAAAATGTGAGACCTTCTGCCCTGCTGGAAAAAGCAAATCCCTGCTGGGTTATTTCAGGCTCACTGCTCACTCTGTTTATTGTTCTGCTGAAGAGGGAGCAGGGCCACTGTGCCTGCACCAGTATGTGCACCTTGGAATTATTCCTGCTGAAGCACACCATGAGACATATCCTAAATTTATGTCGTGCAAGAAACAGGGACACTTGGCAGGAGATTGTGACAGGACAGACACTCCCCCCCGCCCCTTCTCTCTCTCCCTGATTGCTAGCCGAGATCGATGGCTCAGATTAAGTCAATGGCTTAATCCTGACTATCAATGCTGGCGTCTGGAACTCAGAGCGAGACACTGAGAGAATGTGAGTAATTTTCAAGTGACCGCAAAATACACACTCTTTTCCCTATAAAACACCACGCAAAACTCAGTAAAATCAGAAGCTTTTTGTACATGGATACTGGAGCGTGAGGAAAAGTTTCTCCCCCAGCTTGGACGCGAGCTGTGCGGTTACTTCCCGTGGGATTGAGAGCGGATCTGGTGCATCCCCAACCCCAAAAATTGGATTTGGTAAGAAGCATTCAGTTTCCTGAATTGTATTTCTCTTTGCTAGCTACAATAATATTAATAGGTACCTTTTTCATTTTTAGCGCTGTATTGTTTTAATCTCCCTATTTTGGGCACACATATATATATGTTTGTTTTAGCTATCAATAGCTTTTCATGTGTTGTGTAGTAAAATTTGTCTAGTTCTTTGTTCCGTTCTCACTGTGTTTTTTTTTTTTGTTGGTGTTTTTGTTGGTGTGGGTTTTGGGGTGTGGTTTGTGGTTTGGTTGTTGTTGGTGGTGGTTTTTGTTTTGTGGATAAAGACCATCCCTTAAAGTAAAGCCAGGTGGGCAGCAGAGCCACAACTGCCAGCTTGCCACAGCTAAAGAAATTAAAGCCAAAACTGAGATATGTTCTGAATCCTTCTCTGCCTGTGTCATTTGAAGCTGCAGGTGGCTGGATGCCCTTCTGGCTGTGGACAGCCTTGGCATATGGTTTCTGCTGTTTCTTTGCATGTGGCACACCAGAGTTTAGAAGGTTTTTTTAAGTCATACCATAGGCATGTTTTGGGGTATTTTTAAGCAAGCAGGTGGGTAAAGGGGAGACATCTGGATAGGTCTTGGGAAGGATTTACCAGGATTCACCAGAAGATAAATGATGGGCTTGGAAAGTTGTTTAATTCTTTAGAATTAAAATTATTCATCTCCTGGCTGGCATCCAGTATTTGGTGTTTCTCTTGCTGTGCCTGGACTAATTTCTCTCATTCTGGGGCTTGTGTATGAAATGTTTCATTGAGTTCAGAAACTAATGATCAGAAGTGACCATCTGTGACCCCTTAGTAGGCATCTGGATGCATATTTGCCACTTCTGAGGTGTTGACAAACCACAGCACTGTTGCTGATGGGACTCAAAGCCTTATCATCAGATATAATAATACTTTCCAGCTGCACTGGTTGTTTTTTAGTCTTTCCTAAATGAAAATGAGTTCTGCAGGTGGCTAATGCTAGAGCATAATTTGTTTCCGTGCTCGTTTGAAGCCTTGTAGCAAACCCAAAGCTGTGAATAAAAGATGGAAATAAAAGTAGAACGTGATTTCAGGAGAAAACACTCCATTTTCTGTGCTGGTGAAGTGACTAAGCCGTGTGGCTGCTGATGCAAACCTTTCATCTGCCCAAGGAAAAGGGTTATTATCCTCAGCTGAAGCTGATGGGGCACTGAGCAGCATTTGAGCAGCACATCCAGGCAGATATTTGCATCAGAAACATGAAGATGAGACTTTGATGTATTTGCAACTTCTGAATTGCCATTATGTTTTTGATTGTACTGCCCTTTGGGAGTGCCTGGGCACCTTTCCTTTGGCTGAGCTGAAACCCAGGAAGGGAATTTCATGCTCCTCCACATTATCTTCTTCATTTTGAGATAACTTTTCTTCTCCTTTCTTTAGCTGAAGTCTGGAAAAATATGTTAATGACAGGAAGCCAGAAGCCATCAGCCTTGCCTTAGGGAGGGAGATGCTGGGGAAGAGAGGGAGAGAGGCTGGATTGCAGACTCCTGGCTGTGTTTGTTGGGAGGAACCTCTGCAGGTCATCAGCAGCGCTGGACCAGGACATCCTGACTGCCATGCTGAGACCTCCTGGGATGTTCTCTGGGTTCCCTTCCTGTGCTGTGCTCCACTGGGCTTGCTGATCAAGAGCTAATGCAAATAATTGTCGTGGGGGATTTCCAGAAATAATTTGGGTATTTTTTCCTGGTGGAAAAATACTTTGACAAAGTATTAGGCTGATGTGGATCAACTAGCAGTAGGTTCTGACCCAAAACCTGCAGGCTGCATGGTACCTTCACCCACACAGAGCTCTGGCTGCTGGGATGCTCAGCTTGAGGCCACAGCCCCTGGGCTGTTGGACACCCTGATGTCCTCTGCCTGGTGGTGCCTGCTCCCTGGGATTAAGCCTCAAAATGGCATCTTGTTTCAAGAAAGGCAGCTGCAGAAATTTTAAAAAAGCTTATAAACTGATGGAAAAGCAGCAGAGTCAGGGCAGGACAACTCTGATAAAAGCTTCTCCGTGGACAATCTGCAATCAGGGGCACGGCAAGGGAAAGATGTGACTTCCCAGGGATCCTCATTAGCTCAGGGGCTCATCAAACCACAATTTAACACTGGGTGGGACTTTGTGGGGAGAAATGTATTTCTTTCTGGAGTATGCAGGAGGCACAGCCATTACTCTGGGCAGCCTCTTGCTCCTAGAGTCATGCTTCAGTAATTACTCTCTGGACAAGTTCACTTAATTAAGCCCACTGAGAGGATGCTTTCACAGCATGGTCATTGCTCTTTAAACTCCCACATGCACAGGAGCAGTATCATGCTTAGAGGTCTTTTCTTTTTCTTTGAAATAGTTGGATGTGAACCAGGAGGGAAAACTCTTTCACTATTACCAATCTGTTTATCTGATCAAATGGTTCCAGTGTATTTAAATGGGGGGAAGTGGTGAGCAATAAACAGTCCTTTTTTGTGGCCAAAGTGGTTCAAGGCTTGGGCTCTGGCTTCTCAGAAGGTGATCTAGGTTGAAATCTGAGCTCTTGTGTTTGCCTCCTACTCCAGTGGAGCAATTAGTTCCCAAATGGCAAACGGAGGCTCTCCAGAGTATATCTTTGCCTTGGAAAGTACCTTCAAAGGGTGCACAGCCCCAGCAAGACTGGGGATGCAGAGTTGTGCTGCTGCTCCATGCTTCAGCCTCATTGGTTGGAAAACAGAGAAAAGACCTGAAACCAGAAAGACTTGGATTTTCTCGATTTTTTTTTTTTCTCCTTTGAAAGAAAGACTTTTGTTTCAGAGCAAGATCATATAGATCTTGGTCTCTACTAGGCAGGAAAAGTTGTATAACACAGAAATCTTTAATAATTTGTTCATTTATACTTAAACTTTATTATATTCTGCTTAGTTAGTTGGGTTATGGCTTCAATAAGCTCTTGAATTAGTCATATTATTAATGGAATAAAAAAATTGAAAGCTAATTCACAGCCAAGTGTTCTGGCACTTGAAAGACTTTTTTTTCCTGAAAACATGAGAACGACTTGTTGCAATTTTTCTCTTTAGCTTGTTGTTGTATACAGGAATGTTGAAAGTTTGGCATCTGAAAAAAAAAAATTTGGTAACTAATGCTCACCTAAATGTTTTTCTGCTGAAAGGTTTTGTGAAATGTGGTTGCTCCTAAAGCATCCTTTGAGGGAAGCTCTGGGATGAAGGGTTAGGGATGCCAAGGGAGCTCATCAGGAGCTGCCACCTCCCATTTCACAAGGCCTGACCCCAGACCCTGAATATTTGCATAATGAAAAATCCTACTGGTATAATCCATGGTGGGGCTTAGTTACTAAAGTTTTAAAACATATCAGCTTGTAAATTGTTTTGTAGCTGGCTATTGCACATGGCTGGTGCTGTGCAGCTCCCAAGCTGGGCCAGAAATCCCCTGTGACAGCAGTGGGGATGTGGCTCTGGGTCAAGGATGTTCCCAGCAGGCACAGTCCTGGGGGATGGAAACAGCCTGCTCAAGTACCACTGATTTCTTTTTACAGTTTTCATCTGAACATTATCATATTTTTTTATTAAGTCAGCTTGTGACTTCAGTAATTTCTTTCATTAGGCTTATTCTTAAGGCAAGATGACTTAAAATTAAAAGCAACTTTTGAGCCGAGTTAACATTCAAGCACAATTAAGTTAAATCATACAATGGCAAGATATGAGGAAATAAAAGACCAATTTTGGCAGCAGCAGATCAATTATTACAATGCAGAATCACATGGAATACAATAATAGATTTTTTTTCTCAGCAACATGCCCTAGCTGCCAACCCATAACCACGTCAGTAAGTGTTTATAAACAATAACTGTCTTCTGAAAAATATCATTGAACCACTTTGTGGGCAATGCTGATGTAAAAACTATTCTTATGTATGTGCCAGCAGTTGACTTCCCAGGCTGTGTGCTGGCAAGAGCTTTGGTGAGCAACCAGCCACACTCCTGGGGTGGCCTGGGCTGTGCCAGGGCTGGAAATGCCTCTGCTGGGTGTCTCACCTGAATTTCCCTGCTGCTGCATTGCCAGAGCTCAGTGCTGGCAATCACCTGCTGCCAAAGTGCTGTGAGATCATCAGTGGCTCTGCTGCAATTTTGTGTCTCTGTGTTCAGAGGATTTGGCCATGAGAACATCAAGCCAGGGAAGCTGAGCCTGCTGCATCCCCAGGGGGTTTGTAGGATTCAGTGAAGTAATTCCAGGGTTTGAGGAAGATAAGTCTCCAAGAGAATGAAGATAAAGTAGTGCAAAAGCTCATTTTGCAGAGAGAGGCATGTGCTGTGGCTTGTGCCAGGGCACCTCCTGCCACAGCAGCCACCCTGAGTGTCCTGCACCAGCAGGGTCTGGGGACAACAGGGGACTTGTTTAGACCCTGACAGACATCACTGACCCCAAAGGGGTGTGATTCAGTACCACATGCTTTTACAGCAGGAGGTAGGTTGGGTGGAACTTCTGCCAGGCAGCACCTCAAAAGCTCGAGATGTCTGTGTTTGCCTTGATTTGGGGATCAAGGCAGGATGCTGTCAGTGAAAGCCTTAATCCACATACTTTGGCAGGTTAGACTGAGCAGGGATGAGTTTAGTTGAAGAAATAACTTTCCAGGATATAAATGGATTGATAAAATATAATTCTATTAAGAGATCGTTCCAGTCCTTGAATGGCACTAATGATTGTGTGGGAATTGGAGGCACAAAGAGATTAGCAGAAATCTTTATTTCCCAAGCAGGTTGTCTGTTGAGATGTTGTTACATAAACTAAATGTTCATGTGCTAAGAAGCAATTGTGCAATTTTGTCTGGAGGGAGTCCCAGGCAAGAGCTTCTTCATAAGGGCAGAATTAGGAGAATTGGTCCATCGAGAAAAGTACATTTTGCAAATTTTTATTCTGACTAAATGGGAACAAACACATTTCTGTGCCACATTGAGTGCCTCACCAGGGTGTTGCCAGGCTGGATGTTTGTAGGGAAGTCAGAGGAGTTGATGTGCCAGGTGTGCTGGGTCCCCCTTGGGCAGAGGTCCCCCCATGGAGGGGATTTACAGATACCCATTTCCCCCTCAGGGAATATCCAAAATAACTTGTGAAGCTGTTCCAGCTGCACAGATGCTGAAGATGTAGCAGGGTGAGGATGCCCTGAGTGGCACCAACCCTTCTCTTGTCCACAGGCTGTCCCCACCAGCAGCTGGGGGATGCTGAAGGGGCAGGTGGTGCTGCAGGAGGACATCTGGGGTTCAGCCTGCAGGAATTCTAACTGTAGCCTTCATCTGTTCTTTACATTAAAATTGTCTTTCTTTCTCTCTCTTTCTTTCCTGCTTCCTCCCCTGCCTCGCTCTCCCCCTCTTCCAGCAACGTGGACACCAAGGAGCTGTGTGGTGAGTGCAGTCCCTCTCTGTGGGCAAAAGCGGTCAGTGTGTGCACAAGAGCCTTCAAAGGACCAGGAAACCCAACACAGAGCCTGCAGAGCTGCAGAGCTGGGGATCTCAGCCCTGCTGCTGCTTTGCCCCTCATCCCATGGGGAAACTGGCAAAGATTTTTCATTTCCTTGCAACACAAATGGGGTCAGAGCTAAGTGAAGCACATGGATCCCATTCAGTAACAAGCTGGAGTTTAATTTCTGGAGATGTCATGGCTTCCAGCTTCGCTCTGAAGTTCAATAAAACTCTATCCTCTGCAATCCCTGTAACATGTTTCTCCTCAGGCCAACCCCAGTGTTTCCCAGCAGGCTGCCTGAGGGGTGCATCACCTCTGCTGTACCTCCCACAGACTGCCAAAATTAAAGGGAAAAAAAAGAAAATCTGTGATAATATTTTGTCCCACACCTTGACTAGAATATTTCCTGCTGAGATTTCTGAAAGGCTTTGCCTCAATAGGAGGTGACTGAAGCTGCTAACTCAGGTGTATTTTTCTATGGATGCTTGATATTGGGAAATGCTTCCTGCACCCCAGCTTTTTGGAAGGAGATGGTGAGAGGGGTATGTAGCCTTGCAGAGAGATCATCCACCTCTTTTCATTCTCTCCAGTGCCAGGGTGCAGAAGAACATATAAAGCCACCTCAGCAGGTCTTCACCATTCACCTTTATCACTTTGCCACTAATTACAGCCTTCGGCAGGCTGGCTGGGAGTGGCTGTGCAGCCAGAGATGCAGTTGCTGGGTGCCTGTGCCAGCACCAGGCAGTTACTCCTTATTCCTGATATTTTAGAGACCTCTCTGTTCGTGGCAGCCTGTGGGTGTGTCTGTGCCAGGACATTGTCCAAGGTTTCTCTCCTCCTGGTGCATTTAGCTCCTGCTCACACCATTTTGACCATCCAAGCTGGCAGCAAAAGCAGAAACATTTCCCCTTTCCACTGGTTACTTCTGCTTGTCCTTGCTTTGGTATGCAAGAAACGCAGATTCCATAAAATCCTTTTGGTTTGTTGATGATATGATGGGTTTGTTCCCATCACACCATTCTTATTGCATTAGGTCTCCTTGCCAGCTGACCCAAGAAATCAAACCCCCACAGGCTGTACCACCAGCTTTGGGAGGAAATCCAGGGGTAACAATGGCAATGCTTAACCCCACATGGCTTTCTCCATCAATCTGATAAAATCAGAAAATTGCATGGCTGTCACCCAGCGTGATCCCATCTCGCTGCCTCTCCCAGGGGTGAAGCTGCCAGGAGAGAAGGGAGATAAACCCATCACCTCCTGTGGAAAGCTGGGGGAAGCTGGAGAAAGGATCGATCAGCACAAGTTCCTGCCTAGATCTGTTATCTGCTGAATGCCTGCCCTTGCCTGCAATTTCTTATTTGCTTGCTTCTCTCCTAAGTTTTAAACATAAAACCTCCATTTGTCTAAATGAGAGCTGTGGTGTCTCCCTTGAAATGGGTTGTGTGTTATAAGATCTTGAGAGCATCCTAAAAGGTATTTCTTGAGCCCTACAGCTTCACATGAATAAATAACACTAAAGCAGCAGAGCTGAATGCTTCGTTAAAGTCAACTCCATTCTCCCATGTGTTCCTTGGTCAGTCTCAAGGGCTGTGCTGTGCCCACAGCAGCTCATTTCTCCTGGAATGGATAAGTCCAACTTAGAAATAGCCTTTAGCTTTCAGATCTGCCCAGTTTTTCTTTCCCAAGTAAGGTAGGAAGAATAACAAACAAACACATGCAAGGAGAATAAGCTGTTTGGCTTATCATGGAACAGCTGCTGTCAGTCATGCTGTGACATTCCGGTTCCTGCCAAAATCTTCTTCCCTTTGGATATGTTCTCAGACTGTAAATAGCTATAGGCATTTCTAATTAAGCCAAGAAAAGCCAATTAGTGGGATTGTTTCCTGAAGTTTATGTCTTGCTGCACTCCACAGAGATGTCACCTCAGTGTGAAACTCCATGTCCTAGTGCTGAGGAAAGGCACTGGTGGCTTTTAAGAACAGCTTTTTGCTGTTCTCTGTGCCAGTCACCAGAAACAGGGAAAGGATAAGGATGACACTGCGAAAATGTGGCTCCCTCTCTGTGGAGAACACAGGATTTTGGGCCCAGCTTGCAGCTCTGTTCTCTTCCTTTCAAGGCATATTTAACTTCCAGAAGCTTGTTCTACCTGTGGTTGTAGGCAGAGGCCCGAATGTGATAGGAATGTAGGGAAAGGTATAAGGGCAGCCTCAGCTCATATAAATTGGGGTGGACTGGGAGATATTTGGATGCTTTGAGTGGCAAAGAATGTCAAGGGAATGGAAAGGGGATTTCTTTTGAGACTTCTCCCTCCATGCCAGCAGTAGGAGGGAGAGACCATACACAATCAAATGCAGAAGCAAACATAGAAATAAAGAACCTGACGAGTTATTTTCAATGGGAGCTACTGGGTTTCACATCTCCTCATTGCAATGGTCCCAAACCTCATGGGAATCACACCATTCCCATCCCTGCAGGACAAGTTGTGACTTTGACTGAGGATATAGAGTATAAAAATATACCTGGAACCATCCTCTAGGCTGATCTTCCCACTAGTAACAGATCTTACTGTGCCATGCAGCCTCAAGTTACATTAACATGTCCCCACCGTGTTTCTCTTGGTTTCCCCAGACTATTTTGTTGACCATATGGGAGACTATGAAGATGTTTTGGCCTCCCTGGAGATGCTGAACCTCTCCATCCTGAAGGCCATGGACTACACCAAACGGGTGAGTGCTCCTTCCTGCACCTCCAGTTTCCCAGGTCAGAGTGGTGTAAATGTTGCATTAACAGACCAACAAATCTGAAGGTCCTCATCCCCTTCAGCAGTGCTGTGCCTTCCTGCTCTGCAGACAGCACAGCCACTGGGTCTCCGGGGTGGGATTTTGAACGCATGAGTAATTGTTAGCATCCCTGAGGGAGCTTTTGGCAACTTCATGTTACAGAGCTGCCTTTGAATCCAGCTTCCACCTTGGAAGGCATCCTGCTTTCCAGATACAGTTGCTCATGTGAGAAGCTGCTGCGTTAGAAACCAGAGCACTGTGTGTTTGAAGGACCACAGGGGAATCATGCAAGCACCAAAACCAAGACATAATGCCCTGTTTTATATGTGCAAAGTAGCCTGGAGTTCTTAAAAAATCCATCATGTATAATAATGATACTGGATTATCATAGACAGTGACACTGGTCAGGGAGCATACTGAAGTTCATTTAGGAATACCTGGAAAATCTGAGCTGATGTACCATATAAACATCCCTGCTGAGAGGTACATCACTCATTTGTTGTCTTACCAGGATGAGAGAAGTGTTTATAGAGCTTTAGTTCCTTTGAAATAATTTTCCTATCCGTCCATACCAGTTAATAGTGTACCTGGGCTGTATCAGTGATATTTATTGCCTCAGGATAATCAATCCCTTCTCCCACTTCTACCTTCAACCACATTTGCATTGTTCTTTTGTGCCACGATGAATAAAAAGTAGTTTTCCTCTTCAGTGGTGAGCAGTAAAGTGGTAAACTGAGGACCAAGCCAGGGAAGGTTTTGCTTTTCTAAGAAGCTGTAAGCATTTCCCAATCCAACTACAGCCCTCCTGCAAGCAATCCAAATTGAAATCTCCGTTCCATTTATCTTTGAAGCTAAAGGAGTAACTCAAATTACTCCACATTAAGGAAGTGACAATGATAAGAAGTTTTAGGAGTTGGAATGGGAAATGGCAAATTTTTCTCCTCTCTTGCTGCTGAGTAAAGAACCTGATTTCCTTGCTTGATCAAAATCCATCCTTTTTGATGTTTGTGAGGACGGCAGCATGGAAAGTGAAGGCACATATTTAACATGTTGATGTCTTGCCATGTAAATTAAAGACAAAAGTCTTTGGCCAAGCACTGATCTGTCTGAAGTGTTAGTGAATTTTTTTCAACATTATGAAAGGGTAAAAGAAAATCAGGAACACAGTAATAGTTCATTTTTTATTATTAAGATTCTGTGTCTGTTCATATCCCATTTACATTCATTATTAGCAATTTTCATGACCATCAGGTTTGCCAACTATGTATTTTAAATAAATGTTAACATGCTAATAGAGATTTTAGTAATTCATTGCAGCTTGTTGCTCGTGATGCCTTCCACCACTGCTTTTTCAATGTGATGTGAATGTATATGACTAATTCTTCCTAATATTTTGCAAGCAGAAATTGGTTTATTCCCTGCTTATAAATTAGGCATCTGAGCATTTGGGTATTACCTTGCATAAGACATCTGCAGCAGAAGCAGGATGGTTATTCACAATCCCAATCCACTCATAAGAAGAACATTTTTGTCCCTCCTTGATTCAGCAAATTGTGGCAGGATTCACCTGCCTCACTTTCAACAGGTCATGGTTATTTACCACAACCTGACTGGTCACCTCACCATGATTTAGTGGAGAGAAACAGGGAGATCTGGAGCACTGGAGGCATCTTCCTCCTGTAACACTGGAGGATCACAACACTCTCATCTCAAATGCAGACAGTTCCCATGCCAGTTGAGGGAATTCTGCCCCAGAATCCTCCCATCCCTCATTTTATCAGCCCGTGGGGTGTGCTGCTCTGTGCTGCCTGGCAGACTTTTGGCAAGGGAACAAGCAGAGCAAGACTCCATCACAGAGAGGAGCTGGCAAAGAAGTATTTAATGAAAAACTGCTCCCCGCTGTGATTTTGTGAACAAAGTGGTACAAACCTCATCAATGAATTATTCAAAGGCAGGCACTTTGTTCAGGTAAAGAAGAAGGGGAAAAGAAAAGCCAACAGAAAACAAGCTGCCGTGGGTGACAGAGAAACTAATTTCAAGTGTTCAAACAGGATACGTTTGGTTTGGAAGGAGCTTAACATTTCATCAGGTTCCATCACTTTGCCATGGGCAGGGACACCTTCCAATGGACCAGTGGAGCTCAAAGCCCCATCCAGCCTGGTCCTGGACACTTTCAGGGATGGAGCAGTCTCCTTCTGCTCCATCTCCTCCCCAAGTGATGCTGTAACCAAGAGCCCCATGCTGATGGGGTAGCAGGATGTTTAGAAGATTCATATATTTAATATATATTTTCAGAAACAGTGGAAGAGGGGGAAGATGGCCAAAGCAGCAGGTTTTGGTGGAGTCAAGTGTGGTTTTGTGCCCCCTGATGCTGGAGTCTGTCTCTGTCCCTGCACCTGTTCTTGTGGCAAAGGGTTTGGTGATGATGCTGAGCATTGTGACTTGCCAGCAAACTGCTTTGCTTGTGAGCTGCTCCTGCTTCTCCATAATAAAATACATATTTCATAACCTGGAGAAAACTATTGATTATTTAGGAGTGTCCTTATTCCCTGCCTTTCAAACAATGTATTTGGGGCAAACAATAAATGAAGCCTAACCTTCTTCCATGTTGTCTTTCTGAGAAGAGGTGCCAGCTGACGAGAGGGCATGGAGAACCATGGCATTTAATTGCTGTTTGTATTTCTCACCTTAACAGACAACTGATTATTTCTCGCTCGTGAAAAGAGAAAGCAGCAATTATCTCGTGCTGGAGGAGCTTATAAAGTATCAGCAGTAATTAGATTCAGCAGTGGAAGGTCTCACACAGCAAAACAAAATCTGTCATTGTAATTATTTTCTGATACAGTGATGTCCATGCCACGTTGAGATGACTGCCGGTGACGATTGGGAATGCAAAGTTAAATTGAAGAGAAAGGAAATGAACTTTTGGATTCTAAATAAAGCTGACAGCAGGAGATGTTCTTATATAATTCCCTTTTACTGCTCTATAGTGCAGTCAGCAAATACCAAAACCAACATGAGTGGGAAGGATGTGGTCTGTGCCCAGTGTCCTGCAGACACCCTGGGAAATGTGACTTAGCTTGGTAAAAAACCAGTGTGGGGTTTTGAGCCAGGGAGGCTCAATTAGCCTTGTTCCTGTCAGGTCCAGCTTCCATTGCCAGCTGCACTGGGATTGCTCCTGCTCCCAGCTCCTGCCAATTAAGCATTTTGCAGGACTGACCATGGAAACATCAGCAAGGCTGACCTTAAGTGGTGAGGCAAACTTTAAAAGCAAGCTGCAAAGAAATCCAAAAAATGCTGAGCGATGAACGTGCTCAAGGATGAAGCAGCTCAAATTTAAAGACAAATCATTCCTTCCTGAAGAGGTTCCTGTTGGGCAGTAGATGTTCCTGGGGCTCAGTGGAGGTGCTGCAGCAGATGTCCTCTCCCTGCTGCTGGTGCCAGGCTGGCCATGGGTCTCCCCCAGTTTTCAGCCCCCAGCAGCAAACTGCAAACTGCGCTTGTTTGAGCAGCTCAGTCAGAGTCCCAGAGCAAGAACCATCTGCCAGCAGTCTTGGATGCTATAAATGGTGGATGGTATTTTTTGTTTTATAGCACAGCCCAGATCTGCAATACAGAGTGCTCTTATTTGCATTCTTACCTGCCAAACTTAAGCTTGCCAAAAGTGATATTGCTCTTTTCTGAACGATGACACCTCGAGATAAAATAGTAAGTAGAAATAATCTTCAAAAAGAATCTTTTCCTCCCATCCTCTGACTAGTCCTTTATCTCAGCCTTTCATTTAACCCGAGCATGTTTTCTCCTGCTCTGCTGAATGAGCTTGGTGCTCACCCTGAGGGTGTCAGGTCCCTGGGGCAGGGCTGTGCCATGGCAGGTGACAGACCCGTGGCAGGGTGGAACAGCAGCACAGTGGTGGCAGTTCTGGGTTGTGCTCAGCCCAGACAGTGTGAGCTGCTCAAGGCTTCTCACAGACCTCATGCTTTGGCCTTGGCTCATGGTGTTTATATGAACAGCTGATGGCATCTGGTCTGGGTTTGAAGCCCCTGGGGTATCACTGCAGTGCAGCACATCGGTGGTTCCATCTTCTCTCCTGGCTGGTTCATGTCCTATCCCACACTAGGCTCTCCTTTGGAGAAATACTGCTTTGGCTTCCTTGCTGCTGAGTGCAGGAACAGCTTGTCTCCTGGTGCTTTATACCTGGCTGAACCCCAGGAGATCCTGCACACTTTGTCATCATCTTCCCCCTTGGAAGAATTTGGCCCTTTTTTAAGGGTCAGGTTGTTTCCTCAAATGACCAGTTTGCCTTTTCTGGGGGGCTCAGAGCATTGTCCATCCTCACCTTTGCAGCATCTGCCCTGATGGGGAGAGAGTGCTTTTTGGGATTTTCAATTGCCTTGCTTTTCCTGTTCTTGGATGGGTGATTTTATGATAACACACCAGCTCTGAAATGCTCCTGTGATGCAGTTAAAGATGTAATCATGGTGAATGGCTGTGGCTGAACAAAGAAAACAGTGGTGATGGGTCCATGAATTGGTAAAGGTTGAGTCAACTCTCCATGTGTTTTGAATGACACATTTCTGAACCATTTCTGTATCAATTTCTATAGCAAAAACTAGATGTTGATTTCTGGAAAAGTTATGGAACTTTATAGTTGAAGAATAATCTGAAAGGAAAGGAGGTGCATTTTTTTTCGTCTCTCAGAAAGTATTTCTGCAGCTCTTCTCTGAAACTGATTTAAGAAAATATTGCACCACAAATTAAAACAAAATGTGCTGCTTCAGTTCTGCAAGAACTGAATTTTCCCCAACTTTTCTGTTCAGACTCCAGACCAGAAAGCTGCTTTTCCATGTGATGCCATCCGGAGCGACTTTCTTGCCAGCTCCTGAGGGCTGTTCATGAGATCCAGCTGGGCTGCCAGACTGTGGGGAGCAGGCACTGGCAGGGAGATGAATCTTAAGGTCTCTTTTGGAACTTATTTTTAGATGAAGATCCTCATTCACTGCTCTTCTGCTTGTCTGTCGCTAGAAAGTTCATGTCCCTCCAGTCCCTCTGAAAAGGAAGAACTTCATCTCTGGTGGTCTTGCTTGTGCTGTCCAGCTGTCATGGACCACCTGTAGAACATGATTTTCCTCCTCATCCCTCTCATTTTAAGTCTATCGCTCCTGGGATTTAGGTAAATTGAATGGTGAAGGGAATAAATCCCCCAGGTGTCAGTGCTGCTGTCTTGCCAAGTAGTCCAAGAGCAGCTTTAAGGGAGCCACCAAAAGGAAAGGCAGGGAGCAAATCAAAGCATGAGCAGCTGGCACAGCCAGGCTGAGCCTCCACCAGCTTGACCATCCCACCCAACTACGTCTGCAGGGTCTTTTGAGTAGGTCGTGTTTGGAAAACAAACTCTGCACTTTCCTTGGAAAACTGAAATAAAATATGTGTTAAATTGCTGCCTTGTGGGTACTAAATACAGCTAATTAGGGACTTGTGTGAAGCAAAAGGCTGATTATAGCCAGGGTGTTCAGGAGTAGGAGGTCACACTTCCTAGCCTGCTGGGCAAGTGGACAGGGTGCAAAGGAGCCAGATCTGGGTCCACTGGTGACCTCAGGGAGATGCAGCACGGCTCATCTCTGGGCTAGCAGATACCTGCCCTTCTCACCCTCGTGGCTGCAAAGAAATTATGGGATTCCACTGCAGCAGGGAGGTTCTCTAATAGTGAGAACAGAGAAGTCCTGTGATAATTTGCTTGGGAAGGATCCATGGCAGGAGACCTTCAGGAGCTGAGAAGGGTCCAACACTGAGATTTGCAAAAGGAGGATTTTATAGCAAAAGGCTTTTAAAACCCATATGATGCTGTTGTCTTATTCTTAATCTGAACAGGTGTCTCATTTGGTTTTTTAGAGCTGTTTCAGGAAGGCTGGGGGTCTTTCATATGGTAATGCTTTCATTTATCAACTATTTAAATGCCTGTTCTCTTCAGGTTTCCCCTACTGATTATGTGCCAGGCAATCAGTTTTGGGTCTCTGCTTTGGAAGGGATTTAAGAGTCAGGGGGAGGGAAAGGAGCAAGAGGCAGGTCTGAGTGTTATTCTAATTATAAGAAAATATCTCTTGGAAGCAAACAGGCAATTATGAGAAATGAATTTAAATCAGCCACTCAGAGGTTACAGTGCAACACATGCCTGGTTTTTGAAGGGCTGGATGGGTGGAAGATAACCTCTCCATCAACCCAGGGTGAGGCTTGATGGGTGTTTTATGGCATGGCAATAGGTTTGTTGTTGGGTTTTGTTTTTTTAACTGAAGGAAAAGTGTGGGTGAAACAGAATTGCCTTTGGTTTCCAACTGAAAAGCCTTCTCAGTTCGGTGGCATCGCTCTGTGGGTGTGCTTGGACTGTGGTTATTAACAGTTGGAGAAGTCATTGGTGTCCCTAGGCATGGCAATTGCCAGCCAATTTGGCCAATTTCACTGCAGACCAGCCCTGGGAAGCCTTGTTGGTCAGGTTGTAACCTTGTGAGACACAGGGAAAATGTGGGGTGGTCACAGTGGGTCTCTGAGTCCATAGGTGGTGCAGAATAATCTATATTTTACATCCTGTGGTCTTAATGAGCTGAATAGTGACCTTTAAAAATGCCAATAAAGAAGCTTTGTGATGTTCAACAACATTGAAACTCTCCTTCTCCAATATTTGATACCCACAAGGACATGGCCATGAGAGCCCATTTTTAGGTATCCACCTGCAGTATCTGGTGAGGGAAGCTTGGCACAGGTCAGCAACCCCAATCACTCAACAGCATCAAAATCCCAGCTGTGGTTTGCACAGGTAACACATCCCAGAGGGGTTTTATTAATCTGTGCCAGAATTTGGGCAGTTTTGGGTGAGTGCATATAGGAAAAAGCTGGCAGAGCAGTGGTGGGGCTTTGAGCAGATTGTGTCCCTGTTTTGGCTGCCCCTGTGTGTGAGGAGGTGCCTTACAGACTCATGAAAAGCCTGTGATGTGAGGGAGGGGAGTGGATTTGGGGCTTGGATCTCAGCCAGCTAACCAGAGACCCAGCCCTGGGCAATAATTCCCCAATAATGCAAGCTTTTCCCCACTCTTCTCTCATTATTGAATGTCTCTGTCTCATGTCCTGGTTTGTCAAACCATGATGCTTTCCGAGGCTCTCCTGAGAGCCTTCAACACAGAAATGTCAAGGCCATCCTTTCAATGAGGCTTTTACACTTGCTGCTCACTGCAAACACTCTCAGCCACCTGTTTGCAGCAGAAGAGGTCAAGGCCAGGCTGTTCAGCAAAGAGTTTGCCTGAAAATGATGGATGGAGAAGAGCAGGATTGGAGATGTACAGAGCAGCTTCATTGAGCAGCTATTATTATATTATCTCCATAAATATTTTAGCTTCTCAAGCTAAGCAAGGAGCAAATAACTCTTCAGGGTGGAATTAATGAGACCAAACCTCATTAAATCTCACTAGGACAGTCTGACAAATGTTTTAATAAGACAATGGGAAGGATTCCTTTATAGCTGGTCTGTTTAATGGGTTGTTTTTGCAGCCCTGAAGAAGACACATGCTAGAGGAGAGCCTTTTTGCTGAAAAAACCTCTAAGCACATGCGTTTCTGACTCAGCTCCTGAGAGCCAATGTCACAGCTGGGCTAGCAAATGGCCAGTTAGTTAAGCAGGAGAAAAAAATATCACTGTTGTTTTGATTTCAGAGCTATTCTACTTACTGGACTGCCAAAAAGTACCAGATCTTCACCAACACCCCAATATTCTGTGCACTGGCTGGAGCAGCTTGGTACCCAACATCCATCCATCCACCCATCCACCCATCAATCCATCCAATCTGTATGTAGGGAGTTATGCTGATTTAAATGAATGTGTGAACCCCCCCTATGATTTTTCCTAAAGCTGAATGAGGATTATAAGCTGTAGTTAGGTAGTGAAAAATCCAGACCCCAAGAGGCAGCAGTTGGTGTGAGAGTTCTTCTGTAATTACAGCAGAGGCTGTCTGAGTGCCTGATTAATACATTTACACCCTCATCATGGGCAGAGTGCTGGCAGCAGGCAGGAGGAGCCAGGGGGAGCAGCTAAGGAGGGGGAAAAGAAATTAGTTTTGATCCCAAATGCAATGTTACGTGTTTGCCAAGGCAATTTATCAGTTTAATACACCCTCCTTAGCCACAGTGTGGACAGTGGAAGGTGTATGAAGTTATAAAATAATTGCCTGGGAAAAGGGACAGGTCTGGCCTGATGTGAGGCTCTTCCTAAAGCATGAGGGCAGAGGAAAGGAAGGCTGAGGTACTTCAACAAAGGATTCAGTGCACTGTCTGTACACATTTGTTCAGATGTGACATGTCTGTCTGTGTGTATATGTATAATGTGGTGCTTGGAAAGAACACCCATACACATTTAGTGTATATTCTTTGTTCTGAGTGAGTTGGGCTGTGCTAGAGAGCACCAGGGCTGTGGAGAGGAGCATGGTCCTGCTTGTACAAAGGCTGTAAAGGTGCCAGGGTCCAGTTGTGCACTGCCACAATCCCATAAATGCACCCCCTAAACTTGAGGAGCATCCCAGTGCTTGGTTCTCATGCAGATCTGTTGCAGCCCATAGAGTGCCCTGAGACAGTCCTGTCTCCATCTGAGCAGTGTCCTGGGACAGACTGTGCTGATGGAAGAGCAATGCAGCCCATGGATCCTGCCCTCCTTGCACCCAGTGGTGCCACAGGCAGCAGGGGCAGGAGGTGATGGGCAGGGCACCCTGCATGGCTTCAGCATCACCATCTCCACGTTGTGCATCACCATCCATGGAGGATCACCATGTCCTGCATGTCCCCCAGAAACACTGTGCCTGTGACAGGGAGAGGAGCAAGTTTTCTTGTGTTAGACAGAAGTTATTAGCCACTGCTAACTAGATGCTCAAGAAGCCATCAAGAAACTAGTGCTTCCATATAAAACCAGGGCTGAGAAATCAGCTCTGTGATCAGTTTCCCCAAAGGGCTTTTTCCATCAGCTCATTCTTCTTTTATGATTTAATATGGGAAATAAAGGTGGAGATAAAGGCCCTGTGGGTTCTTGCAGAGCTGCTCCAGTTGCCATGGAAATAACCCTTTTTAATAGCTTCACCATAAAACAGGAATAATTTGCTTTGGGGAGCTTGGGGTGCTCATTCTGTGCTGCTGCATGCTCAGATAACCAGCAGTGCTGGGACGACTCTGGTCCCCTGAGTGGGGTCATTGCTGATGGAATGCAGGGAGCCAGGAGCATCCATCCCTGTCTCATGGCTCCAAAAATTCCTGAGTCCCTCCCAGAGGGGTGCCATGCCAGGAGGTGTCAGCACACAGGGACAGACTGCCCAGCAGGGTTTGCCTGGGCAATGTGCTGTCCCAGCAGACACTGGTGGGTTGGAGTCTGCAAAAAAGCGGTGCTGGCAAGCTTGGGTTTAGAGGAGCCTTTTATCACTGGCTGCAAGGCAATATAAGGTAATTTAGGGTCATGCTAAAGAGAGCAGCTCCGGGCTTTGGGTAACACCTCTTTACATTGCAGGGACACAGAGAGCAGCAGCTGGTGTGTGGGATGCTGGGCAGATGTGGCACTGGCTGGAGCCCCTCGTGGTGCTGTGTGGCAGCTCTGGCACTCACCACACTCCCTGTGTGTCCCTGCAGGTGTACGAGAGCGGCAGCAACGTGGATCAGTTCGTGACTCGCTTCCTGCTGAAGGAGACGGCGAACCAGACCCAGTCACTGCTGAGCTCCGTGGAGAGTGCTGTGGATGCCATCGACGAGCAAACCAACCCTGCCAGGTCTGCAGCACTCCTACCCTCCTCTGGGGCAGTGTAGGAGGGTGGAGGGGGAGGAGGAATATGTGTTTGTGGGGTGAGGGAGATGCAGCAGACATTGTGCAAAGGGGACCTGGGTGAGTGGCTGCCTTTCTCTTTGCCTCCCTTCCCGGCACCCTGAACTCTGGGGACTTTTCTCCCCCACTCTCTCCTGCCCTGTCCCTTACTCTCCTGCAGTTCTCAGGTTCCCAGCCGCAAAGGTCAAACCTCAGCACAGCCCCCTCGGTGCCAGTGTCACTCACCTCTCCAGAGTGCCATCGTCACCAGCTGTAGCCAGGACAGGTTGACACGGAAACTCTTTGTCAGACACTCATGGAACAAACCCCTCTCCTGCCATTCCTTCAAGCCAGGAGGTCTCAGAATGCTTGCACAGGGATATTTTGGGTTCCCCAAGCCATGGTTGGGCAGAGGGGCACAGAGACCACAGAGAGTGAAAATCTCAGGTCCCTCCTAAGACACCACTCTCTGGCACACAGTGAGACCTGAGCAGCTCTGGCACCACCTCACCAGCTTTTCTAGGAGGAATGCTGCGGGTTTCATCATCTCACGTGTCTTTCTTCTCTTTGTTTTGTGGCAAGCCTTGTACAAAAAGTAGGAACTCCTGGGAAACGATGAAGAGGAAACAAACCCAACATCAGGCAGAGCAATTAGAGCCCATGAAAGACTTTACTGGCTTTTATTTGCTGATGTGTGGGCCCAGATCGCAATGGGCAGTATTGTAGTTGTTTTCTCATTAAGATAATAGCTTAAAAGAAAAATTAATTCAACCAAAAAAATTATCTCCTGCATAAAGAGGTGGCCTAAAAAGCACCAAAATAAAGGGCTGTAGAACAAAGTGTGAAGGCAGAGGTCCAAGCTTGAGATACCTCATTAAATTTTGATTAAAACAAATCTCTGTTTTTGCCTAATTTCCTGTCTATTGACAGGGGATTATCCAGGACCAGCAGTGGGATAATTGCACAGCCTGTAGTAAAGGGGTGTTCCTGTCACCTTCATTGTTGTCCTTGCTTCCTTATCTTAGAGATGTTCTTTGGGACCAGATCGGCACATTGTGTTCCTGTGTGTATGGTGGAGCCCACACTGGCTGATATTCAGGGTAGCTGGGAAAAGAGCACCAGGGGCTGTGCTCTGGAGGAGCCAGGTGCCAGGGGAGGGACAGGAGGGCAGGGAGATGCTGGCAGGTCTGGTGCCCATTGGCTCCAGGGCACTCAGCACTTGTCTCCAGCTGGGAGCTGCTTGACTAACAAAAGATGCCGAGAGGAGCCAGGGCTCCCCGGCACCTCTGTCAACAGTCAGCTGGCACAGAGCTGCTCTTGCTGGAAGGAAACACTGGAAATCCTTTGACATGCTCAGCCTCTCCCTCTGGCTGAGGCTTCCTGTTGGTGAGGAGAAAGGAGAGGATCATTCTTCCCCAGACCCATTCCCATCTCACAGACATGGATGGCAGCTGCAAGCCCTTGTGAGGATGGCAGGTCTTAGCAGTCTCTCTGGCTTGCAAATAAATGAAGTCCGGGGAGGACCACTGAGGATCTGCGGCTGGATGGTGATTATGGATGCTCCATCTGTGGAAGTGGTTAAGGACAGTTTTTTGGAGCTTGTAAAACCTCCAGGCCAAATGGGCTTTGTAGACCCAGAGAAAGCAAGCCGGGTGGAGGAAACACTACAGTGGATGTGTTTCTGCTCTCCAGGAGAGCTGCAGCTGCAGTCAGTCAGTGGGATGGATACCCAGCCAGGCATCTCTGCCCCTGCTCATGGGCAGCCATTTGGACATGGGCAGCCTGTGTGACAGCAACCTTTCTTGTCTGAAAGTCACCAAAGCCATTGGACTGTAAAACCAACCCCAGGAAGGTGCAGCCAGCTGGCTGGGCACAGCTACAGGGGCCTGAATGCCCCATGTCGTGTGTCTGTCTAGGACAGAAAAAGTCCCTGAGGGGTGCTGGTGGTGCCAGGAGTGCTGTGCTGTTCCATAAGCAGGAGAGAAAAGTGATGGCTGCTGGGGGCAGTCCTCTGACATTCCTCTGTCCCACTCCCCACACTGGCTGATGCCAAAGGGTGGTGCAGGAAGGAAGCCTGCACTGCCTGGGCACAGGGTGGGCACTGCTGCTCTCCAAGGGGCCTGGCAGAGCTGCCAGAAAGGATGCTCCTGTGCTGGCTCCCCAGGGCTGCCTCCTGCCACTCTGTGCACACCCAGCTCTGCTGTCCTGACACCCTGTTTGTTCTCTGGTTCCAGGCACTACCCCAGCAAGGATGGCCATGGCCTGAGTGACACCTGGTATGACAACCCCGTGCCCAGCTACTCTCCCAACACCTGGATGGTCCCCAGGGAGCAAGGAAAGAGCTTCCAGACTGGTAAGTGCTGGCTGCCTGGAGTGGCTCAGAGCAGTCAGGTCCCAGCAGCAGCACGGGGCTCTCAGGGGGTGCCTGCAGGTGCCCTCACTGCATCCCTGTCTCCTGGCTCTGCACAGGTTCCCCTGATACCAAGGCAGAGGGGCTGGAGGGCCAGATCAACAGGCTGGCTAAGCTGATTGGCAAGCTGGAGGACAAGGTAAGGGTCAGCATTTTCCTGTGGGGTGCTGTCCTGCCATCCAAGGGACAATTCAGGTACCTTGCCTCAGCTGTTTTGGGGCAGGGATGAGAACATGGTGTTGGGGATGTTTGCTGCACTGGGAGCACAGGGAGCTTTTGCAGAGGGTCCTGACTGGAGGACACAAAGGTGCAAGTAGCTCTTGGGAGCCCATTCCCTGCAGAGAAGGGGGCACAGTCATTGCAAATGCTGGGGAAAAACCCACAAGGCAGGGAGGGACATGCAGCTTCAGTCAATCTACCCCTCCTCTGCTGCTTATTCCTTTTCCCAGACCCTGTGGTTTGACCTGCACCAGCGGCTGTCGGACAGCGAGAGCACAGCTTGCACGGTGAGTGTGCCCAACCACCACCTCTGGGCGCTGGGCTGCCCTGCAGCACAGAGCCACACTTGAGGGGGGTCACTGTGTTTTTGGGGTCTCACATGTCGCTGTGTTTGGGGCCTGGCAGTACCTGCTCCTGGTGCGGAAGGAGATGACGGTGTCGCACAAGCACCTGGGCGAGTTCTGCAGCTCCCTGAAGCAGTACCTGAAGAGCGTGGCTGGGGAGAGGGACTGCTTCCAGTGGGTACCACCAGCAGCTGCACGTCATGGGGCTGGGGAGATGGGGGGCTTGGGGTGGGCTGGAGTGGGGTCCAAGTGAAGGTCTGATGCAAAACAGCCAGGATTTGGGATGTCGTCATGCTCAGCCTCCAACACCACTTTTGTATGGGCTGGGAAGTGCTGGGATGGGGAGGCTACCCCTACCTGGGCTGCTGGGGCTGGGTCCCCCCTCAGTAGCCCACCCTAGAGCACATCTGTGGCTCCAGAGCGGGGAGGGATGTCCCAGGGTGGGGGCTCACCCCCTCTCCCTGTTCCTGCCAGTGTCACCGCAGTGAAGCTGCCTGACGGGGTCACCTTCATCGTGTATGAGTTCTGGGAGACCGAGGAAGACTGGAAGAGGTAGGGGAGGGGGTGAAAACAGTCCATTTTGAGAAGCTTGGGTGTGAAGGGCTGTTAGAGCAGCAGAGCCCCAAGCTCTGTCTCCTGTCTGATGGCAGGACTGAGGAGCTGTCTGTCTGTCCTAGGGCTGTCCCTTCGCTGTAAACAGGACTGGGGGGTTGGGGTGGGTCTCTCTCCACCTCCCACCTGGCAATGCTCCTGGACGTGGTGATGGGAGGTGTCACTGTCCTGAACCAAGGCAGGGTGCTCTGCCCAAGGGGAAGTGAGCAGGACTACTGGCACCCAGCCCTGCCAGAGCCCATGGCGTTGTGGGGGGCTGGGATGGTGTTTCTGGGGGGCTGGGTGTCACCCACTCTCTCCCACCCGGGCACAGGCACCTGCAGAGTGCCACCAGCAAGAGCTTCCAGCACGTCAAGGTGGACACGCTGAGCCAGCCCGAGGCCATCTCCAGCGTGGCCGTGCCAGGTAGGAGGGGAGCCATCACAGAGTTGGGAGGGGGCAGGGACCCCTGGGCAGCCAGCACCTCTCCAGTTGTTGAGGAGCAAGGGTGGGCAGGTGGCATGGTGTGGAGGACAGCATGGGCTGAGCTGGCTGGGCTGGGGGTCAGGGTGACACAGGGCTGGGCAAGGGTGACCCTCCAGTGATGTTCCCCTGCAGCTGCCTGGTGCACCCTGAGCCGAGAGTGACCGTCGGTGCTGGGGGGCCACCAGCACCTGTCCCCTCTGTGGGGTGGCCATGACCCCCTGCATGGCTGGGGGAGGTGTCGGTGTGACCTGGCTGCAGTGAAGGAAACCCCAGTGTGTGTGTCCCCCACCCCACAGAGCCCTCCCTCAGCTACCCCATCACCTGGGCCATCTCTCCCTGGCGTGGGGTGGTTTTGGGGCCAGAAGGAGTGCCAGGGAGGGGCTGGCAGGGTTTGGAGAGGGGGACATCCCCCAGACATAGGTAGGCAGGGAGTGGGGGCGGTGGGTGCAGGCAGGCAGGCACCAGGAAGCAGGGATGGGAATGGGAGGCTGGAGTCCCCAGAAAGCAGTGAGCAGGTTGGGGGTCTGTGCTAGTCCCCAGGGGCCACCAGGGAGGAGACTGGGGAGGGGAGGTGAGTCTGTGCCTGGTGCAGAGTGTGTGTGCCTGCAGGGATGGGGACCCGTGTCCCAGGGGGGAGGCAGGGTGGTGGCAGAGGGGGGTTTCCCTGCTCCCAAGGCACCCCTTAGTCCTTTCCAGGTGTGGGGGGTTCCAAGGGGTTTCCTTTGCATGTGCACAGTTGCAGCTGGTGCCTTGCAGGCATGAGGGTGGCTGCCTTCCCTCCCTCCTGGGGTCTGTACTTCTGTCTGTGTGTCTGTCTGTCTGTGCCAACCCCACACCCACCCTGCCATGCGTGGGGATCCCTCAGGGTGTGTGGCACAGGACCCTTGCCAATACCCTGTCCTGTCTTTATTAGCCACTGTACAACAGGGACAGTGATGCCAAATAAAACCGCCATGGGATCCAGTGGTGTGGCTGTGTTCGGGGCATCTGTCCAGGCAGGATGGTGAGGGGGTCACGGTGGCAGTCACCATGGGGGTCTGTGGCCCCTCAGCGCAGCAGCCCCAGCACGGCCAGGGCAGCGCTCTGCCCGCAGACAAAGGCACCGCCGAGAACGGAGAGAACCCCCCAGGCGATGAGAGCAGCCCTGCGGCGACACGAGCAGAGGCTGCTGGGGTAGAGCTGACCTCAGAACGGGCCACCTCTGCACTTCAGCTCCTCTGGCTGTGGCGCTCTCTGCAGGGTCAGCCTCCTCTGCTTTGCTCCTCTGCCTCACTCCCAGTGCATGGCTGAAGAGCCCAGCAGCCCCTCTGGGCCAACCCCAGTGTGCACTGCAATGACACACAAACCTTGGTCAAACACCTGGCAGATGCCACCATCATTCCCAATCCTGCCTGTGCCCAGTGGCCCTGCTGAGGGAGCACAGATCCACATCCATCCACCCTTTGCTCAGGCACAGCTATCCCACACACCCCCAGCCCCATCCTATCACCACATGCTTCCACCCCTGTCCCCTGCCTGGCTCCAACCCCACTCCCGGGACCCCCAGGTCTGCACCTCCCTGTTCCCTCCCCCCCAGGTACACAGCCCCCCTCAGCCCCATACCGAGCCCCTGGAATGCAGCACTCACCCCAAGCCCTGCTGCTGCTCTGTCGTGAGGTCCTCAGCACCGAACTGCTTCCCGAACTGTCCCAGGCTGGGACTGTCCCTTTGCAGTCTCCATCACCCCAGGTTGTGTTGTCCCCTCTCCTCATGACAGGCTCATGCTCTGGCAGGTCTCCCCAGGGGACCTCTCCAAGCCTTTGTCACCCACCTGGGGTGCCCCTGCTCACCTTCTGCCTTGGCCCCTGCAGCACTTTGGCACCCCTTGGGGCACCCTCACCCCACCCCAGACATCCATGGGCCCCCCAGAGCACCCTCCAGACCAAGACCCCAAGGTTCTGGGATGCTCCCTCCACCCGCCATGGGGGACAGGACCCCCCAGCACATAACCTCCATCCTCACTCTGCTGCTCCCACAGGGGCACCACAGACATGCTTAAACACACATCCCGAAACTTGCCACACCCTGCCCCGTCCCTTCCCTTGCCCCCACCGCTGCTGAACACGCAGACACTCACTTTTTGCGTGGCCCAAGGCTGCGGGTCCCAGTCATGCACACGAGGCACAGCCCTGCTGTCAGTGCAGAAGCTCAGGCCCACCAGCACAGCACCTCTCACCCAGCCCCATTGCATTGTCCCCCACAAGCACAGCCCTGCACCCCCAAAATGGGGCCAGGACAGGCCACCTGCCACTGCAGCAATGCCCTTGGCAAGAGTGACTCCCCACTGCTTCCCTCCCTCCACGTGCCTGCTCTTGCCTGGAAAGATGAAGATGAAGAATGCGCTGATGCCCCCGATGAGTTCGATGACTTTGCCAATGTCAGGGACGAACAGGGCGATGCCGAGCGTGGCAGCCATCCAGGTGACCGTCAGTGCCACCCGGCCCCGCCGCTCGTGTGCCTCAGACACTGCCACAGCTCCACGCTTCGGGCTTGCCCACAAGTCCTTCACCACCGATCTGGGAGGGATGATTGGGGGGCTGATGGCACCCAGGGGAGCTGCACGGGCTAGGGAGACACCCAGCTTGTCACCACCCCCCTCACCTGCCCAGCAGCACCACAATGGGGTAAATGGTGACAATGGAGACCCCAAAGAGCAGGCGGGCGACGATGACGACTGGGTCATTCCCTGGGTAGGACATCAGGACATCGGACGCCACGGCCTTGCCAAAGGTCAGGTAGCCGTAGACCCCTGCTGACAGGGAGGTGGGGGTGGGCGGCGGTGCAGTGAGCAGGACAGAGGAACCCCGAGGAGGATGGATGAGCCAAGGGGGGAGGGGACCCCCAGGGCAAGGAGGGGGAGAAGGGTTTGGAGCTGGGGTTACCAGTGAGGGAGTAGATGAGCAGGCAAATGAGCATGGAGAGCACAGAGACGGCGACCCAGTGGGAGAAGCTCTGGTTGCGCATGCTGCTGTAGATGGCCACACATGCCTCGTGGCACTGCAAGGCAAGGGGGGACAGCGCTGGGGCCCCATGCAGGGACAGCCCCCACCCCCAGCATCCTCCCTCCCACCTATAGGTGCCCTGTCCTGCTCTGCCCCATTCCCAAGTACTTGTGTCCTGCCCCGCAGCCACCTCTGGTCCCTTTCCGTGCAACCTGCACTTCAAGGGATATCATCCCTATACTCTGGGATGCCATGGGGACTGCCAGCACTGCCGGGGCAGTGGGGCCAGAGGGGGCAGGGTGACCAACCTGGAAGCCAAAGCAGATGGTAGGAATGACGCTGAAGATGGAGGTCCAGGAGGAGGACCTGTGGCATGTGGAGAGGAAGCACAGAGCAAAGGACATGAGGCTATCATGGAGAAGAAACCTTTGTGTTATAAACTGTGCAGCCACTATTGGAATCTCTTGCCCAGTGATCCTGGGAAAAAGGGTGATTGCTGCAGTGAAAGCTGGGGCTGGGAGCTACCATCCACTGTGAGCTGTCCCCAGCTCACCCCCACCACACACAGGGCCCAGGGCTGCCCTGCCTCCAGCCCTGCCCCGTGTCACTGCTCGTGCCATGGAGTTCAGGGCAGGAGAGACATGGGGCTGAGCCTCCTACCTGGGGGGCTGGGGGGGTTCAGTCAAACTCAGGCTCTCTGCCTGCAGGTAGTATTTCAGGATGATGACCAGAGTGAGGTAGCAGGCAGCCAGCGTGCCCAGGATGCTGCCAGGGATGGGAGAGCATCAGCACACAGCCAGGAGGAAGGGAGGGGGGGCTCCCATGGCTCTTCCATGGGAGGAGGTGACCCAGGGCGCAGAGTACCTAGGGGTAGCCCACAGGGATAGCCAGGTGGTACCTGGAGTACTTCTGGAAGCCAATCTCCCTGGGGACGGAGAGAGGGAAGATGACGAGGACACAGAGAGCTGAGAGGGTGAAGCGCTGGTCCACGTACCAGGGGGGCAGCTGGGGATCCCCACTCAGTGTCCCATTGGGGTACAGGGAGTCACACACTGTGGGGGGCAGCGGGGGGTCAGCTGTGCCCTGAAAGATGGCCCGAGGAGGTCGGGAGCATCACACCACGGCAGGACCAGGGAGCCCCAAATCCTCAGAAATTCCAGGAAAATCCTAGGAGTGACCCCAACCCACGTGGGACCACCTCCCCCTCACTCCTGCGAGCTGCTGGCCCCAAGCAAGCCCCAAACACAGCGAGGGGAAACAACTCACGTTTCTCCAGCTGGTCTCCTACCACCCTGAGAAGGGCCACAGAGATCATGAAGAGGTTGAGGAGGAAGCAGACCTCGCAGAGTTTCCCCATGGCCGCCCCGCACACGGCTCGGACCACGCCCTGGTAGGTGGGCTGGGCGCTGAGGGCTGCGGCATAGCCCAGCACGGCCAGCCCGCTCACCAGGAACACCAGCGAGCCCTGCGGGGACAGAGCCAGCAAGGAGCACCACACCGACCCTCCATCACCCCCAGAGCAGGAGGGGAGCCAGCAGGGCCACGGCCAGGAACCAGGTCACCGGCCAGACACCTTGTGGCCCTGGGTAACACAGGTCAGCAAAAGGATGTAGACAAACCTTACGTGGTACTTTGGGTTTAGATTTGGGGGGTTTTGGCAAGTACGAGGGCAGACACCCATTTTATTTCGAGTTGAGCTACAAGCCAGCTACAAGTGTGGCTTCAGCGGCAAAGAGCATCCCTAAGGTGACACCGCAACAACCTCAGGCTGTTGCACCGCTGCCCTCGCCCCGTCGGGACGGGGCTGCCGTGCGAATGGGGTCCCCGCCAGCCCCCCGAACACCAGAGCGGGCGATCCCCCTTCTCCCTCCGTCCCCTCCCCGGACCGGCACCCCTCGGTTCCCTCTGGGGCTGCCTCTGCCCGCTGCCCCTCTCCCGTCCCGAGTCCGCCCTTACCAGCTCCACCAGGAGGGCCGGCACGGCCCCGCCGGCCCTGCCGAAGGCCCAAGGGAAGCTCAGCAGCCCCGCGCCCAGCGCAGACTTGAGCAGAATGAAGACGGCGCCGGCGGAGGAGAGCCCCGGCTCGGGGAGCCCGGCGGAGCCCCCCGCCGCGGGCAGCAGGGGCCTGGCCTCGCCCGCCGCCCGCTCCATCGCGGCGCGTCCCGGCGCGGTGTGGCCGGGCGGGCGGGGGAGCTTGGCCCCTCCGCAGGGCCCCCGGGGGCGGGCAAGGGCAGCGCGGGGCTGCGCGGACCCCCCGCCCCCGCGGGCAGTGGGGAGGGGGCCGTGGGAACCCCCCGGCAGCAGCTCACCCACGGACAGCCCCGTCCCGCTCTCGGCTCTCGGAGCGCTGCTACAGAGCGCAGCATCCCTGCAGCTCCCAGCGCGGGGCGGCTGGGCTACGGGCTTATGCTCTCACTAGCCATGAAACTCCCACCACAGGGCTGGGCAGCCTCCCTCTTCCTGCCGTGTTCACCCACCCACGAATTGCCACCACGGGCATTACGGAGCATATGGAAGGGTGAAGGAGGGAAGGTAGCTGCAGCTCCCACCCTTCACTCGCTGGGCACAGGGTGAGGCCAGCACCCCTGCGTGTCGCTGCAGCACCTAAAAGCCCACTGGCGCTTTCCTGCACTGGGAGACCATGGAGAGGAGCCATCCCCTCCCACTGCTTGCTCCACGCAGGTGAAGAGGATGCCAGGACAACAGGATGGGGTGACTGATGCTGCAGTTGACCACTAGAGAGGAGGCTGCACCCCACAGGGATGAGGGGCCCATCCCTGACATGGGGGGACACACAGCAGCTCTGTGCCACTCCTGGCACATGCCACTGCCCCAGGGCTCAGCACATTGGCCCTGGCATTGGTTGACAGCCCCTAATACATTTTTGATTTCCCAAATATGCGCCCTTCTGATCTCAGTAAGACGGATAAAGAGACTTTAATCAGCTGCTAGGAGGAATTATGGATGGCTAATTGTGCCTGCCACCTCCATTACATCTCTGCCGCCTACAGGGCTTATAAACACTTAGAAGGGCCCTTCCAAGCCTTCATTAGCTGCACACCAAAGGCTTCGGGAATAATTGGCCTCTACGTCTTAGAAATTGGCCACTGGGCTGTAAAATACCAGCCACTGGGAAAGGCTCTTAATTCAGACTGGCGCTTTGATACAGCTTGATTCCAGTTTCAAGGCTGCAGCAGAGCTATAATCTCTCATTAGTGCTGCGATGAGGAGCAAGTCTCCTCATTAGCACTGATCTGAGAAGTGGCACCAAAGCCTTCCAGTCACCCTCTAATGGAAGAACCTCAAACCAAAGGGGTGCAGCTCATCTCCCACACCAGCACAGCAGCCACAGATGGCTTCTCTGCTCAGTAGCTCTGGGCTCCCTCCCTTATATTTTTTCCCTTCTCCCATTTATCTGGGTCCTCCAGCCCTGGGCTGCAAGTCATAATCTGAGGGTCCCTGTGGGTTGGCACCTTTACCTGCTGCTGTGTCTCCTTGGCAGGTGGAAAAAGTGCTGTTGATGTTTTCCACATTATTATCTTTGAAGACTATTGAAGATACAAAAATGCAAATGCACAGTCCTTGTTTTGTGCAAATGAAAACACTGACCACAATTATGCTTTGCTACCTGCAACCCCTTCTGAGGTTTGGCCCTTCAGATTTCACACCTTAACTGATAGATTTTTTACAACCTGGACAAGTTGCACAGCTGCTGCCAGCTGGTCCTACAAGAGACCCCAATGCCACAGGTGAGATGCTGAAAAACCCCTCCCTATCATTATGGATCTCTGTTCAGAGAGGGAGGAACAATAGGTTCCAGCCCCAGTGGGATGGCACAAGCAGCTAAACGTTAGGACCATCTTCTCAGCCCTAACAAGCTTCCACTAATAGCTTCAGAACAAAAGCTCAGTGCCTTCTCTGCCATGGCAAAAGGATGTTGCCTCTTCCAGCGCATCCTCCAGAAGAGAAATGCTGGACAAAGGCAACCACTCTTGAAGTTAGGAAAAATTGGTTTGCCCACTCTTTTCTGCAGGCCACACATCCATGGCTACCTGGATAGGCTTGCCCCAGACTACATGCAGTGCCCTTCCCACAGCCCATGACCACCCCTGATTGTCAGCCCTAAGAGGATGGGTGCAGTCAGATGGCTCAGCAGGGCTGCCCCTGCCTCCTCTTTCTCCAGCCAAGCCCAGAGCTGCCCACAAACTCACCCAGGACCATTCACCAGTGCAGACTGCTTACCTGCCCAGGGTGCCACTCCATTCACAAACACAGGCAGCCACCAGCTCCTGGCTCCTCCTAAAAATAAGGCGCTCATTCAGATCAACAACGAAAGCAGCTGGCAGGGAAAACCTCACAGCTTCACTACAAAAGAGAGAAGCTATTTCGATGATGGCAACATTAACCAGCTCTGCACTGGGACACTTGTGCCCACACCCCTACTTAGGCCAATGACAATCTGCAGGCTTTCAAGCAGGACAAACCAAAGGAGACTGGGTTTTTGTCTCTGCGACATCACCCTGTGCTGTTAGAGGCCATCCCCATGACAGTTTTCTATACAGCTCTTTGGGAGTTCTCTCCTTACTGCTCAGTTTTGAAGGTTTCCAGAACTTTGCATTCACTCAGAGTACTGTTTGTATGACTGCCCAGTTAGTGCTCCAAAGTCAAGTCTGCAAGCTGGGATACTGCTGGTTAGGACAAATATATAGTAGGAACACAGGAGACATGAAAATATTCTCTACTCAACAATTTACTCTCTTTGACTGCCAGTGGAAAGAAGAGCCACTTAGCACGTTGTCTTTGCTTCATATAGATAACATATTTATTGAAAAATCTGCTTCACCAACAACGGTGAAATCATGACCAAAAATTACAAAACATCATGGTAGTTGGCTTTATAAAAATAAACTGCAGGAGTATGCCTCACTGATTTGTACTGGTCTCTCTCAGCCCCTTCCTCCTTTAATGGTGCACGTTATACTCTTCAGCATAATACCATTCTAGAAAATTGCATTCCATCCAAAAAAATGCACTTGTTTTTCCTTAGCAGAGGTCCTTAAAGTGACTTTTCCCCCGCCCTCCCCAACAATAAATATAGAAAATAGCCTCTAAACAAATAAATTTTAGTTTGGTCAGCTTAAAAAAAAGGTCCATTTTCCCCGTCTTGGGATATGTAGTGACTAAGCAGCCATTTAAACAGTATTCAAGTCTTTGGTGGCTTCAGCTGCTTAAAGCTGCAGTTTTATGTACAGATGATCAACTGAGGTTCCTTTTTTTCTCTCCACAAACCAAAGACTATGAGATGATGTCAGGTGCACATTCACTGCACCTCCACTGGGAGCAATCCATCGCCCCGGAAAGCAACCGGTCAAAGGAGGTCATCTTTGGCAAGGCAGAGCTTTCACACTGAAGGTGTCTTTGGTGGATGAACCTGTTGCATCAGCTGTGGTCGTTTCACTCGCGGTTTCCGTCTCTTTGGCCTGCTCTTTGCTTTGTTGATCTGCACCACAAAGAATGCCAGGACCACCATGGCACCGAGAAAGGCAAAGACAGGAATGGTCTGTCCCACATCCTGGTTGTACCGGCCTGGCATTATACCTAGAAAGGCAAAGAGGTTTGGAAGCCAGCAGTTACCACGTGAGCCACGATGTCTTTGTGGTGCTAATGCCATCTACCAAAAGGATCTGCCCGTAACTCTTGTTCAAAGCCCAAGCAGCCATTAATCAGATTACACTGCAGACAGGAAGATTAACAGCTGCAGACCAATTAGCAAAAATCAGACAGGATGCTAACGTTACAGAAAAGCACCAGCATTTCCACCTTGACCTATCTGGGCACATGAAAGCATAGCCCAGATTTCCCCTGTAACAACAATCTTCTGTTTTGCGTTAGAAGAAAGATGCAGACACTTGACCATAATCTTCCAACTAAGTAATTGCTGTAATTCAAATCCTGATGGAACGAGGAAAGTGATTTCATGCTTGCTTGCTCCAGAGACTGTGCACACTGAGGATGAGCTATAGAAACAAACCCTTCATTTTTACAGGTGTCTTTAGTCTAGCAGCTCAGACTGGGGAAAGAACATGAATGAGGCTTTCCAACTGCTTGAAGCTGGGCCTGCAGTGCCAACTTGTAAAAGAGAGCTGCCGACCTGAAAGCTGTTTTGAGTGCTGGATATCATTTTTAAGTGTAACAACTTGCCCACAGCACCATTCTGACAAACTCTTCCGACTCTGCTTTTGTGCACCCACAGAAGGAATTTTAATTAGCAGTGGGTATGTGGCCACAGCTCCCAGGATGCCCAGGATGGGACACCCACCAGTCTGAACAGCACCAAAACAAATCTTAATTATCAAAATGCACCCACCAAGATCTTCCTCCCAGTATGCCATGCAAACTTTCTATTGAACAAACTATTCATATGCAAAAAAACCCTTCATCACACAGCCTTTTATGACACAGCCGTACTGTTATTTACATGTTTTTCTCAACTGAAAATGAACAGTGGCCTCTCATATAGCTGTGCTGCATTTTGGTTTTTTTTCAAAGCTTATGCAAAAAGCAAAACCAAAACAGTAATTTTTAAACTTTTCAACACTTACCTCCAGGAATGTCCCATGCTCCACTTTCCCCAGGGGACAATGGTCTCACTTGGGGTCGGTTCTGTCGAAAACTGGGCAATGCCACTTTATCAAGGTCAATTGACAGTAATTTTTGATGTTTCCAGAGGTTACTAGAAGAAATTTAAAGACAGAGGTGTCTGCCCACTTATTTCATAATTCAAGGAATTTTGTAGCAACATACAGAGAAAGTGACAGTACATGTACAACCTACATATAACTCACTAGTCTGGACTCAAGTGATAACCTGACCCATTATTTAGTTTCTGCAGTTTGCAGGCCTCCAAACTTAAATTCAGATATCCCACGGACACAACCTAGATTAGCAACTATTTACCAACAACTCTCTTTCTTGCACAGACTTCAGAAATAACCACCAGCAGCCCAGCAGACAAGCAAGGGCTGTGTGCTGAGCACTTTCCTTCAAGGGACTGACAAATGGCACAAGAGACGGCAGCACGAGGAGAGCTGTCCAAGTAGATGCTTCAGAAAACTCTTTCCAAGGCACACAATGATGATGGGTTTCATCAGGACTGTTCACTCGAAGTTGGAATCACTCAATCACAACAGTGACTTGTGAAGTTATTTTAAAATCGCAGAGTTTCATAGTGTAGCTATTAGGTGAGTCAGAATTATTCACTGAAGAGGCATTAATCATTATTTCCTCTTTGCAATCTGGTATTTCTCTAGGAAAAGGCATTACAGCTGTCCCTTTCAAAAGCAGATGGAACAAGTAATTTTTCGGTTGAACTCAAAATTGAGATTTCTTGTATAAGAAAGACATATACTAACCTGGGGGCAGTTTCATTCAAAGGTTGTGGTTTGGCCCAGGACAGGTGAGGACAAGCAGGAAGAGACCGTGGTTTAGGGTCTCCCAAGTGAGCCTCAAGCACCTTTGAGTATCGATGCAAATGGTTACCTGCAGCTCGAAGCAGAGAGAGACTCAGTTACCCAAAGACAGGCAAGACAAGAGCTACCAACACTGAGCCTGGGCTAAACAGTACTGCTGAATAGCTAGGAGCTGTTTACAGTAACAACAACTCTTAGCTAAATATCAGTCAGAATTAACCTAAGGGAACCTTACAAAACAGTAATAGTATGGCACCTACCATAGCAGTTAATCCAAGTTTTTCTGGCAGCATGTGAGATAAGACTGAATGCTTTATAATGCTTTGTAGCTAGTAACTAGAATGCCCCCCAGCAGCACCAGGTATCTGAACATTCCTGCTCTATGAAGAGAATGTTTTCTTTAGCCTAATCACAACTATATCACAAGAAAACCATGCAATAAGCAATCTCTTCCACTAAAATGGCAGAATATTACAGAGCTCACAACAAACTAACTTTAGTGGCACATAACTCAAGGGGTCTGCCCCAGCCTTCCTGCCCTGCCAGTCCCTCAGCTGCAGCTCTGCTTGGCCATTAAGGCTCTCACCTTCCATGCGCTCAGGGAGGGAGAAGCCAACTCCCGACGGCGGGCGCTGCCTGTTCTCGGAATGGCTGAGACTGGGTGGCATCACCCCGTAGGATGTGTACTGCAGCAGGGAATCCAGGAGCCAAAAGCAATCTGTGGATTTCACAGCCCCAGGCCCCAAAACAAGATATGCGTTATGTCACACTTAAAATGGCTTATCTTTCTGCTACGAAGGCTTTAATGACATTTAGAATTACAATCCATTTTTCTGGCTCTTGCATTTCTCCTCAAGTTCTAGGCTCACTTTCAGAAAGATGCAACTTTCAACACACACCCCACATTCTCCTGCAACACACAAACACAACATTGATCTGTTCAGTCTTAAAATATCTTCCCTTGTGTACCAAACCAGGTTCTTTTGGGGAGCAGGACATAAAAAAACAGGTCTCAAATACAGGAATTCCAGGTTGTGCAAGACCATTCAAGTTTTGGCAAAAACCATGAACTTTTTCAGTGGAAGCAAAGAAAGCTTGAGTTTCTGGTATAATTTTTAACAGGGAAATGAAAAACCAACTGTTTTTTTGAAAGGACAAAATAAATACCTTGCAAGGAAAATAAGAACAAGGTAGTGTTTGCAGTGCAAGGATATGACTCATTTGCTTTCTCAAGCTTAAAAAAATAAACAAACAAACAAAGCGGAAACATTCTGGCTACATCCCAGCGAAAGGTACAAGCATAACCTACAGCAGCTGTGGTACAGACCAGGCTGCGAATCAATGCCACAATGCACTTGATCATGGTTTTCCTTTGCACTTCAAAAGCACAGGATCCTTCATTTTGCTTCTCTGCTGAATTATTACTACCTTAATCCAGAGCTACCCCTAAGGAACAAGCACTCCAGCTAGTTCACATCACAGTTCTAAAGCTTCCCTTTGCAGCAGTAGGACAATGCCTTATCAGCTATTTCCACCACACAGCAAACTATTTTTCTCAGAACTTCTGCCCCCAGGAACAGTTGGTGGGGAATGGGAATTAATCTTCATAATCCCAGTGTCCCTTAAACCCTCACCTTTGATTTTTCAAAGAGGTCAAACAGATTTTGAGGATTTATATTCACAAATGTTAGGAATTTACCTCAGTAAAAGCCACCGATGTCTCTGCAGGAGACATAGCTCCTGGTTCGCAATATAAAAGCTAACTTTAAAGGATTTTGTTAAAGCATTCCACTCTTTCTTGTTTCAGATGTCACACTGAATTAACAGTATTAGGGAGGTCACAGAGCATTATTTTCTATTACTTAATTTAAAGCTGTGTATCTTATCTTTTGTTATGTGCTTTCAATAACCTACAGCGAGCACTAAGGCACCAATATGCAGGTGTTAGGGCAACTTACAGGAAGCAACCCAAAGGCACGCAAGAAAAAAACAGTGAACTCTTTAAAACCCAAAAATGTATGGTGGAGAAAGAAATGAGCTACAGATGGAGAGCTCCCTTAGGCAGGAAGTTCCTTTAAACGTCAATAAATTAGGCAAGGGATGGATTGCATAACGTAATATTTTTAAATGTCAGTGAGAAAAGCTTAAAAAATTATAGATGTACTTTTCATCACAAAAGGAAAATTCAGTTCTGTTCAGCGGAAATGCAGAAAAAGACTTCACATATTGGATTTATCTTCCTCCCCTCAAGCCACTGATCTACCAGCTTGTGCTTTGCATGTCAAAGAGACCCAAGCAACCTCTTAAAAATTTGAAAAGTCAGATCAGACAAACTGCTAGAAAAAAGATTTTATAAGAATCAACCATGCTGTGTAGGCAGAGAGCAGGACTTCTGCAAGAGTCACAGAAAACACACACACAACTCACACACTTGCTACCTCGAGCTGCAAACAAATGCTGTGACAACAAATGGAAATTCCTACTTTCTGACAAAAAAACCAGCTGGTTTGTGTCAAAGTAAAATAACCTGAAAATAGTAATGCACAACTGAAACACTGAACATTACCATAAATCCTCATAGGAAACATTGCAAAGGGAACAAGGCAGGCTGAGGAGCAAACTCAAAAGATAAAATCCATTGTTCTATATGAACATTCCTAAGATGCAACTAGATAAAATGTGAAAGGATCTCCTAATGGCCTCTTCACAACTTCAAATCAAGAATGTGTTAACTGTTTGCACCTTCTGCAAACAAAAACACCCCAAAGAAGCAAAGAACCCCACCAACCAAACCCCCCCTTGCAAAACAACCAACCCCAAAATCCAGCCCCCAAAGCTTGTGGAACAGAAAAAAAAAGCGTGTGGGAAACAGTGCCATCAATCAGAGGGCTATTTAATGTGGGGTGTTCTTTAGCTGTAACTGCACCTCGCAGCAGTTCAGTAGAGCTCTGCAGAACCATGATTAATCCCCAGTAAGGAATATTTAGAGTCCCTAAAAACCAACTACTTCTGGGAGGAGCTGCAAAACTCCCCCAGGCCAGTTGTCAGTGTAGGATAGGACCTCCCCCTGCATGTCAGGACACACACCTTTCTGCCGATGGCTGTCATCCAGGCAGTTAGAGTCGCCGTACAGAACAATTCTGCCACCACCTTCTGAAGGAACTTGGTAAAGCCCCAAAATAGGGACATTTTCAATTATAGCAGTCTCCTGTTTCAAAACTTCAAGACCTACAGCAAAGCACAAATAAACTTCACAGCCTGCAGAGCATCAGTATCAATCTACCCATAAATCAACGCAGCCTACATTGGAAACTGACAAATGCAACAATGCCCTACATCATGTCACACATTTTCACTAGAAGTTTGCAAAACCCCTATGATGCTATGATAAAAATGAAACTACTTCAAGACCCTGATTGTAAAGTTTCCTGTTGATAATAACTTTTTTTTCTTTCTTTGGTGGAGAAGAAGAAAAGACCCCACAACCTGGATTATCTTCAACATGCTTGAATGAAAAATTCCAGTATCTTCAGCAAAAGGTTTAAAATCAAAATGTTCTGCTCTTTGTGTTGTTTCCATCCTTCTGCAGAATTCTACAGAAAGCTGGTTTTAGGTTAAAGGTCTCCTATCTCTAACACCTGTTTCAAAAAACAAAGACAAATTTCAAATTTGGTTCTGAAATTTATCCCCTTTACTTGGGACACTGTGTTTAGATGGCAGAAGCAAACCAAAGAGCTTTTCTGCTTCATGAATTGCAAGGAAAAGGATTCAAGAGAAAAAGCAGGTCTGGCAGGCTACTTGTCAAATTAACACTCTGTCTTTCTCACATAAGGAAACACCTAAGCCATCAGCATACAGGAATATTGTCTTTCCTCCAAGAAACTCACACAGACGAGCTCTACTGTTTCAGAAAATTTCTCCACTAAGTAATCACCTCTGCTGCACATTGTTAGCCAAAAATACAATGAACTCACTGATCTTCTCTGGCAGGTGCTGAGTTATATCAGAAGCACTGCATGTGCTCTACACCCATATGCACTAACCTGACCTGCAACACCCTAAGAGTTCTGGTAATTTGCTCTTGCACAGCACTTCCTAAAGGCCTATCAAATACAAGACTTGTTTTTCAAACTGCCTGCTGACACTATAGCTCTGAACTACCCCCTCACAAATGAAAAGACATTATGATAAAAGAGAAAGGAAATGCATAGAGAACAGATCATTCAAGTCTGAGACCACAGGCATCCTGCACGTATAAAATTTTTCTTTATGAGAGTTTAGCTGAAGACATTTTGTCTACTAAAATTTTCCTTAATTATATCCTTAGATCACCACAACAACACTCAGGCTGAATATGGCAGTGATCAGGGGATATATTTCAGTAGCACCTGAAATTCGTGAGAAATATGAACAAGTAACACAATTACAACACAATTCCTCCCCATCCAGAGACACACCTACATGCAGATTTGTATTGTATACAAATTGTATACAGAGTCACACTGCAGCTGCCTGTTAGGCATCAACTGCATGTTCTAGGCAAATTTTTTTAAAAAAGAAAAGAAATACCTACTCTGTCAATGTGGTTTTACATTGGTTTTAGACCTTTAGACTTTGCAACTTTGCTTGAGCACTGACTCCAAAATTCTACTCAAAACACAGAAAAAACGAGAAGAAAGCTCATACCTTGATCCTTAAAAGTCTGTGCAATGACAATGCCATCTTCTGGGAACTTTGCAATACTGCACCCTGATGCGTAATTCACTGAAAGAGATCATCACAAAACTGCAATTTAGACCAAAAATGACACTCCCTCCCTTCCCCACCCAACAAGCCCAGGAGAATACATTCCCAGGAACACTGCACTGAATTAGCACATTTCTACCAATATGCGTATTTTCAGAGAAGGCATTTCTAAGCACAGTTTTCACAGGCTCACTTTTACACAGTTTTCAAATTTTTCATTTAGGAGGTGGACATTATCTTTTTTCAAACTGAAAAGCTTAATCAAATACCGCGAAAAGATCTACAAAGGAAGAAATCATGTAAGCATGCGTTTGAGACTCTATTCACTGAATTTGAGTGGTTTGCTTGACTCTTGCTCAACCTCAAACTTGCAGAAGAATGATTTTCCAAACACCCCACTGTAGCCTGCATAGGCAATGGACTTCAGTACTCACTTTCATGACTTGCCATGGTAAAATCTCCTTCATACAGCCCATCACTAAAGGCCATATTCCAGACAGAGAGCAGATCATTGAGAGCTGGTATATTAGCACCTCCGGTATCAGGCATCCACCACTGCCTGTAAAAATTACAGTGTAACACTGTTCATTAGTATGAACACAGAATATACTCCTAGAGTTCGGATAACAAAAAGTTATGTGTCTTTCTGCATACAGACTTTTCCAAAGCCATTTAAATAATGAACTATATCTCAAAGCCTTAATTAACTCCAGGGGCATCTGAACAGCTGTCTCTCTGACAACAATGCTTTTGAGTAAAAGTTAATTTATACTGATGTGCTCAGTGCATTTCAGTTGCATGAAAAACTTCAATCCACTAGAAAGAAATTCAGTCTTAAGCTCTCTGACCAAGCTGAGGTAAAAATTACAGTCATATACCTTGCTTCTCATTTGTATAATGAAGCAAAATGTCACATATTTTTTCTTTGTACAATACATCCAATAATTTCAGTAATGGGTGCACAAATGCTTGTGCAAGCAGTGGTGACTACCTGCAACACACATTTCCTTTCTATTCTGCTCTCTTAAAGTAAAAACATACCCACTTTTGTTTGTTGGTCTCCAATTCCTTATTTATTTTCATTGTAAATGTTTTTCTTGGCATTGAAAGTAGAACACAGTACCAGAGAGGCCTTCACAATAATGATAAAATAGATAGCTTTGCTTCTTAGCTGCAGCTTAAGGTCAATTTTGCTACTTCAGGTAATACCTTCTTACAGATAACATCCAAGTGCTGTAGTACAGTGTATCATATCTCGGATTTTTAGGGTAATATGTGCACAAAATGGCAATTCTGTGGCATTTTTTCTCTCAGAGAACTGGGAAATAAATCAGTACCTTGTGTTTTCATCATAGAATTTGACTTTTCTCATCACAGATGTGTTGTACCAGTCACTAAAGACTATCAGTGAAAGTCCATTATCAACATCCCTCCTCAATTTGGTGATCTCTTCGGGGAAATACTCTTCCTCACTGTCCACCATCAATAAAGTCCCTGTGTGTGAAAGCAGAACCAGGAGTTCACCAAGCTGGTCACTGTAATGTTATCATTATTCACACAACTCACACAGAATTCAACACAAGTCCACATTTTGCACACTATCTGGTCCACGTGTCCTGCTCTGGCAGCTCACCTAATGGAGTCATATTTAACAATATAAATACAAGACAATTCAGTTTACAAATGTATCTAAAAATTAGTTTGGCAGCACAGGAAGTTTTTAGGATGTTACTTATGACTCCAGTTTGTGTGGTCTCAAGAACTGAATGCCTGCGTGTGTCAGGTTTAAATTCTGCAGTTTGGTCTAGAGTACTAATGCAGATGCACCCTGATCAGGAGGTTTTTCACTGCTCCAGTTCTAACAGGCACTCCCCTCACTTCTGCAGACTGGCAGCCAAGTAGACAGCAATTACTCTGAAACGTGGCTTGATTCACACCTTGAAAACTACAGCTGCATTTTGGCAAGCTTGACTAAAGTGCCACTGCCACTTTCATAGAGCCTTCTCCCACTCCTGGGAACAAGCACAGGTTTGGTCTGTCACCTGCCTGGCCAACCTATCAGATTTCCTTCCTGATGAACACAGAAACAAGGCACACACTGCTTTGCTATCGCATATGGTTGGATGAACACTTTACCCACTCTTTTATCTAATCAAAGATCACTAAACATAAAAGAAGAACCAGGATGGACACCTTTGATTTTGGTCAATTAAACAGGTCATGCTTCATTTTGACAGTGCCAAAATCTTTTGGCAAATACAGTTCTGTCTTTGGGGACTGAATAAAGAGGGACTTTTAACCCATTTAAAGGTGGACTTTCCCTTCTTTTTTTCATGATAAGGAAAGACCTGCACTAATTCTACTGAACTCCCAAGCAAGTTTCTCCACACTCTACACAACTAAATATCAGCACATAAATAATAAATACTCCCACTGCCACATTATTTTTTCCATTACCATTAGAATTTTTATTTGTACCCTCAAAACATTTTTGGTCTTCCACTGAAAGGTCATCTCAGGAAAAAGTTACCAGTATGGAGAACAAGGCAATTAATTCATGCTTACCATACTGACTTGCATCAAAACATGTAAACGGGGAACCAAGAACCTCAACAAAGTACCCCATGCTCCTGAGGTGCTGGTACATGTCCCTGAAGTTTGTGTGGATATGGTCACCATTCCTTTGAAAGAGAAAAGTGTTAAAGACGTTTAGATCTGACATGTAGAAATCTGATTTCCATCTTTTTGATTTTCTGAAATCCTGTCCACCTGCCACACTTGCATACTCCAAGAAGCTTTCCAAAAGCTTACGTCCGGGTCACTGACCCAATTAATCCTCACCGAGATACTGTTGCATGATTTTTCCTATGGATGCTTCCCCTCTCCATCTATGAAAGGCAACAGGACAGCCAAGCCTTTCCCTGCTTTGAAGACAGTCGCTCTCGAGACAAGGTGTCTCTTCTTGTTTTTTAAATTGTCAAGTTTGTTTGATAAATGAATACTGAAGCAGTTAATAAAGTGTCCCACTTAACTTCCTGGGAGAAAGTAGGTCAGAATAGAAAAGCCAGACAAAAATCTCAGTATCTTAAATGAGCATTTTAAAAGCTTTTCATTTCATGTGAATGAAACCATAGAGCACAAAAACCAATCCTGCACCAAAAGTGTGGTCCAAGTGCTTTTCATGGATTTCTCAAAAGATAATCCCATGCCCCTCTGAAAAAGGCCAGAACTATGGCATTCAGTGAAATCATCCCAGAACATTAACACACAATCAAGAAATACTGATTGAATAGAACCTGAGATAAATACCAATCTAACGGATCATTCTTCATCCTCAAATTATCCCTGGGGAAGTATCCTGGTGGATAACGGAGGTTATGATATTGATCCCAAAGGACTCGCTTACTACGAGGTGGAGTAGGAATAATCTTCACTTTTATTGGAAGCTTCACCGTTGAAGTCTGCTCTGCACCATTCTTAGACTGAAGGACAGAACAAACTACAGTGAAATCTTTTTTTCCTCACAGGAATCAATTAACCATGGATTGTAAAAGACCAAAAAACTGCAGGTATCAAATCTACTTTTAGTCACCAGTACCAGCTCCACAAAGAAAGACATGACTTTTCCCCTAAATTGCTGCAGTATTTTTTCTGCACTCAGTTTATAATTACGCTCAGAATGTAAAATACTTAACATATGTTACAATTGTGATCTGGTTCAGTTGTTCAAAGTCTGTAAAGTTTCTCAGGAACAATTAGGCATGGTTCTAGAAGAAACATATTTAAGCAATCTTTTTCAAAATACATTACTTTAAATTCACAATAAATGAAATTATTATGTTGGTCTCATGGAGAGGTTTCCTGATTCTAAATTATATGCAATTTGCTCATAATAATAAAACCATTATTTGTACTCTTTAATTTCCTGACCCAAGTTTAACTTATGCTTCAAATGACAGGGCTAGAGCAAACCCTTAAAACCAAGGTATTTGTATATCAGAAAGCAGTTTTAATAATTCTTAACCTAGGAAATCCAAAATGCACAGAACTTACTTCATTTTCTGCAGGGGATGATACTGTGATCATAACATGACCCTGAGCAATGCCTTCCCAAGACGCTGCTTTCTTTGCGACAGAGATGGAAATTGCCAAGTATCCAGACCAAGGCCACAGGACAGGGGAATAGGAGAAAGCCACCTCAATGTTATCCCCATTTTGGGGGAGATAGGGTTGCCAGTCCGGCTGTGAAATGAAAAATAAAGAACATTGGTAACACTGTATTTGCAATCACTAATTTCTGCACACATAATCTTCTTCCTCTGCATGAAGTAGCACATATTATCTCTTCTGAAGATTATGTCAAATTTAAAAATGCTCACCAAGCCCAAAGGTTTGGTGGTGTGTCAGTGAATCAACCCAACACATCAGCCTCAATGACCCAGACTAGAGGCTTTTCAGAGGCAAAACTCTGAAAAGCTGCCCAAGTGAATCTACTTTATCATTCTGAGGTCATGTGCAAAAATGTATCAGTGAGAACACAAGATTTCCTCTCAGTAACAAAGTGAGCTAACAGCATAGCAGACAGCAACAGGCACATTACACCAGCTGTCTGTATTACCATGACCTAATGACCCTGGGTAAGAGCTTCAATGCCCTTTAATGTAAGCTTCAACCTAAAACAGCCCTTAGGAGTCACACTAAAATGTTGAAATTAGGTTCACTTACATCAGCTAGAGTTACAGGACAGGTGTCTTGTGTAACTCGTATCAATTCTCAAATCTAGTCTACATTTAAACTTACTTAATTAAAAGCCTCCCTAGCCAAGCAACATGCTCAACATCACTGGTGTGAAAGAACAGGTTTGGCAGCAAAGCTTGGTTGACACACTCAGGTCACTCTGACCCATTGAAGAGACACGATTCAGTGTTAGGATTCAGTTTACTGAGATCAGTTGTGCTCCAGACCCAAAAAAAAAATTACGAAAGTCTACGCTGAAGATTTTAAATGCAATTAGAGAATACAAAGAAATCTCTAAGTACATCTTAATGCAAACTGGTTTTGCAAAGATAAAATGTTACACACCCCTGAAACCAATGCATTGCTTGAAAATGTGCAGACAGCTCATGTTGACAAATCATCCAATCTGGCTGTGCCCTTTAATCAAACAAACATTTTTCATCTCTTGCTCCCAGAAGCAAGGTTTGTTCTACAAAATTCATAGCTAAAGTAGTATTTTCTGGGAAGGTTTTGGCAATATTACAAGTCAGAACTTGGAACAGTGTTACTACTTACCTTGTCTACAATTCTCCCTGTGACTCCCATGCCATTAAGGATAGTAACATTAACAATAGTTGGCATCCCTCCATAATATATGGGCTGAGAACAATAGGGCCACATGTAGGGACATTCGGTCAAGTCAATATAGCTTGGACTCAAACTGCAGCAGGACGGAGGAGGGAAAATTTGAAGAGAAAAAAATAATCAATAAACAGAAGAAGAACATGCCACCACACAGAACTGTGAAAACAATTCAGATAAACCATGCCACCCACGGTTTACCAAGCTCTCACCTCACTTCCCAAATAGGCCCCAAAATCATCTTGCATTTCTCTCTCTCTCTCTTTTTTTTTTTTTTAAGTTTTGTGAAAAGATTTTCACACACAAAAAAGGAAACTTTTCAGTACAGGGATAAGGCCCTTTTTCTCAAAAGTAAAAAACTTAAGTACTTTTCCACTGCGTTCTCACATTATCCGTAACAACTAAGGCTATAAGGGAAAATGATCATCCCCTACACTGCTATAATTCAGGCAGAAAAAGCTTGTAACTTTTCATTTTCTTGTCAAAATTCATGCTTCCGATGACACAAGATCTGTGCAAGTCCTTGCTGTTGCACAAGCACAGATTGCTCAACCAAGTTACATATGCATCACCTGCTCTCTTAAACCTCAGAGCAAATTATAGTGCACCATTGATTAATTAAGGATTAAAATTAACCTGGCCTGTGGTTTATAGCTGTTGAGGATCTGATAAGCTCTTAGAAGATCCAATTTGCCATGTCCCTGTTCAAACATGTTGACTCCAGGTAGTCTCCGTGCTGATGCAATAAGGGCCTGCTTCATACTTGCTGGATTCACCATTTCACGCTTCTGAACTGTGCTGAAACAGGAAATAAGAGATCAGAAAATCAGTTCGTTGTAACATCTTCTGTTCATGTTTGTCTATTACTGCTTGATTTCTCATGATACAAATGTAGCAGGGGAACAAGTTTCTGATATATTTTGCTTAAAGCTAATAATACATTCATTTTTCTCCTCACAGTGTGCTCCATGACCAGCATTACAATCAGGGCAGTATTTTGATATTCTACATAAAATATCTCTCTTCTGAGGAGGAAAAACAGTTCTGTTGTTCAAACTAAAATGCACCATTTTATGGAGGAAATATGATGGTGACTTTGGATTTTTCACATTTCTCAAATAAAGGTTTGCCTCATCCATATGGAGTAGCTGTAACAAACACAAGGTATGGACTTGCAGTTCCCATGTTCATGCTCTTCAGTGTGCAACACCTGACTTACGCAACAGGATAATGGCCATAAAACCCTGCATCCTATAAAAGTTACAAGTACATAGATCATTACCTGCAAAAGGTGCCTTCTTTTACAATAGTTGAGATAAGATCAGCAACTCCAAATTATTAAAAAATGTGACAAGATTGCCTCCTAGTCCTGTTCTCCCTAACGATATTCTCCAAAACTATTACTCAAAATACTTATTATTCATCAAGTTTTTCTCATGAAACATAGAGGTAGCCAGACACGGTAATGTGACAGGCAGAACAACAGTGATTTTATTCTCCAAGTTTGTTTTGCTACATCTAAACACAGTTTAGTTTTATCTGGTGAATTCCTCCACAGGGAATTTTATGACCCTCCTGATTGGTACCTTTTAAGAGATTCTTAATGAAGACTTACCTCACTAACAAAGTGACAGCACCTGCCACCACAGGAGATGCCACACTTGTCCCAGAGAGTGAGCGACATCCACCTTTCATACCAGACCCTCTCACTCCAGAGCCGTAAGTAACAATATCAGGCTTCACTCTGCCGTAACCTCCAGGCAGCTCCTGGGAAAGAAAACAAATGGATTACTGCCCAAATGTGTAACAAACACTGGTGGCTTCACTTGGGCATTTAAATTAAATGCAGGTCATTCAGAAGTAAAAGCAGCAACTAAATCAGTTGAGGTTCAGAATCACAGAATAGCAACTAACCTAAAGAAAGACTCAAGCTGTTTAGGACAAGTTCTCAACATTTCAACATTACTGCTGATAGTATCGCTGCTAAGCATGAAACCACTGAATAAATGATAACCACACTGCTAGTGGCTACACAAACAGAAACATGTGGCAGTCCCCTTCATCAAGATCACAGTGCAAGCTCATCTGAAGTCATGTGTGCAGCAACCACCACCTCAGCTCCACAGGCAAGTAAGTGCACTGTTACATGTAGCACCTGGAAATCCTAGGATTTTTAAACTGAAGGACAAGAGCAGGCCTTCATGTTCGCAGATTTAACCACATAGACAAGTCCTCACCATCAATCAAAAGGACCTGGATGTTTTACAAATTCATTAAAAATGTCAACAGTGGTCAGGACTAATAATGAGAAACCCTGAAAACAACATTAAACTTCTTGCTTAAAGACTTACAGTTTCTAACTATTCTGATCTCTGATGAAATCTCCACTCCGACACATATCAACTACATATCATTGCCTATTCAAAAAAGGTTGCCCTTCCAAGACCCTTATTTTGGCTGCAAATGTGAGAGGTCATCATCAAAATATCTTACCCAAGTGGTCATTCCCCTAGATGAAAAGCGAGCTATATTATCTTCAAAGTCAATGCCACCTACTCCAATCACATCCATCTGGTCAGCAGGATTATTGAGAGTCCTAGCATAAGTTGGGAGACAGGAATAAAAAAAATTTAGAACAACACCCAAAAAACAAGACACAGTTATAATAATTTTATCCTGGTAACAGAAGTGCTGCCATCAGATTTTTGTCAGATACTTATACTTCACAGATGACAGCAACTCATCAGGCAGTTACTAACTCAGTAACTATCAAACTGTGTACCTCGAAGACAAAACAAAATCTGGTTTTAGGCATTTATTTCAGAAATACACCACAAATTGTTCTCAGTTGATCCCTTCTACATTCCTTAAGTCCAAGATCAGGAAGCAAAGATTTCTCCTCATACTAACAGGGAAATGTCAGCTGTAAGCACTGCCATTCTTCTTTTACTGACTTTCTACTGTTTCAAAGAAAAACATTTAGTTAAGTACTTCAAAAAATGCAAGTAATAAGGAGAGTGAAAAGAGTTCAACTAGAGTAATTTTCTAAGATTAGAGAAAAAAAGGAGGCAAAACTTCCTGACCAAGCAAAACTCCTTCCAAACCCACATAACAACATAGCTGGTTCTCTTTGAAGCGGGCACTGACACTCACCCATATAAAGGGCCATCGTTGCCAATAGCAGAGACCATGATGACATTGTTGGCAGTCAGCTCCCAAACCTACAAAAACCAATATTTACAATAAGGCTCTGCCACCAAAAAAGAGACTTTTCTAACAGACATAACTTCTTTCTGAGTCTTAGAAGATACGTCTCACTGTATATCCACTATTAAGTTCCAAAGTTTTTTAAGATTATTTGAACAATAACCCAACCTTGACAGCAACACTTTTGACAGAATCTTCTTACATTATACCACAGGAAAAATTCTTCTCTGTAACAAAGCACTACAGATGCCAAAGTCAAGTAATTCTTATAAATCCCCTCCAGCAGTACTCTGGGGAGTACAGTGAAGTCACTGTCAAACTAAATTGCAATGCAGGTTATCATAAAAAAAACAAGGAAGAATTTATGCCTCAAACCCCTTAATTGCCCTTTACAAAGAAAGACTATATTCTTTTTTCGAAAAGTAAATTAATTCACTTAAAGCTTTTGAAGGCCAGACCAATAATTCAGGGAACTATGACATTTACAAAGACAAAAACCTAATTCCATCTTAACCTGAACCAAATCTCTTGGCACACAGCTGAATCAACTACCTGCACTTTTTACCTACTTGATCTTAAGTTCACTAAAATCATGCCATACATATTTTTTTTAATGATTAAATAAATTAACCATGCAGAGATTTAAGGAAAAAAAACCCAATAGTGGATTCCAGTTAAGTGTCTTCTATTAAAGGTCCCTTTAGTTGTCTGCTTCGGAGTAATTTCCTAGCAGATTATGAAGCACTTTGTTAAAGAGCATTTCCATAACTCTGTGAACATCTGGGTTGTGCTTGGGGTTTTTTAACTCATTCCTTACATATACTCCTAAAAGTCTGTATGCTGTACAAAATTTCTGTCACAGAAATGAGACACAGAAACTGTCAGCACGACCAGATGCAAACAAGCACCTCTGCAAGTCCAGTATTTGTGTGAGAGATACAATTATTATGTTCACTTCATTTCCTCATACTAACTTTGTCAACAAATGGATGATCCATGAAGTCTGGCCCACCAATACTTAGATTCAGAACATCTATCTTCTTTAAAATTGCATAATTAAAAGCATCCAGAAACCAAGACGTATATGAAACCTACGTAAGAAAGAGGGGAAAAAGTTACCATTAAAAAAATCCAGTGATTTCATGACAACACAGATTTTAGACAGAGAGAAGAAACAAAACCATAATAAAGCACAAAAGTGACAGTGGTCTTCAATGTCTAGTGCTCAGTACATCTGAGTGACTGCTCCACTATACATATAAGACTTCCACATACTATTTCTGAAATATACCACATTTGGAAACTGTCAGAAAGCTGTACCCTTCCCACATATTAATGTCTACATTTACAAGGGCATGCAATATTCTCAAAGGAAAGGATTAACACAGCATTAACCTGGAAAGGCAGGAATTGAAATGCATGTAAAATAGCTACCTGATTATTGGTGAACACTCTGAAAATGTGCAGTTCAGCATTTGGAGCAAATCCTTGGCATTCCCTCATGCTGGCTATCACACCTGCTACAAAAGTCCCATGGCCTAAACCTATCACCAAGAGAAGGAAATAGGACATTACAAGACAAATAATTCCATTGCCAAGGTTTTTACCACTGAACATCACCTATACCAAAAAACACATCCTTTTAACAGACTTTACAGCAAACTACAAATACCAGATTCAGTCCCAGTCTTTGTGAACCATATTTTGCTACCAGGTTCAGTGGGGTCAGAATTTGCAGCCCTGTGTAGCCAGACAACCAACTGACAAAACTTGGGTGATACATTCTCCAGTCCATCCATTCCCGATTGCTATAAATGAAATCATGACAAAAAACCACTATTTTGGAAAATGCAGCTCACAAAGTCAATGTATTTTAATGCAGACTTCTTAAAGGATTTTTATCCTGACTCTGCAATAACCATATTTTGTTAAACACGAGCAATGAGAAAAGAAAACAATTTTTTTCTCCTCTTCCCAAAAAATAATTTAGCTTTTCCTTTATTTGACTGCCTGTATTTCTGTACTCCAAATCTGCCTGTCTAGCAACCCTCTGGATACAAAACTAACAGAAAGAGCTACCAGGAGCAGGTGCTGCAATGTAAAGAAAGTACTATGTAAAGAAAACTATGGAAGTGCACACAAGACTGAGCAATATAAGCCTCCATCTCAAGACACACAGTTTTAACAGACGTTTTAACACAGTTTTAACACAGTTTTAACAGTTTTAACAGACAGCACAAAACACACCAGTGCCAGCAATAGTTGGAAAACTGCACAGTAACTCACCATCATCCAAAGTTCTCTCATTAGTCCAGTTTGTTCTCTCCTTTACATTTTTGAAATGTGGATGTTTCTCACTCAGACCAGTGTCAAACACTGCTACTCTCACACCAGCACCTATTAAGAGAAAATCATTGTTGCTTCTCATTCAGCTCCATAGCAAATCTATTCCATCAAGTTAAAAGAGAACTTTTGTTTTATGCAGTATGCAATTTGCAATCTAAGTAAGTTATAGATCTTAAATAAACTCATATTCCAATTCAGAAATTCAGCCAAAGATCATAAACATGACCAATTTCCCCTAAGTACAATACACACACAGAGACAAGCATTCCATAAATATACAAGGCCTTTCAAACCAAATTATTTCTCCATCTTTACAGCCTGGCACCCAGTGAGAGGTTAACACACACGAGTCAATTAGCCTCTCCTTACACTTCACTTGCTTTTCCAGGAAGGTTATTGTTCTCCTTAGGCAACAAGCAAAAGCACACCTGTGTAACCCATTTGCCAGAGGACATCTGCCTGCAAGGTCTGAGCAACCTGGCGAGGGATGGCTCTCAGCAAGCGCCTGCTCGAGTGTCGGCCTGTGGCATGCCAGAAGCCAGAGCCCAAAGAAAGACTTGCTCTTCTCAAGGGGCGGGATGACTGCCACTTCTGAGTCCATCTGGTTTCATTGCAGTGCACCACTGCATCAGCTGTGGAATTAGGATGAAGAAAAGAAAAAAACAGTATGAGGAAAACCATAAAAGAACCGATTTTTATGCAAATGTAAGACATCATATTGTTACAACAAAGGTTTTAGATTATTGAGTATTCATTTTCTCCAATCAAAATCAGTAAAAGCTGCTGGTTTATCTACTAAGGATACAGAGCTCCACAGTCCCAGGTAACTGACTGCTGCAAAAGAAACGTTTCTGTCTTATGGATGGAAACATAGTATGCTTTAGCAAACATATGACAACACCCTGATCATTTTATGACCAATAAATTTCTGTCAATTAAAGAAAAACTGCAGGGCACTTCTCATTTCTGTAATGCTAAGAGATGATGGTGTGAAATAAGGCTAAGAACAGATCCCATGCAGCCACACAAAAAATTACTTACACTCCAAATACTTGAGTGACCGAAAGACCTTTCGCTGAGGTGTTACACGCTTGATGTTCGGATGATCTTCCAGTGTGAGGACTCCATCCTTCTGCTTCTCGTTGATCTGAATAACTTCAAAATCGCTTGGATAGTCACTGGCCGGGTTGTTGCGAGGTACAATCCTCCAGTTCTCAATATCACTGCTTTTTAGTGCACTTGAAATAAATTTACTTCGAGCTTTAGCTGTGAAGTAGCCATTAAAAGCCACAATATACTCTGGAACAAGAGCACAACTTTATCAGAACTGCTGTTTAAGCAGCTTATTCACGTCACATTGCAAAGTCTGAATTTTTATCTGGTTTTTTTAGAACAAAAAATCATAATTTGAGGCATTTTCTTGGTGCTTTTAGAAATTTGCAATTTATTTCTGCACTACATAATGGGAAGGGGTGGGGGGTGTTTCATCAGGAAACCTAAGAAATATGATAAAAACTTTTGAAAGGAAGGTAGAATTGTAAATATCAGGGAAAGGTGAAATGATGGGAGAGGAGCAGGGGAGAGGGAACACATTTATTTTTACAAACTGATAGGCCAATTCAGTGTGTTTCTTGACAGGTATGGTTTAAAGACCCTGCATGGTACTGAGCTTTAGTGCAAATTACTGACACCAACTATGACAAGCTCAAAAACAAAGTCAGACTCAACAGTCCAGTCCTTGATCTGCATCAGTAATTTGTGAGCAGGCTCAGCCCCAGCTCACACCACCACATGCACCACGTTAAGGCTGTGGCCAACTACATGCAGGAATGTCACTCCTGCCATCCTGTCTGCAAGCACCCAGGTACTGCACTGCTGGAATACTGCAGGCTCCTGAGGCAACATGTGCATGCAGTGTCCTACTGCTATCGGTGTCCTACTGCTATCCTTTGCCATCTCAGCATTTGCATATTCCTCAATCTGCCTTTCATCTGCTCCCTTCATAATTGTCTGCCATTTTTCCATGCAAGTATCACTTCCAGATTTTTCTTTAACAAATCCACAGAGACTTCTTGCTTTTCTCACCCCTTCAAGGCCCATCTGTGTGGTTACATTTCATGAAAGAGCCTCAAACATACCACTGGCCAAGTCAAAACAAACAGCTACTAAACACACCAAACTTGCCCACCTGAGCATCTACACCCCATTTTCACTTCTAACATCCTCTAAATTTCCCTCTCCTTCTTTTGTCATTGGAACACTGTCTGCAGCTAAACAAAGAATCTTTGACTGTTTCTCTTTTGGAACATAGAGAATTCAGCAGATGATGTACTTCTACAGAAACCCTGAATATTACAATTGCTCAAACATCACAAATCAGTAACATACACACGAATGTGAGATGGATTTTTTTTTACTGCTTAACTCTTTATTACCATGCTCCACGACTGTTGAAGTGAACTCCACTTTCAATGTAAGGCGAGAACATCCGGGACATCTGTGAGCCTCATGAGAGGAATTCCCTACTCTGGTACCAAAGTGTTTTTTGCCACAGAGTAAAATAACAACCAGAAAAAGCCAGATGTTTGCAAACTTCATGGTCATAGAAGAAAATGATTTCATTCCAAAAATTCCATATATTCAAATCACAATTTTCTTCTTTATAAACTAGTTCATTGTTGCTTCAGTAAACGTTGCTTTCTCTGTGCTGATTAAATGGATATTCTTAAAGCTGGATCCAAAATACAAAGAGATTTCATGGTCTTTTCAGGTCAAGCCTAGTGAACAGGCTCATTTCTTTCTACGCTTCTTCTCCATTTTGCATTAAATGATTCAGTCACTTGTGATGTGGCAGCTGAGTCCTGTAATCCATTTCTGATGGCAAAGTTAATTCCCTAGAAGAATTCACAGAGCTGATTGCAAGCCAACCTGTAAGGCAGGGCAATGTAGAAAATAATTAGATGTGTGTTTGTGCAACTGCGCAGTCTGAAAATCACCAAAAGAAGACACCTTTGGTAGTTCGTTTTAGAAATAATAGGAAAAAAAGTTGTTCATGTTTCATTCAACCATTTTTCACCAACACTCAAGTCTTTCCCTTGTTTAGATCAGAGAACACGTGAAACACTCAGCTATTAACCTGACAATAGAACATGCAACAATGACCACCAAATTCAACCACGCTTCATATAAGTGGAGCAAAGAGGAAAAAATTCCATGCAAGTCCCATGGCAAGGAAAAAGTGCAAAATAAAATACTAACATGATAGAAGTGTCCACTTTAAAAAGCATGCTTCTTTTTCCAGTCAGAAACATGGCAAATAGAAATAATGCTACAGAACTTCACTTTATACAAGGAGAATCAGATTCTATGTCAGGCTGTGAAACTCTATGCCAAGGCCAGGTAAGGACAAGAGATACCAGAGGAGGCAAAGCTGCAGTGCCTGTGCTTGAAAATCTGCACGAAAAAAGTACTTCAAGATTTTTTTGAGCTGGGGTGTCTATTACTAAAACATGGGCACCTGGGAAAATAAGAACTGATAACAGCATGTAATAATGAGAAGCTAGAGGAAAGTGCTGAAAGTGTTTTCCACATGGAGGGATAGCCTCTTCCCCTCATGTTCCAAAGTGCATAATACATTCAAGAAAAATTGCAATGCTAGCGTTCTTTTGAATTCCACTCAACCAGCAACAGAGAGATAAAAGGCCATTAAAAGATAAGCAAAGAGAAACACTTATATCTGGTTTGTCACAGCACCTGGAGAATAACAGAACTGTACTTTGCAGCTGTGACCGGGACTGGAAAATAGAAGCTTTATTAGGGAATTCACACGATATAGGAGAATGACAGGCTGACCTCACAGCACAACAACACATGAATCGAGTCTGAATGAAACAGCTGTTACTTCCTTTTATTTCACTTTAGTTAGCATCATCAAGCATTTCCTTGTAATAGAAACAGAAATTCCCTCTGCTTTTATTTGACTGACAACACCACGACAAACTGGGAACTGCTTGTGATTATAAAGTTTCCTTTCGTCCCTAACTGTAACATACTTACAGTGCACTGACTCCTGGCCTTGGCTGAGCTTTGCCTGCCTTATCACTTCATCGGTTAATAACCCCCATAGCAATGAAATAAAACAACCACACAAATGAGCAAAATAAACACCCTTATGGCTGACAGCAGGTTGTGCGTAAGCACGATAATGAAGCACGATGAAAAATAAGAGCAAAGGAACAGCACGCCCAATGGTTTATTCTGTTTAACGTGCAGACCGTGAGGGGCTGGACGGACTCACACCTGCCAACTCGCCCCTGCCTTAGAAGAGCTCCGCTTGGAGTCACTCGCTGCTTTTTGCGAAGCGAGGGCATCCCACGGACTGGGCATGCCGCAGGAGCCGCCGGCTGCGAGAGCCCTGGGGAGCACCGGCCGCAGCGGAGCAGCACGGGGAGCTCTGCCGGTGCCGCGAGCGAGCACAGCGAGCCAGCGAGCCAGCGAGCCCGTGCCCGGTGCCGCCCCGGCCGGACTAAAGCCGCACAGCACGGCCGGGCACCGTGAGGGTAGTGCCACCGCTCCCGGCCCGGGCAGGGCGGACCTGAAGTGACGCCGCGGCGGCGGGCGCGGAGCCCCGGAGACGAGAGGCAGCGAGCACCGCCCCGCCCGCGCCCCAGGCCCTGAGGGAGCTGCGGCGCTCCCGTCCCGCCCGCCCCGTCCCGTGCTCACCGCGCCGCCGCCGCCCGGCCCGCCGCCATCTTGTGCGCTGTTTACCGCCGCGCTCTCGCGAGAGCCCCGAGCGCTGCGCATGCGCGGACAGCCCGGAGCCCTCAGGCAAAGGCGCTCGGCTGTCCCGTTATGCTCACGGGCTGAGAGAGGCTGAGCGAGCCGGGAGCAGCGCGGCACGACCGGGCCTGAGGGACACCGCAGCTCCACCGGCCCAGAGCTGCTGAGAGGGGCTGAGCGAGCCGGGAACAGCGCGGCACGGCGGGCCTGAGGGACACCGCAGCTCCACCGGCCCAGAGCTGCATCTTAGCCTTTGCCTCAATCAAATGGAATGCTTTAAAGCCCCTTTGCCAGCGAGCGGAAGGCGTTGTTGGCAACGCAACAGCTCTATCCCGAATTCTTGAAGCAGACAGCTTTGAGCACCAGGTGAGGCTGGCGGCAGCTGCTGACAGACCCCTGTCATCTGGCCCTGGCCCTGACACTGTTCCCCATCTTCTCCATTACTTCAAAGCTGGCATTTAGAATGGCTTGATTTTTTTGGGGTCCTGTTGCTGATGGGTTTGGAGAAGTCTCAAATTCGCTCAACTTTGCAAATGGCCATCATGCAGCACTGTGGGAGAGCATCACTTACTGTCAGAAATGAAACAGTACCTGCTCCTGCCCAGTTATCTCAATGAGAAAGTGAACAGAGATTAACATCAAGAACATCAGCACTGTGTCACAAAGGAAAGCAGCACAGGAACTATTTAATACAAGGATACATAGAGGATCCAGACTTTTGCTGTCTAGGTTAGGTAGCTTGCTTAACAAGGTATGGATAAGTTACAGTAAGTCCTCCAAGGTTCATCAGACATTTCTGCACCACTGATCCGAATTATCACGCAGGACATTGAGCGGCTCCTATTTCGCTTTGGCTGTCAAAGCTTCCTTGCGGAGAATTCTGCTAAAATACTGTGCAAACCATGCCCACATCCATTCAGGCAGGCATTCACCCAGTGTGAACTGTGGAGAGGCATGGGGACACAACAGAAAAAATGAAAGGAAGGCACAGAATAAGATAAATTCCCTTAAAGTAAACAAACAATATCTCAAATCACTACTAAAGCAGGGCAAAGAAGTGCTTGAATATCAAACAAAGCCTTGAACTTGTAAGTACATATATTTAGCTGTTTCTAAAGTAGCGCCTACAGCTGAACAGTTAAGTTCTGCAAATAAATCCTGAATCCTGTTTCGGTCAAGTTCACAACAGCAACTCTGTCCACTTCCTTTAACTGCCACATCTTGCCAGAATCAATCCCATCTCTTTTATTCCTTTTGGACTAATCCTCACTTCTTTATTTCCATCTATTCAACCCAATGCTATAGGAAGCCACTACGTAGGATAGATGAGACCAGTGTGCATGAAACAGTCTGCCCCTAGAAATGAAAACCCTAACAAATGGGAGCACCTGCTTCCAGTAGCTTACAACAAAAATATGAGGTTTTTTCCTGCTATGATTCCATCCTCCCTACCCATTATTCCCCAGTCAGCAACACCCCAAGTGAAATGAGTTACTCTGTACTTTTCAGTAAAAATTGTCTCTTTCCCATTTTTGCTGTGCATTTCAAGGGCGAACTGGATTCACTCTGTGATCATAAAAATAAGCATGCCCAGGCATAATTTTCTAAAGCAGAACCAGTGAGAAAACATGGCACAATGCCTTAAAGTCTACAATATATATTACACTTCTTCAGAATCAGCATAGCTTTCATTCAAACTCCTAAGAAAGTAAACAGCTGATTTACTTCTACTGAAAATCATGAAATAGTTTAATGAATTCCATTACCTGTATTGCATGCTTCCAGTAACCAGTGGTCCTCATTGATAACCCAAGAGTAGAAACAGCATGCCTTGCATATTCTTCAGCAGTAGGAATAAAGACAGATCTCTTTGACATAGTGCTGCTGAATGATACCAATTTTGTACTAATTACAAATGGTATTAGACTCTGAACAAAAATTCCTTTAGAGGCATACTCATAATGTAGTGCTCTACTGAAATAGTCGAGGTAGCTCTAGAAAGACAAAAGCAGAAAGAGACTTTTCTTTTTTTCCCTTTTTTTTAAACAAAATCTCAAAGCGGGATTTTATTAAGATTACAGAAAAGTTGTAACACATTTTATACACCAGTTCAATAAATAATATAAAATAATGATTTCTGAATTATTATCAATATTTCCATGTGTTATTATTTGCTATAAACCTGTCATGGTACAGTAACTTGCAGCACAAAGTGACTGCTTAACACAATCTGACAATTTCTGCTTAAAAATAATACAAAAACATTTATTTTATCTAAAAAATACCACTTTGTTCTGGGGGCATTGCAAGGATGCTCTACAGCCAGCTCTACCTACTACTGTCAGAAGAAGAAAATAAAGTCCCATTCTTTAATAAATTTACAGGTGAATTTTGCATTCAACTGTCTTCTCCAAATGCCAAGTTAGTTACCTCTGGCACGTCCTTATCCAAAATTATTCATTTGTTTATGTGTATCTGCATTACCTCCTCTAGCTCATTTTACTTTTACAGAATAACAAAAAAGCACAAGCCTGATAACTGGGACTGCTGGAATCAGACTGAAAAATGAGCCTGGCTCAGTCTTATCAGGGCAACAACACTGATGCCTACCCTGCTGAAGCTACTGCTGTGCCACACAGCCAGCTTTCACTAACAAAGAGCATTTTAGACTCAGCTTGTGAGTAGACTTCCTGCTGCTCCCAAACAGCCTTGCTAAAGGTTTTCCCAACAGTTTGTTGGGAAAGCATCTTGTACAAATGCTCTTACAGCTCCTTTAGGAAAACTAAAGCAACCACTTCAAACACCATGCACTGTTAGTTAATGCACAAAGAGGCTTAGGATGTTGAAGCAGCTTGTTCTCATTTCTGTGTTCTGAGGCCAGGCTTATAGCTGGATTGCTGATCTAAATTTTGGATTAATGATGTCTGCTAAGTGAAGAAACTTCAGTACATTTGTGTTTCGTCTTTTTCATTCAAGTCTTTTAATTGTTTTAATTCAAAGTGCAGTTCTACATACACTTAGCATAATCAAAAGGGCAGATACCCTGCACAGAAACAATCATCTTAAGCCAGTTTTCACTGAAGCAAATCTGCAAGGAATTTTATACCTTGGGGTAATAAGAGCTGGTTTTGCTCCAGGCCAAAAGAAATACAAGAGCTATGTCAGCAGCAAGGCTACAACACAGGGCAGCCACGGACAGCTGGGAGCAATAACCACTTGTGTTTAGACACTGGATCTAGGTGAGATCCTTCCACAATCGGTTGCTTTTGTGGATTCAGCAGCATGTCATCCAACATAAATCCACCATCACCGTGAGCAGTCATTCTTCCAGCATCACCAGCTGCCCCATCCCATTCATTACTGGCTGGATCTCCTCACGAAGGACAATTATGGAGGAGCTCTTTTCACTTGTCCCCAAATATGGCACAACACTCCTTGGTGATACATGAAGCTGTGGCTTGATTTGGCCACACTCCTTGTCACAGTGATGGCTTGAGAACAAGCATAGCCCTTTTTGATAACAAATACTGGCATGCAAGAGGCTTGAGGTATATGCACACATCAGCTGAAAAAGAGAGAGATGAAATTCTGGACCTTTTCAATGGGACCCACTGAACTGCCTCTCTGCTTTGTGCATCTGAGAAAGGCAACGTTACTCCTAGAATGACTGTTATGCCACAGTTCACACAAAATCCAAGAGCACCGAATTTGATTCAAAGCCCAGCACTGGTGAGGATGAGGAGTTTACTGCATAATACCTGTACCATTCACTTCCAGTATTTAAACAAACCCCCAGAAAACATTCAAGTCTTTTGACATTCTTGCTGAATGCGTTAAAAAAACCCTCATAACACAACCAACCTATAATGTACTTTCCAGTGCATAGCATTTAACACTACACCACAACTTACTTTGGAGGCTCCATAGACTGTCAACATTGGTGTTGGCTGACAACAGGATGAAGAAGAAAGGTTCACAATTGCTCCTTTCTTCTTCTTTACCATGCCTGGCAGCACGATATGCGTCATCATGGTAGCAGAAGCAATATTTACAAGCATCATGTCCCATAGCAAATCCTCAGACAGGTTAGTAAAATAGTCTGTGTGGGCATAAAACATTCCTACATTATTGACCAAAATCCCAATTTCTCTGTCTTTCAGAGCCTCCTGAATGGCTGGGTAAAGCTCACGCCCCTTGCTGAAATCAGCTACTATGAAATCTGTTTCCACGTTATAGGTTTCAGATATGCTCCTGGATACAGCCTCCAGCTTCTCTTTGTTTCTGCTGACTAAGATGATGTTGACACCATGCTTTGCCAGTTCTTCAGCATAAGCTTTCCCAATTCCATCTGTGCTACCTGCAAGAGAAAACAGCAGTAGAAAACACAAGTGAAAAACAGAGCGACCCCAGCCTTCTACTTTGACAGTTCTTTATATTGTAGCTTTGTTCTTTTTTTCTGAGATCATGTGGCACTGAATATATTGAATGCAAAGACACAACAGTGAAGACAACACTGTCAACCAGCTTCTGCTACTCTCCTCATAAAACTTTTATATTTTCTATGACAACAAGAGAGAGTTTAAAGGAGAATCTTAATGAAAAGCAGGGATGTCAGAAGTACAGGACTCAAACCTTGCTGAAGAACTAGAGCACATATGAAAACACCATAGCAAAAAGAGGATCTTGTCTGCATCTCTGTCTACACTTGCAGGTGCTCAAGATGTATCTTGTAAATGTGGGCAACAATTGCTGTGATTCTTTCTCAGCAGTTTATCAACTCACTTAGCTTGCCCATCTCCTGAGGAATTAATTTATAAAGACAATGAACAACAGCCACTGCTCAGGCAGACTAACCTGCAACCAGAGATAATACAGACTCCAGCTTGTGACATAAAGCTCACACAGCAGCACAAGCTACCAAGTTTCACAGTACTGGCACAAGCAACTTCACCACTTCATCTCTTACCAGTGACCACGGCCCATTTTCCATACTCCTTGACGAGATCAACCTCCCCAGCCAGCTTCGGAATAACGTGCAGCCTGAGCGCGCTGTAAGCGTCCCACGCCAGAAACACACACTTTCTGACTATGTACCAAGCTCCAACAATAGCCAGGGCTTCTACATACAAACTGCAGGAGCGACTGATTTCTCTGTACAAGAGGGAGAATTGATCCACTGCAGCCATGGTGATCATGAGCCTGAAAAAAAAAAAAAAAAAAGACACAGGCAATTATAATTGCCTCCTGGGCCATGTAAACTTTTCAGACTGTATGGATAACCTATAAGATTCAGCATACTACACTTTGAACACTGTTTTGATGCAGAAAAGCCACAAATCAGTCTGCTAAAATTTGGGTATCACCTACCATCTTACTCACTGGCTTAGGTACTGTTTGGCCCTTTTTCTACGGTTTAGCTATTACTCAATTATACTGCAACGGCACTGATCAACGATTCTGTAAATTAAGTAATTCAAGCAGAAGCTGAACAGGTGAAGATTAATTCAGGAAGATAAAGAACTATCGAAAAGAGAGGCAACGACAACCAGCACGAGAGAGCTGAGACACAAAGAAATAAGGGCCTCTTTCAAGGACTAAAAGCTACCTGAGAGACAAAGGAGGCTCAGAGACAGAAAGTCAGTCTCCAGCGCTGTCAGAAGCAGCACATCTGCCACTGTCCTTGAACCACGGCACGGAGCAGCGCATCAGGCGCCTCGCAAGGCTTTTACTAGTTTTCGCACTTTTAAAACAAGCACAGATCCGCCCTCGCCTCGGCAGGACACGATGAGCCGCCCAGCACCGCCACACCCCGCCCGCCCCTCGCCCAGGGCAGGACAGCGAGCTCCGGGCGAGTCCTCCCCGCGCAGCCCCTGCGAGCTGCCCCGGCGCCTCGGCCCTGAAAGACCGCACCAGCCCCGGGTGCAGCGGACGGAGCCCAGCCCCGCGGCAGCCCCGACCTGCGGCGCCTCACCCGCAGGGCCGAGCCGAGCCGAGCCGAGCCGAGCCGAGCCGAGCCGAGCCGAGCCGAGCCGAGCTCTCCGCGCTGCCCGCGCCCGCCGCCTGTGCCGCGCGGGGCCGCCGGGAGCGGCCGCGGGGCCTTGTGGGCCTCCGCGCGCCGTCGCCATGGCCACGGCGGAGGCGGCTGAGGCGGCGGCTGGAGCTCGGGCTGCGCTCCCTGCCGGCCCTGCCGCCCACTGAACCCTGTGCACATGGTGTCTCAACGAGTCCCAGCATAACTCCGATAGCGGCTCGGGGGTGTTAGCATGCAGGCGGCGCCCGCTGGGGACCCGGGCGGCGGCCGCGGAGGGGAGCTACCGGCGCCTGAGGGCAGCGCTGTGAGCGCAGGTGAGCTCCCTCCGGCTCGCTCGATGGGACACAAAGCCTGCCCATCTCGGCTGTTCTACTCATCTGGATGCAAATACCAGTGTGTGCTTTCTCCCAGCAAAGTCACTGAAATCCTGCCTAAACTGAGGCATACTCAGTTGCTATCTTCCCGTGGCCTTTCTTCCTTTCCCTATATTTCTTTACTTTCCTGTCGCTGGAGAGATATTTGTTCCAGTGTTGTAATCACACAACTAGCCTGACCTCTCAATCTTTAGTCACAGGTGGGTCAGGTTTGAAGGGACCACAGTGGGTCATTGGCCCAACCTCCCTGCTCGAGCAGGGCCATTCCAGAGCCCATGACACAGGATTGCATCCAGATGTTACAGGACAGTTGTCTTGTGTAACTTGTATCAATTCTCACATCTAGTCTATATTTAAACTTAATTAAGTAAAAGCTTCCCTAGCCAAGCAACATGCTCAACATCACTGGTGTGAAAGAACAGGTTTGGCAGCAGAGCTTGCTTAAGTTGATACACTCAGGTCACTCTGACCCATGGAAGAAACACGATTCAGTGTTAGGATTCAGTTTACTGAGATCATTTGTGCTCCAGACAAAAAAAAAATTACGCAAGTCTACGCTGAAGATTTTAAATGCAATTAGAGAATACAAAGAAATCTCTAAGTACATCTTAATGCAAACTGGTTTTGCAAAGACAAAATGTTACACAACTCTGAAACTTTCATTTTCATTGCTTGAAAACTTGCAGACAGCTCATGTTGACAAATCGTCCAATCTGGCTGTGCCATTTAATCAAAAAAATATTTGTCATCTCTTGCTCCCTGCAGCGTGGTTTGTTCTACAAAATTCATAGCTAAAGTAGTATTTTCTGGGGAGGTTTTGGCCATATTATGAGGCACCTGAAAAAGGTGCCTTCTTTTACAACAGTTGACATAAGATCAGCAACTCCAAATTATTTTAAAAAGTGACAAGATTGCCTCCTAGTCCTATTCTCCCTAACTGTATTCTCCAAAACTATTATTTAAAATACTTATTATTCATCAAGTTTTTCTCATGAAACATAGCGGTAGCCAGACACGGTAATGTCTCAGGCAGAACAACAGTGATTTTATTCTCCAAGTTTGTTTTGCTACATCTAAACACAGTTTAGTTTTATTTGGTGAATTCCTTCACAGGGAATTTTATGTCCCTCCTAACTGGTACCTTTTAAGAGATTCTTAATGAAGACTTACCTCACTAACAAAGTGACAGCACCTGCCACCACAGGAGATGCCACACTTGTCCCAGAGAGTGAGCAACATCCACCTTTCATACCAGACCCTCTCACTCCAGAGCCGTAAGTAACAATATCAGGCTTCACTCTGCCGTAACCTCCAGGCAGCTCCTGGGAAAGAAAACAAATGGATTACTGCCATACTGTATAGCAAATCCTGGTGGCTTCACTTGGACACTTAAATTAAATGCAGGTCATTCAGAAGTAAAATCAGCCATTAAATCAGTTGAGGTTCAGAATCACAGAATAGCAACTAACCTAAAGAAGGTTACATTGCAGGTGCACTATGGAAGTGCACACAAGACTGAGCAATATAAGCATCCATCTCAAGATACACAGTTTTAAAAGATGTTAGCAGCACAACAGAAAGCACAAAACACGCCAGTGTCAGGAATAGTTGGAAAACTGCACAGTAACTCACCATCATCCAAAGTTCTCTCATTAGTCCAGTTTGTTCTCTCCTTTACATTTTTGAAATGTGGATGTTTCTCACTCAGACCAGTGTCAAACACTGCTACTCTCACACCAGCACCTATTAAGAGAAAATCATTGCTTCTTCTCATTCAGCTCCATAGCAAATCTATTCCATCAAGTTAAAAGAGAACTTTTGTTTTATGCAGTTTGCAATTTGCAATCTAAGTAAGTTATAGATCTTAAATAAATTCTTATTCCAATTCAGAAATTCAGCCAAAGATTATAAACATGACCAATTTCCCCTAAGTACAATACACACACAGAGACAAGCATTCCATAAATATACAAGGCATTTCAAACCAAATTATTTCTCCATCTTTACAGCCTGGCACCCAGTGAGAGGTTAACACACACGAGTCAATTAGCCTCTCCTTACACTTCACTTGCTTTTCCAGGAAGGTTATTGTTCTCCTTAGGCAACAAGCAAAAGCACACCTGTGTAACCCATTTGCCAGAGGACATCTGCCTGCAAGGTCTGAGCAACCTGGCGAGGGATGGCTCTCAGCAAGCGCCTGCTCGAGTGTCGGCCTGTGGCATGCCAGAAGCCAGAGCCCAAAGAAAGACTTGCTCTTCTCAAGGGGCGGGATGACTGCCACTTCTGAGTCCATCTGGTTTCATTGCAGTGCACCACTGCATCAGCTGTGGAATTAGGACGAAGAAAAGAAAAAAAACAGTATGAGGAAAACCACAAAGAACCGATTTTTATGCAAATGTAAGACATCATATTGTTACAACAAAGGTTTTAGATTATTGAGTATTCATTTTCTCCAATCAAAATCAGTAAAAGCTGCTGGTTTATCTACTAAGGATACAGAGCTCCACAGTCCCAGGTAACTGACTGCTGCAAGAGAAACGTTTCTGTCTTATGGATGGAAACATAGTATGCTTTAGCAAACATATGACAACACCCTGATCATTTTATGATCAAGAAAGTTCTGTCAATTAAAGAAAAACTGCAGGGCACTTCTCATTTCTGTAATGCTAAGTTGATGGTGTGAAATAAGGCTAAGAACAGATCCCATGCAGCCACACAAAAAATTACTTACACTCCAAATACTTGAGTGACCGAAAGACCTTTCGCTGAGGTGTTACACGCTTGATGTTCGGATGATCTTCCAGTGTGAGGACTCCATCCTTCTGCTTCTCGTTGATCTGAATAACTTCAAAATCACTTGGATAGTCACTGGCTGGGTTGTTGCGAGGTACAATCCTCCAGTTCTCAATATCACTGCTTTTTAGTGCACTTGAAATAAATTTACTTCGAGCTTTAGCTGTGAAGTAGCCATTAAAAGCCACAATATACTCTGGAACAAGAGCACTACCTTAACAGAACAGGTGTTTAAGCAGCTTATTCACGTATTCACATTGCAAAGTCTGAATTTTTATTTGGTTTTTTAGAACAAAAAAATCATAATTTGAGGCATTTTCTTGGTGCTTTTAGAAATTTGCAATTTATTTCTGCACTTCGTAATGGGAAAGGCTGTGGGGTGTGTTTCATCATGAAACCTAACAAATGTAATAAAAACTTTTGAAAGGAAGGTAGAATTGTAAATATCAGGGAAAGGTGAAATGATGGGAGAGGAGCAGGGGAGAGGGAACACATTTTTCCAAACAGCTGTTTACATCGTTTTATTTCACTTTAGTTAGCATCATCAAGCATTTCCTTGCAATAGAAACAGAAATTCCCTCTGCTTTTATTTGACTGACAACACCACGACAAAATGGGAACTGCTTGTGATTATAAAGTTTCCTTTCGTCCCTAACTGTAACATACTTACAGTGCACTGACTCCTGGCCTTGGCTGAGCTTTGCCTGCCTTATCACTTCATCGGTTAATAACCCCTATAGCAATGAAATAAAACAACCACACAAATGAGCAAAATAAACACCCTTATGGCTGACAGCAGGTTGTGCGTAAGCACGACAAAGAAGTACGATGAAAAATAAGAGCAAAGGAACAGCACGCCCAATGGTTTATTCTGTTTAACATGCAGACCGTGAGGGGCTGGACGGACTCACACCTGCCAACTCGCCCCTGCCTTAGAAGAGCTCCGCTTGGAGTCACTCGCTGCTTTTTGCGAAGCGAGGGCATCCCGCGGACTGGGCATGCCGCAGGAGCCGCCGGCTGCGAGAGCCCTGGGGAGCACCGGCCGCAGCGGAGCAGCACGGGGAGCTCTGCCGGTGCCGCGAGCGAGCACAGCGAGCCAGCGAGCCAGCGAGCCCGTGCCCGGTGCCGCCCCGGCCGGACTAAAGCCGCACAGCACGGCCGGGCACCGTGAGGGTAGTGCCACCGCTCCCGGCCCGGGCAGGACGGACGTGAAGTGACGCCGCGGCGGCGGGCGAGGAGCCCCGGAGACGAGAGGCAGCGAGCACCGCCCCGCCCGCGCCCCAGGCCCTGAGGGAGCTGCGGCGCTCCCGTCCCGCCCGCCCCGTCCCGTGCTCACCGCGCCGCCGCCGCCCGGCCCGCCGCCATCTTGTGCGCTGTTTACCGCCGCGCTCTCGCGAGAGCCCCGAGCGCTGCGCATGCGCGGACAGCCCGGAGCCCTCAGGCAAAGGCGCTCGGCTGTCCCGTTATGCTCACGGGCTGAGAGAGGCTGAGCGAGCCGGGAGCAGCGCGGCACGACCGGGCCTGAGGGACACCGCAGCTCCACCGGCCCAGAGCTGCATCTTAGCCTTTGCCTAAATGAAATGGAATGCTTTAAAGCCCCTTTGCCAGCGAGCGGAAGGCGTTGTTGGCAACGCAACAGCTCTATCCCGAATATTGAAGCAGACAGCTTTGAGCACCAGGCGAGGCTGGCAGCAGCTGCTAACAGACCCCTGTCATCTGGCCCTGGCCCTGACACTGTTCCCCATCTTCTCCATAACTTCATAGCTGGCATTTAGAATGGCTTGATTTTTTGGGGTCCTGTTGCTGATGGATTTGGAGAAGTCTCAAATTCTCTCAACTTTGCAAATGGCCATCATGTAGCACTGTGGGAGAGCATCACTTACTGTCAGAAATGAAACAGTACCTGCTCCTGCCCAGTTATCTCAATGAGAAATTGAACAGAGATTAACATCAAGAACATCAGCACTGTGTCACAAAGGAAAGCAGCACAGGAGCTATTTAATACAAGGATACAGACAGGATCCAGACTTTTGCTGTCTAGGTTAGGTAGCTTGCTTAACAAGGTATGGATAAGTTACAGTAAGTCCTCCAAGGTTCATCAGACATTTCTGCACCAGTGATCAGAATTATTTCCCAGGACATCGAGCTGTTCCTATTTCGCTTTGGCTGTCAAAGAAGCTTGCTTGCGGAGAATTCTGCTAATGTACAGTGAAGAGCATGCCCACAGCCATTCAGGCACACATTCACTCAGCGTGAACTGTGGGGAAGCACAGGGAGACAACAGAAAAAAAATGAAAGGAAGGCACAGATTAGGATATATTCCCTTAATGTAAACAAACAGTTTCTCAAATCACTACTAAAGCAGGGCAAAAAGTGCTTGAATATCAATTAAGCCTCATATTCAACTCCTTGTAAGTACATATATCTAGCTGTTTCCAAAGTAGCGCCCACAGCTGAACAGTTAAGCTCTGCAAATAAATCCTGAATCCTGTTTCGGTCAAGTTCACAACAGCAGCTCTGTCCACTTCCTTTAACTGCCACATCTTGCCAGAATCCATCCCATCTCTTTTATTCCTTTTGGACTAATCCTCACTTCTTCATTTCCATCTACTCATCCCAATGCTATAGGAAGCCACTAGGTAGGATGAGATGAGACCAGTGTGCATGAAACAGTCTGCCCCTAGAAAAGAAAACCCTAACAAATGGGAGCACCTGCTTCCAGTAGCTTACAACAAAAATACGAGGTTTTTCCTGCTATGATTCCATCCTCCCTACCCACTCTTCCCCAAAGCAGAAATATGCTCAAGAAATTGACTGAAAAAAAGCTATTTCTGTTTACAGAAGACAGTGAAACACTTGCCCAGTCAGCAACACCCCAAGTGAAATGAGTTGCTCTTTGCTTTTCAATAAAAAATTGTCTCTTTCCTATTTGCTGTGCATTTCAAGGGGGAACTGGATTCACTCTGTGATCATAAAAATAAGCATGCCCAGGCATAATTTTCTAAAGCAGAACTAGTGAGAAAACATGGCACAATGCCTTAAAGTCTATAATATATATTACACTTCTTCAGAATCAGCATAGCTTTCATTCAAACTCCTAAGAAAGTAAACAGCTGATTTACTTCTACTGAAAAACATGAAATAGTTTAATGAATTCCATTACCTGTATTGCATGCTTCCAGTAACCAGTGGTCCTTATTGATAACCCAAGAGTAGAAACAGCATGCCTTGCATATTCTTCAGCAGTAGGAATAAAGACAGATCTCTTTGACAGAGTGCTGCTGTATGATACCATTTTTGTAGAAGTTACAAATGGTATTAGACTCTGAACAAAAATTCCTTTAGAGGCATACTCATAATGTAGTGCTCTACTGAAATAGTCGAGGTAACTCTAGAAAGATAAAAGCAGAAAGGAGACTTGTTTCTTTTTTTCCCTTTTTTTTTTAAACAAAATCTCAAGGCAGGGTTTTATTAAGATTACAGAAAAGTTGTAACATATTTTATACACCAGTTCAATAAATAAAAATGAATAAATAATATAAAATATTAATTTCTGAAATATTATCAATATTTCCATGAGTTATTATTTGCTATAAACCTGCCATGGTACAGTAACTTGCAGGACAAAGTGACTGCTTAACACAATCTGACAACTTCTGCTTAAAAATAGTACAAAAACATTTATTTTATCTAAAAAAACCACTTTGTTCTGGGGGCATTGCAAGGATGCTCTACAGCCAGCTCTACCTACTACTGTCAGAAGAAGAAAATAAAGTCCCACTCTTTAATAAATTTACAGGTGAATTTTGCATTCAACTGTCTTCTCCAAAGGCCAAGTTAGTTACCTCTGGCACTTCCTTATCCAAAATTATTCATTTGTTTATGTCTATCTGCATTACCTCCTCTAGCTCGTTTTACTTTTACAGAATAACAAAAAAGCACAAGCCTGATAACTGGGACTGCTGGAATCAGACTGAAAAATGAGCCTGGCTCAGTCTTATCAGGGCAACAACACTGATGCCTACCCTGCTGAAGCTACTGCTGTGCCACACAGCCAGCTTTCACTAACAAAGAGCATTTTAGACTCAGCTTGTGAGCAGACTTCCTGCTGCTCCCAAACAGCCTTGCTAAAGGTTTTCCCAACAGTTTGTTGGGAAAGCATCTTGTACAAATGCTCTTACAGCTCCTTTAGGAAAACTAAAGCAACCACTTCAAACACCATGCACTGTTAGTTAATGCACAAAGAGGCTTAGGATGTTGAAGAAGCTTGTTCTCATTTCTGTGTTCTGAGGCCAGGCTTATAGCTGGATTGCTGATCTAAATTTTGGATTAATGATGTCTGCTAAGCGAAGAAACTTTAGTACATTTCTGTTTCTTCTTTTTCATTCAAGCCTTTTAATTGTTTTAATTCAAAGTGCAGTTCTACATACACTTAGCATAATCAAAAGGTGAGATACCTTGCACAGAAACAATCATCTTAAGCCAGTTTTCACTGAAGGAAGTCTGCAAGGAATTTTATACCTTGGGGTAATAAGAGCTGGTTTTGCTCCAGGCCAAAAGAAATACAAGAGCTATGTCAGCAGCAAGGCTACAACACAGGGCAGCCACGGACAGCTGGGAGCAATAACCACTTGTGTTTAGACACTGGATCTAGGTGAGATCCTTCCACAATCTGTTGCTTTTGTGGATTCAGCAGCATGTCATCCAACGTAAATCCACCATCACCGTGAGCAGTCATTCTTCCAGCATCACCAGCTGCCCCATCCCATTCATTACTGGCTGGATCTCCTCACGAAGGACAATTATGGAGGAGCTCTTTTCACTTGTCCCCAAATATGGCACAACACTCCTTGGTGATACATGAAGCTGTGGCTTGATTTGGCCACACTCCTTGTCACAGTGATGGCTTGAGAACAAGCATAGCCCTTTTTGATAACAAATACTGGCATGCAAGAGGCTTGAGGTATATGCACACATCAGCTGAAAAAGAGAGAGATGAAATTCTGGACCTTTTCAATGGGACCCACTGAACTGCCTCTCTGCTTTGTGCATCTGAGAAAGGCAACGTTACTCCTAGAATGACTGTTATGCCACAGTTCACACAAAATCCAAGAGCACCGACTTTGGTTCAAAGCCCAGAACTGGTGAGGATGAGGAGTTTACTGCATAATACATGTACCATTCACTTCCAGTATTTAAACAAACCCCCAGAAAACATTCAAGTATTTTGACATTCTTGCTGAACGTGTTAAAAAAACCCTCATAACACAACCAACCTATAATGTACTTTCCAGTGCATAGCATTTAACACTACACCACAACTTACTTTGGAGGCTCCATAGACTGTCCACATCGGCGTTGGATGACAACAGACTCCTGAAGAAAGGTTCACAATTGCTCCTTTCTTCTTCTTTACCATGCCTGGCAGCACGATATGCGTCATCATGGTAGCAGAAGCAATATTTACATGCATCATGTCCCATAGCAAATCCTCAGACAGGTTAGTAAAATAGTCTGTGTGGGCATAAAACATTCCTACATTATTGACCAAAATCCCAATTTCTCTGTCTTTCAGAGCCTCCTGAATGGCTGGGTAAAGCTCACGCCCCTTGCTGAAATCAGCTACTATGAAATCTGTTTCCACGTTATAGGTTTCAGATATGCTCCTGGATACAGCCTCCAGCTTCTCTTTGTTTCTGCTGACTAAGATGATGTTGACACCATGCTTTGCCAGTTCTTCAGCATAAGCTTTCCCAATTCCATCTGTGCTACCTGCAAGAGAAAACAGCAGTAGAAAACACAAGTGAAAAACAGAGCGACCCCAGCCTTCTACTTTGACAGTTCTTTATATTGTAGCTTTGTTCTTTTTTTCTGAGATCATGTGGCACTGAATATATTGAATGCAAAGACACAACAGTGAAGACAACACTGTCAACCAGCTTCTGCAGATACCCTCATAAAACTTTTATATTTTCTGTGACAACAAGAGAACTCAAAGCAGAACCTTAATGAAAAGCAGGGATGTCAGAAGTACAGGACTCAAACCTTGCTGAAGAACTAGAGCACATACGAAAACATCATAGGAAAAAAAGGATCTTGTCTGCATCTCTGTCTACACTTGCAGATGTTCAAGATGTACCTTGCAAATGTGGGCTACAATTGCTGTGATTCTTTCTCAGCAGTTTATCAACTCACTTAGCTTGCCCATCTCCTGAGGAATTAATTTATAAAGACAATGAACAACAGCCACTGCTCAGGCAGACTAACCTGCAACCAGACATAATACAGACTCCAGCTTGTGACATAAAGCTCACACAGCAGCACAAGCTACCAAGTTTCACAGTACTGGCACAAGCAGCTTCACCACTTCATCTCTTACCAGTGACCACGGCCCATTTTCCGTACTTCTTGACGAGATCAACCTCCCCAGCCAGCTTCGGAATAACGTGCAGCCTGAGCGCGCTGTAAGCGTCCCACGCCAGAAACACACACTTTCTGACTATGTACCAAGCTCCAACAATAGCCAGGGCTTCTACATACAAACTGCAGGAGCGACTGATTTCTCTGTACAAGAGGGAGAATTGATCCACTGCAGCCATGGTGATCATGAGCCTGAACAAAAAAAAAAAAGACACAGGCAATTATAATTGCCTCCTGGGCCATGTAAACTTTTCAGACTGTATGGATAACCTATAAGATTCAGCATATTACACTTTGAACACTGTTTTGATGCAGAAAAGCCACAAATCAGTCTGCTAAAATTTGGGTATCACCTACCATCATACTCACCTTTTTCTAGGGTTTCACTGTTAATCAGTTATACTGCAACGTCACTGATCAACGATTCTGTAAATAAAATAATTCAAGTAGAAGCTGAACAGGTGAAGATTAATTCAGGAAGATAAAGAACTATCGAAAAGAGAGGCAACGACAACCAGCACGAGAGAGCTGAGACACAAAGAAATAAGGGGCTCTTTCAAGGACTAAAAGCTACCTGAGAGACAAAGGAGGCTCAGAGACAGAAAGTCAGTCTCCAGCGCTGTCAGAAGCAGCACATCTGCCACTGTCCTTGAACCACGGCACGGAGCAGCGCATCAGGCGCCTCGCAAGGCTTTTACTAGTTAATGCGTTTTTAAAACAAGCACAGATCCGCCCTCGCCTCGGCAGGACACGATGAGCCGCCCAGCACCGCCACACCCCGCCCGCCCCTCGCCCAGGGCAGGACAGCGAGCTCCGGGCGAGTCCTCCCCGCGCAGCCCCTGCGAGCTGCCCCGGCGCCTCGGCCCTGAAAGACCGCACCAGCCCCGGGTGCAGCGGACGGAGCCCAGCCCCGCGGCAGCCCCGACCTGCGGCGCCTCACCCGCAGGGCCGAGCCGAGCCGAGCCGAGCCGAGCCGAGCCGAGCCGAGCCGAGCCGAGCTCTCCGCGCTGCCCGCGCCCGCCGCCTGTGCCGCGCGGGGCCGCCGGGAGCGGCCGCGGGGCCTTGTGGGCCTGCGCACGCCGTCGCCATGGCCACGGCGGAGGCGGCTGAGGCGGCGGCTGGAGCTCGGGCTGCGCTCCCTCCCGGCCCTGCCGCCCACTGAACCCTGTGCACATGGTGTCTCAACGAGTCCCAGCGTAACTCCGATAGCGGCTCGGGGTGTTAGCATGCAGGCGGCGCCCGCTGGGGACCCGGGCGGCGGCCGCGGAGGGGAGCTGCCGGCGCCTGAGGGCAGCGCTGTGAGCGCAGGTGAGCTCCCTCCGGCTTGCTCGATGGGACACAAAGCCTGCCCATCTCGGCTGTTCTACTCATCTGGATGCAAATACCAGTGTGTGCTTTCTCCCAGCAAAGTCACTGAAATCCTGCCTAAACTGAGGCATACTCAGTTGCTATCTTCCCGTGGCCTTTCTTCCTTTCCTTATATTTCTTTACTTTCCTGTCGCTGGAGAGATACTTGTTCAAGTGTTGTAATCACACAACTAGCCTGACCTCTCAATCTTTAGTCACAGGTGGGTCAGGTTTGAAGGGACCACAGTGGGTCATTGGCCCAACCTCCCTGCTCGAGCAGGGCCATGCCAGAGCCCATGGCACAGGATTGCATCCAGATGCTTCTGCAATACCTCCAGTCAGGCTCACTCTGCACCCTCTCCGGGCGATGTGCCAGTGCAAGGTCACTCGCACAGCAAAGAAATTGCTCCTTATGTTCAGGTGGAACTTCTGTGCATCAGTTTCAGACCATTGCCTCTTATGTTACTAAATATGTCTGAATATTACGTTTTAATTACAGTCATATTTCAGTAAGCTGATGCGATCATCTTGTTCACGCTTTTTCTTTAAATGCACAGACTACAAGTGTAAGTAGAAGGTCCAGGCCAAGTATCTGAAGAGCGAAATACTGAAATTGCAATTAATTAAAGACAGTGTAAAGACACTTTCCAAGGAGTGCAAAAGGGTAAATTTGTAGAAGAGGTAGATGACTCTGCTTGAAATTGATATTCAAGTGCTCTTCAATATCTCTCTAAAGTAATTGACAATGACACATTTTCCCCACCCTTGCTGTTAAACTGCAACTTGTTTTCTTATTTATGAAGCTGTTAAAACTCAAGAGAAAGAAGTCAACTCTATGTCCAGAGCAGACCAGGAGAATGAGCAAAAATCATCTGATCACAAGTCTGGAACCAGCTCACCCACTCAAAAGCCAGCAGAAAGGAAGGGCTCTTTAAGGTAATACATTGATTGTGGATGTGTTTTATTTACATCTTGACATCATCAGGAGTTTTGCTATTCTGTGTGTTCATCTCAGTTCTGGCGAACAATTTTGAAGATGAACTTGAGAATAACGGATAAATCAAGTACTAGTGATATTTCCAGCATCTGTACAGATGTTTGGTTTTTATGGCCGTGGCACCAAACTACATTCTCACCACACGATGTATTCATGTAATGAATCTGGAGAGAATTGTCCAAACTTCCTGTGGAAGTCATTTGCCAGTAGATTTAACCATTTCTCCATATCAGTTCAGAAAAGGCATTAGGTTAATTCCTAATGGCATTCCCAGCCAGCCACAGCTGTATATTAAAACTTTCTTGGGTGCAACTTTAGAGTTTTTCAGCATTTTGTTAAAATATTAGGTTGATAACTATTGATTTTTCTAGTCTGAGAAAAATGTTGCATTTTGGCTCTGCCACCAAAGGTCCTGTACCAAAGCAACAAGGAATGGCAGAAAGAACTGGAGAGGAAGGAACCAGAAGCTAACATAGAATCATGCTGCCTTTTTCTAAGAAGATGGACTCTCTAATTCCCTGCCCATTTTCCTAGGAACTCTATTTTTTTAGCAGAAGGGCCTGGTAACTCACTTTAAAGGTAGAAATTAAAAGCCACACTAAAAAAAACACATTGCTTTATTTTTATTTGGAATATAATTTTGAAAGCTGTAGCTGTTTCTCTTGCAGGAAACAACTGTTAATTGTGTTGCATTGGAATCTGTAAGGAAACCAAAGATTTCAGAATGTGCACTGAAACACATTTTTTATTTTGCTTCTGCTTCCTGTACTACTTTAGAATGACAAAAAAGGTTCTGCTAGACATCTGTAAACAGCAGAAATTATACTGGACCCCGCATTTAAATGATACACTTTACTTGCATTATAAAGGTAAGATGTGGACATGACTGCTTTGATTGATCATTCTAAGTAGCATTTTAGCACAAAATCTATTTCATGGCTTACTGAAGTAAAGTATCTAGACATTCTTTTAAACTAGAAACACGATTTTATATAATACTGGATTTGGGAAACAAAATGAGTCAATATGAAGGTAGAAAAGTAAACTGATTATACATCTAGCTCACTTTGTGGAGCCATTCAAAGGATCAGTAGGAATCAAGGGACATATTTTTGGGGCTTTTTCCTGAAACAGGAGCCTCTGAGAAATGTCTTAAAATACTGGCCTGGCAAAATATACATATTTTCTCTTCCATTGTTTTCAGGCAATGCCATTTCATTTTAAAACATCTTTTTTTCTCCGCAGGATTTGACCGCTTGGAGAATCTTGAAGAATATACTGGACTGAAGTGTTTGTTTCTGCAATGCAATGGCTTAAGAAAAATTGAGAATTTGGAGGCTCAGACGGAGTTGCGTTCCCTCTACTTGCAACTCAATTTAATTGAGAAAATTGAAAACCTTGAACCCTTGAAAAAGTTGGATTCCCTCAATATCAGTAACAACTACATTAGGACCATTGAGAATCTCTGTAAGAACTGCTGGTGCAACATGTTTTAGCCTGGTGCAACATGTTCAAGCCCATATTCCCTAAACTCTGACTAAGCTTTTACTAGTGGCACAAGTTTCAAGGGATTTTTTTGTGTTAGAATTTTGCACAATATCCATACCAAAGCCCACAGGGCTTCTGTTGAGGCACCAAACCTAAGTTGAGAAACAGAATATACATAGGAACTACTTTCACATGGATACCTAGCAACCTAGCATAATTAAATAGTTTTTCCTCACTTCTTAATACCATCTCAATACTTATCTGTGTTACAGACAGGCTGACAATCCAGTTTTCACCATTTACTTTACAGTTATGATGTGCTTTGGCAGTTGCAGACACAATTACCAAATCTTATATCTTCTAAAAGATGCATTCTGACTTCAGCAGAAAATAAAAAACAATTCCTCTGCATTACTATTTGCATAGAATGGAGAATTTTGAAACACAAGCTCTTGCTTTTGTGCAACTGATTAGTTTGAAATGTGATTTAAATACAATCACCATCCTAAAATCAAGCAGCTATTTTTCCCTGGGGTGAAGAAAGCAGCTTTGGAGGCCTAGCCAAAAAGTACATGTAGCAGAATAACAAATTTTAAAAAAAGCTCCAAATTCAATATAAACAATTAGTTTGACAATGCAGTTTTTTACTTGCTCCAGAAAACCCTCTGTGAAGCAACAACTCTTACCTTTCATTGTACTGTTCTTGTCTGGCAGCTTGTCTGAAAGTCCTGCAGACTCTGCAGATTGCTCACAATAAGTTACGAACAGTGGAAGACATCCAGCACTTGCAAGAATGCCCAAGTATTTCCGTTCTTGATCTTTCCCACAACAGTCTAAGTGATCCCAGTATTGTAACCGTTCTGGAGACCATGCCTAATCTGGTAAGCCAAAAATAGCTGAGGGTTTGTATTGTATGCAGGTGAACCCCATTAAGTGGCTTTGTTGGGTAGTTCAGTACCCTATAGGTATCAGTCTAAAAGAAATGTTATTAAACATTATTTTGTTTCTTGTAGATCACCTGTAACACCCTGGATGTTTTATTCATTTCTTGCTTTTGAAATGACAAGGAAAGTGCATATCCAGATTGGGAGGTTTTCTACTCAAGTTTAAAAATTTTTTCCCTTGTTTCTCTAGCATGTGCTGAATTTGATGGGAAACGAGGTGATAAAGAAAATTACTAATTATAGAAAAACACTCATTGTTCGACTAAAACAACTGACATATCTGGATGACAGACCAGTTTTCCCAAAGGATAGGTAAGAAGCACAGCCATCTTCTTTACACAGCAAGTGTAAAAGTGCTAATGATCACTCATCCATTTTTTGTCAATACTGTCATGGAAGGAAAAGAAGACTGACCAGTATAATTTATTAAAGATGGGTGACTTCGAGGAGAAGAGTATTGTACTACAGAGTTCTACATCTAGCATGCCTAGAAAAAAGCAGTGTATTTTTTCACAAAATAATTCTTGAGCAGAATTGTCTTACACCACGTTTGTAGGCCAGAAGCAAATCTTGATTTCAACAGAAACTAAGCAGGTGTTTGGAGGAGCTGAGCCAAGATCAGACCAACCTCTAGTGGTGTAATCACCAGCATTTGGATATCTCTATTTCTTTTGTTTCAGTTCCATGTACAAGACGAGAAAAACGTGTATCCTTGTTGCATAAGGGATTGTCACTGCTATCTGCTTTTTTCTCTTGCACCTATTTTGCGCTGTTGCAAGCTCTTTTAAATTTCTCTCTCATTGCAAAGATGGGCTTTAATAGCTGTATTACAGTGAGCTTTTGTGTTTTCATTAGAGCCTGTGCAGAAGCCTGGGCTGTTGGAGGGCTTGAAGCTGAAAGAGCAGAAAGGGAAAATTGGGAAACTAGAGAGAGAAGAAAAATCCAAGATAGCATTGATGCATTAGCAGCACTTAGGCAAAAAGCAGAGGAAGAGAAGAAACAAAAGTGCATGGAAGGAGTTGCAACAGATACCGTAGAAGGTTTGTGCTTAGTATTTTGGAAGATGTCTGTGACCACTTCAGTTTGAATGTGCAGAGGAGTCTTTATCTGTGGAAGTAAAACTTTTTCTGCAAGCAAGTGTATTGCACAAAGGAGAGGGTAACCAGCACTTGTTGATCCATCAAAGCCCTCAAGTATATATTTAAATATATAGTCACTTGTGAGTCTTTTCAAAGTATTACAAGTACCAGACAATTATTATTTAAGTGTTTTCTCTAGATGATTTTGTTTTCTGGAAACTTCTGTTTACTGAGGAGTTGGACTGGGAAAACCCACAGCATTGCTGCAGTCTTGAGAGAACTAATCATCCATGAATAGCTGCTCAAACAAAATAGATGCTTTTGTTGCATATTTTAGGCCAATGTAGTAGTGTTTGGATATTTAAAATGAGCAATGGTAGATTAGCTCAGCAATTTTAATGAAATTGCTTCTTCTGTAGGAGCACCTGCAAATTCAAAAGATGGTGATGGAAATTCTAATACCTCAGAGACTTCAAAGAGGTCAGAAGAAGCAGCAGCTCAAGAAAAGACTGAGAAATTTAAAAACAAAGGTTTTGATGTTTGTGATGAAGTGATAACACTTCTACCAAATAGAGGCGATAACAGAGATTTCACATCTGGAAATACTCCTGATGAAGTTCAAGAGGATGCACAGGAACCAGACTCCTACAAATGCACAAATTTCAACAAGGAGACCAATGGTAAAGCACACAGTGAAGAACCAAACTAAACTGAGGATGTAGAGATGATGAACCAAACTGTCTTAGTGTAGCACTGCCTCTGCTGTGGCTCAAGCTAACTGATTCATACATAAAAATACTCCATTAGATTTCCACAGTGACTAGGTGAAATCAAGCAGTACTGGGTAAAATGTTCTTTAAATACAACAAATAGTAAAATTCTGAAGGCTCAACCTGCAACTTCTGCAACTTAAAGGTGGAACTTCTCAAACATGCCAGGTTTAGTGACAGGCCAGGAGAGTTTACTCTTTCCTTGCTCCCACATAAACTGTGCAGACTATCTGCCAACAGAAGCTGGTCATCACTGTAGAGGTGCCTTCACACACGTGGGAGAATGCTTTTATAGATTTGTGAACACATTATTTCAAAATGCAAATATTGATATATACAATATAAGAGAGACCCAGAATATCACAGAAAGACAAAGTGCTGTATTCAGCTGTGAACTCTGCAGTGGTAGTCAGGTCCCCAGCAGTTTGGTTTTGCAGTGCTTGCTGTTACAATATAGACATTTTTTTATTCTATTAGTTCTCTGCAACTGACTGTTGTTTATTCTTTAGATCTGCCAGGACAGGAGACAGCCACTGACAAGGCCATGCTTTCTGAGAGGGATAATTATACTGAAAGTGAACAGTTCAAACTGGAGACACTGGAGAAGCTTTGCCTTGATGTATGTATTGGGTTCAGAGAAGTTCACTTATGGACATTATCTTCTCCAAGTTAATTCTTGTAACATTCTGGCTAAAAAAAATTGTATGGGCAGGTTTTTAAGAAAGGTCTACTGTTAGGAAAAATAAAAAGAAAGTAAGAAAAAAGTCCCCAAAAAGTAAAGTTGCTGGGGTGTTCTCTCCAGTGGAGCATATATAAAGAATGCTTCCAAAGTTTATTTTGTCCTTAAATTTTTATCCTATAAATCCTTTTGCCCTGTAAATCACCTGCAGTTTAATCTGATGTTTTTATATTGTATAGCAAAAATAGAAATTGTATAGCAAAAATAGAATAAAAACTTATGATCAGTAATGCAACAGTTACATAAGTTTAATTTCTTAATAGGATGTAGCATTATACTGAAGTTTAGTCTTAAAATATCCGTTACCAATACTAATATGGTGCAAATTGCCTGGCTGCTGAATAAAATCTGACTTTTCAACTGAAATCACAGAGAGATTGAAACTCCTCCTCTCCACTGCACACCAGTCTTTGTCCATCTTAGTGTTTTGCTCTGCTCAAACTAATCTTTTAGGCACAAGCCTGTAAGCAGAAATAGAAGAGAAAAAAAGAAGACAACAAAGATTAAAAGCACAGTTTTGATTCTCATGCTGATCTTAGAATCATACTGGTCTTGCTGGAGACAGAGGCTGGTACAGTACGTGTTCTTACAAGTCTTTCCAAGATAATTCCGACTGTTCCTACAGTCAGCATAAGGCATAACTCATAACAGGGTTGCAAAATGTCTTGGCCAACAAAACCTCCAATTAAAAGCAGGCAAGGAAGGAGGATTAGGGAAAGAGGATGTGTTAGCAGCTGTCCTGCTCCAAAGTGTGCTCAGTTCTCAGCCGCAGGCAGATGAAGATGTTGGTCGGGTTCCCTTGTTTGGAGTAAAATGTTAGAACAGAGCCCACACATTGCTGAAATGGCTGCTCTTTTTATGTACTGTTAATTAGTTTATGGTCAGTTCATTGCTGATGCCTGAGAAATTGCTAATCTAACATTCATCCACAAAGCAGCAGAGCTATGGTTGAAGCACATATTCCATATATTTTATGAGAACAGCACATTAAAGCTCACAACTGTTACATGAGTCCAAGAGATATTTACCCATCCTTTAGCTTTTATATCTAAGAATAATTTTTCAATTACATTTTTACCTTTACAGCAGGACTGTCACCCAAAGATTGAAATAATTTCTGAAGTGACAAATGACAGCAATTCTGCATTAGTGGAAAACAATAAAAGCATGTTTGAGAATTCAGTAGAGGAAGTTCCAACAGCAATTTTTTCAAATGTACGTCGGAAACATAAAGAGCATGAAAAGGAGCACTTAAGACCCCTTCTTGAAAGCTTCTTTACAGAGCCTGATAATTCAGAAAGATACTTGGAGATCAAAGATAAAGAGGTAGCCCCTATGAAACCCTTGATAGAAGAGATAATCACTGAGCCCAAGGATCATCTACTGTTGTCACCAGTCTGCCATCAAGCAGATGACCCAAGCTCGTGGGAAGCGGATGGTAAGATTACGGTGACATTATTAATCACAGAGAAAACAGGGGTGGCACAGACACACTAAGGATCTGTTCATCTCCTGTTGAAGATTGTTACTGACAATTGCCTCCTCCTTTTATTTATGTGGGAATCTTAATAAATTAGGAATTAAAATGTTTTCTCTTTTTCTACACAGGATTTCTTACTAAGAAATCCTGTGTAAGAAATGTTTTTTTAAAAATGGGCTCTGTATTTCTTTCCTCAGTATTAAAGACCATGAGTGAATTTCATTTGCTTTTTGCGTTTGTGCTTTTAACAGGGAATGACAGTGATGGAGAGGCACGGGGCCTGGCTGAGGGGGAAGGATGTCATCACAAAGCACAAGGTGACAATGATGGTGAGAGTGGATTGGATTGATCATTTTGATAAAAACAGACCAAATCTGGAGCACAGTGTCTGGCTGACTAAAATATTCCCAAAATATGGAGGCCAAAACTCACTTGGCTCCAAGCTCCTCAGGGCAGCTGCCTGTTCACTACTTTGAAAACTATTGTTTTGAGGTTAAATTCCAGTCTTGTGTTATTTGTGCCTTTGCATCCATCTAGAAATGCCTTAGTTAAATATTTATATATTAGAGTTTCATTACAGATGCAGTTTCAAGCATAATTCAGTATGTCTGTCATTTGAATTAAATAAAGTTTCTATTTGTAATCACATATATTTTAACTTGGTGTTTTATATTTTAAGTCCATCCCAGTGTACATCATAGCAGATGGACTCCAATGGCAAATGGAGATTGCTTCTTGATGGGATATTTTACTGATCTAATATTCCTTGACATTATGATTATTTTTATGCTTAAACAGATGCAGAAATAGCATCCATGCACAGAAAATCTGATTTTACTTTTTAGGGCATCTGTAATGAAACATACACTTATATCTGCTGCTTTTATTGTTTTTCATTGAGATGTGTTTCAGGATCTGGATTTTGAGTATAGCCAAGTTTAGGTAAATGTTTTTTTTCATGTTTCTATACATCTCTAATAATTTGTAATAAATAGAATTTACCAATTCTTGTAGGTGTGCACATTTAAAGAAATTAAATATTACTGTGGGCTTGTTGAAAAGATGTATTCCTATTAGCTGGGCTTAGGTGCCATCTGGTGGCAAGAGAACCAGACCTCACAGTAACCCAAAATAATTTTAAAAGCCTTTAGAGAGGACAACACAGTTGCTTTAAATTTCAGCCATTTTCCACCTTGCATGATTTAAAACATGCTGTTAAAAGCCGTGGTCCCCAGGACAGGGCAGAGGTAAGCCAACAGCCTGTGGAGAACAGGTTTATCCAAAAGCACCAGCACAGGAACCTGTTCTTCAGAAAGCTGCAAATGCTGCCACAAACCTGTATGAGCTCCATCCTAAAAAAGCAGCTGTTTCCTTTCCTGACAGAAAGCTGGATAAGGACTATTTTGAGGACTTCGGGTTTTGCATTTTCCATGGTGTGTTTTAGTGCCTGTCCTGGTATCCACTTACTACACTAAAAACAAGTAAGCAGAAAGGATAACTATATGTTTGCAAACAAAAGATTTAGAAAAATAATTCTAAGAGTGAAGTTTGAGCTCTGTTGGCACTGAAAGCGAGAAAAATAGGACAAATGGGGAAAAGAAGGTAGCAAGTAGTTTCAAGAACTATAAGTTCTTTTACTGTGATCCTGATTTTATCAGCTATATCCACCCTGGCTGGCATTTTAGTTTGAAGAATTCAGCAGCTTTCCAAGCTGTGTTTGTCACATTTTACATGGGAGGTGTCTCCACCCCCTGTGTGTTCACACAGTGACCACAGCCCACCAATGAGCTCACAGGGGAATCTCCTGAATGCCTAGGAGTGATTTTCACTTGTCACTGAGGACTTGGGAAGGAGAAAAGGAGTGAGGGATATACGAAAGGAGTGAGAGAAATGCCAAAGCAGGACTAAATGAGAAAAAGGAAACATGTTTAATTAGTGTCTTCTGTAAAACTTTACAAATGTACAGCATAGTGCAAAAACGCAGTCTCAGCACATCACCTTCAAGTAAAATTAACAGTGTAAAACCCGAGGAACACAAGCTTCCTTCTTCACAGGAGAGGCTCCCAAATTCTCTTCGTGAAGGTTCCTCTCTCACCGTCAAGCTCCAATCTCATGTTTATAGTAGAGCAAAAAGCCTAAAGAAAACCCCAAGAACCCTCCCGGGAGGCTGCTCCCCAGCAGCACAGGCTGGAGCTTGCCCTGTAGGACACAGCCTGATGGAGCCAGGGCTGAGCTGCACCTGGCTCTGCCCATGGGCAGCTCTCCCCAGGGGCTCATTTCTCAACCCCAACCAGACAATCCAGTCAGACACAAGCGTACACCCAACCTCAAGCATGTGACAGGCTTCATAAAAATACAGAAACTACTCAGGAGCTTGAAGTTAAGCATGTGCTTAAATACCTTGTTGGATCAATACATTCAGTGTTAACATGACAGCAGCCTAGAGTGTGGAAGTGCAGAGAAGGATGTAAATCTTGGACATACACTGTCGGTGTCCAGAGACACCTGGCAGTTTTCAATTACCTATGAGAAAAGAAGTAAACAGAGTGCAACTCAATGACTTTCCATTGCTGGAAAGGGCAAAATAGGGTGGAAATGGGCTGATCTAGGTGAACTTTCTAAGCACAAATCTGTCAAAAAGAAAAACCTTGTCCAGGATACACTCAAGCACATCATCTAAATACCAGACCAGTGGGGGCTGCTGGAATTTTCCCTTAGTCCTGAACACAAAAACAGTGGCTGGGATTAATTCAGGAGCTCTCACAACCTCACTCCTGCACAGGCCACACCACCAAGGCATGACAGAGCTCCCAGCACAGGAATCAGCTGGGCAAAAATGTGCTCAAAAGTGAATGTTTCTGAACTAACACATTTGTTCACATAGTGATAAATGGATGGAGGAATGGGCTGTGACAGGAAGGTCCATTTAAAAAATGCTCATCTTATTGAGGAGATTTTGAGCCTGCATTCATCTGACTGATGACCTACACTTTGGGATGGATGCTTCTTGACCACAATGCTCAGAATTATGGTCCATAACAAGAATTGTCATGGCAATGAATGCAGGCAGAGCATTTCTTCAAATGATACTGGCACAGCTTAAACCTTCCTGTCTAAGCCCTTAGGAGGCCTGAGTGAATTGAATTTCCTGGGTCTGTCCTACTGCATTTGGGTAACCTTCCTAAGGAAAAGCAACTCAGGTAGAAGATACTGAGATAAATAATACGTTCTCATTAGAACTACAGAATAAAAACAAAGCTCAGCTTTGTTGAGAAACTCAGTTGTCAGAAACCACATGGATGGGGAAGGTTAGTTCAGCCTTTGAGGCTGGTCTCAGATGCACAAAGGACAGAAGAAAAGTTTGTGGGACACAGTGGACAAACCCTTCTGCCTCTCTCCTACACTGAGCAGCTGAGTCCTTCTAAAAAGGGGATCCAATCAATTAAACTGTTTAATCAGATTTCATACATCAATAAACCAACAGGCACATCTTCAGGGGAAATAGAACAGGTCAAAGCCACAGAAAAAAATACATGGGACTGGACATGGAATACTTAGCCAGCACCAAAACCCAGAGTGTGCTCTGTCAGTCTTCTCTGCACATGGAAAATTGTGCAGAAAAGTCTATCCCTTTTCTGTTTTTTTAAGTATGGAGTGCCCTGCCTTTATGTAAGAGAAAATAAATTTGGGGCAAAACAAATCCCAAACAACAAATGCTCTCAACTCAGCATAGGATGTTTTGTGGCCTGTGATGGTCTGTAGCTCCCCTAAGAGCCAGAGGCACATTCTTGGTGGGGACACTCAGAAAACAATCTTTTACACACCCCAAGAAATCTTGTTCCTACTCACACCAGGAGAACCAGGGAGAGACACAAGTACATCCCCTCAAACCCAGAAAGTGGATAAAAAAACATTTTTAGAGCATTGGACTGGCATGCAGAACTATTTTCCTATTAAAAAAACAGCATCAACAAGGGTCAGGCATCTTAGCTAATCTGTGCTGCCCTGATAAAATCCAACAGTTTGCCATTGCAAGCACGAGTCAAGATCACTATTTTATGAAGTCCCAGCTGGAATTTCAAGATACTCTTCACTTAATTTTTTTTTAAATATTTGAATTTTCTAAAGCATTTTTGAGGAAAAAAATTCCTGCTAAGTTCCCCCTCCCCCTCAGAGCAAGCCCCAGAAGCAGTATTTTGTTCTAAAAAACACTGAAATCCAGGTGCAGGGAGGGTAATGCAACAGCTACTGACCATTTCCAGCTACCAAAAAAAAAAAAAAGGAGGGGCACAAAAAGAAACTCTTGTGGAATTCTGAGTCAGTTTCGTTTCTTTACATTCAAACCTGTGGATGCTTGGATGGGTGGGAGGGAGTTGCAGTTTCCTGGAAGCTAAATCACTGGCTGTTGTCCATTGAAGAGCTCAGGTTTAGAGGGATATCCCCTTGGACACCCACAGAGGACATGTAGGAAGCTATATTTTCAGATGGAACATAAAGGGATGAATTTTCAGGCAAGCTGATGAGGTCATTCCCAAAGATGGACTGACGGTCGAGGAGGAACTGCTGGGCACTTTCAAGAATGACATCTTTCCCTAGGAATGGATAGCAGAAAATTCAGCTTCTGGAAGGCAGGTTACCCAGTTTTACATATAGATAACTGAAAAGTGACAAATCCCCATTGCAAAAGAGGCTGAGGAGCCTCACTCCAGCAAAAGTTGCTTGGAAACACTTGAGTGAAGCTTGGACTCACTCAAAAGCCCATTAAAATCAAGGGAAGTCTCAGCAGGTCACCTGAGTGCTGAGGTGCCTTGCAAGTGAAAGAAGGTTGACAATGCTGGGGACACTGAGAAGTGCATGAGAGCAGCTGCTCTTCTCCTTCACTCAAGGACTGCCATTCTCCCTCTTTGCAGAAAGACCAGAAAGTTTTTGGAAACAGAGGATGCTCAAGGACTCTCTTCAGTGTACCTGGGATTTTAGTGCCTTTGAAATGCTCATAAAAGAGGCTGAAGTCCTTGAACAACACACAATGAATCAAAACTCGGGGGTGGGCTCAGGTGGCTACAGCACCAAACTGGAGCTCACAAGAGCTCCTCTTCCAGCTCAATCCCAGCACATGAACACACCTCACTGTTCCACAAACAGGGAAGCACTTCTAGATTCATATGTAAGGTCAATGACACGCTTTGTCAGAGTCAGCAAGTGGGAGAACATCAGCTGGACAGTTCCCTTGAGGTCTGCTAAAAAGTCTGGAGAAAGACACACACAACCTGTGCCTCAGGCTGCCAGCAACTATTGGGGCACCTCCTGTGCAGCAGGAGCCAGAGGAAACCCAGGACTGTCCAGCTCTTACCACCACTGAGATCATCCATGGCAAAAACAGAGGCAGTTCAATTCCATTTACACCCCAGTTTATCCCCCACCCTTTTCCCACAGCTCAGAACCTGGCTTAGCAGCTGCAGTGGAAACTCTGCTCACTGACAATTGTGAAAGTAAAATAACAAATGTGGTTTGTTCCCTCATATGGCAAATAGTGCTGGATATCATATCTGGCTGCCTGAACAACATCCCCACTGCCAAGTCCACAGAGCTGCTGGTGCTCCTACCTGGGCAGGTGTTGTTGAATGGTGGGTTGAACACTTTGGGGGGCAGCTCAGTTGCACTCTTCTCCAGATCCACTGTGAGTCGCTGCATCTTGATGCAAAAATATAAACTACAATGTACAATTATACAAAGACAGGGGAGCTTGTTAGAACTAGGCCATGTCTGAGCACCAGTGCTTCACCCCACTGCTCAATACCCACCAGTAACACAAGCCATCCTCCCTGCCCTGCCTCTCCTCCAGCCTCACTGCACTTCACTAGAACAGAGCCAGGCCCCTGTGCACAAGGGCAGATCTGCCCGAAGGAGAGGGCTATGGGAGGTGCAATGCCCTATTCAGCACTGGCTAACACAGCATGAAACTCATGTCATAGGAGGGGCCAGGCTGGTGTCACTGTGGTTGTCCCTGCTCCCCTGCCATACCAAACAAACCCACAGTCCTCTGCAGCCAGCAACAAAGAGAAAAGGGATTTTCTTTCCATTTTCCTATGACTGTCTTTAAAGTAAAAGTAGCTTTTGCTTGCACAGTGCTCCAGACACTGAGCTCCTGCAGGTATTGCTTCCAGGCTTCTCTGTGCTCATGACATTCTGTGGGACAAGCAAGAGCTCCTGGTAAATGCAGTGGGCTCACAGACTGAGCTACTGAACAGTGCAGCTTCCTTTCCTGGCCTTTTCTCTCATGCAATTCTTTTAAAAGGTAACAGCCCTTGCTTCCAACATTTGCTAATTAATATTAACTATCTCTTCAGATTGTAACTCTCCTTCCTAGCACTCAGGAAGTGGAAACACCGAGTAAATTTAAAATTATTAAATCAAAACCTAAAAAGGATGTTTATACCATGAAGAAGGCTTAGAGACCTTTTGCATTTCATTGGTGTAGATTACACTTGGCTTGTGCATCTGTAGAGATGGCAGAACCATCCAAGTCTTCATCCAATTTGGCTGTCAGCAAGGGCTCTGAAAATTCACCCTCCATCATGCAGGAAAAGGGACTCAGCCATGCAACACACTTCCAACCTAAATGCTTCTATGAGTCTGTGGTTTCCTTCACTGTTAATTAAATCTCCTGCTGTTTCTGCACTGCAGAAATGTCTGTGTCAGTATCAATTCCAAACAATTTCTCCTTGTTTCTTCATGTACAGGCATGCAGGAACCTCTATTCTAAATGCACGAGGTTTTACTGCTCCTGAAATGTACAGGGATGGATGCACTTTCTAAAGGCATATTTTATGAAGAGCTTTGGCACAAGGACACGTTATAAATCTATGGTATTAGTAGGATGTGGCATTCACACTAAAAGAAAGTTTAGAGCAGCCAGTTGCAATTAAAGACTTCAGGACACCAAGAGTCAGTCAGAGCTTGTCTCCAGAAAAGGCCTGGCTGAGTGGGAAAAACAGGTCAAGAGTATAATACAACACTTTCCTGCTGCCCTCAGGAGATGCCTACGTGCTGTGCTTTAGCCCATTCTCCCCTCTGGTTATGAAATAACCTCCTCAGTTATGCACAAGCTCTGCTTCAAAGGTACATTATTATTTAGGCAAGGAGATCAAGGAGAAGGTGTCCCTGCCCATTGCAGGGGGGTTGGAACAGGATGAACATAAAAGTCACTTCCAACCCAGGCCATTCTGGGGTTCTGTGATTGTTATTATAATTATCATATCTCAGAAATACACCTCTCTTACCGGGGACAGAGTGGCTTCCATTTCAGTCAAATTCCATTCACTCAAAGATAAATTGGGATTAAAGACCTGTTGGGAGAAAAATACAGTTAGGGCTCTGCGAGGTGTAATGGTTTGAGATTCTCATGGCCTCCCCTGTCTGCTGGAGGGTGCAGCCCTGCACTAACTGAAGATGCAGACTGTGGCTCCTGTGCTGATTTGTGGCACAGCCAGCACAGCCTGGGCTGGGCTGTGAGCACTTGTGCTGATCCATGAGCCCTGCTGCCTGCCAGGGCAGGGACAGCACGGACACCCTGTGCCACAGTCCTGTCACAAACCAGAGCAGCTCTTTGTGTCACTGCACACACAGATCAAAGCCCTTTTCTGCTGTTCTGGAGTCCTAGGACACTTCCAGATTCATATCGCTTTTAAAAGCATTCCAAAACTTAGTAGCAGAGGGCAGGTTACTGTTGCATCAGGGCTTTGATGGCCATTTCATGAGAAGTCTGAGCAATTTGGGAAAATGAGTGTTGATCTGGGACCAGTTTTGTGATTCATTCTCACTCTTGTGACATTAGTTGCACAGAGAGAGAAGTGTGTCAATAACAGGAAAGCACTTCCTAATGAGAAAGAAGAAACAGAAACCAACAGTCAGTGACAGAGCAGGCCATTAGAAAAGCTCTCTGTAAAGTCAGAATCAACCACAGACACTTGGGAACTGACTTGAAGAGAATAAGATCGATTTTTTAAAAATGATTTTTCATTCTTTTCATCCACGCAAGCTTACAACGTGCCTTTATCTGAAGCACCTCCTCAAGGGAGCATATATTTGATATTTATATTCTTTTCTTACATACAGAGTTATTTGATTATTGGCAAAATAATCACACACCAACTATATGTACAACAACAGAGAAATAAACACACCTTCCTATTTCTGCATGTCTATTTAAGAAAAAAGCCACCATCCATTTCTAAAGAAAGATGATCTGAGAACTGAGACTGATAAATACCTCGGCAGAGAGAGAATTTTATATTGGCTACACTTCTCAGAATATGAGGAAAAGGGGAAGGTAGGAAAAGCTAAACACAGTCTAGGAATATCTAAAATGTAGAATATGCAGAAAATAAATTAACCCCTACAAAGCAATTACCAAACCAGCTAGAGAGTCATATTAAACCTATTTTACATAAATGTGTCAGGTCTCATGTTGATTTCTTTACCAAATGCCATGTGTTTTGTGCTCCTAGAAGTTCAAAAATGCATATTCAAAAAAAAAAAAAAAGAAAAGCATAATTGAAAGCTGAAATCTTATGAGCAGATCGAAACAGAGCTGTAATTCCACAGGCTACACATGGCAGATAAAATGACACGAGGACAACCAGCACGACCCGAATCACAGCCCAAAGGAGCTGCTGTGAACTTCACAGCTTTGTTTGATGCAGCCTTCCCAGCAACACTCACATCTAAGAGGCTGGCAGGCTCCAGGCTGTACTGCTGGCTCCTCAGCAGCAGCTGCAGCCCCTCCAGGCTCCAGTCGGTGCCCTCCAATGGGTCTGAAATATCTGTTCTGAGAAAACACAGCAGGAAATATTGCCACAAAGGAAACTTGCAGAGATACATACAGAGAGCAGACTGAGCAGCCTTACAAAAGGATGTTTATGGTTCAATCTCACTTTGAAAATCAAGAGCCCACTGTCAACCTGGGTTTATCCCCATAACTTGGTTTAATCCTAGAAGTACAACTCAGCAGAGCACACAGGGGACTGGGCAGATGGTAAAACAAGTGAGACAATCCCTCTCCTTGGTGACACGTGGTTTGGGGATGGATAGGCTGTGCACATCTCCTCAACACTGGGAAAATTAAAGCTTTCCTTAGAAGAAATCCTTTTAGAGATGCACTTGGAACCAGAACAGGCTGCATTGCCATTCTCCTTGGTCCAACATGCCTGAATTTCTGTTAACTAATGCTTTTTAAAGGAGTGACTTTTAGCTGCAGGCATTCACCCTGCAGACTATATTTACTGGAGACATTCAGCTAAATGAGCAACAGTGAGGCCCTGCTGTGTTTAAACCCCAAAAGCTATAAAAAATTTCTCTTAAAATCAGGTCTTTTAAAAAAGGATTATTTTTCTTCTATTAAAATATTTTCAAGTATCCAGTGGGTTTAGAGGGAGGAATGTGATTCTCTGTAAGGACTTAAAGGAAAATGGAAACTTTTCTGGTAATTCTATTGAATGCTTTGGGTTCCCCTCCCTCCCAGTCCTCCCAGCTTTCACTTAGACCTTAAGCAAATCCCTCTCAGTGCAAAAAGCCTCTTCCTGCTCCTACAGCTCTGATGCACATCCTCTGAGAGCTCTTCCTCTGCTGGGTCCTTCAAGCAGGTGACCCACAGGCCCCCAGCCTCTGTGAACTGTCCCCTGGGATCCAAGGGTCCTCCAGCAGGTGCCACAAGTGCAGAATGGAGCTCACCAGGCTGCACTTGGCAGTTTGAAGTCGCCCTCCCTCCCCAGGCTGGGAATGGGAGGAGAAGGCCATGAACAGCAGGGCCACAGCTCTCCCTCACTCGCCTCACCTGTCCAGCAGTGCCCTTCTGCCTCTCCTCTCGGGTGGCTGGGAGGTCCCTGCTGGGGCTGCAGCACAGCTGCCTTTGCCCTCCAGGACAGACTGGACCATGGCCACCGGCAGCACCGGGGGCTCGGAGCAGGCGCGGCAGCCAGGCAGGGGCACATCAGGCTCCGTGCTGGGCTTCACTCCAGGACTCACTGGCTCTTCCTTGATCAGCATGAGGCACTTCTCCCTGCACCAGAGACAACACTGAGCACCCCACACGGCTGCTCTGCAAAGGCCTCCTGCTACTGGGAAGGGCAGGAGCACAAGGCATTGCTTGCACTTCCCATCAAACTGCCCCACTAGGTCTTTCCATTTCCTCAGATGAGCAGAAGAAGCCAGAAGCCTTGTTTTCGTTCCAGCAAGCTCCAGAAAGCTCAGGTGGAATATCTGCAGTCACTTCATCATTCACAGTTATAATGAATTTGCCCCATCAATTGTTTTTCAAATACAGAAAATACATTTCCGTGCACTGATTATTTCTTGGGTGAGTGTTACGGACACATTAAAGAGTCCCTGGGCTAGAGAGATTCCCCTGAAAAGTCTTCACCCTAGAGATAGGAATGGGATCAGTAAGACCATCCCATGCAGGAGTTAGGATTGGACCAGCAAGCACTCTTGAGATCCCAAAGACACACATCTTGTGCCCCTGCAGGACTTGAACAGAAGCTATGGAGACCTGGCACTCCTAGTCAGATGTTTTCCTTGGTTAGAGGCAGAGGTTTGCTTTTTTCCAGCGGGAGAGGCACACCACGTTATTTCCAGATGGACATATGACAATGAAATTTTGTTTAGTAGCATTTTCTGTTTAAAAACTCACTCTGTATTACTTGAATGAGATTTTACAGTTTCCTGTGAACCTCCAGAACTGCAGCCAAAGTGATAAAGGCACATAGATCAACAGGGATGGTAGGTGACACTACAGAGCTGTCCTCAACATTCCTTTCACATCATCTTCTCATCTCATGCATCCTGAACTCCCACCAGCAGCTCAGGCTGATTTAGGAGGTACCACACCCGACCTGATTAGGGCCATGGCTGGCTCAGATGCTCAAGTCATGCAGACACAGCACAGACCAGAAGCCACCAGATGGCACTCAGCAATTAGTAGAAATAAGCAACTTGAAGGTTATATTAAAGATTTTCTGCTTTAGAAATGGCTTCCAGGTTTTGTTTTTTTAAATATGAAGCTCTTTACATGCTTCTAGTTAATTTTATGGCTATGGTTTCAATTATGCAACAGATTTACAGGCAATTTCTAGAGTATAACTGCCTTGCCTCTAAGCCTGAGAAACTGTTTCCATGATTCATCTGTCTACTTACTTTCCACTGACATAGCTTTAGCTATTCTGCTACTAGTCCTAAATACACTGCATGTCTGTGGCAGGAAGAGATAAGCATTAAAATACCTCTGCATTCAGTTCTTAAGTTACTGGGGCCTTTTCACAGAAAAGTTGTCAAACATCGGAAGTTGTTGTGATGCAACCTTTCTGTTCTCATTAGCAGAAAGATGTATAACTTGATTGTTTCTTCTTTGCCAAAGCCAAAAGGAAACCTCCTTTCTCTCTCTCAACAAATCTAACAAGGGTTAGTACCTCATTATTTGATTAAGTCTGAGACAGTCCCTGTCTTGAGGACAAAATATAAAGAAACATGGAATATTTCTCGAAGACATGAGTGGAGGTTTTCAGCAGGAAACTCAGGACTTTGTTTTGGAAGTTATGCTATTATTACCCCCCCCCCCCCAATTCTGAAAATCTGACCCACTTTGCAAACTGGAAAAAAGTGTTCCATCCCACATCTCTATAGAGATTTGTGAATCAGACAGAAACTTTGGTAGAATTACAGCCAGGAAGAACTCTTGTGAAGAGTTGCAGAAGCATGTCCATACCTGACTCTCCCTATTTTTAATCACAAACATGTTTACCTGTCATTTTCAGGAGGGGATTGCATATTCATGATGTTGGATGGTGATGCTTCAGTTACATCAGATATGATGGGTCCTCCAGCAATTGCAGGGCTGTTTAAGCAAGAGGCAGGTTCTGTTGATGGCTAAGAGAAAAGAAAATTTATCTTTCTGACCCCAAAACAAGTCCAAAGCTCTGTCTGAGATGGTTAGGGTTTATTCACTGGGACCTTGAGTCCTCTCTGTATGGAAACCAAGAAAACTTTTACCTACTACACAATATTATAATTTCCTCCCACTTTTCCTCCAACCGCACAGAGGTACAGGTGTGAAACAAACCCTGTGAAGTGTCAGCAACCAAGAGCTTTGACCATGTCTGACAATTTGCCTCGACTTCTCAGCTTTCTCTGGAGGGAAAGATCCAACACAGCCCCACAGGGCACTGAGAGCCTCTCATGCCACCTCACATATTTTAACAGCACGATAGAAGTGTCTGGTGTCTGCTCTGGTCAGAAAAATCACAGCACCCACTTCTAGAACTCACTTCTTCCTCTCTTCCCTCAAGGTGAACCAGGCTGGGGTAACATCTTAAGAGTCTGGCATGCAGGGTCTGCCTTTCCCCACCAAAGCCCACGGCCTCCCTCTTGCAGGCATCCCTGAAACTGGGGAGCTGAAGGAGTTATAAATGTCACCCAGCTTTGCAAACCTCTTCTCTGCTTCACTGCCAAACTCTTGCCAAATTACTTACTCCATAATCTCTATTACTGCTTCAAACATTTTCCCCCCAGGCCAAAGCCATCACAGAGCTCAGAGGCTGGGGTGAACCCACCGACTGTATGAAATAGGGGTCGTGGAGGGGGTCTGCAGACAGATGTCGGCTGAACTTGGACACTGGTGGAGCAGAGATCCCGTTGTCAAGCATCAGGGGTCTGTGAAGAGAAACAGGTTTGTCTTCCAGCACATACTGACAGCCTCCTGGTTGCTTGTACAAGAAACATCGCCCAGCCAAGGGCTCTTCTCCCCTGGGGACTCTGGTTTGCCTCAGCTGTAAGAGTATTTCTTGTCAAGTGTTATGGGCAAGGAAGGGTTACAACAGTTTAGGAGGAAGTGACCATTAAAAAACAGTGTTAACCAAATGGAGAAGGAATGGATGCAGACCTGCCCATCCTGTCCAAACCAACCCAGAGCTCGCAGGCAGCACTCTGCTCTGCACCAGGTAGCTCCAGGCTGCACACCATCCTTTCCTGGAGCCATTTAGAAGAGAGGCAAGTTACACACCACCAAATCAGTGTTGGATACACACCACATTCAGTGACTGCTGGTCAAATTACAGGTGTCTGTGGGCTGGCTGGGCCCAGCCCTGCTCCTTCTGATGTCAAGTGGCACAACTGGGACCCACAAGACCAGCAGTGGGGTCCTCCCCTTTAGCCTCCCCTAGTTAGCATTCCCATGTCCCACCACGCGCTGTGTTCCCCAAATAAAGGTCACGAGCTGACACGGTGCTTCTCTAAAGAGCAGTGAATGGGGCATGTCAGCAGGTCTGACTCTGCACTTCAGCCCATTCATTTCCCATCACCATGGAGCCCTGGTCCGGTGACTGCCTGCCTGGGCAAGCTGAGCTTGTGCTTTTAGTGAGGGGGCAGCATTATGCACCCGTGAGCATGTGCACCACACAAGGGTACTTACAGCTTCCTCTTTATCCCAGTGCTGCTGGGGCTTGATTGGAGCTGGCCAAACAGAAACTGAATCAGCTGTCAGGAGAGATCAAAATCCGGTGTTAATCAGCAGAGTGATTCAGCACTCCCTGCTCTCGCAGCCATTCTTATCTCACACATTCCTCCCTCCCAACAGCACCCCAAAGCTGGGAGCAGCCATAGAATATAGGAGGCAAATAGCATGAGACATTGGAGCCTGAAACAGAAATGAGCTGTCCAAGAGCTCAAACAGCCTGCCTGGCTGTCAAGGGACACAGCCAGGTGCCTGCTTTGTGCAAAGGTTCCTGTGCTCAGGACTTTCCCTCTCCACTTCGTGCATGCAGAACTTCAGATGGCCATACCAGACCTGGGAATCTGCCAGTGAAGTGAACATGCAAACATTCCTAGGCCTGGAATTAGAACTGGATCCATTAAAGTTTTCAGAGACATTTAGAAGAGGTGCTGTAAAATCTGACAAAGACTTTGGAAGAGAAAGAGGCAACTCCCTATGGGAGACTCTGGATGGAGGCCTGAGCTCTTTCAGTTGAGTTTTTCAGCTCCGTGAATTTCAGTGTTGATACAACAGGACACTAAAAAGGAAGCAGAGTGGCTTTGGAGAGGAATCACTTAGCAACATATTCCCAGGTCAGCTTGAACTTAATGCTCTGCTTTGACCTCCAAACAAAGAAAGCATTATTTTTATATATCACAGCTGGCTCTTACTCATTGCTCATTATAACAAAATAGATTTGCATAAAAGCCTCTACAATGAATTGGGTGGCTGGTCCAGCCTCAGAGCTGGAGGAAGGCTTGATAGCCTCGTGCATTTCTGTCCAGTCCTGTGACTCCATGATGCCACGTGAGGGTCAGAACATGGGGACTGGGATATGTGACGTGCTCAGTCATGTCAGCACCATCCGGGAGTCATTGGAGAGGCCTTTCCTATGCTGGTCATGCTAGATTTTAAGGGAGATTGCTCTGCAGCCTAAAAGGTTGTACAGTAACTCCTCAACTATACCAGTAACACCAGAAAATTTAATAGTTGTTGTTACATTCCCCCAGTGGGGCAATGGGTGGCCAATTCTGCTATCTGTAGCTTCGGTGCTGGTGGGAGTGGAATTCCTCTCTTGTACAAAGGGAAGAGGAAGATTTGAGATGCCCAATGGCATTTGTACAACCAGAATACAGGACAAGTAGTAAGAGTTGTGTTCTTTTGCTCAAGACTTCAACAGAAAAGTAGTCTCTAACATCACAGAAAGGACTGACAGGGAAATTAAAATCTTTTGCTTGAGGGCGTAGTCTGTGTTTTGTTAATAACCACTTACCATAGGACACACAAAAGCATCACACAACTTGAAAGAAAGGGAAAATAAACACACTGCTATTTCAGAGTGTGGAGATTATGGGAGAAGAAAAACATCAGAGGACATACACCAGACAGCACAAGCAAGTTTAGAGTTTATACGACACTACCTTGTTGATGACCTTCTGTTGCTGAGAGTGGTTCTGCCGGAGAGAAACAACTTCCCGCCAGAGAACTTCATTTTGCCTGAAAGTGAAACAGAAATTTTCCATGAGCACAGAAACATCGACAGCCCACGGTGCTGCCATGATGCACAGTAGATCCAACTGTGCAAAGTCTGTCTCACTTCGGAGCTCTTGCAGTGTTTGGCTCTTTTCAGGTGTCCCAAACAACATCACACAATTGCCTTCCTTTTTCTTCCTTGACCTCAAAAGAACTATAGATCAAAGCATGGAGGAGAAACAAATAAAGAGAAGCCAACATTTATAGGGGAATGTAACAAGAGAACACATGTGTTTAGTTTTAGTGGAACATCTGGGCCAAACTCAGAATTTCAGCAAGGCCTGATTTGTGACTGTGAAAGTTTTGGATGACCAAGACTTCCACAGGAGCCAAGAAAGCCCAACCCCTCCACAACTGCACCAGTGCTCCCAAAGACAATGAGAGCCTATGGACAGAGACTCTGTGTATTCTACCTGCTGAAACCTCATACACAGCATGGCACAAATGCATATTTGGGAATGACTGGAGCACATGAAAAGATGCTCCTGCATCTCAGAGTCTTGGACTTGAAGGACTGTAGTGATTTTATCAGTGGGAGTCACCGATTTAACCCAGCACAGATATGTGTCCAGCTTGCACAGAGCAAATTTCTTTCTGCCTGCAAATGAAGCAGCATAGAGGGGAGCTTACAGGCTTCCTTTAAGTCAGCCCCAGTAAGTGGGATAGAGAGATGCAGAGTTTATTTACCATGCTGCCTTCAAATCTGGATGCCAGCCAAGTCCATGCTGCAAAAGGTTTTGCCAGCCAATTTATGTCTAGAGTATATGCATGTACCTAAACTGTCAGGCCAGCAAAACCTGTCATACAGGTGAAACTGCTAAACCCTCTTGCTTTTCAGTCTTTCTAGTGTGGATGGATGCTGGAACTGGGAAGATAAGGTCCAGGGCTCTAAAGAGCACAGCAGAACAGCTTGTACAGCAAGAATCTCTGCAGTGAACTTTCTGAACTGCTACTGACAGGATTTTCAGCAAAGCAGCATTCCTTGGTCTGACAGCTTGTACTGGAGTTATGTCCTAATTGTTCTTCACCAGTGTAAATTTCTTAACATGGATTCAGCTTGGGATTTCTCCTCTGTCTTAGTTTATAAAAATCATATTTTCATCAGCTGAATGCACTTTTGCTGGATGGAGGGAGGGAGCAAGCAAATCAAAAGGGAGAATAAATTAAAATCAAGGCCAAACCATTAGTACTGGAACTCCTTAAAAATTAAATCAAACACAAGCCCAGAAACTCATTGCTGCTGTACCTGGATTTCACAGTGCAAACTCATGCATGTGCTAAGTGTGGGAGTCATTAAAAATTGATGTAGGATAAAAATATTTATCCATTGCACATAAGGTGCTGTGCTGGAATGAAGTTTCCCAGTATGCAGTGTTGTCTCAAGGCCCAGAATGCCAGTGTCATCTGGTGATGTATGCATATCAGCTCTCATCATAAAGAAAGGGTTTGGGTCGATTTGATTATTCAAGTGCTTTTTAAACAAAGCTCTCTGTAAAGATTAAAATTCTGGAGGCAAATAAAAACCTCTCCAAGTACATGATTTATAAAAACATATCCACTTCTTAATCTTTCAGTGACCATGTCTGAGTCAGAAAATCCCAGAGTCTCAGACAGCTGGAGGGCAGGCAGCCACATGCAGGAAGCATTGCATCAGCTTGGTTTGCTCTTATCCAACAATTCTGGCCATGTCAGATGACAAAGTCTCAGGGAGATGAGTCCATGGACTAAATGATACAGAAGTTCTTATGTTATACATTATAACATATTGTATTTTTTAGGCCTGTCATAAATTTTGGAGGTGGATGATGGCAGAAATGTAATTTTTTAATTTTTTAATAGCTGAAGTGGACTCCACCACAGTTCTGCCAAGGACTCCTGTATGTGTGAGAGAGTTACATCTTTATCACCATTTCCATCTGGAGGAAATAGTTATCTAACTCCCCAGGTTATGCACATATTTCCTGCCTGACCTTCTCTGTGCTTTCCTCATCTGCAAAGAGAAAACAAACTAGACAGAGAGGCTCAGCATTAAATCATATTTTGTAGATCAGGTGTGCATAAAAATCCTACATGTTATTGTCTCAACAGATTTGGTCTCTATGGTCAGTCCCTGGCTCCATGTGCTCCCTGGGGAGGGAAGTGTGCAAGGCTCCTCTTTTCAATCATTCCCCACAATCCACACTCTAGAGAAGCAAATGCCCATAAGGAGCAGCCTGAGTAGGATTCAACTCACTGCTTCATGTCCTGTACTTGACACTCCATGTTCTCCTGCTGACTTCTCAGTATCTGTACCTCGTATAGCAACCTGCTGAGGTCCTCCTGGCGCATCTTGGTCTCCTCACTTTTCACTACTGACACCTGAGGAGAAAAAAATCAAAGGGGGATTTTACCTGTGCAAGAAGGGCCATGGGCAGAGAGAGTCATTGTGGTGCTCAGGTGCAAGACTGTCACCCACTGAAATACCAGGACAGGCCACGTGCAAAAGAGTCTGAACTACCCTAAGTGTACTACAGCAAGAGCCAAATACAGCAAAGTGCAGCACAAATCTATTCATACAAAGGGTCTGCTGGCAGAAGTACATTCCCTGCCAGAGTGGGAATCTATTTCAAATCAGCTTGGGGGGAAAACAAAAGTATTTTGAGAATCAGGGAGGAATTGAACTAGATTGATTTAATCTTTCTGCTTTAACTACAGAGATACCAATCAAGCCTCATGTTACAGGGATGAGTCTGAGGTAATGCTTCAAACTGACAGACTACACTTGGATTTCCAAAATACTTTTGCTGAAGTCACTTTGCAGAAGGTGCTATGCTAATTCAGTAAGAGAATAACCCTTGGGGGCATTAATAACAGGTTAAAAGACAGAAAACAGAGGGCAAGAGTAGGTTATCTCTTATATAAGAACAGGAATGGCTGTTGAGGACCCTACAAGAGTTATGCTGTATTTCTCTAGAAAAGCAATAACAATTCAAAGGCAGAGGGGTGAGAAGCAAGCCTGGCCCTGCAGCACTATACAAACATCTTGTGATACAGAGCACCAGAGCAGAAAAACACAGACAAAACTCTGATGCAAGCCAAGCCCTGCAAACTAAGATCCTCCAGCCTAGGTGCACATGTATGTGTGGAGGACAGGAATGACACCGGGGTGATGCTGGAGTGACGCTGAGCAGGATCTGGCAGGTGCACATTGCCCCCATCCCACACACTGCCCCTCACCTTCCTCTTGATGTGCTCCAGGAGGTGCTCGTGGCCCTGCAGGAAGCAGAGGTGCTGGAACTCAGTGTCATCCCGCTCCGGCTTGACAAGCCCCCCCTGCTCGATGTTCACCACCTTCCTGAAGCCATCTGCACAGAGAGGACATGGCTGATGGCTGACAGGACACAGCCCTCTCTCCACATCCCATCCCCATCACTTTTGAGGACATTTCTGTTCACCATCCACACTTTTTGAGCTGCTGTGTCACACCTGGACATGCTTTTGGGCCATATCCACCAGAAACCCAGGGCAAGGGAGAACCCTGTGCATCCCACTGGCTATCCCACTGGCTACCCCTGCTGCAGCCTATGCCACAAAAGCCTTTCTGCCATGGGCATGTTGGTTTGCCAGGAGCTGAAATGTCAGCTCTTAGGGGATTCCTGTCTCAATTTTCAAGCCAAAGGGATTCAGGGAAAGATTTTCAAAGGCACAGAGCATTATCAGGTCCCACCTTTGCAAAAAAGGGTCACATGCACGTTTGGAAAACAGCTTTGAGCACTTCTCCAAAGTCCTTAAAAGGTTTCTAAACTGTATTTAAGGACTGGCCTAAAATTTACAAAAATGCTACTGTACACTGGAAAAGCAAAGTTAAAACTTGACCAAGAAACTTAATTATTAATTGAAAGAATTTCAAGAACTATCAGAAAATAGCTACATGAAATAGTCATGGTGTTGAAGTGGCGGAAAACTACACTTAAACCTCCTTTAAGGGGGTGGGAAATGTCTGACCAGCAAGGCAAGGTTTGCAGGTCTTTTAATGGTTCTGTGATTTGGCTGGTGAAAGGGATAAGCTCTGGGCACACAACCCACAAAAGCAGCACATTCTGGGGAAGGTGTCACAGTATCAGGCTGCTGGATAAACCTTCTTATAGAATAAAATGGAAAACTAATAATAACAGCTCATCAAATTGATGCAAGAGAAGAAGAACAGCTGGTAGGTGAAAGTTCTTAGCTCCCATCCTAAAGTGTAACCTAACAGAAATGTCATGCTGGAATTCAAGGTAAACACAAGGAGCTACCCTGGGATCTGAGAGGCAGATTCTCTTTGGCAAAATCAATAATGCCACAGCAAGTCATACATGTAAGACCCCAAACTTTTCTATGCACAGTTCTCTCCCAAGCCCCCTGTGCTACTGGCACCTCCTGTCACCCCCCGTGTCTGCAGGGGCCTGGGAGCTGCACTTACACATGTTCAGCTGCCGGACAAAGCTGGCCATGTTGTTGTGCTTGAAATACTTGGGCAGCACCTCTTTGGCAAAGCGGCCTTGGTCGAACACATGAAAGCTGGTGCCATTCTGCAAAGGAGACAAGGACAAAGGCAAAGTCAGAGGAGTGTCCCTGACCACGAGAGGGGCCCAGGAGGAGTCCTACAGCAGGGGAAGTCTTGTTCTCTGAATTGTCTCCTTGAAGTTAAGAAGAGTGACAACAGCCCTCAATGATAGATGTGTTCCTTTCAGTTCTGGTACAGTCAGTCCCCTGTGGCTGCAGGTTTGACCTTTTTCTACTTTTTGCCACTGCTTAGTTGAGAGTCTTGGATGTGAGAAAGAAAACACTGACTTTTGTATCCAGATAGCTGGTAGGTAGCCTGTGATTGTCCCCACCCTTCCACGGACCTCACAGAAAGACTCTGGAATCTCAAGAAGGCCTTGAAAGTGGGAATTGCCATTATAAACCCTGACATTATAATCTACTTGTTCAGGTCTAACCACAACCCACCTGCTCCAGAGCACAGCAGTCCTGGAGGGAGCACTGCCTGGAAACATGGCACAAGAAACACAGCAAGGAAAGAAGGAAATCATCTCTGGATACACCACACTCACCCAGAGGCTCTCTGCACCTTTTCTTGGTTATTTTTAATAGTAAACAGCCACAGGGGCAACCCACAAAATGTTGACAGTCATGCTTTGCAGTCCAAGCTAGCAACACCCATGTTAACCAGATAAATCTTCCATTTCTGGGGTTGCATTGCAAAGATCCATGACTGCAAAACAAGGCAAACTGCCTGGGATTGCTGGCAGAGAAGATGCACTTCAGGCCATGTGCTTTCCCTGCCTGGCCTTCCACCTGCTGACAGCTACGTCAGTGCAATGACATCAGCAGATATTAGGAACTTGCCTTGGCTGCAGCCGAGTTCCAAGAGACAGGAGCTAAAGACACCAGAGCCTGCACCATGTTGGCAGGGAGGGGACTGAGAGTGGCACACCACAGTCATCCTCCTGCTGTGTTCAGTGGTACTACCAGCAGAGATGTGTCAGCCTGGGTGGGTATTTCAGAGGGGCTGGTTTGTTACACAGGAGGACAGTGTTTGTTAAGAGCCCTCAGGCTCTGTGTGCAGGAGGAGGGTACCAGTGTTGTGTGAGTCCCGCCACACACTTGTCAGGGGGTCTGCAGCTGCAAGGGTTATTCAGGGAAGTCTAGAAGTCTCTAAAACAGGGAGTGCAACTAGGGCCATGAGATAGCTCAGTGACTAAAGAGGGGCTGGTGTGTGCCTGCAGCCTGCCCATGGCCACCAGAAAACAGCCAGATGGCAAACCCTGCTGCCCTGCTAGTTGCCACTAGATTTCCATCATCAAACAGTGCCAATTCCCTCAGTGCTCAGGCTCATTTGGCAGCTTTAACAATTAACACCCACAAACACGACTGGGTCAGCTGCACTTCTTGCTCCTTGCTCACTCCTGCAAACACTGACCATGGCTGTGCCTCAACAGTGCTCTCTGACCATTTTGGGAGTCTTTCCTATTATTCCTTACCCCATGCAGCAGAAGCAAAGGCTGATCAAGCACTTAAGAGATTCACTGACAACCTGCATGCTGGAATTATCCTCACAGACAGAGCTTGCAGACAGGGCAGCAGGAACCAGGGTTTCCCAACACTGCAGACACTGCCCTGGGGACAGCTGGTTTATTCTGTTTCCCTTGTGCTTCTGCCCCTTTTCTCAGGGATACAGTTGTGTGTCCCAGGCTGGACCCACTGATGAAAAGCATGAGAGCATGAGGCTTTTGTGAGGAAAATGAGAAGCATGAGGCTTTTGTGTACCTCAACAAATCCTTATGGCCTCTCACGAGAGGCCATTCCTTTCACTCCAGGGCCACAATGTTCTCAGAAGCTGGCACACTCAGCAAGGTTCCTACAGACACGAGAGACTTTGGGGTTACTGTGTGCTCACTGATGAACTGTGCATGTGTCAGTTTGTTCCCACACTGCAGCTGAGCCTTGGCTGTCTTACACTATGGGAGCATAAGCTGAGAGAAACTTTGGAAGTGTTCTCTGCCCAAAGAAAAATTGACTCTGCAGTATGACAATCATGGCAGAGACTTATCTTAACTGCTTTTGACAAAACCACCAGGACAGACATGTTGTACTCTGACAAGGCAAGTGCTAGTCCAGGAATTTGCCAATTCTCCCTAACTTCATCTTCCATTTAAAAAAATTAATTTAATTACTTCTTGTCCAATCTACCATGGACACAGAGAACAGACTTTTCCTTTCCAATTTGCAACAGACTTTAGTGTATATATCAACCATGACTGCATTTCTTCTCCTTCTCACTAAGAAACAGTTCATAGGTGCTTATAGGTCCTATTTTCTAGAAATACTGATACACCCAGAAATCTAAGGTATGCAAATAATCTCTCAGCTCCAACATCACCAATGTATAGAAGCTGAAGAATATGGGAAACATGGAAATCTGCAACAATGGGAAATCTAGACACCTAAAAGCCTTACCAAAACCTCCAAGGATGTAGCTGCAGCCTATGTTAGGTCGCAGGAAAGCAGAGCATGGTGGTGGTCAGTCAAAAATAACAATGTTCTAAGTGTAACAGAGAGGGGACTATACAGGTTAGAAAATCATTCCTAGTTTGAAAATTCTTATTTAAAACACATGGTACCAAAACTTGGTGGTTCTCAAAGGTATGGCCATGTAATACCAGCATCAAAGCAACCACAGCCATGGGTAACAATGCAGCTCAAATCCTATCTCATGTTTTGAATGAAAATTCTACTGGACACAAATATAAGAAAGCCTGCTTTAAACTTTTTCACCACCCTCCTTTAAATCTGCTTGTGTTATAGATTCTTGATTTTGGAGAACAAGTTTATGCACACAGCTTATCTGATAGTTCCCTGCTGAAAACAAACCATGTTATTTGCAGCAAGTTGCAGGTCAAAAGCACAATGTGGTATCAAAGTGCTGTACAAAGGGGATAAACAAAAAAATTTATTTCTGTGATTGCACTTAGTATATTAATGCCTCTGTGACAAATAAGAGCTCAAAGCAAAGCAATCTATCCCTATGAAGCTGTACAGACAATATGCATGCACATAAGCATGATCATCACACAGCCTTGTTGAAAAATCAAGTAAAGCTCGTCCAGAATGATTTAGGAAGAGTGTGAGATCTGGTGAAACTACAGGTTTGAGTCTGAATTCTGAGTGCTGCTTATCTGCTGCTTTCTCCCTAGACATTTATGAGAAGCTGCTAAGTAACACACGTGAGATAATACAAACAGCAGTGAAACTTTTTAAGGGCTTTGCACATTTCCTAGAAAATTCTAGGGAGCCACAGATTCAAGCAAGGTGAAAACACCTCTCTCAAAGCAACTGGAATTCTTAGAATTAGAATATTAGACACTTTTTAAGATGTTTCAAGTGAAATGTGTAAATATTATAATTAAAACACATACAAAACAGTTGCTCCTTTGAAACAGAAAAGCCACAATATTTCAGGTAAATACCAAGTATATCCAAAAGTGCCCATACTGGACTCCTGGTTTTCACTCTGCCAGTAACTGGGCAGCACCTGCCAAGCAAAGAGCAGCTGCTGGCCATGCAGTACTTGGGCCTCACCTGGCTTTACCCTGGTGTTGCAGGCATTAGTGGCACCCAATATCCCCTGTACTTACAGAACTCCAGCAGATGAGATGGTTTGTTTCAGGATCTTCCACCAGCGTCCAGAGTTTTGTTAGGAAGGCTGGGACATTGCTGGAGTATCCATCCATCACCAGAGAGCTGGGTGAATCCTGCATAGTTTTGCAGTGTCCCAGCTACACTAGCCCCATTGCTCTGGGCGCGCCTGCTTCCCTGCACGCGCCTGCGTCCCACACAGAATGAACCACCCAATTTTATCCCAGGCCAGTGGAAAGTAGGCGTCCAGGGAGTCACATCAGCAGTGCTGCTCGCACTCTTAAAAACTCAGCACAATGCGATGGCATCACCAGCCCCGGAGAACAATACACAGAATGAAAATGCACTGCAGCCGATCTCGCAGAGCTGTGAATAAATGCGCAGCGTCATGCAAAGGGAACACGTGCTGCCCACCTTATGCTGGGAGGTGAGCAAGTCACCAGAGCAAACCCACCTGCCCAGAGGCTGGGGGATACCCAGGCACAGCAATCCCAGGTTTGTGAAGGCACCTGAATTGTTATTTTGGGATTTTACTGTCCTAAACTTTGGCTGGCACAGACAAACGAGAGCTGGCCAGACCTCAGGGCTGCACGTCTTTGGCAAGGCTTTGAAAAGTCAAAATTGTAAGCAGGTCTAGCTACAGATCCTATGTTAATTGTCAAAAGAAATTATTTAGCTCTTGTATGAGAAAAGAGGATGCTAAAAACAGCTACACATAGAATCTACAAGACAATATGCTTTTATCATTAATATAAATGCTTTAGATAGCTCTAAAAACATGCTTACAATGTAGCTTAATGCCAGGGTAATTTCAACTCAGAAACTGCTCTTCAGATAATGTAACAAAATGCAAAAGCAATGTTAAATTTTCCTGAGGTCCTAAGCAAAAATTTGCAAAGGCTAAGCTCAACATTCCTGCTAAAAAATGAAACAGAGTTCTCACCTGATGCCTACGTAATCCTTTAAGGCCAAACATCGGAAGAATCAGGAGGCGAAATGAGACCATTAAGATAAGTAAGTGTCATGATAAAGATAACAGTGCAGTAACCTTTTCCTTGCCATTTTCAAAGGGTGACTTAGAAAAATGTACCTAAGAATGTGGTATTTCCCCTAAAACCCAAATCACCATCAAAAAAGCCCAGCAAGTAACACAAATTTTATATAACAGGTGCTAGTCATGCAAGATAACATCATCACACATAGAATTCACAAGGTCAATAGTGCCTTAGCAGAGTGCAGTAAATGTTTGACATACACTGGAAGCAGTGATCTGGTTATTCCTGCAAAGGTGCTTGGACAGAGGACCCCATTCCTCTTACCTGATCTCTGTGAAGTGCCAAACAGAGCTGGAAGAAACAGCTGCAGCCCCTTGTCTGCACACCTGGAAGATTCTGTGTCTACCTCAAAGAGAAAGATAATAGAATATTTGGACAAGGATTTCTTCTGGGATGTAATGCCACAGTTCTGGAACTGGAGCAGACATTTGACAATTCAGTCAGGTTTAAACATGGGAAAACTTCCAAAACGGCAATTAATTCTCAAGAGTCCCTTTTGAGAAAAACAAAACAACAACAACAACAACAAAGGACACAGACACACATTAGTATTTAATTGACAAATAAAACTGGACTACAGATGAGGTTAAAAAATTGAAACTTGAAAGTTCACTGTGTTTTGAATTTGAACACAAAAAATGAGGAAAATCTCTTGGCCAGTTGTTTCAGTTTTTTCAATCAATCCTGAGCTGAGTGATACTTTCTAAAAGCGTCAGATCAAAGCTTTTCGGGGAAAAAAAAAGGCTTTTTTCCTGCAGTGAGGTTTTGCTACTCTGAGTAATAAAAATGCAAGGGAATTTTCTGGTACTGCTGCACTGGTATTCAAAAAGCTGAGATAGATTTCTCAAACTGTGGGGGAAAAAACCTCTTTGCAAGCAGAAGCTCTGCACAGAAAACAGCCTCACATATCCATTTTTTACTGATAGTGCAACAGAAGGCCTAGAGCAGAAACCAGGAGCTCAATGACAATGGTCCTTGCCTGTGATGAGATACTGTAGTTTGAGAAAAAACCTTTTATGACTGTGACTCCAGCTGGCAGAAACTGCATTTATAATGTCTGACATAATAAGAGAGAAGTATATTCTGACCAACCTTTCCTGTGAACTATAATGCAGAAGAATAAGTGCCTGGGAGGAAGATTTAGAGGATCAGACCATTAGCTCACTTTTCAATTCAACTTCTTCCAAAATGTGTTGCAGCCCTTCTCTAGATTTCTGCACAAACAAAACTGCCACCGTGACATGTTTTTTCAGCCCGCTCATAACCCAGCAAGAGATTTTTAAAAGCAAACATTCCCCTCCCCAGGCCAGCACTGGAGTGTGGGCCAAGTCTCACAATCTCACCCTGAATTTCATGGCATGCCCTCTCACTATGGAAGCCCCAGGTCCCAGAGTCACAGCAACACCTCAACAGCGCAGTTTGCATTGAAATGAAAACCTGTGCATCAAGGTAGCCTCAAAAGAGGGACAGAGTTGAAACCCATGAAGCAAGCATGGAGAACCAACGCAAAAAGTGCAGCACAGAGGGGAACACTTTCCTAGAATGTGCTGCTCTGAAGCGTGACTTGTTACTCTGAGTGTGAGGTGGCAGCAGTACAGCAGCTGTACTATCTTATCTCCCATCGTATCAGCGACAACCCCCTTCCCACCCAGCCCGGCTAGAGCAGCCAAGTGACACCATCCTGCTTCCTTCCTGGGAGCTCACCATCTCTTGCCATTTTCTCTGATGATCACCTTGACAGCTTGGACACTGCTTTTCTACTTTTGGCTGCTTTTAATACTCTCTCTAATACACATCTGCCAAAAAGTTAAGGCAAAATGAGATCTCATGTGTTCACCTCCTTTCACTTTATGATTTCTTCAAAGCTTTTGGAGCCATTAAGAAGCATCCTGGATCTCTTAGACAGTAAGAGTGCTTTCAGCCTGCTGACTGATGCCAGTTCAGAGCAGCCTGTCCTATCCTAGTCTCAGACCCCCAGGCAGACAGGCCACTGAACCCTGACACCTCAATTTTGTGCCAGCCACAGCCTCTCCCCTCACTGCTATCTTTATTTCCCCAAGTGGGAAACAAGATAAAGCCCAAGTGCTCACCAGGCACTTTAATTTTGCCCCATGGGATGCTCCTAGAAAGCACACACTCAGCAAGGGTTATCAGAGGAGAAACTTGGGGCTCACCTCCCCATTCCTTTCTTACCCCCACCAAATACAGCAGGCAGACTGCCTTCAAGAAGAAAACATTTACAGGACATGAGTGGGTGATGCTCCCCACAGCAACTCACACTGTGGTTCCCACCTGGTTCTGGCAGCCAGCACTGCTTCAGGTTTGGTTTTTGCAGGGAAACGTTGGGATGTCCAGGTTTAACCCCATTTATTTCCAGAAGCATTGGCACCTCCAGGCCTGCTGCCCCTGAAGGGGTCTCTGGGCACTGCCTGCACCCCTGGATTTGACCCTGTGAAACAGAGAACCAGAATCCAGGAGAACCAGACCAACCCCTTTAACATTCTATTTGAGTCATGTTTTCCCTTTGGCAAACAAATTAAGTTTATGTTGCCAAAATACTGTTGTAAAATAGCATCAAATATGTAGGTATTTTTAGTGTTTTAAAATACTTCCTGCTTTTTTTTTCGAAGTTCAGTCCCCCAGTGAGTCTGCATAAACTACTGCCAAGCCAGAGTGACAGCAGCTTGCACAAACCTGGCTGTGAGCCCATGCCAGCTTCTCAGCCGCTGGGGACAAACAAGGGAGCTGCTGATACCCTTCAGCTCACAGGGCACCTATGCAAGGCAGATGCAGCCTGAGGCTGAGTGATGGAGACCCAAATAATGCTATGTTTGGCACAGAGACTCTCGTGGACTCGGGAAAAGCTTCATTTTCTCAGAATGTCCAAGCTCTCATTAGCAGCACCACGGGGGAAAGCTGGCAAGTCCCAGCTGGGACCCACCAGCCATGCAGGGGCTTCAAGCCGCCCCACTGGCCTCCATCCCTAAAGGAGCACGGATATACACCCGTTCCCTGCCCCGGGACTGGTGTGGGAGGACAGCCGGAGGCGTCAAGGCCCGACAGCCCGGCCGGGGCTCCCCCGCTGCAGCCCCTGCCCTCCGCGGGCCTCGGGGCGGCACCGGCCCGGGCAGGCCGGCACAAACAGAAGGGAGGAAAGGGAAGTGCGATGCCGCTGGCCACTCCACGCGGCTGTTGGGATCACTTTCGCCTTCCCGTTTCCCCGCCCGCAGCGCGTTGCCGAGCGGAGCCGCCGGCAGGCCCGGCCGGGGAGCGGCGGGCGGCGCCGCGCCGGGGCGGAAGTGTCGGGCCGGGCCGAGGCGGCGGAGAGGAGGTAAAGCCGCCGGGGCCGGGGCCGAGCGGGAAGGGCCGGGGGACCGGGACAGCGGGAGCGGGGCCGGGCAGTCCTGCCGGGACAGCGCAAAGCCGGGCCGGGCTGGAGGGGCCGCGCTCCGGCCCCGCGGTGCCGGGCGGGCTGAGGGGACAGGAGCGGGCGGCACAGCGCGGCGGGACGGGGCTGGCGGCTGCTCCAGCGCTTTTCCCTCTGGGACAGCCCCCTCCAGCGAGGCTGTGACGGGAATTGAGCAGCAGCGGCCTGACGCCTGCCAGACAAAAAGGCAGTAACCGTGATCACAGATGATACTGTCCGGGGCTGGTTTTTTCAAGCACCCCAGAGCTGTTTGACGCGGAGCGGGGCCTGGAGGGGGCAGCGCTCACTGGGCGGGACGATGGACCCGCCGGGGTAACACTGCAGAGGCACAAAGGGCATAAAGAAAGCAGAGGGGTACCCCCAGTCAGAGAATCACGGAGTGGCTTGGGTTGGAAGGCACCTTTCCCAGGACGTCTAGTCCAGCTGCTCTGTGGTGACCAGGGACATCGTCAGCTAGGTCAGGTCGCTCAGAGCCCCGTCTAACCTGACCTGGAATGTTTTCAGGGATGGGGCATTCACCACCTCTGTGTGCAAGCTGTGCCAGTGCCTTGCCACCCTCACTGTAAAAATGTTTTTCCTTGTATCTAATCTAAATCTACCCTCTTTAGTTTAAAACCAATTTATCCCTTGTCCTGCCTGTGTAGAATGTCCTGCTACAAGAGCTCCGGGCTCTGAGGACAGCCAGGACCTTGAGGAAAACACCTCTGGCTGCAGTAGGGCTTCAGTCCATGGGAACGTGCCAGAACCAGGACTGCTGGGTGCTCCCTGGAACACCTCAGCTATGCATTTCACACTTTGCCAGCTTGGCTGGTCAGTCGGAGGCACAAGGACTGAAACTCCTTCAGAGTATCTTTGGACTATAAAATGAGTCGACTCCAGTGGAAAATGAAAGCAAAGCTTTGTGAGCTGCTGTCTCTGGGATACCATGTCCCACTGTGCTGTGCTTTACTGAGTAACAGTACACCCCTCAAAGGTTACACTTGCTTTAGCAACTCCTCTAACAAGGAAATCCCCATAACTCTGTCATGCTTGTGCTGTAGCACTCCCCTGGCATCAGGCCATTTTCCCTATGGTCTCTCAGCTTGCCTGTGTGATTTTGTAGGGTGCTGGAGATGGCAGGCAGCTCTGCTCCTTGGATTGGCAGCGCTTATCTCTTCCTCAAGTCGACGTGCAAGACCATCACCCTGCCATCCCTCTATGAGAGCTCCCAGAAGAAGCCTTGTGTGTTCAGTGCCCTGAAGCTGGCATTAGCAGGTACCCATCCTCTCTGGTATCTTGGTGTTCAATACCATGCCTTTCTTTAATCTCACACTCATGGGTAAGGAAAGCTCATACTCTGTTTAGGAAAGACAAAGTGTAGCAAGCTCAGCAGAGGTTCACCAAAATGGTTGGGGGCTGTAGCACTTTTCCTGCAAGGAGAGGCTGAGAGAGTTTGACCTGTTGAGCCTGGGGAAGAGAAGGTTTCAGGGGACCTACCAACAGCCTGCTGATAAGTGTGGGAAGGGAGAGATGGAGCCACACTGTGGTGGTGCATGGAGAATGAGAGGCAACAGGCACAAACTGAAATTAGAGGTAGACACCAGATAGGAGAAACATTTTCCCCATGAAGACAGTCAGGCAGTTGCCCAGAGTGACTGTGTATTCTCCATTATGAGGGCTTTCAAAATGGGACTGGATAAAGCCCTGAGCAACTTGTTCTGACCTTTGCATGGAAGGTTGGGCTAGGCACTGCCTTGGCTTCCTTCCAACTTGAACTATCCTATGAATTATCCAATTTTATGAATGTTTGTTTAAATCCATTTATATAAGACGGGAGAAGACTGCAATTGCTATGAAAGATTTAATTGCTGTATTTATACCACCACAGAAACATGACTTCTGCTTTGAGGAGCTGGTTTCTAAATTAATAGCCAGCATAAATTCATTTCTGATATAAACAAGCACACTTACATTAGCTTGAGGTGTTTGTAACCCTATTTAGGTTAAAAAAGGACTTGAGATGCAAATGGCCATAAAAGTATGTATTTCTCTATCCACCCTTCCACCATGCACACTGCAGGATAATAGTAATTTGAAGAATTTATCACACTTACCTAGAATTACTCTCATGGTGTTCTTTACCTGTCACACACAGCTGAGTCTCTATTGTTTAATTTGGCTTCTCTAACTATTCTGCAGTTTCCTCTGGAAATCATGCCCTGTCAGATATTTTTTCAACACAGGCCTGCTTGACTTGCAGCTCAATCCAAATACGGGAAACAGGAAGCCTAAAACAGTTGTCCAGTTAGGCTTGATTTATGGCTGCTTTATGGCATTGGAATGTGAATCTGCTCACACATTTAAAAGGAAGCTCACAAAACTGAAATCCTACCATGCTTATTCAGACCTGAAAAAGACATGAAATCTGAAGCTGTCTGAGGTTTCACACAGAAATGCATGCAAAGTCCCATTTTTTAAGGCAGCTTTACAGCTGCTATTCATAAAGGTTTCCATGTCTGTGCAGCTTTGCCTCCTCAGCCCTTTTGCCCTGTTATGGAAATTTTGTTTAATAAGCACTCATTGAAAGCAAAGCATGAAGGAAAAGACATTCTTGGTCATCCACAGTGAATTATAATGCCTTTTCTAGGTGCCTAAGCCCATGTGTCAGTTACACATCTGGTCAAAACTAGACCAGATGCAACCAGGACTCAGTAAACATGTAAAGCCACTATTAGATGCTGTACTTCTAAATGCCAGGTCACTTGTCCTGCTTAATGTGGAGCACACAAGTCTGCCTTGCCTTGAGATTGTCCTCCATGCCATGACATGTGGTTTGGAAACACCTGATGCAGTGCCAGTGTGAGCTGGTGCCTCCGTAAAGCCCTGTGCAATGAAAGCCCAAGAGGTTCAGTCAGGTCTGGAAGCAGTACAGCAGCCTCCTATGGGCTTCTGCTGCAAAAAAAGAGAAAAACACATACTTTGAAATGTCATCATCAGCATCTCCCTGTGGAGACAAGGACAATGAGCACAGCAAATAAAAATTAAATTTTTCTGGGAGAAGGAAGAATGAAGTTCTAGCAATTTCTGTTTCCTCATCGCTTGTGCTCCTCCTACACTAATGTTAGAGGGTACATCCCTGGCTTCTCCTTGCTTAGATTTTACCATGAATTAATTCTCTGTGCAAAAGAGTTTAACAAGTCAAGGCCCAATCTCAAGCAACTTAATTCCTGTCGCTGGATCTACCATTTGCCTTTTGTGAGATGTATTAAAAGCTCAGAAAGACAATAGTTACCTCTAGGCACAGGATGGAGAGGAAACACTAGGTCTCTTTCCAGGACCTTCATCACTGCATAAAATTCCAGTCAGAAGGACTGAAGGCTGACTTGAGCACTGAGCTGAACTGAGCTTTCATCTCTAAAACTTTGCTGTGCTACCAGTTTAGCATAACCATTTCTGCCCTGGAAATGGAACCTCAAATTTAAAATTTCCCCTAATAAACAGCGTTGTTATAGTTACCTGGGATATAGTTCCATAGATCTTCAGTTGGACACCATACTTCATGGAGATCGGTGGTGTCAGGGAAGCATAAACTTAATCCTTCCCTCTCGGTTTTACATACAGGTTTTCCATCCCAGAGGAATTTCAAAAAAGAGAATTCAAAAGCTACTCCATTGTAGGCTTGTTGTAGATGGGAGTGGGTCAGGGTGGGCTGTCTCATGGCTGGATTGTGACTGTGCTCACTTCTCCCTGCCAGACTGCACGGGCAGCGTGAATGGTGTGGACATGCTCAAAGTGCACTGCAGCCACCCACACCTGATAGTCCAGCTCAAGTTCTGCAAGCGGGAGAACTGCCGCCGGTTCCTGCGGAGTTACCGGGAAGGAGCACTCCAGAAGTCCCTCCAGAGTCACCTCCAGCTCTCCTTGGCCACGACCACAGTGCCTCTTGAAGTGGAGCTGAAGGCTGGCAGTGAGCACCTTGACAAGATGCTGAAGGATGAGGATCGTTGCCTGGAGTGCATCTACAGAGAAAAGGTGAGTGGGAGAGGGAGGGAGGCTGGGCAGCAATGAGCTGTGGTGGCACAGGGCTTGTGAAGGTGGGTGCAGATCTTGTTCTGATGCAGCATGTTGGCTTAACAAACTTCTCCGTTCTTCAGCCCTCAACTCTAAGGTGGAGGAATAGCTCTGCCCTTCCTCAGAACACGGCTGTGCCCTGTTCTGGAAGGGCAGTAGAGTTACCTAAAGCAGCCTACAGAGATCCTGCTGACTCATGGTGGCTTTTGTGTGTAACAACTAGTGTGGCTGTTATGCCCACTAAGACAAGGAATTCTAGGTGGTGCAGCTGAGGGCACAAGTGTGCCTCAATACAGCTGTGAGGCAGGCAGAGAGAACAGCAGTCCTATGTAGAACCATCACTGTTCTGCATCTCCCTCCCCCACCTCACACACACCACCTTCTCCAAGAGTAGTAAAGGTAACTGCACTTGGAAATGAGCAAAGGAAGTGAGTGCAAACACCTCACATCACACCAACAACTTGTGTCAGAGTGGGGACACACAGCATCTGCTGCCAGCAGGAGTAGGCTGCCCTTCTGAAAGCAAAGTGTCTCATCTGACATCTGGCTCATTGCACACTTTGGCACTGGCACTCTAATCCTGCTTGCAAGAACAGTGAGATCTTGTCATCTCACTACAAGGCACTTGACATGATTAAACTCACTGCCTTCTTCCCCTCCTCTTTTTTTTTTTTTTCCATCTGGAACTTTAGCTCTGGTTCCTCTAAATGGTCCTGAGAAATAGGCACTCACTACTCGGGATCATTAAGCACAAGAGCATGTTTTGCCAGGTTGCTTTTCTGCAAGTGCACAGAATGAAACTCAACCCTTTCATCCCCAAACCAAACAACATGTGATATCCCATATCCTGTGAACTTTGGCTTGCTGCTCCCTCCCTCTGCTGAACTAGCTGGTTGGACAAAAGAAATGGGCTTATTCTAGGTTCCCCAAAAGTGACTCAGTCTGACCCCTGCCTAACAGTGCAACAGGCAGAAAGATGACACTGAGGCACAGCCGTCAGCAGCCGAGAGCAGTGCTGGGTACCTGCTGTATGGGAGCTGAACCAGTGTTTAGCTCTCACTGAGTCACAGCACTTCCAGGTTTGACTCTTCCCATGTGCTTTGCCTTCTTTACTCCTTGTCTCATTACCTGATTTTGGAAGTCAGGCTAGTTTTCTCTTGGCTAGTGAGAAAAACTGGCTTGGCAAGGACGCAGCAAACAACAAACCTTAGGGAATACAGGGGCAGAGAGAGAGAGAAGGTGGTTAACAGGAGCTGCCTGCTTCGGTGGCCATGAGCTGTTGGATCAGGTCACCTTGAGATTGGTCTGTGGGTCTGACCTTCATATGGAGCTGGGAGAAGCCACTGCTGCTGCTGCAGTGCACCCTGGTTCTTGCTGAGGGCTGCTGGAAATGGACATGGGCTAGTAGCAGTTTTGTGCAACTTGTAAGCACTACTGCTGCAGGTGAGAAACCACCGAGGGGAAGACTGCCTATTTCATATCACATTACAGATTCAAATCCACACATTTCCAGCCTGAACTCCATTAGGCTATCTCATTTGCTATATCTCATTGCTCCTCTCTTGACACCAACATCTACAGCTGTGCAAGGTGGTGGCTCTGGCAGAGTCACTGATGCTGTTTGCATTCCAGCCTGACCGCCTGCCAGATGAGGAGATCATGGAGCTGGAGGAACGTCTCAAGAGCCTGATGCTTCACCAGAGCACCAACAACAATGTGGCTGTAAAAGACTGCTCATCTCTGAAGTCCTCATCTCTGCCTTATCCTCCTCAAGGCAGCTCCCTTCCCCCACAAGTCACCTTCATCTTTCAGGGACAACAGTTCGGTGAGTAGCTAGAACTGACCAAGAGCTCCTGTCAGCGTTTCAATATTTTGAGGATGCTTTGGCAGGGGAACAGGGGACTTGGTCAGAGAGGCCTTACCAAGTTGCCTTTGAAAGGCTCAAACAAATGAAGGGGGTGTCCATCAGAAAAAAAAAAAAAAAAAGAGCTTTGGCGAACCACAGGACAGTTTTGAGGGGAAAAAATAGAAAATGGGCCTTGCCAAGCTTGCAGGGTAGGGGCAAGCCCAGGCGCTTTGTTTTTGTGGGAGGATTTCTGTAAGGGAGCAGCCTGGGCAAAGCAGGGAGCTCAGACTCCCTGCTCCACAGAATATTGACCAAACCTTGAACTGGCCCAAGCTGCATCACATCAGCCATGAAACTTCTGTCTTACCTGCCCTCTTCCCCTTTCAGACAACAGAATGATCACCCCAGATGACCACCAGAAGTTTGCCAAGTCTGTGTCCAAGAAGTGGAAGCAAGTGGGTCGCTCCCTGCAGAAATCCTGCCGGGCCCTGCGGGACCCTGTCATTGACAACCTGGCTCTGGAGTATGACCGAGAGGGACTCTATGAACAAGCCTATCAGATGCTCCTCAGGTTCATCCAGTCGGAGGGGAAGAAGGCTACAATAGCGCGGCTGATCGCCGCCCTGGAGGAAAACAGTCTCATCAGCTTGGCTGAGGAGCTCTTGGGCCTCCATTCCAATGAGGACTGCTCCTAGAGCCCAAAGGACAGTAAGGCCATTGCTAAGGGCTTTCCTGCTTTAGCTACTGTATGAAACTGCTGCCAGTGTCTGGGAACGTAAAGTCCTGAAAATCACCACGGGTTTCCATCTAGGTGGGAATGCTCAGGGGAGAGGTTCTGTGTTTGCAGAAGTCAGCATGGACCTCTGACTTCCCTTATTTCATTGTGTTTCCAAAAATCAGCACTACCTTCCTGTGAAGTGGTGAGAGAGGCTTTCACCCTGACTTCCTTCAGGACTGAGGGTAAGGAAGGTAACTTCCTTCAGGACTGTGACAAGGAAGCAGCCAGACAGCCCTAGGGGAGAATAAGGGAGAGAAGAATAAGGAAGGCTTGTCACAGAATTTCTCTGGGAAGCAGACAATGCCACTGCTTCAATGCCTGGCTGTGTCCAGGGCCATCGCCTGGAGAACTGCAATTTATGTTTATATTGAAAACATTTTTTGCCCTCAGGCATGACATCGAATAAAGACAAAGAGGAAAGTAAGGAAAAGTCAATTTTACATTATTTTCCTTCTTTGTTTGAAAGACAAGGAACATCTGTGGCAAGTGCATCTGTCCTGCCCTGCTCTATTGTAGCTCCTTCCCACCTCTCACCACCTGAAGGTTTTCCTTCTACCTGGGACAGCCATAATCTTCCACAGGGCATGAGACTGCTGCTGTAGAACAAATGTCAGGCACTGAACAAACAATATGGACAAACTCAAATTCAGACAATGCTTCTCAACTTCTTCTGATCTGTGGTAGACAGCAATATATTGATGACAGTGTGCTTAGCTCTTGCCTTGCCAGCCTGAGGGAGCCTGCGGCTATGGAAAGCAAAACACAGTGCTGGAAGGGAAACTCTCTCCTCATCAGCAAGTTACCTGTGGAGCATGGGTTGGAACTGCTACCCTCAGGTGCACTGCAGTATCAAATGCCATTCTGAGCCCACAGAGCTGAGCAATCACCTGACCTAGTTGGCTGTTCCTGCCTTCACTCACTTCTTAACCACCCATCCTAGGCCTGCTGAGCCCCTGGAGGGGACAGCTCACACTGCTGTGTCCCACAGGTGTCAGGATCTGCACAGAGCCTTTCCCTGACACTGCTGTCACTGTGTGACAATTGAGCATCAGCTGCCACCATGCCTGGACTTATCTGCACTGATTTTGAGGGTAAAAATGCCTTAAGAGACAAATCTCCCAAACCCCAGGGCTAATTCCTGCTTTCAGTTCCAGAGAGAGAACTGAATGTCTGCTGGTATGGCTGATGCAGACTGCAACAGAGCAGCTGCACCTTTGCCCTAACAAAGCACACAGCAACAAGTGTCTGGCATGACATGGGTCCCATGAAGGACAACAGCAGCTCAGTTACCTCTGACATATTCCCAGTGCTTTCCTGATAGGTTTTTACTAATCCTTTTCCATTAAGTCGATCCTTTTTTGCCCTTCCCATCTGTGGAAGTAGCCAGTGGGCCATGGAAATTATTTCAGGTGCAGAGGGTGGCTCTGGCTGTACACACAAAGTCTGTGTGTGCCTGCAAATATCGGGCTGCTGGCAGTCATTGCAGGACCAGCTTTGAGTCAGGGCCTGATGGCCTTTTAAACCTCAACTCACATCTTAATCCTCCCCTGGAGTCAAAGCTGTAATTCAGTAACGAGGAACACAGTCTTGGATTCAGGTAGGGGCTCAGATCCAAGCTCCTGGGGTTAGAGCTGCTCCCTTACCTCCTGCTGGAACACCTGCTGTGAGCATCAGTCCCTGGAGACCTGGATGGGCAGGGTTTAGATGGCCAGCTTCCACCCAGTTGGGATCCACATGCTTCACATGAGCTGAGTGTCAGCCTTACACATTCCTCGGTGTAAGCCTGAGAAACATGACTTGTTTTCTGCATGTTTTGAATGCCCAAGGTTACATGCAGAGCCAAGAAAGGAAAGGAAAGGGGATTAAGGATGGGGAGGTTTTCAGGGTGTGAGTGACTCTGCTTCCATCTTGCTCTTAGCTCCAAAGGAAGCAGGACTTCATGCAGGCACCATCTCTGCAAAGACTGGGGCTCCATCACCTTTTGTGAAGCCATTTTATGTCAGTGCCATTGCAGTCTCATCTCCTCCATTCCTGCTCCACATCCTACCCTCCCCCTTCCAGTAGTACCAGTGCTCTTCCCAAAATGAAGCAATTTCCTCTCTGACAGTCTTGCTTTTGGGACTGACACAGTGGTGCTGATCTTAGCTAACTTAGGCTGCTGTGGAATCATACAATAGCTTTCCTGCCACATTGCAGCTGGGGAGCTCTGTTTGGCAGAAACCCACCTGACAAATCATGTCTTAAAAAATTAAAAAATCAGGAACTTGAAAATTACTTTAATGGCAAGAGTGTTTGCTCTTGATTTTGCAAAAATGATTTTTTTAAGAAAGGTCATATGCATAGCCTGTTGTCTCATTGGTAATGAATATTTCTAAGCTCTCAGACCAGCTATACATGTGCACAACTTGCACATATAGTTATAAGGCAGCCACTGAGTAGTGAGAATAACTAGTTTCTGTAGCAGCTGTTAATGCTCAAAATGAGAAAGTCTTATTATTCAGCATCAACTTCAACTCCAGAAAACTTTTTTGCTGCTATTACTCTGTTACAGAGGACTAACCATGAATGCTTTTTTCTGAATGCAAGCGTTATGCATTTTCTTGCTGTGCCAGCAACTGGCATGTGTATTTCCTCTTACTCACATATTCCCTCTCACAAGTGCCATTCAGTGCTGGAGCCCCTGGCAGCCTGTCTGGAATATCATAATCTTTAACAGCATTCACAGGTGCCTTCATTGCAGAGACTTGAAGGAAAAGGGTTTTCCAGTGATATTCCATGGTGAAATTGTCTTGAGGACATGGCATGGTTTAGAACATAGCAGTGGCGGTTTCATACCTCCTTTTCCGTGACCATTCATCATCATGGTGGGAGATAAGCCATGGACAGTGCTGCTGCTGGAGAATTTGGCCTTATCCCAGTAACTGCTCTTCTCAATATACTGAGATATATCTGTAAAAAAAAAATTCAGGGGTGATGGTGATGTTTCAGAATCAAACACAACATTAAAAGCAAATAAAGGTGCTAATCAGTTGCATGTATAATCTGAAATAGAAAAAGTAGAGACCAAACAGCAGAAACCAGGCCAAAATGTGCTCACAGGATGAGATCCAAGAGGGCTTTTTTTTGTGGCACAGATTGTTTTTGTAGTTTTAACCATGTTTCAGATTTGAAGGAGTCTCCTTTCAGTCTGCCAGAAGGAATAAAAGATTGGTCCAAAGGAGAATCTGAATGATTTGTTTTGGCAGAGCTGAGCTACAATGTTCAAACAGATGATAACAAAGAGGAGAGTGTAGTCAAAATGCTCACCAGATATACTTTGACAAGAGGCATCTGATAGATGCAAACCTGACAGGATACCCTGATACAAAATTGTCTCAAAGGAAAATATCTGTTTATTTTGGCATTTATTTCAAAGCCATGTTCAGCATTGAGGAGCTGTCCTGCTGCCTGGGTCACTGTCTCCCCTCTGCTAATCCCAAAGGAACCACACCCCAGCAGAAGTGAGCGTGGACAGAATGAGGAGCCTCAAATTCACTTAAATTTCTCATTTAGTTTAACTGAAAATTCTGGTGTAGCTGTGAACCTCTGGTATTGTATTTGGTAGCCTTTAACCAAGGAGGTACAAGAACAGGAATCAAGAGGGTTTCCTGAGTCTAACCCACATATTGGAGAGTGTGCATGACGTTGGTGCTTTACACCAGACGGGTCTGGCCTCATGTCTTCATACAGAGATGGACCCAAACAGTGAAGATATTTAAGGCCTAGAGTCAAATTATATATTTTTTTCTTCTCTGGATTGAATTTTAAACCCATTGAAGGGATCTGGCCATACATCTCTGACAGACACCTGTAAGAGATGTGTGGTTAAAGTCCCATAATTGTCAGTGGAAAAATCCCTTGCTGACCTTATAATTCCAAATTCCCATGATACTCAGCATCAGATCTGGATCAGCCAGCTATGGATGCAATGCCAGGTATACTTGGGTCTAGGATATTCAACCTCCAAGGAATTGTATTTTATAGAAAAAGCACTTTGGTATATATTTTCCCCTGTTCTTTTTTATAAATAAATGTGTACTTTTGGTGAAAACTGCCTCAGAGACTTTCATTGAACACTCACTGCTGTAGTAAGAACAGGGATCACTGAAGTTCTGGCCACACTGGTGATCTCCAGCTCCAGAGGAGCACCGAGCCTGAGGGTGGATGCCTGAAGTCACACATTTCTCCTGGCATGCCAAGGCTGCTGTCCCACCTGCAAGGGTGGCTCTGATTAGAAAACCAAGCCAAGCCTGCATGTTTATTCAGTTTCCAGTTACTGTTTTGATGAGCCTGTTTCAGCCAGCATGGCCAGAAGGGGAGGTTTGTCCCACCCTGGCACCTGGAGGAGCTCCCTGTGTTTCTTTCAGTGCTGTTGTATATCTGGGACTCCTCTGAGGCCTCAGCATGCTGTAATCCCAAGTGCCTCCCTACCAGTGAGCTCTCTCCCAAGGCTGTCCTGTAGGTGGGGAGCCAAGGAGCTTGGACATAAAATCTGCAGCAGCTTTGCACAGTAAGCCACTGGCTGACCTGACTGCTGAATCCAAGGAAATTCCTTTTGCCATGAACTTGAGCAGAGATGTGTTTTACCCTGAATCTCTTAAATCTCAAACACTATTTGAAAATCACAAGATCAGCCCTTCTTTATCTACCACAAAGCTGTATTCCCAGCTGCATAGCTTGATGCCTGCAGGAGCACAGTGGGGGGAGCAGGGCCCTGCCCTACAGCAGCTGGAAGGACACACCAACCTGGGGTCCCACAGGGCTGACCTACTACAGAGGGTCAGTGATCTCAGTCTTGTAAGACAGAGTGACACCACAGGGTGGACCAAGAATAACCCAGCCATGGATCAGTGCCAGGGAACAAGGTACAAGTGGGACAACCACCAAGTGGAAGCACCCACAGAGAAACTCCTTCA